>NC_142167.1:5641071-6326428 GCF_029865625.1 Vigna umbellata | reverse complement strand
TAATTATATTATTAGTTAATTATTTTTTAAATATTTATAACATCGCAAAATAAACACTTCATGTCAATGACATAATTATAAAAACATAACAATTTGTTATTGGTTTTTTTATTTCAAAGAAAATGCCAGCTGGAATGTGATAAAACCTTGCTGTCAAATAGTGCCACGTGGTGGACAGCGACGCGTCCAGCATTCCACATGGGATTTCAGTCTCACCTTCTGCGGGCTTCGTGCCGCTTTTGCTTACTACGATGTGTGGAGTAACAGAGGATAAAAACTTTCGGAAACTGCATTCAGAAAACACAACACGAATACTATATAAATATGTACCCATCTAACAGGTCTAGTTTAAAAACTAAAAAAGTAGTACCACTCAGATTTGGAAGAGCTTTTCATAAAAAATTATTATAGAAAAATAAAATAAAAAATCAATATATTGTAGCAAGTCTGTGTTATAATTTCTTTAAACATTTATTTTCAACCTATGCAACTAATTATAGTTTATAAGAAGTTAATTCCTTTTACCTTTTTTTAGACTTTTCTAAAAAAATCAACTAGTTTATATTTAAATAAGTGAAATAATTTTAAAGTCAAATTAATTTAAAAATAAGATTTAGATAAATTATACGAACAAATTTTCTTGATTAATTTATGAAAAAACTGATTTTATTTTTCTTTTCGTGTTTTTCTTATTTGCATGCTCTAAATATTAGTTATTTAAAATCCAACATCATCGAACTGTAATTAAATTCCTTGTTATTACCATTTTGAATTTTATGATTTGTGTTTTGTTCTTTGCATGCTTTTCCGATTTTGTTTTTAATTTTTCAGTTCATTAAGTTTTTAACAGAATAATAACGTGTTCAAAAACTTAAACAAGGTCAAAATCATGTTCATTTTTGTAAAATTATAACAAATTTTCATTTTTTTTTATATATGTATCATTCCGCTAAAATTATTATTGATCCGTAAAATTTAAAAATTTTATAAACTGTAAGAAAGAAAGTTACAAAACAATAATAGTTAAATGGTAAAATTTGTAATTACATGTAAACCTAAATAATATACATTAAAAATTAAAGAAATATACAATGCTGTAAAAATAGATTGGAACATGTGAGTCAATTTATACCACCATGGATTCAGGTTGGTTTGGATTAAAAAAAATTTAAAATTTCGATAAGGTCAATTTTGGACTTAACTCATTAAGAAGTCGGTTCACCTAGGTTAAACCCATGGTGAGCTATGACTTATTGACCTATTTAATTTTTCTAATAAGCATTTTTTTGTTGAGTTAGTCATTTTACAAAATATTAAAATGGAAGCTTACATGAAATTATTTTTGTATTTAATAATTAGGTAACATGAAAAGTTCATAATTTTATACTTAGTAACTCAATTTTATGGAAAAACAGGTTTGAGTCACGATAAAGCTACTAAAAATTTTGCTAAAAAGATTTTTGTGATATTTTGTGTGAATGAAATCTTATGTTTGAATGATCATAAATATAATTTAAGATCTTTCTCCTTTAATCTACTAAACTATGATAGACCGAGTTGGATTCAAATTTTTTCGGCTTGCTAATAAGTTAATTGGGTTGAGTTGACTTACTAAATAACTAACACATGGTGGGTAGAGCTGGATTAGGCTGAGTAACTCGTTTTGACAGCACTGGAAATAAAATATCTTCACTTTGCGTTATGTAACATTATTTTTTTTTCTTCTTTTTAGTGAAATTTGTCACCTATAACACCATTTTTCCTCTTATTTTTGAAAAATTATGATTTAAAAAAAAATTACCTTTGAACTTAAAAAATGTTAAAATTAATGTTTATTCCAGATATTATTGGATAAACAATCGAAAACCTTTTCATTTTTTGTATAAAAAATATTTAAAAAGAAAGTTGTGTTCACAATTGTCTAAAAGTTAAATCAAACCATATATAACTAATAATTAAATAATTAATTTCTTTTACATTCATATTTCTTAACATATTTCTTTATTAAGAAATGTATCGCACATATATATTATATAATTTGTTCCAATCGCAAGTCTAATAGACTTATGAAGATCGATCAGTGTATTCTTGAAGTACTATCTGTTTTGAAGCATGAAACTTCATTATGATTTTGTCTTAAAAAATACATCGAAGGATGGAAGAAATAATGTTATTTAAATTGCCTTTAACCTCAACTCTTAAATAATATAAAGTTATTGGACATGATATGAAATAAGTTCTTCAATCGAGGTCTAAGAAAAATGATTTTTCATCCCTAATAAAGGGCTTAAGGATCGACGATTCGTCTTAGAACCTCGTTATCGCCACGGTGGACACCAAATGTTCTTATAGGGATCTTAATGATACTCTTGAATTTGAAACACAAGGAAAAACTCACCTTAAAAGACTCTCTTACGCTAAAGTCATTAAAAGAGTTTGAATCTATATATAAATAAATATGAGAGAATATGTATAAGATTAAGTGAATATCATATTTATAGGATTAATATAGGTCATGAACCTATGTTGTAATACTAAAATAATATTTATCTTACATAATAATAACATCAAAGTGATACTTTACCATAAATAATAACATAATATCAAACTAAAAAAAACTAACATTAATATATGAATATTCTCTTAATAGAGTAAAAAATAAGAGACTTAATGAACTTTATTGGAATATACTCTTTAGTATATTTATTGAGTCAGATAGATACATAATTAAGATAATTTACCTAAAAAGTACAGTATGAATGTATTGTGGCATGGTATTACACTAAATTAAAAAAAAAAAAGGTTAATTGACATTGAAGTTACTTACGAGAGAAGTGAGGAAGTAGAAAAGGATATAAGTGGGGTTGTGAGAATGATAAGAATGATGAATGGATGATTATGAAGTGAAGAAGAGAAATTAAGAGCCAATGAAAGAAGGGCACACTACATTCCAATCTTTGTTGCTTCTTGGTTGCTCAGAAGTGGAAACATCATAATGGCATTGACAAAGACCTTTCTGTTTTTTTCTCTCTTAATCTCATTTTCTCATACTGTCCCTAACATATCTATTCACTTCAATCAAAGACACAACCCATTTGTACAAAGTTTGGCCATTCTCATTTTCGTGTGGGTTTGGTTTGTGATCACCAATTTCTTGGTTCTTCTTTTCAAGTCAAAATTTTCATCAATTCTAGATAAGAACTTCCCCGAAACATGGTATCCACCATCTTTGCATTTCAAATGTTGACTTGGACATTACTGTTATCTATCATCTTGAAGATACTTAGGAGAAATGTATAATCTTATATCTACTCGAGTTAAATCTCACATAAAACAAATTATTCACCGTCTAAAGTATTTTACTATAATTATGTTACACATAATGTATTTTGTAAGTTTGATTGGTAGATACATAAAAAATTCTACTGAATTACATTTATTTTGTAAAAAAATATATATTATTTGTATGAATTCAGAATTTTGGAGTATTTTAGACGAAAAATGAAATACTTGATTTGATTAGATTAATAGACAATGATCATGCACAATTATCTAAATGGTAGGAAAAATATACATGACACGGTCTTTTAAAAGGTAATTAATTGTTATTTTGTCTCGTATGCCAAGTCATATACCGCTGAAGAATTTCAAGCAACTAAAAGCTACTACAATCTTGTATAACTTCATCAATCAAATTGTCAAAAAAGTTTGATCCTAGACAAAATAAAAAACAAAAATATTTATGTGCAAATTTTTATTTCTTAAGAGATTTTTGTAAAAATTATTAATTTTTTTCTGATATTTTATTGTATACAAAAAATAATTTATATATAAATATGCATTTTATTTTTTATGTTGTAACATATTTTTTGCACTATTATATTAACTTAACCGAAGAGTTTCTTCTTCTACAATTAATTATTTGGTTATGAAAAAAATTATTTTTCTAATATACTTAACGAATTCCTACTTAATTAATCACTTACCTTTGTATTTATTAGCCATGATGCTGTAAAAATAAGACAGTCTCTGGATTAATTAAGTATTCAAAATCACTTTCAAGTCATGTATAATTCTTAAATATGTTTGTTTTCAAAGAAATATGTAAATTGATTTTAAGATTTAAAGCATTTAAAATTTCATTTTGAAATTAAAGCTATATATTATTACAATATATAAAATTGTTATATGTTCTTTCTAAAGATTATATCTATTGTGTTTGTTATAAACTTTTAAAAATTACATACTGTGTTTTGGATCATACCCATATATATATATATATATATATATATATATACCAAAACCTTATTTTAATATAAAATTAAACTTCGAATACTTTGGGTTTGTTTCATGCTGTGTTTGTAAACATTACGCAAACATTTGTCACTGTTCTTCATTTTTAATAAGACATGTGAGAGCGTGACCATGCGTCATGAAATGATTATGATTATTTTTGGAGTTACATAAAAAATCAAACAATTAGAATAATCATACTTTAATAAACTCATTCACACAAAAGATAGAGATAAATTAATATATGTTGTCCTAACTCATCTATTTGTATCATATGTTATTCTTAAACTCATCCCAATGTATTTACATGTTTAAAATAATATAATTCTTATTAACAAATAAAGCATCATACAAAATTTTTATAATATATAATATCTGATTGAGTAGTTGATATTAAATTTATTTATAAAAGTGCCAACCTTTGTTAATCCTCTTACGGATTTATGAGATAAAGATGCTGATGATAGCAAATATTTTTTATCTCCGGATAAGTTTATTAACATCTTATTAGTCTAATTTTATATATTTTTTTATTTATTTATTTTAGAAAAACATAATTGTATTATACATGTAATTTATTTGTATAAAAAACATAATTTGATTTACTATATTGATTAGTTTTATGTAAAAATTTATTTAATACATAAAATATAACCACTTTAAGAAATAATTTACACTAAAAAGACTTCAAGACGATTGACTTTGTTATAATATGAATGAAAAAGAAAGATATACAGGTCATGAATTTATATTTTTTTATTAATAAAAACTGATGTATTAATAACGAAAATTTACCCTAAAAGATTTTTTGTGACTTATTTGCATATTATTAATGCTTTAATAAAAAAAATATTGTTTTGAGTCTAATTTCAAGTTCAATACAAAGAAAGCGTGCACATGTATGCAAAAATATATGATTTCAATCGTCAAATGCATGAAAAAGCTAAACAGTTGTCATGGAAACATCATAGTATAAATTATTTCCTAATCTTTTTTTTTTTAAATATCATGAAAGAATCATACATCATCATCATCCTCTATAATAATTTTATATACTTTTGTTGAATCTCCTTGATTATCATAATCTTATCAGAGCCATGAATCTTCTTAAACTTGATTTTCATTAATCATTTCAATATCAATTAGTTAAGGCATTAGTTAGAGCATATTAACCTATTTGGTGTAATCTCAAGTTCTAGAAAGATGTTACCAATTTAGTTTTCTATTATGTTAAGTTGTATCATTACTTTAATAGTTATATTCGCAACAAGAAGAAGAAGAATAGTTTATCAAACTTTTTTTTTCTTTTTTTTACTAAAATTTTCCCATATTTTCTCATGTTAGTTGGCAACTTCTTTGACAAGTTAAAAACACTAATCCAAGTGATATCATTATGTCCTAAAACAAAAGCTTCTTCCACGACTTTGTAATTGTCTAATTCATCAAATTACATATAAAACCTACAAATGACAAAATGTGTTGTTTTTTAAGAAAATAAAAATCAAGAATTGATTGTCACTTCTTAACTACACCATTTGGACAAAAACAAATAGATTAATTATATTATATTAGTGATTTATTTCTTTGATTAATTATATTAGATTATCGGGTGGTTGTGTATTATTTCTAACTACTTAACTTTAACAACTCCATAATATTGTCATTTTTAGGCGAAAGTGGGTGTATTATTAGTTGTCTATATGTTCGCAACTTCATACATTTGGTTTATGGTTCCAACTACCAAAGCAACATATAAATTAAATTTATAATATTCCAAATAAAAAAAGATAGAAATGTGTGTAATCTGGTTATTAATTATCTGGTTTTAGCAATATGATTAAATATTTTGTTTTTCACAATGAAATAAAGTGTTTTTGTTTTGCTTGTATAGTAAGAAATGAAATAGTGGACCTGACTTAAGGAATGTGATATAGAAAGTATAGAAGTTGAATAATGACAGAGAAGAGAGTGGTTTAGTTAATCGGCATTATTATAGTTATCTTCATTTTGAAGTTGGAAGATAGGTTCATTAGGTGATAGTTTTTTATTTTTATTTTATTATTTTTGGAAACTTAGGAAGAGGTAGTTAATTTGTCAAAATCACATGAGAGTGGCTTGTTTAGGAACTATGCATCACTGAGAAAAAGGAGAATGTGTCTTTTTAAATAATGGCAATAATTAATGGGTTCGAGATAAGTTAATGTTGAAATTTGCTTTAATAGAAAGGGTTGTTGGTTCTTGAAACTCACCAATAATTTTTATCACGAGAGAGGCAAAATTAATTTACCCAACAAGTTTAATTGAAATTAAATGGTTATTATTCCACATTGATTATTGCTAATCCACATATTATATTGTCATGATGTTGTTTTAATTTTCTATTTGAATTGTCAAAATTTTATTTTTATCATATTTTATTTCTATTTATGTGTGATTTGTAAAGTGCAATATATTTAAATTGTAATTTTATCACTCATAATCTTGCTTTTGAAAATTTGAAAGAGAATTAAAATACTACTTTTGCCCTTTGTATTAACTCATATCGTAGAGGATAATTTGTTGTTTATTAGCATTATTTTCAATTTCTGAATTTTTTATTTTAGCATTTGAATCTGCATTAAATAATGAAAAATCGGTCCTTTTGTAGTCATACTTGTAAAATGGTAATTTTTTTCAGTGAAATTAAAATTTTCGATTGAAATTAAATACCTTTTCACAATGTTTCGAATCAAACTTTTTGGTGGTTAAAAATGTTATTTCAAGTGATTTTCTGCATTGAAAAAATGTCAAACCAAAAGGGTATTTAAAAAAAATAAAAAAAATAAAAAAATTATGAAAGTTAATTAATATTTTAATTGTTTGTAAAATCAAACCTTAAACGTGAAGAGGAAGCAGTTTTTAGTTGGTTTTAAGTAAGATCGAAGTAAATAATGTGTGTCATATGTTGTGCAAGAACAGCAATCCCCAAATGATATATCTAAAAAGCAAAATTTGAAGCATATTGCAAGTTCTGACATGTTTAGCAAATTGATTATAATAACAAGAGGATTACTTTTCCATTGAGATCTACGCGAATTTGTTCTAAATGTTTGGGGGAAATGATCCATGTGAATGGATTTTTCTCCCTTCTTCTTCTTCTTCTCTTTGATCAGAATAATCAATGTTGCAAAGGTTTGTACCTTTTGAGATTCCCTTGGAGTTAGGTTAAATTAAATAATGTTGATTTGGGTAGGGATGAATCATTGGAATCCAAGGCATTGAACATTAATGTGAGGAAAACAGTGTTCGTTCATAAGTGAAATAGGGCATTGCATCATCAAACTTATCCAAAACCCATGTGTCATTGTGTGCCCAACTTTGAGGACAATCAATCAATTGCAAGCTCCTGATCGTACATTTCAACTTGTGTTCATCAGGAAATGCTGCTAATCATGGACTTGTTTGTATTATTCTGATAACTAGAGAAGCCACAAAGTGGGTCACCATAAACACTTTTCTACACCATATAAAGCTCACCATGTGTTTGTGAAAAATACCAAATAGCTTCATTATTCAATTCAACCTTTCAAAATAGCAAAACTTTTTGTAAAGTCAAGATTACACCTTATTTAAATTGAGAATCTAAGTTTCAAACTGAGTAAAGATAAAAAAATTAGTACCATATTAGATAAAATACTCACAATAGGATTTCTCATTTGAGGTGAAAATCTTACTACTCATGTCAAAAACTTTTTGGTGCATGTGAGTATATACAATATACCTCGAATGAGGACTCTCTGGCAACTAATTGGATGGCCCTTGTAGCTTTTATAGGAAGAAACAAAACATATAGAGAATGATGTTGTCCAAAGGGTGACCCATTGAAGGGCAAGAACTTGGTGATTGTGGGAATGAGGATGAAGAATTGGGTTGGCAAAGAGGATAAGGAGAAAGAGTTGATCCAATGCATTATAACAAACCAAAGTGGGAATGCTTCGAATTCAGCAAGCACGGCTATGAAGGACCATTTCTAACATGTGAGCATTGTCCCTCACCCATGTGCATTTATTCATTCCTCTTTAGACGTTCATTCACATGACCAATGCTACTTCTACAATAAATTTCAACAACATTTTATACAAAAGGGTAAGGGGTCAGAACAAAATTAAACAAAACAAGAATATATGTATTATAATGTAGGGTTGTAATAGAGATAAACAAAACATTGTATTGTAAAACATGTATATATAATATAACTTGACTTCTTACAATCAATCTTGCCTTCCTCCTAAAGCATTCAACTTCTTCATGGTGAAGGTGTATTAGAATAGTAAATTATTGGAACTAAATGATTTCAGCTTTTGATTGAAATCCTCAAAATTGTTTAAACCAATCATGTGGGATTCTTTTTCTTTGTTTGGGTGGATCATCAATTTCATAATTTGTATTGCTCAAGTCATTATCTTAACAAGTTTAGTACATTTTATTAGATTTCTCATTGTGACCTCGTGAACTTGATGTGTTACATCCAACTTTTTTTTTTACTTAGTTTTAGAGTATTTTCACCGAGGAAAATTTGTTTAGTCATTTTCCTTACTCTTTTGAAATTATAAAAAAAGAAAATTTTGAACGTTTTTCTACATAATTTTGCTCAACCATTTTCAAGTTTATTGATCCATTTTTAATCTGTTTAACGAAAATCATCACAAAAAAATTTATTGTAATGGACTAAATCCTAGTGGATTTCAAATTAGCTTAGCCATTTTTGATCTACACCAAAAATTATTTATATAAATATATTTTTTTTCAATTTTGTTTTTGGGAGTGAATCCACTTAGCAGAAGGGATTTGCCAAACGAATTTAAGGCAGTGATAATGCAATTATTGCAATTTGGTCAACAGTTTGAGATCCCGTCAACAAATGTTTTATCCTTAACATTACCAAGTGGGTCATTACGATAATACTTAAATAGCTGCATCATCTCAACTTATTAAACTATTCACAACTCACATAGCATGTTTGTTTTAACGTTAGAACTACTCAATCCTAAAACAACTCAGTAATTCTTCAAATTTAATACCTTTGGAACAAAACAAAACAAAACATATATATACAATCAACTTGTTAGTGGATATGCTAATCTGGTATATACAATCAACAAAACAAATTGTATAATTTAAAATACATTTTTTATATTTCAAATTGTGCACTATGTGAAGTACTGAAAATTATAGTTTAAAATATAAAATTAAATAAAAACATTTCATATTATAAATTTTGAAATACAAAATATATATTTTAATAAGTGCAATTCAAAATATAAGAATTTATGAAGATGCGAGGCCATGGAAATTTTGAGTGTTTCATCCTGCACCTCCAACATCTCATCCTGCACCTCCAAAAATTCCATTTTTAACCTTCTGACATCCTGCACCCCCAACCTTTTTAAAAATTTCATTTTTAACTTTCTTCTCTTTCTAATTAAAGACATTTTATTTTCTTCTCTTTTTCTTTTAAAGACACTCTACACCACCTTTACTTTTTACTTTTTATTTAAATTTTAATAATTATTTAATTTATTTAATATTTTGATATAATTTGATATATTTAAATATATTAAATGTGATTTTTAATATAATTTTTATTTTTATTATTTTTACTCTTATTTTAGTTATTATTATTTTTATTTTTTGATAAAACTATTATAAAAATATAAATCATATTTTAATAATTATTAAAATATAAAAATATAATAAATAATGCTATAAATTTAATTAAATTAAATATTGATTAAATTTTAAATAAAAAACAAAACTGATTTTTGATAACAAATTTTTAAAAATTTTTGTTTTTATTTACAGTTTAATAATTATTTAATTTATTTTAATATTTTAATATAATTTAATATATTTGAATATATTAAGTCAAATTTTATATTATTATTATTATTTTATTTTTATTTTTATTTTAATTATTTTATTTTTATTTTTTTTAATATAGCTATTATTATAATATAAATCATATTTTAATAATTATTAAAATATAAAATTATATTAAATAATATTTAAATTTTAAATTAAATTAGAATTAATTTTAAGGTGGTGCAGAGTGTCTTTAATAAAAAAGAGAAGAAAATAAAAAGATAGTTATTAAAATATCTTTAATAAAAAAGAGAAGAAAGTTAAAAATTGGAGGTGCAGGGTGTTAGAAGGTTAAAAATGAAACTTTTGGAGGTGCAGGATGAGATGTTGGAGGTGTAGGATGAAGCACTCATTTTAGAAACGTTAGTCGGATATTGACGTCCGATAAATTTATAGTCGGATATGGATATCCGATAAATAAGTTTTTCTAAAATTTTGATTTTTATTTTAATTTTAATAATTATTTAATTTAGTTTAATATTTTAATATATTTAAATATATTTAAATATATTAAATGTGATTTTTAATATTATTTTAGTTATTTTAATTTTTAATTTTTAATAAAACTATTATAAAAATATAAATTATATTTTAATAATTATTAAAATATAAAAATATAATAAATAATGCTATAATATTTAGTTAAAATAAATATTGATTAAATTTTAAATAAAAAACCAAAACTGATTCTCGATAACAAGTTTTTAAAATTTTTTGTTTTTATTTACAATTTAATAATTGTTTAATTTATTTTAATATTTTAATATAATTTAATATATTTGAATATATTAAGTCAAATTTTATATTATTATTATTATTTTATTTTTATTTTTATTTTAATTATTTTATTTTTATTTTTTTAATATAGTTATTATTATAATATAAATCATATTTTAATAATTATTAAAATATAAAATTATATTAAATAATATTTAAATTTTAAATTAAATTAGAATTATCATTAAGGTGGTGTAGAGTGTCTTTAAAAGAAAAAGAGAAGAAAATAAAATGTCTTTAATTAGAAAGGGAAGAAAGTTAAAAATGAAATTTTTAAAAAGGTTGGGGGTGCAGGATGTCAGAAGGTTAAAAATGGAATTTTTGGAGGTGCAGGATGAGATGTTGGAGGTGTAGGATGAAACACTCGGAAATTTTTTCATACAAAAGTGTTTTGGGCCTTTAGACCAACTTAGTATGGCCCATACCTTTAAAAAGAGAGTGTTTCATCCTACACCTCCAACATCTCATCCTGCACCTCCAAAAATTCCATTTTTAACCTTCTGACATCCTGCACCCCCAACCTTTTTAAAAATTTCATTTTTAACTTTCTTCCCTTTCTAATTAAAGACATTTTATTTTCTTCTCTTTTTCTTTTAAAGACACTCTACACCACCTTAATGATAATTCTAATTTAATTTAAAATTTAAATATTATTTAATATAATTTTATATTTTAATAATTATTAAAATATGATTTATATTATAATAATAACTATATTAAAAAAATAAAAATAAAATAATTAAAATAAAAATAAAAATAAAATAATAATAATAATATAAAATTTGACTTAATATATTCAAATATATTAAATTATATTAAAATATTAAAATAAATTAAACAATTATTAAATTGTAAATAAAAACAAAAAATTTTAAAAACTTGTTATCGAGAATCAGTTTTGGTTTTTTATTTAAAATTTAATCAATATTTATTTTAACTAAATATTATAGCATTATTTATTATATTTTTATATTTTAATAATTATTAAAATATAATTTATATTTTTATAATAGTTTTATTAAAAATTAAAAATTAAAATAACTAAAATAATATTAAAAATCACATTTAATATATTTAAATATATTTAAATATATTAAAATATTAAACTAAATTAAATAATTATTAAAATTAAAATAAAAATCAAAATTTTAGAAAAACTTATTTATCGGATATCCATATCCGACTATAAATTTATCGGACGTCAATATCCGACTAACGTTTCTAAAATGAGTGCTTCATCCTACACCTCCAACATCTCATCCTGCACCTCCAAAAGTTTCATTTTTAACCTTCTAACACCCTGCACCTCCAATTTTTAACTTTCTTCTCTTTTTTATTAAAGATATTTTAATAACTATCTTTTTATTTTCTTCTCTTTTTTATTAAAGACACTCTGCACCACCTTAAAATTAATTCTAATTTAATTTAAAATTTAAATATTATTTAATATAATTTTATATTTTAATAATTATTAAAATATGATTTATATTATAATAATAGCTATATTAAAAAAAATAAAAATAAAATAATTAAAATAAAAATAAAAATAAAATAATAATAATAATATAAAATTTGACTTAATATATTCAAATATATTAAATTATATTAAAATATTAAAATAAATTAAATAATTATTAAACTGTAAATAAAAACAAAAATTTTTAAAAATTTGTTATCAAAAATCAGTTTTGTTTTTTATTTAAAATTTAATCAATATTTAATTTAATTAAATTTATAGCATTATTTATTATATTTTTATATTTTAATAATTATTAAAATATGATTTATATTTTTATAATAGTTTTATCAAAAAATAAAAATAATAATAACTAAAATAAGAGTAAAAATAATAAAAATAAAAATTATATTAAAAATCACATTTAATATATTTAAATATATCAAATTATATCAAAATATTAAATAAATTAAATAATTATTAAAATTTAAATAAAAAGTAAAAAGTAAAGGTGGTGTAGAGTGTCTTTAAAAGAAAAAGAGAAGAAAATAAAATGTCTTTAATTAGAAAGAGAAGAAAGTTAAAAATGAAATTTTTAAAAAGGTTGGGGGTGCAGGATGTCAGAAGGTTAAAAATGGAATTTTTGGAGGTGCAGGATGAGATGTTGGAGGTGCAGGATGAAACACTCTTAAAAAGATTGCAAAGTAGAAATCAATTGTTTTTAAAGCTTGAATTAAATTTTTTAATGTATTATAATTTTTTTATTTACTATTTATAATTTTATTATTTTATTTCTGACGTTTTCTTGGCCACAATATATATTATGATTAAATGTTCTGCTGAACTAGAAAGAAACATTTGACTTACATGGTTCTTCAAGCAGTATTTGAGATGTGCATCATGATATCTAATCCTACAACTATCCTTTCGCCCTTCATTAATTGGAATTGACTCATTCCTTAATTCAACACCGCCTAAAAATATTCATAACAATCGTAAACTAAAAAAATTTCAATAAATATACTAAGTTACATTACTCAAGATGCATTCAACGTCAGTAACATAAAATTGTTAAATAACATTATAAGATTATTTGTTAGCGTAAATATTTATATATTAACATAATATATAACTAAATTTTGATAGTTGGACTATGTTATGATAATCTTTTTTATCATATATCTCTAGGATATACGATTAATCATGTAATGTATTATATTATTGTTATTATTCTATTAATTATCATTATATAGTAAGTTATTTTAATTTGTATTATTTGATATTATCTTAATATTATCAATCAAATTTTACAATAAACGAGTTAAGAAATCTTATAAATATAAATAATATTTCACTAGAAATATACAAATAATTATCTCATACTCTTTCTTTTACTAAAGAAAATATATATCAAAACTCTTTTATTGACTTGATCATCAAAGAGTACGGGTGGACAAAATTAACTGAACTGCACTTAACTATCAATTAACTACTCATTAAATTAAAATTAATTCATTTTATACTTTTTACTTGTTTAAGAGTACTTAAAGTTGCAATTTAGTTTGACTACTACCGATTAGACTAAACTTTGGTCAAGATTGACTTGATCGAATTCGACCGATTTTTGGCTTGAGCTAATTCGATGAATTCGGTCGATTTTTGGCAAGGGTTGACTCAGTTGAATTTCGCTTGGGACTAACTTGATTGAGTTTCGGTCGTGCCCGACTCGGCTGAATTTGGCCAATTTTTGCTTGAGCCTGAATCAGTCGCATTCAATCAATTTTCCACCAAGACCATCTCGACCATTCGATGTCATCCCGACCAAATTCCGTTGATTTTCAACTAGTGCCGACTTGGTCGAATTCAACCCATTTGGACTGGGACCAAATAAAGTAAGTTTCGATCATGGCTGTCCCAGCTGAATTCAACCGATTTTCGATCGGGGTCGACTCGGCCAAATACGGCGGAGTCAACTTGACCAAATTCGACGGGGTCAACCGAGCCAAATTTAACTGAATTTCGGTCTCGACCTGTTTTTACATTATGCCCGACTTTGTCTATCTCTCAACCTTTGGTCCGATCCAACTCATCTCAACTTTTTAATTTTGTTATTTATGGGAGAACTTATCTTCTTGAGTCCAGACAAATCTTTCCTATCTATTTAGTTAATTTTTTTTCAAAATTTTAAAATAATAGTTCAATTCAGTTTGTTAGAACAAAAAATAGTTTAGTTCAATTCAGACAAACTATTTTTTGGTTTAGTATACTTTTTAGCACTTAAGTGCAGTTCAATTAATTTGGTCTACTCCTACATATCTATGTGTGTTTAATTAGTTATAATTGTTTCTTAATTTTTTTTATTAAATACTTAACTAAAATTAGTCGGTGAAACAATTATGAAAATATTTAAAATCACTAAATTTTAAATTGTATAACTTGATTAGGATAAAGATTTTATGATATATTGTGAACTCATCCTAATACATTTTTAATCAATCCATTTCTAATATGATTATGATATTTAGAACAAGTGGTCCTAAAAACTTTAATGTCAAAATAGAAGAAGTTTATTTTCTTAATTTTTATTAACATAGCTTTGCAAGAAGATACATTGTTATATAATTATTAACAAAGCTTCGCAAGAAGAAGTATTTTCTCTTTTTGTTCATGAGAACCTATATTATGAATGAAGTAGGTAAATACTATCGTTTTTAGTATTTTAATTCAAAAATATTGTAGTTCGATTCAAAATTAGTGTATTTCGATGTGCAATTCAATTCAAAATCATTGGAGTTCAGTTCAAAATTAGTGGGTGCACTTTAGTTCAAAATTAGTGTAGTTCAAAAAAAAGTTAAGTTTTTAGTTCAGTTCATATTACACTTCAATGGAGTTTAATGCAACGCAATTTGATAAACAAAAAATAGTTTAGTTCAATTTGTTTGAACTAATTTTTAGTTCAATTCAGTTCTGACAAACTAATTTTTGGTTCAATGCAATTTTTAACTATGTAGTTTAATGCAATTCATTTTGTCCATCCCTATTTATAGGGGCAATCCTATTAATAAGAGAGTCTATCGATATGATAAGCAGAAAAAAGATGTTAATGAGAAGTTGGTGCAAGATTCTCTTTAAGTCTTATATAATGTAGAAAAGTTGTAACCGTTTTGTGAGTCCTGTTGTACTAGTTGGCAAGAAAGATGGTTCCCATTCCTTTAGTATCTGATGAAGAAGTATCCGAATTTTAATCCTTGAGGACAATGATTTTTTGAAGATTGGGTAATTGATACATGAAGATAAATAAGGAAACTGTGTGGCAACCAATCCATTTAATTATGATTATCATTCAGATTAATCTTGATCACTAATCAATTTAAATTTGATTATTTTGTTAGAATTTTTATTTATGGCATTAATAGTTAATTGGTGTAATGAAATTCTATAGATAAATACAGTCTAAACAAAGTGAGGGCATCTAAATTCTAAATAAACATTCTTATGAGGATTTCTTCCTACACCACCTCACATTTCTCTCTACACCCACACATTTTTAAAAAAAATTCTAAAACTATCTTTTATATTTCAAAAAATCCTACACCTCCACTTTTTTTCTTCAATGGATTTCAAAATCTGTTGAAAGATTTTTTTTCTTCAACAGATTTCGAAATTCGTCAAATAATTTTTCGAAAACTTCAACAGATTTTGAAATCCGTTGAAGAAGGGTATTTTTGGAATTTGAGGGTGCAAGGAGAAAGGTGGAGAGGTGTATGGAGTAAACTCCATTCTTGTAATCTTCCTTAAACAAATATATTTTTTGGATTCTATTCATTCATTGGAATCCCCTAAAGTTCTTTAGTTATTTGAATAATTTTATTCCTAGTTCTACCTACATCATCCAACATCACTATTCTATTTTGGTTCAAAGTAATTAGTCATTATTGTTAAAAAATCCTAAACCCTAAACCCTAAAAAAAGATATATATTATCTTTATCTAATAAACCACTGCACATACTGTTTTATCTTTCGTAAAACTGAGATTGATACTCTTTGTATTCACGGTGGTGGCTTTAAATAGCCACATAAATGGGCTTAAGGCCGTGTGTTCACAAAATATAATAACAACTAAATGAAATAACAACTTCCAGCAATGATACTGGAACAAACTGACTTAGAGAATAAAAACAACTAACAAGTTGTTATAAAACTAAAAGGAAAAGTAAAGTAGTCGTGACAGACTGGACATTATAAATGAAACACAATAGCAATAAACTAAAAGAAAATTATAATCATAGCCTCTTATTTTAAAGTTTATTTAACAAAACTCTTTTATAAACTTAAAATTTTTCCTCATTCATTCTTATAAGCTTTCTTAACTCTTGAAATCACGTTGTAGGTAATGTCTTCGTGGATAAATTAGCTATATGCTTTTTGTTCTCAACATGCTCAACTTCCATACTTTCTTGCTTCACCTTTTTACGATGAAATGAAAACAAACATCAATAAGTTTGCTTCGGTCATGATTTACCATATTCTTTGTCAACTTGATTGTTAGATCTATTGTCTATCCGAATTAGCATTTGCTCTTCTTTCATTATTTCAAAATTTTTTAGTAAGTTTCTTAGTCAGATTGCATGTCGAACACTCTAGGATGTTGCGACATACTTAGCCTCACATGTGGATAGTGTCACATTGGGTTATTTTTATGAGAGTCAAGTAAATGCTATATTTTCCATGAGGAACACGTAACCAACTCTACTTTTTCGATTATCAATATCTCCACACCAATCACTATTCGAATACCCACTAAGCCGGTAGTTTTCCGACTTAGTGTACAATAATCCGAAAGACATAGTACCCTTTACATATCTTAGTATCCACTTTAGTGTTTTCCAATGAGAATATCCTGGTCCTTCCATAAAACGATTTGTGACTCCCATGCTTAGCATAATGTTTGGCCTTCTGTTTGTTAAATACTTGAGAGTTCCAATTAAACTTCGATATATGTTTCCAACAACACGTCCCCTTCTCCATTTTTTGATAGCTTTGTACCAGGTTCCATTGGAGTCAAAATGGAATTGCACTTCATCATCTTTGTCTTTTTCAGTATATCTTCAACGTCCCTCTTTTAAGACACAAAAATCTCCACTGAACTATGATTCACCTCCAGACCTAAAAAATATATCATCATGCCTAGATCAGTCTTCGAACTCCTTCTTCATCACTTCTTTAAATTTTTCGACTAGTTTGATTTTACTTTCCATATGAAAATAAAATTTTCTACGTATAAAACAACAAACAACATATTTGTTTTGTAATTCAATATCTCATCAAGAATTACAAATCTATATATGTATGGTGCAAATGGTTTCTCTTGTTTTGTAGTAATAGCTGCAACATTAGGTTTGCTCCTTCTCAATTTGTGGTTGCAGTTTGTCATGGAGGCAAAACAAGCCCTTTCATCAGGAAGGTCAATAAGACTAAGGCCATGTTCCTTTACAATGATGTATTTGATGCCCCTTCTAGCTACAATGATCCTCAACAGACTAATATAAAGATAGACGACTATGTAGGAAGGGCCATGATTGTAAGTGGCCATGGATAAACAAGGAAGAGTCTAGTCTGTTATTAGAGTAGGACTTCTCAGATGGATTTGTCCAAGGGACATCATGTTATATATATATATATATATATTCTTCAATTACTCGTCTGGTTATATTCCTCATTAAACCCTTAAAGAGTTAGAGTTTAATAAAAAATATTATTACCATATTGGAATGGGGCATACAATAAGACAGTTTTGATTTATGACGCCTCCTAAAGTTCGTTCACCCATATGCATCTTTTACATTTGGTCTCATTAGGAATCTCTATCCACCAAAGGAGGAGTGTTGAAGTTATACTTATTTTACACTTCTTTTTTATGTTGAAAAATTTTAGCTTTTTATTTTTAAAGTTGTTTGACTATTTGAAATAAATTTAGCAGTATAGTTCCAGATTTTTAGTTGTTAAACATGAGATCATGTTTCATGTGTAGCTACTATTTTCTTGTTTTTCAGTTTGATGCTATATATAAAGTTTTCACGAATCCAATAAAAGATAAACTTCATACAACAATTTCTTTCTTGTTTTACTTTTTATGTAACTTATTGCTTCATTGCTTTTAAAACTCCAAGAGACCCTTTCCAACAACACTTTAACACTAGAACTTAGTGACAAAAATAATATGACTTGGAGGAGTATCAGAACAATAATTATTTGAGACATTTGAATCTCAAGAAATAGAATTATCTTTAAAATTGTTAGAGTAGATATGAAGAAATTTTTAGCATAACACACAGAAGTTTTGGCCAAGGTGAGGTATAAATTACTAAGTTTTCAAATTGTCATACTATGATTCGTATTTATATTTGAGGAACCAAGGAAAAAAAAAGGGGCTAATCTGGCTTAGAGTGGTACTCTTCACGAACACTACACCAATCCCAGGTTTGAGAAGTAATGGAATATCAGATGGAGAAAAATTCTGATAAGTGTCAATCTATGTTGAAATCCCGTGAAGGAGTACTATGTAAATTTGGATGAACTGCGATGGTGTGCAAAGTAAAAGCAAAGGATGCAATAAGATCTAAAAAACAAAGAGGGAAAATGTGAGGATAAAAAGGCAAAGATGTAGGATTGTATTAAAAAAACAGCAAATGTTATGATATGTAGGTACTGAAATACTGTAGAAATATGGTATTGTATAGCATAAACAAGAAGGGAAAAGTAGGGAATAAACAAGAAAAAGAACGCGGAATGCCAAAGGAACCACAAATTTGGATCAGTTGAGAAGGAAGTTTTTCAGCCAAAGACAAGAGAACTTTAGGTATCTTTTCATATTGTTCTTGTAATCCACATATATCTGTCCAAATCGAACTGTGTAACCAGCATCCCATTCAAAGCTGTCTGAAAATGACCATGCATAGTATCCCTTCACATTAACACCTTCCCTGCAGGAAAACTAAAATTACTACAACTGACAACTCAATATGAACAAAATATGCTTAACTTGCAGTTAAATTCTCACTTGATGGACTGAAGAAGGAAATGAAGATGGCCAATAAGGTATCTAATCCTGATACCATCCTTGAGGGCTTCATCCACTGCTATTGAATCATCCCTTGCTTTAGCAACACCTACAAGAAATTAAGAACCAAATAATCTTAACTTCTAAGTAAACCTATCAATTAATCACTTTCTATTATCATAGACAAAGAAGAACCTAATTTTGGTTTTCTCCTAAAGCCTAAGCATGTAGAAATTTTATGATGGGATGATCATTATAGACTTATCTAATAACAAAAACGGAAAATTAACTGCGTAGTATTTACCATTTTCAGTGATGTAAATATTTGGATTCTTGTATTTGTCCCTTATGTATACCATAAGATGGTGAATTCCCTTCGGATATACGAAGAGCCAATCCAAATCCGTCTGCATAAAAATTTTCATCAGTCGTACGTACGTACAAATTCATGTTCACTGCAACTGCATGATGGTTTTTTGACAAGTGTATGTTATGATTCAGACATGTTAGAATCACTTTCATGAATGGAAATACTATTTGCATGGTGTGCATTATGGGCTATAACTAAAATTAAATAGCATTAAATTAGTTTAATCAGTCCCAGAGAAAATTTACTGTACGCACCGGAGTTCCAATAGCTTCACCATTCTTTTCCGCTATGATCAAGAGAAAATTGTTGCTTGTGTTTGTCAGTTCTCTGTTAAAAAATATTATAAAGACAGTAATTCACATAGTTTTGAAATATGTGCTTACTGGTTAGAGTGGCTAGTATATCTGTGTAGAAGGTCCTGTTGGTGGTGACTGGTGCAGCATTTTCTGCATAATATGTGGTGTAGTAATTCACACCAAGAAAATCGATGGATTTTCTTAGGCCTTCAGATTCAGCTTTTGTGAATTTAGCAAGTCTAGCACCCACTAAAGATTTCATACTTTCAGGATAGTCACCATATGTAACCGGATGAGCATACCTGAGAAAAATTTCATTCGCACATTTACAATTTGTTTCAGATAATATTTATGCAAAGTTCAATTTGCACATATATTTTGTCATTTTTATTTTTATAAGAAATAAATTTTAAATTTAACTTAATTTTTTAAAATTGGTTTGTAAAATAAATTATATATATATATATATATATATATATATATATATATAAAATATAATATAATAAATTGATCTTCTTTTTAAAGATATAAAATTTTTAATTCATTTTTTATGTTAAAATATATGCATCTCGAATTTAAAACTAAAATTTAATAAATTGTTTGATACTGGACAGGACAACAGATTTAGTAAACAATAAATTTTATTAAAATATAATTCATGATTTTTATATTATAGGAATGAATTTTAAGTTTAACTTCACTGTTAAAAATAGATTATTATAAAAATGAGAGTTACATAGTCTAAAAATTGATCTTACCTGTTACACTTCCGACATATTTTATTAGGAGAGAAACACATACCAACCAAAGAAAAAGTCTAGAGCTCTACTTGCAGCTCCCTCATCAGCAACACTCTGAGATTTCGGCAAAAAGTAGTGAGTCGGTAAGGTAATCCCAATTTGTCCCTTTTGATGAGCCTGTCACAAAGAAGCAAAAATAGAAAATGTTACTTTTCTCCCAAAGTATAGTTCCTGTACCATATAAAATCTATCAAACATTATATGGTCATTTATGGATAGTTAACATGTATAATAATAAGTATTAATGGATCAAATTGTCTTCCACTTTACAAATATACATATTAATAATAATTGATTATTGGGTTTGATTGTCTAAAAAATGTGTTTGCCTACCACAAGTCCTATCAATATAGGATTAGGTAAAATAATATTGATCTATCCTAATAAAGACTTCTTTAAAGAGATATTTGACTTGAGCGTGAAAATGTCTTCTGTAGGTCAATAACCCATTGAAGTGGATTGCGTTTTGGGAGAAGATTGGAAGATCGAAAGAGAACATAACAAGAAAGAACAACCGATCCTCGGACTAATTCAACCGAAATAATTATTATAATCTCTCACTTTTATTCTAAGGAAAATGTTTCTGAAGCTAACCTGGTATTTTGTCTTGTACAAGGTGGCAGCAGATTGATGAGCCAGTAAGAGGTTGTGTCCAACGATGTAGGGTTCGGTGGCCGAGTCACCAGCACTGCAATTCCCAGCGTACTTAGAACATCTACCTGGTGCAAAGGTTCCACCACTGTAACCATTCAGACTATATGATAAGGGTTCATTCAGAGTCACCCAATGCTTCACTCGATCTCCGAAGGTCTTGAAGCAAAAGTCAGCATATCTACCAAAATCCTCCCTAATTATCCATCACAAACAAAGTTAACTGGAAATTCAATGTTAATTAGGGTTTTATAATTTTTAATTAATTAATCATTGTTAGAAAGTATATATATACTAAGTATGTTTATAGATCACTCACACCACTTTATGACTACGAAATCCCCCATACTCATCTTCAAGAGCTTGTGGGAAGTCCCAATGGAAAAGAGTGACGAAAGGTATTAAACCTGGTAAAAAAAAAAGAAGATAAAATGTTAAGAAGCTAAGTTCGAGGAAATTCAAGAAGGAATACATAGGCTAAAAAGAGGGTTTACAAAATATATATATGATGTCACAAGTTCTAATATAAATAGTTATAAATAATAATAAAAATCGACCAGCTTTACCATTTGATATAATCTCATTGATGAGATTATTGTAGAATTTAACACCCAAGTGATTAACGGTTCCTTTGCCTTCTGCAGTGAGAAATTCAATTGTAACATAACATATTATTAGTTTTGTTTTTCTTATCTAATATCTAGACTGGGTAAAAATAACTCATCTGTACTATATTATAGTTAACTATACTATATTATACTTAAAAAAGTTGATCTAATTTTACTAAAAGTTCAGTATACTATTTTATGGTTTAGTTTTTAAAAACTGAACTTGTAACCGTTTCGGTTCAGTTAACTGTGAGAACTGTATCTACTCTTTTCTCTTCTCTAGTTTCCGTTCAATTGCTCCGTCTTGCTAAGAAAACATTATTTAATAATAAAATATTAATAAAAGAAACCGTTCAAATAAAAAATTAATAATGAATTTTTTAAGACAAAACTTTTTTATCACAAATTTTTTTATTTTTTTATCAATAAACATATATTACGTTTTAAATAATATTATTTTATGTAATGAAAGTAAAATATATTTTTTTAAATTTAATTTTATTAAATGATTAAGTAATATAAATCATAAAAAAAGACTATATAAAAAAATAATACTTTAAATATATTATATTCTTTAACATATTATTAAATATGTAAAAATATGTTAAAAAAACTTTTAATAATATTAAAATGTGTGTAAGCGCACGCACTAAAATAACTAAAATAAATATTATTATTATTATTTTTAAATGATATTTTACATACTAAAACTAAAACATATTTTTTAACGTTAAATTTTATTAAATGAATATATAATGAGATATCATAAAAAAATAGTAATGTAGCAAAAATAATTAATATTATAGAAATATCAAATGACAAAAAAATTAACAAACAGTTTATTAAGAGTAATTTTTCTAGTATCATCTTTTATTATATTATAATAATTAATAAATATTATTTTAATTTTTACATAATAAAATATAAATAATAAATAATAAATAATTGATTAATAAAATAATTTTACGAGGGAACAAAATAAATATAAATAAAAAATTATTTTAAAATAAAATAAGTAGATAAAAAGATAAAATAAATTATATACACATATAAAACAAAAAAGTATAAATAAAAAATTAAAAAAATAAATATAAAAGTAAAATAATATTCATGACAAAATAAATATAAATAAAAAAATAAAAAATAAAATAAATAAATAAAAAATAAAATAATTTCCATGCACATATAATAATAAAAATAAATAAATAAAATAGAAAATAATAATATCAAATAATTAAAAAGTTAATTTGTAAGACTCTTATGAATAAAATAAAATAAATATTAAAATAAATTTCAATTAAAAAAAACATGTATTGTTATACTATTCAGTTTAAAAACTAGTACAATTCAGTTTAAAATTAGTATAATTCAGTTTAAAATTAGTATAGTTAGTAGTTCAGTTTATTTTATATTGTAGTTTAATACAATTTAGTATAGTTCAATTAACTGAATTGTTTTATGGCTCAGTTCAGTTTAGACAAATTAGTTTTTAGTTCAGTACAGGTTTTAGTAATACAGTGCAGTTCAGTTTTATTTGTCCAACCCTACTAATATCCATGTTATATAATTTAAGATGAAGAAGAGTTTTGAGTCATATATTACTGGGGAATATTCTTGACCAAGAGATGGAGAATCTGAAGGAGTCTATCCCAATTTCTGTCACCAATTTTATGTCACTCTGCAACATATTAACAGAGGCAGTTAATGATGGAAAATGACACAACGTTGGTGATGCTTATTTAGCACTGTTATGACTCAAAAGGGTAAAATTTGAGGGTAAGATGTACCTTGTAGCTATGATAAAAGTCAGCTCCAACATCACCAGTGCTGTGATCCCAAATTTTTTCTGATCACACCACACAAAACATTAACAAAAAGATTCGTATTATATTTATATACTATATCAATTTATTTCTTGGTTTTATTGTACTTTTGTGCGAGTTTAATACTTTATATGCTACACCACCATTAGGCTTATTTGATTTATATTTTATACGAGTTGACAGTTTTTATTTTACGAGTTGTACAAATTAATTTTATTTAATATTGAATATTTATTATTTTTTGTTTATAAAATAGAATAACAGTATAAATATATATAACATTAATATAATATAAGTAATGTAACAAAAAATAGAGAGAGAGAAAGAAAGATGAATTGTTTATACGTTTATATTTAGTGCATGGTAAATATTAAAAATTAAGATTATAAAATATTATTATTTTAATAATCCACATTTATAAACTATACTTTATATTCAAATTAAATATAATTTAAAGTTTTGTTAATAATGACGATAAGCATAAAATTGATATAGATGAAAGTTTCAACATATAAACATTATAATTAAAGTTATGGTTCTCTAGAGGTATACATTGTTATTATCAATACGGAAGAAAAGAAAAAAAAGTATTTACATTAATTTACATTATAATAAATTCATAAAATAGTTAAATTATATAAAATAGTTATTAAACAATCGTACGTAAAGTAGTAAAAAGAAGACATCGTTTTCCAGGAGAAAAAAAAAAAGTCTCTGATATAAATACATCGTATTGGAGTGTTATAACAAAAGGAAAGAAATTCACGTAAGTTTGGCACCTAAGTTACGTATGTTTTTGTTGTGTTACAGAATGAATGGAATTCAAAGAAAGAGGGTAACCCTAACCTGGATGCTGTTCAGTGAAGGTGTCCCAAATACATGGTCCTCTTCCATCTACATTACTTGCTCCTTCTGCCTGAGTAATTAACAAACCACGTTAATTTACATTATCAATCATCTATCATGCACCATCGTCTATACCATATACGTGTTTATACCACAACATTTATTTAAAAAATAATACAATACCATACCTCAATTATTAATATTTAAAAGATTGTATAAAAACTGTTCAAGTATGTATATAATTACAAATTGCATAAATTCAACATTGTGATAACATAAAAAATTCATTATCACTTATTTATTCGTATATCTTTGCTCTCGATTATCAAGAAAATGAAGCAGAGAGTATGATTTTGATTATTTAAGAATCAAAGTCAAATTTTCAATAAAACAATTAAAAAAATAATGAAAATTTTAAAAAATTTGGATACTTTTCGTCTCAATTCTATAATAACTGAAGTAAAAAAGATATACGACTTTGGTTTTAGTATAACCGAAGTCAATAAATTCACCAAATTTTCAAACTGTAACTGTTTCTTTATATATTTCGTTTTCTTCAAAACTGTGGAAGTATATGAAGCAAATTAAAAAGATAAATCTGCACTACTGAAATCATTACAACATTTCGATTAAATTACTACAATTATGAGTTAAAATCTAAATAAGTAATTTCAAGTTGATGTTTGTAATTTTAGTAGTATACATACATTTATCAATTTTCATCACTAAATGCTGAATATATAAATATCTGTAGCATGTAAATGGATTAAATTATTCGAAATGCTCTAGTTATAGTGCTTTTTGTTGATAAAAGAGAATATATTACAGTAGGTGTGGTCATGAGTAAAATACCTGGTAAGCAGAAGAACCTACACCAAAGATGAAAGTGGAAGGAAATAGGGTTCTGTTGAATGTTGAAGCATAATGACTTGGCTTCACACTTTCAGTTGCAGTTGCAGTGCCATTGCCAAAAAGGGTAGCAATAGCAAGAGATACAAGACACACAAGACAACTCTTACTTCTCATTTTTTCCTTTCTTTCTCCATAACTCTTACCAATGCCTTCTATTTATACAACAATAAACTCCTTTTCTTTCCAATGATTATGATGGATATAATTGGAAGACAGTTTTTAGGGTTTCTATTATATCATAGTTTATCTTCATTTCTATCCTGAAATATAATCTAATAATAAAAAACTAAATAATTTCTTAATATGTATGCATGGCTATTTTAATATATTTTACCACATTTTAATATATATAGTTATTTTATTGTAAAATAATCCTATTTATAAAGTAGCATGTTCTCAAATTTATTAAGCTAGCTTGTAAAATTTTAGATGTTTAGTAAACTAGAAATAAGTGTAAAATATTAGAAATAAATACATTCATGCAATATTTTCTTTAAATTTATTGTATTAATAAAAATATATTTTAGGTTTTATTTTTCTTATGAAAGCTAATATGATGGGCTAAAAGACACATGCCGACATATAATAAAAAGGAAAAATTACAAAAGTGAGGACTAAACCGCAACCCACAAAAGCAAAATAAAAATATGAAATTGTAAAAGAGAGGATAATTAAGAATTCCAATTATGAATGAAATTGTAGTTATAATGAAAACAATAACATCTACTAAAAGAAAAATGTCATTGTCAAATTAACACAAACTTTACAAATATATGGAGTTGAAAGAGCAACAGAAATTACGGCTTATATGTAGATAATTATGCCATAAATAAGCGTGTAATTGTCGCATAAATCCACGTGGCAAGAGCAGTATTAGCACCAATAGAAAGAAGACAACACCAAAATATGACCCTCATGATCTCTGAAATTATCACCATTGTATTTAATATAGTTTAGAGGACAGATAACCAATTAATTTATTAAATTTTTCTATGACTAGTAATTTTTTTAACATGTAATAATAGTTTTAACAGACATTTTTTGGCTTAATAAATATTAAGTAATATAAATATTAAAATTGGCATTTTTTTTAATTTCTCTTTATGATAAACCTTCTCCTTAAAATCTCCAATAATGAAATCTAATGTAAAACAAATATGACTTAGAGCAATCTAAATACGTGATCCAGACCAAGGTGATAGTCAAATTTTTGACCGAAATTTTTTATAAATGCAACCAGCAAATAATTCATATTATAATATAATTATAAAAAATAAAATGAACGAAAAATAAAATATAACTTTAAGATAATAAAGAAAACTTAAATTTGTAGAGTTGAGATTTGGTTGTTCTAAATATTGACTCAGTCAATCAGAAAATAAAAGTTTATAAAAAGAACTACTGCATTATATTATGGCATACAATTTAAAATTATAAATAATAAAAGTTTCACCTCATAAATGTATTTTTTAATTTTTTTTTATTGCGTGGCCTTTTAATGAAAATTAACATGGCAGAAGTTGTCAATAAAGCAATCCCAGAAGACATTATTTTGAACTGTAAGATCCAGGCAAAAGTCCACTTTGGATCTCTACAGCACGGATCTGCGCTGAATCCAATCACTTTTTCCAAGTCGCCAAGTCTTTAACAGCTTGCACAAACAAACAAATTTGATGGCAATAACATGTTTTAACATTAATATGGTGTTGAGAAATTTTACTTAATACTAGAGTTTTCGTACAATTTTTGAAAATACTTATTTTAAAATTTTTTAATTGTGATCACTTCTGATTGTTGCTCTATTAATTTTCCATCTTGTTGCAGAGTTTATTAAAAGCGTTGAAAGTTTCATTTTTATGGATTAATTAACCCACAACACTTTTAAGATTGTATAACTGGTTCTTAAGGTTTGATCTTTTCGTTCATATTTTTTTACATTTTGTACTATTATAGTGATGTTCCTTAACATTTTATAATTATGATGATATATTGTAGTGTAATAGACAAAGCGGGGTCATATAAGTATGGTTACTACATCACGTATTGGATGATGACCACTATTCGTGCCCCTCCCATGTTGTGGACGGGAAATGGTAAAATTTCGTTTTATTGATTTTTTTTCTCTATAGTTTAGAATTCATATACACTAATTAAAATCATTGTCTTATGTAGAGATTCAATTCTACTACTTCAATTCTAAACAAGTCCCTTAAATCCATAAGGAAAACACTTACAAAATATGTAATTCAACTCTATAATAGTATGTAGATATTAGTATATTGTAAGTTCTACATTAGCATATTTATGATTAGGTTAACTTTGTACATTGGTTTGATTTATGCTTCTAAGTTAATTTATGATTGTAATTCTATGTACATTGAATTGATTTATGATTTATTATAATTTTCATTTAAATATATGCGTCTCGATTGTTTTGGACAATTTTAAAATATGCAGGTCTGTTTCTGTATTTGGGATTGTTGTAGAAACACAGTTCTTGTAGGACCAAATAGATATAGATGAAGCAACTCAAGAGGTCTTTTAGTAGAAATTACAATTTTACTTTTAAAAGACTCATTGACCTGATTTGCTTTCACACATGTATCACAAAAGACTTTGTTGTTGAATGATAATTTAGGCAGTCCTTTCATGAGGTCAAAACATTGCAACTTTAAGATTAATCTCATATTTGCATGTCCACATTTATTATGTCATATCATAGCATCGTCTTTTATGGATACAAGACATGAAACATTTTGAGCATGGAATTAATTTAAATCTATTTTATACAAGTTTTTCTGTCTCCAACAAATACTAATAAACACAAATCAATTAAATTGTTCTTGCGCCTTTTTATCTCTGTATCCTGAATCAACCCTAATTTTCCAAAATGATCTAAAATCCTCAATTCTCATGGCATCCTCTTCCAAACACTACAAGAGAGCTGTTCAAAAGGTCAGGTTCGTAAGCCCTACAAGTTGGATCAGTGACGAAGATGCACAGACGAACTTCGAATGCTTCTTGTGCATTTGCAAGATCATTTCGCACAAGTATATGGGAATAAACTTCTTCAGGAGAGAAGAGTTCATCTTCTATGATTGGTTATAATATCAGGGGTCGATTGACTTCGTAGAAATGTCAGGAGATTGGTACCCAAACTTGGTAAAGGTATTCTATGTTTATCTAAGGGTTGTTAATGATGTTATTTGCTCCAGAAGGGTGTGAATATCAAGCTTGATGAGGAAATTTGAACTTCTTTAGCAGTCATACGTCTTGGTGGATATTGGTCTTATTTGGGAATGCAGAGTGTGAACAAGCTTGCTATTTACAAACCTTGCTTGAGGAATCTGGATGAACCCAAGGATTATACACTATTTAAAGTAGGGGGACTAAAGAGAGATCACAGGTTGTATGCCTTTGTTATTGTTTGGATTCTATTGCCTAGAGGAGGATATCATGCTTAACTCACTACTGAGGATGTGTATCTTATTCATGCTCTTAAGGAAAGAGTGCAAACTAATTGGATAGCTGCTATGTGCGATCACATGGTTAAGATTGTTGGAAGTCCCACATCGACTAGAGATATGGCCAAATTATAATATATAAGCGAGGTGCAAACCTCACCTTACAAGCCGATTTTGTAGGGTTGAGTTAGGCTTAAAGTCCACTTCTTAATTTGGTATAAGAGTCATGGTTGAAGCTTATCCTAGCGATATTTCTTGTTTCTTGGGCAGTTCTATTCCACCCGCTATCGGACCGTTGTCGGACCACCCAATTTCTACTATCACGCACAAAATGTTTATACCTCGACGTGAAGGGGGTGTTGGAAGTCCCACATCGACTAGAGATATGGCCAGATTATAATATATAAGTGAGGTGCAAACCTCACCTTACAAGCCGATTTTGTGAGGTTGAGTTAGGCTTAAACCTACTTTCTAATAAAGATCACTAAGAAAAATATGGCTAGCCTCCCTTATGTAGTGTTTTTGAGTCATGTCATGCGCTATCTCAATGTGGACCTTACTGGTGAAATAACAATGGGCTACAATAAGACAAATTTGATTTCAAATCTTACTCTTCATCACATGGGTTTAAGGAAAATTGAAGAAGGATGGACTTTCAAGGATGAGCAATTATCCACGAAAGGAGAAGACACATAGCCTTTGAAAGTAGACAAGTCAAGCACTAGATCTGTTTTTCAACCAACGACTGACTTCGAGAGTTTTATGATGCAACAAATGAAGATCCAATATGTTAGATTGAACAAGATTAAGAAGAGATTTATGGTCTTAAACACACACATAAATGAATGATAATTTGCAATTAATTTGGAGTTTAGGTTAATGGTATACATAAAAAATTTGCATCTTCCCAACTATACTTCTAATACTTAAGGATTTGTAAAAGATCTAAGTACTCTCTCATCACCTTAGTTTTGAATTACTAAGTATCTTATTGGTGTTTTTAATTACCAAGACATTCTTAATTTCACTACTACAAAATTATCCATAGATAGTGTTTTTTTAAATAAGCACTATCTATGCATGTACAAAACAATAGATAGCGCTTTATTTAATATTATTTTTTTAATTTGTAATTTAAAATAGATTCATAGATATTGTATTAAAATAAAATGCTATCCATTGGGTACTATAGACAGCGCTTATTAGGATAGGGCGTCCTATAAAAGTTTTGACAATAATTTTCGCTTTGCGGTTCTCTTTTTGCTATTCTACTTTGCCTTTCGCGGTTCTCTTTTTTGCTATTCTACTCTGCCTTTCGCGGTTCTCTTTTTTGCTATTCTACTTTGCCTTCGCTACTTCATTCGAATTCGTTCAGTGTACCGTTTTCATCACTATGTGTGTGCCATTGCCTTCCACCTATAGGACTCCGTTCGTGTACTGGGTTTATGTATCAGGTTCCCTCCTTCTCTTCTCTATTTCTCCTCCTTTCTTATTCCTTTTCAAAAACCCTAGACTAAGTGAACAAGGACGTGAGAGTGTGAGCGGCGTGAGTGAGAGCGTCTAATGCTCCGGTTTTCTTCAAGGAAAGAGATTCACTAATTTTTCCAGCATGGGCTTTTGCACTTCCTATATGGATATTTCGAATTCCTCTCTCTATTCTAGAGTCTGGATTATGGGTTGTCCTTACTTACTACACCGTAGGGTATGCTCCAACTGCAAGTAGATATTAAAGTATGCTAATTCATGTAAAAGAATCAACCATTCCAGAAGTTTATAGTGCTACTGTTAGTTTTTTGTGTAGTTTGATTAAGTTTTTATAGTGTGTTTTTAGTCCCACATTGCTTAGTATTGTGAGATGGTGTTCTTCACTTTGCTATATAAGAAAGCTTATGTAAGGTTTACAAATGAACCAAAACAAATACTTCTTAGTGTTGTTTATTTCTCTCTTCTCTCCTTTATTACCCTTGTTCCCAACAATTGGTATCAAGAGCCCATTTCTTAGTATGCTCTGTGGTTGCAACAGCGTTTGATCTTCCACATCAGAAAAGATTTGGTCAGAGTAAATTTTCGTAGTATGCTCTGTGGCTGCAGCTGTGTCTGATCTTCCACATCAGAAAAGATTTTTTCTCTTGTTCTTGGGATCTCAGTTTAGAGAACTAGTGGGGGCTTTTCTTCAAAAGCATTAGGAGCAATGGCAATGGACAAAGGCAAGATGAAGATTGAAAACTTCAATGGTGCAGACTTCGGCTTTTGGAAGATGCAAATAGAGGACTACCTGTATCAGAAAGGCATGCAAGAACCTCTCACAGGCAGGAAACTAGAAGCTATGAAGGAAGATGAGTGGAGCTTTCTAGACAGAAAAGCTCTTGGAGCCATTCGTTTGACGTTATCTCGTAATGTTGCTTTCAACATTGCAAAAGAAAAGACTACAGTTAGTCTTATGGCGGTCCTTTCTAGCATGTACGAAAAGCCGTCGGCCGCAAGCAAAGTTCACTTGATGAGGCGGTTGTTCAACCTACGAATGACAGAAGGCGCATCAACAGCGCAACATATAAATGAACTCAACACAATTACAATCCAATTGAGTTCAGTTGGAATCAATTTCGATGAAGAAGTACGAGCTCTAATACTTCTTTCTTCCCTACCAGAAAGTTGGAATGCTACTGTCACAACTGTGAGTAGCTCCTCAGGAAGCAACAAGTTAAAGTTTGATGATGTTCGTGACTTAGTCCTCAGTGAAGAAGTCCGCCGGATAGAGACGGGTGAATCAACAACCTCTTCAGTATTGGATACAGAGTCAAGAGGTAGAAGTTCAACCAGAGGAACCAAACGCGGCAAATCAAAGGAGAGGCAGTCCAAATCTAGAAATCATCAAAGCTCTAACAAATCGAAAACTATCGAATGTTGGAATTGTGGGAAGACTGGTCACTACAAAAATCAATGCAGGAGTGCCTCGAAGAAACAAGAGGTGAAAGATGAAGCAAACGTTGCTGCAACCTCAGGAGGAGATGATGCGCTGATATGTTCGTTGGAAAACAAGGAAGAGTCTTGGGTGTTAGACTTTGGAGCATCCTTTCATGCAACCTCACAGAAAGAACTATTCGAGAATTATGTTCCTGGAAACCTTGGTAAGGTTTACCTTGGTAATGAGCAGTCATGTGAGATTGTAGGTAAAGGCGTAGTAAAGATTAAGTTAAATGGGTATGTATGGGAATTGAAAAATGTCAGACATATTCCCGACTTGACGAAGAACTTAATCTCAGTGGGCCAGCTAGCCAGTGAAGGCTACACGACAATCTTCCACGGTGATGATTGGAAGATTTCAAAGGGTGCAATGACAATTGCTCGAGGCAAAAAGAGTGGTACTCTTTACAAGACAGCAGGAGCATGTCATTTGATTGCAGTTGTTGCAAATGAAAATTCAAATTTATGGTACCAAAGACTTGGGCATATGAGTGAGAAAGGGATGAAGGTCATGCACTCAAAAGGAAAGTTACCAGGTCTTTCAGTTAGTAGAAATTGACATGTGTGAAGACTGTGTACTTGGAAAGCAGAAGAGAGTCAGCTTTCAGACAAGTAGAAGAACCCCAAAGAAAGAGAAGCTTGAGCTTATCCACTCTGATGTTTAGGGACCAACGACTGTCCCATCCGTTGGTGGGAAGCAATACTTCGTGACTTTTATTGATGATCACTCCAAAAAGGTATGGGTTTACTTTCTGAAACACAAGTCTGAAGTATTTGAAGCTTTCAAGATTTGGAAAGCTATGGTGGAGAATGAGACAGGATTGAAGATTAAGAAGCTCAGATCCGACAATGGTGGTGAGTATGTAGACACTAGATTCAAGAAGTTTTATTATGAGCACGGAATCAGAATAGAGAGAACCGTGCCAGGTACGCCTCAACACAATGGTGTAGTTGAGCGTATGAATCGAACGTTGACGGAAAGAGCTAGAAGCATGCATGTACAGTTAGGCTTACCAAAACAGTTTTGGGCAGAAGCAGTCAACACAATAGCTTACTTGATCAACTGAAGTCCATCGGTACCATTGGAGCACAAGATACCGGAAGAGGTATGGAGCGGAAAAGAGGTAAAACTCTCACATCTTAGAGTTTTCGGCTGTATAGCATATGTGCATATCAACGATCAAGTTAGAAACAAACTTGATCCAAAATCAAAGAAGTGTACTTTTCTTGGTTATGGTGAAGATGAGTTTGGCTACCGCATATGGGATGATGAAAACAAAAAGATGATCCGTAGCAGAGATGTAATCTTTAATGAAAAAGTGATGTACAAGGACATGCATAATATTGACACCAGAAACTCATAAACGAGTGGACCAGTTTATGCAGAGGTGGAAGATATCCTAGAAAGTCCTATATTGAGGAGTCCTCAGCCAGAGGAATCAAATGAAGAAAACAATGAGCAATCAGAACCTCCTACTCCAACTCCTGTATTGAGAAGATCCTCCCGACCCCATGTGCCTAACAAGAGATACATAGACTACATGTTACTGACTGATGGAGGGGAGCCTGAAGATTATATGGAAGCTTGTCAAACCACGGATGCCGACAAGTGGGAGCTTGCTATGAAAGACGAGATAAAATCTTTGATCTCAAATCAAACATGGGAACTAGTTGAGTTACCTATGGGAAAGAAAGCACTTCACAACAAATGGGTGTATCGGGTGAAGGAAGACCATGATGGTTCCAAGCGATACAAGGCCCGACTGGTTGTCAAAGGATTTCAGCAGAAAGAAGGAGTTGACTACACTGAAATCTTTGCTCCAGTTGTCAAGCTCAATACTATCAGGACTGTGCTAAGTATTGTGGCTAGTGAGGAGCTCTACCTAGAGCAATTAGATGTGAAGACTGCATTTCTTCATGGAGATCTAGATGAGGAGATTTACATGCACCAGCCTAAAGGCTTTTCAGAAGCAAAGAAGAAAAACATGGTGTGCAAATTGAAGAAGAGCCTGTATGGCCTGAACCAAGCTCCAAGACAGTGGTATAGAAATTTTGAAAGCTTCATGCACAAGGAAGGTTTCCAGAAGTGCAATGCTGATCATTGTTGTTTCTTCAAGAGGTACAAGTCCAGCTATGTCATTTTGCTACTTTATGTTGATGACATGTTAGTAGTAGGATAAGATATAACAAACATCAGAAATTTGAAGATGCAATTGTCAAAAGAATTTGACATGAAGGACTTAGGCCCAATAAAGAAGATTCTTGGAATGCAAATCACGATAGATAAGCAAAAAGGAGTTTTGCAGTTATCTCAGGCAGAGTACATCAACCGTGTTTTGCAGAGATTTAACATGGACAAGGCCAAACCAGTCAGTACTCCTTTGGCTAGTCATTTTCGTCTATCCAAGGATCAGTCTCCTCAAACAAAAGAAGAAGAAGAGATTATGGCTAAGATTCCGTATGCTTCAGCCATTGGAAGTCTGATGTACGCGATGGTATGCACAAGGCCAAACATTGGCTATGCAGTGGAAGTTGTAAGCAGGTTTATGTCAAATCCAGGTAAAGCTCACTGGGAAGCTGTGAAATGAATTTTGTGATATCTATGAAAAACTAAGGAGAAGTGTTTGTGCTTTAGTAAAGGTGAATTAAAAGTACAAGGTTACGTAGATGCAGACTTTGCTGGAGAAATTGATTATCGAAGAAGTACCACTGGCTACATATTTATTGTTGGAACTACAACCGTTAGTTGGATGTCGCAAATACAAAAGATCGTTGCTCTATCCACTACAGAGGCTGAATATGTAGCAGTAACAGAAGCTAGCAAAGAATTGATATGGCTTCAAGGATTGTTGACAGAGTTGGGATTCATCCAGGAAAGGACTGTTTTGCACAGTGATAGTCAAAGTGCAATACATCTGGCTAAGAATTTAACTTTTCACTCCAGAACGAAACATATTCACTAGTACAGGAAACGGAAATGGCACCGGTTAATTTCGTTTATAGGCACCGGTTCTGCAACCGAGGCATATAGAGACGAGGTAAAAAGGATAAGTTTAATGCCTCGGTTGCGAACGAGTCAAAAAGAGATCGATTTTCGCCTCGGTCCTCCTTTGAACCGAGACCGTATCTTAGAAAATTCAATAAAAAAAAATTCAAAATACTGCTGAACCTGCTGGATTCATCACAGAGCATCAAGTTCATCACAGAGCATCAAAGTTCATTACAGAGATCAAAGTTCAGATACATTACAGAGCATATAACAAAAGCCACTGGGATGAAAGAATTCATGTTGTTCATTACAGAGCATATAACAAATGGAAACAAAATCAGAAAATAAAGTCCGAAAATCATATCAAAGCATCAAAGTTCAGATACATCAGAAAATCAGAAAATAATAGTTCAGATACATTACAGAGCACATAACAAATGGAAAAAAAAATCAAAGAAACCAAGGATTCATACTTTTGAAACCCAGCCTCAAACCCCATTTCCTAGTTTCTAAAAATCGTTAATGGCAAGCGGCTCCCGACGGCAAGCGGCGAGCGCGAAGCGGCTCCCGACGGCAAGCGACTCCACCACTGGCACGGGATCTGGATCTGGATCTGGATCTGCCACCGCTTGCGCTTCACTCGAGAGGCGATGCAGTCGCGGCGTGGTTGAACGACGATGCTTGCGGGTTTGCGCGTGGTGGCCGGCGGCGTGGTTGAACGGTGCTACTTGCGGCGCTGATGATGGGGTTTGGTGGAGAGGAGAAATCGGAGGGAGGGAGGCAAAGATGAGAGCGAGAGCGCGAGATATGAGCCAGAGCGTGAGATATGAGCGAGAGTCTGAGAGGTTTTGCGGGAAGAGAGGTTTTGCGTGAATAAAGTTTTGAACTTTAACCCTCAAACCCAGTAATCGAGGCAAATATAGGCCTCGGTTAAAATAAAACCGCAGCATAAATGTCTCGTTTAATTTTCAACCGGTGCAGTATACTCTTTTCAAAAGCGGGTTTAAAAGAACCGAGGCATATAGTGTTTCCAAAATTACATTTCTGCCACCGTGTTTTTATATGTCTCGGGTTTTCAAAAACCGAGGCATAATACGCGATTTAAAAACCCTATTTTTTAGTAGTGATTGATCTCTGTTATCACTTCATCAGATCTCTGTTATCACTTCATCAGATCTCTGCTTGAGGATGAAGTACTAACGTTGAGGAAGATACTAGGAAGTAAGAACTCAACGGATATGTTGACAAAGGTTGTCACAACAGAAAAATTGAGGCTTTGCAGTACCTCAATTGCCCTTCAAGAATAACTGATGATGAAGGCAATTACACTATGTGGTAATCAAACTCCAAGTGGGAGAATTGTTAGTTTTTTTGTGTAGTTTGATTAAGTTTTTGTAGTGTGTTTTTAGTCCCACATTGCTTAGTATTGTGAGATGGTGTTCTTCACTTTGCTATATAAGAAAGCTTATGTAAGGTTTACAAATGCACCAAAACAAATACTTCTTAGTGTTGTTTATTTCTCTCTTCTCTCCTTTATTATCCTTGTTCCCAACATGTATTAAAGTATGCTAATTCATGTAAAAGAATCAACTATTCTAGTTTCAGTTTCTGCTTTGTTTTCTGTTATTCAGTGTTTGTACAGGAAATAATACCTTTTATTGTTTTCATTTTTATTTTCTGTTTTCTGTTTTTCCTGTATAAACTTCAAAAATCAGGAAACGAAGTGAATTTTTTTTGGTAAAAACAAATGGTCCCTAAACTTTCTTGCTGCAACGTTCAACACCACCAAGTTACTTGGTTTCATAACTTTCATCACAATGTGTACTTTGCCTTGTCTCGGTGTAGCCTGGCTTGCTTTAACCGAATGATGCCTCAATTCAGACCCTTATGGCTATGTCTCACAGTTTTCATTATTTACTTTCAAGTTTTTTTATAAAAAGTAAGTTATAAGTTGTGGCAGAGGTAAGACAATCCTCCTCTCTTTGCATATTCAATTCAATTCTTTATTCTGACCAAAGTTGGTCTTCCCTCAAGTCATGGTACTAGCTTTGTTTACACTATCATTTCAAACAATTATATTCTGCATGTGAAAACAGTTGCATCGCGACTCTTCATAAATTGAGATTGTATGGTTCATTTATGTACTAGATGGTGCTTCACGTGGAAGAGCATTGTGCTCTGAATTATACATCTTTCGGGCATGACTTTCATACTTCTTAAAGCCAACTCTATACCTTACATCTCATGTATTTCAAACCGTTCCATAGGCCACCGGGAATCACTTGTTCTCTCTTAATTCTTCCCCCCACAATGCAGTTTTTCTTTGCCTTCCTTGATATATTTGTTGCAGCTTGTGGAGAGTGAGAAGAGAATTCATGACATTCTGCATAATGAGGTCACTAGGATATTCTGTATATTTGATGTTTGGTGATATATTTTCTCTATTGATATTGTTTGTGTTATGATTTAACAAGGCTAACCTAAAACTTGATTTGGAGAAGCATAGAAACTGTTGGCGTAGTATAAGGTGCGTGGAAGTTCTTGTTTTGAAAAGTGGATAGTGTTCTTTTTAGATAATTGAATGCTCTAATTGTTAAAATATTAGAGATAAGTTTGAATTACTATACACTTTTATTATATTCTTTATAAAAATTAGAGATTGTTTAAAGATTTTGTTTATTTTATCTTTTAAATTATTAAAGTTATGTATCTTACATTCAAAATACATAAAAAAAAGTAGGTAAACTATTTAAAACCTATTCGAATTTTTGATCACTGAATCTACCCCTTCTCATCCATGGGCTATGGACTATAATTAGTGGTAGTTTAAGTTAGTAGAACAAAAGGTAGGTAAATACTGAGAATTCATGCATTTCCTGCCCCTACATTTTATTGGCCAATATATTATTTTTGTTAAAACTTCTGCCTTTGAACCGAAATTATTAGGTTCAATGAAGAAAATGTTTGGTACGACTGCTTATATATGCATATAATTTTTAGTGTGTTTTTTTTTTTTGTGAAAAGTGGAGTCAATAGTTTTTTTTTAATACTTTTCTCAAGCCTTATATTGTCATATATGATGTTATTCATGTTTAAGCTCCTTCAGTGTTACTTCTGCTCTCAATTGCAAGTGCAATTGTTCTTTTATAGGGGCAATTGTTCTTTCGTGAGGTGTCTGTATTTTTTGTATTTGTCAATACATTCACAAATTTGCATTCTTACAGAAATATATATTTCTGGCTCACTATTACTAATAATGCACACAATATTACTTTGGTTGAGGAAATGTTAGTAATCTCACTTTTTATTGATTTGTTTAATTTCAGGAGAACAAAATTTGTTAATGAAATTGAGAAGAGGAGTCTCTAAAAAAGTTATCTCACGAGGTGGAAAAGCTTAAGATTGTTATTGGAAATCTTCTCGAGGTAAGATTGTTATGTGACTATTAATTTACGTTGTGACTGACTGTATTGTACTGGTTAGGTGAATAACTTGTATTCTTGAATGGTTGAAGACTTATTTCCTTGTTGCATTGTACTAGTAGGGTGAATAACTTCTATTATTGTGAAACTGGTTGGAGAAGTATACGATCGTAACGAAAACATGACTTACAATTAAGAGTTTAAACTTGTATATGGTATATAGTTGTTTATTACCATGCACTGAAACTGTTTAGAGTTTACTGGAGTTCTGATTTACTGTTATGTTCAGATTATAAAGATGTTTTCTACTTTTGGTTTTTTAGTGTCCAAAACAATCCAACGAGAATGATTGTTGATATTACGTGTGTGGATATATGAAGAAAATTATCACATATTGTGAAGAAGGGACAATTCCAACGGATGTAAGTTATTTTCATTATTATAATTAATTTGTAGTAAAAATTTAATCAATTAATTTTATATTATTTCTCTTTCTTGCAGTATTTTTCTAATTCAGATTCAACAATATTGCTACAATCAAATTATTGAAGTTAGTGAAGATCGGTGTTTACATGTAATTAACACATACTTATCGATTATGTTATGGTGATGTACATGTTTATAGGTACAGATAGAATATATATGTTATGGTTGTATATATTATCTTAAACAATGTCATGTCATGACACATTGGATGACTCAACGAATATATTTTGGAATATTATTGTACTCATAGTTTTTATTTATACACTAAAAGAATGAACATTCTTTTTGAGATCTCTGTCTTTGTCATATTTTTCTTAATATTTTATATTTTTTTGCATATGATAGAACTAATAGATAGTGCAAATTTGTACATAATAGAATTAATATTTTATATTCTTTTGAAAACATATTTTATATTTTTCGAAATATTTTAGTAAAAAACTATTTTTTTTTTTTAAAAATTTAGACCAATAGATAATGCTTATTTAAAAAAGCGCTATCTATTAGTATATGATAATAGATAGCACTTATTCAAAGAAACACTATCTTTTGGCATACACAAATACATAGCATTTTTGTAAAAAAACGTTATCTATTATTAATAGATAATGTTTAAAAAACGTGAAAAAAAAATGCTATGCACTTTTTTTTTCTATTAGTGTTTATTTTATATATTATAATTATGGCTGTTAATTGGCAGCTAAGAGAAAAATAATGTATGTTCTTTTAATAGTGATAATATAGTCTTTTCTATGCTTTGATTTTTATTTGTTAGATATAATATATCTAACATTATTTTTATAAGAAAATTATTCATTAAAAATTTGAAAAAGAACAAGACACAAATTTTATATTTATATTGAATATCAAGAACGAAAATAAATGTTAATTTTTTTCTTCAAAAATAAAAATGACTAAATATAAAGAATGAAAACGAATATATGATCTAAAAAAAATAGAATAAAACTTATCTGAGGAAGATGACTAATATAGTAAAATATCCAACCCACTTGTAAAACCGAAAAAAAGAAAAACATTTAAGAGTCATATAGAGAGATGACTAACAGTAGGACAGTATAACATTCGTATGCGTCTGTCTGTATGCGTCTGTCTGTTTAAAACTCTACATTTTGGATGTTTATAAAACGTTATATTTTTAACCTATATTATTAGATAATAAATTTATTTGTGTCATTCACAATTAATTTATTACTGGGTATCATACCACATGTAATCTAATAGCTTGTATTCTTAAAAAATCGAGGTATAATGCTGTTTAAATATTCTTTTTTTTCTCATTTTCTAAGATATTTTTTTAAGAAAAAAATTATAGGGAGCTTTATTCAAAGCGAATAATATTTTATGTGATTGATCATAACAAAATTATTTGATGGACTTAATATTGGAATAATAGGATTACGTAATTCAAAAATATGTAAACATAATTATTGATTAAATATTAACTATCTTAATATTTGTTTTGGCTGAATTAGAGTTAGTGATAGAAAATAAAAAAAAAATTGTTAAAACAAAATCGTTTAAAAATCCTTTATTTTGAATTTTAAAAGCTTTTAGGGAAATTTATTAAAAAAAGACCATCCAGGATAACTAACTAAATGTTATTTTACTAAAAAGTATCCTAAATGATTTAGAGGACGGATTATCTAAATGTTGTAGTAAATGGACTATCCTAAATATTGTAGTAAACAGATTATCCTAAACGCTGTAAGTAAACCGTCTAATTGTTTCATAAATAATAAGTTAAAAAATACAAAAACATTCATATAATAACATATTTTTTTTTTCTGGAAAAACACAATAGCATAGGACAAAGTATAAAAAGACTACAATAACTCTGTCAAAATATAATGTTCTAGTGTAATAAATCTTTTTCAAAGTTATCTATAAATTGAAGACGAGAAGGATATTGCACATATTCTTAAGGGATTAAAATTCTCTTTCTTTGATAGTGTGTTGTCTAATTTTTTTTTTTATGATATCTTCTTTAAGAAAGTTTTTCATCTGTATTTATTTAAAAAAAAACATAATTGTTTTTGTATAATAAGGGGGACTTAAAAAGTTGTAAGGAGTTATGTTGTTATAATCCCAAACTAATGTAACTTATTGAAGTTAGTAGAAACCTTTAAGAAAAGAAAATTGGACATATCTCAAGTTGAATCAATTAGTATAAAACAAATTTTTATCTCGACCATAATTTTGTTGTGTTTCTAATCGATTTTAGAAAATCTCCAGTAGACTAACTACCTCATACAAATAACGTCTAACGTTTCCGGAAAATTTTCAAACTCTATTCAAACTTCTCTTTATAGAATTTGTATGTTATTTCAATATTGCGATATTTCTTACATAAATATTAAACATGCTAAATTTAGTTCTTTTAATTCACAAAATATTGTTTTCAATACTTGTAACTATTTTTAATTTTTATATGAAAAATTTAAAATTACAACACCAATTTTCAATTTGAGATATAACTACATTATAAATAAGTAGTTGAATGATAATGAAATGCTGAAACCACTTGATTATTAAAAATTAATTAATTAGATAAATAAAATAAAATATTTTATCTAGATTTGGTATCTTCTAAAAGTTCACTTAAAAGATTTATTTGTTTGTGAAGCAATTTATTGGGTTTCCTTCATTGATTTGGACTGATCATTTTGTGAGCGCCGATTTGAAGGAGAACGGTTTAATCTCATTTATGCATGCTAAAAAAAATAAGAGGAAAAAGAAAGCTAAGAATATATTATTTTCCGGAAATGTGTTTCACTTTTATTTAAATTCCTTTTCCCGATCAATAATAATAATATTAATAATATAAATTATGAAATAAAAACTAATAATAATAATAATTATTATTATTATTAACTAATAATAATTATCCTTATTATTAATTATTACTAATATTACTAATAATAATAATATAATAACTATAATAATAATTATTACATTTTATTTTATATTAATTTTCACTGTAAAATTATAATCTAAAATTCTATATCGATCAAATTATTTACGTACTTTACTTTTAAATATCCTCACTTTAACCATTTCCATCTCCTTAAACAAATAATCTAAGTTTCTTCTCAAATTTCTTAAAATAGTTCTTCTAAATTTTAAAAAATGCTTTCTATTCAGTTTAGTTGTTTTCTGCCCAAACTAAATTATGAACTTAAAAGGTTGAGACGAAAATAAAGAATAGAAAGGACATTATATGCACGTTACTTTCTCAAACTCATTAAGTATATAAAGTAAAAAAAATAAAAATTAAATGACAGTGTTTCAAGTGAGTGAGTGGAGATGATTAAAGGGTAGTGTAAATTATTTCTCATATTATGAACTGTGATATGCAAATTTAACAATTTGGAAAAAAAATTCTTCAACTTTCATTTTATAGCATCCATGCATTGAATAAAAATTATTGTTTTCATTAAATTATAACAGTTCAATGGAATTCGAAGGGATTTTCTTCTACAATCAATACTCTCCAGAACCTCTATATATACAGTGCTCTTCTAAATCCATCCATATAGTTGCATTCATCACACAAAGATGGCCCTTCATTCTTGCATTTTCTTCATCTTTTTTCTCTTGCTCAAATTCTCAACCACTTGCTTTTATGCAAGGTCTCTCACTGAACCACTCAAAGGAGGTTTCAGTGTTGAACTGATTCACAGAGACTCTCCAAAATCTCCATTCTACAATCCCACCAAAACCCTTTTTCAGAAACTCAACACCTCTTTCCACCGTGCTTTGGACCGTGTTAATCACTTCTACGCAAAACCAAAAGCTACCAAAAACACACCACAGTCTGTCATAATCTCCAACCAGGGAGAGTACCTTGTGAAGTACTCCATCGGAACACCACCGTTTGAACTGATGGGCATTGCTGACACCGGTAGTGATCTCATTTGGTCACAGTGCAAGCCTTGTGAACAGTGTTACAACCAAACCAGTCCATTGTTTGACCCTTCCAAATCCAAAACATACGAACCTGTCTCTTGCTACTCCACGGTGTGTCAGACTCTGGGTCAAACTTATTGCTTATCTGATGCTCAACCCAATTGCCAGTATACCATCTCCTACGGTGACGGATCTCATTCTCAAGGAAATCTTGCCTTTGACACACTCACTTTGGGTTCTAATACAGGTAATCAAAATGTACAATTTTAGGTCATTATCTGATGAGTTTGTCATCAGATAATGTTTTGAGAAGTTAGAGTTTGTAAGAGTTCATTTCTTTGTTATTGTTAATGTTTGAGATAATTGTTGGTCATTTGTTTTTGATGTTTGTCATCAGATTCCTCAGTTGCATTTCCCAGTATTCCCATTGGTTGTGGTGTGAACAATGCTGGTACATTTGACAGTGAAGGGTCTGGCATAGTTGGTTTGGGAGGTGGTCATGTCTCACTTGTCTCCCAGATAGGTCCTTCAATTGATTTCAAATTCTCCTATTGCTTGGTGCCATTGTTTCATCCCAAAAGCTCAAGTAAATTAAATTTTGGAGAAAATGCTGTTGTGGGTGGCCCTGGAACAGTTTCTACACCAATCATACCTGGTTCTGTTGATACATTCTATTACCTTAGATTGGAGGGGATGAGTGTGGGGTCCAAAAGGATTGAGTTTGTGGATGATTCGGTGTCAGATGATGAAAAGGGTAACATTATAATCGATTCAGGAACAACTCTCACAATTTTGCCAGAAAAGTTTTATGCCAAATTGGAGTCAGAAGTGGCTGCTAACATCAACCTAGAACGAGTGAATATCACAGACCAAATTCTAAGCCTTTGTTACAACTCTCGAGGACATAATGCAGTTGAGGCTCCACCTATTGTTGCACATTTTAGTGGTGCGGATGTTGTGTTGGATTCTTTGAACACATTTGTTAGTGTGTCTGATGATGTTTTGTGTTTTGCTTTTGCCCCAGTGGCAAGTGGTTCCATCTTTGGTAACTTAGCACAGATGAACTACTTAGTTGGATATGATTTGCTGAGGAAAATTGTGTCCTTTAAGCCCACTGATTGCACCAAGATGTAATGTCTCAATGTCTCACTTCTACGTTGAATAAATGACTTTATATTTAATAAGTTAATCATAACCATGTGTGTTCTGATATTTTGCATTGAGTTTACTATTATAATTTGGTCGTATGCATGAGAAATTATATTTTGCTTATGATATGAAAATGTAGTAGTTAGTGGTCGAATAACATTTCCATATATAATTTTCATTTGAGTTCTGTTTATTTATTATTTATATTATTAACAATATCTTAAATTTATAGTTTTACACTGTTATTTAAAATGATGATGCAAGTACTAATATAATACAAAATTAATAATTATGACTTTTGAATCACTCTATAATTATATTTCATTTTTTAACGATCCTAAACTAATTTAAAAACCTGATATTTTCAATAACTATAAGTTTATATATTCTGTATCGCGAGTAACCATTTATGTATTAAATCAATTTTTGCAATTGTTGAAAATAGAACACATTTGGTATTTTAAACACAAATTCGAATTAAAATGACGCTATTTTATGAAACATTTTGAAAGAGATAAATATCCACTTTACATTTTAAAAAAGTTAACTGGAACCTTATTTATTAAATTTTGGTTCTAATAGGCTATGATTTCTTTTACATTGAAAAAGCATTATAGGACAATCTTAAAAAGAATCCAAATAAACCCTAAGTCCACTAAAATAATTATTAACAATTATTTTTTTAGGGATGTAAGTCTTATAGCATGAAGGTATTGAAGAAGTCAAACTCCATGAAAAAAAGTTTGAATGATGGAAGCTTGTTATGATAAAAAAAAACCATCTGACACATAAAAATATAAGGTAGAAACAAGAGTAAATTGCAAAAGAAAAAAGAAAAAGAATAGAAGAAGAAAGGATTAAGAGCAAGTCACCTTTGTGAAAGAATACCAAAAGATAAGTAATAAAGAAGATTTATTACTTAAAAAAAAAGTTAAAGAATAAAAAAAAAAGAGAGTACACACCTTCAAAACTCTCAAAGTTCTATTACAAAGTCTCTCTCTCTCTCTCTCTATATATATATATATTTAATGTTCAAAAATGATTTTTAAAGATGCTCTAACCCTTATTTATAGTCTATGTACACATGGAGAAAGATAGAAGGTTAGAAGTGAACGTCTAATATGAATATCAAATAATTACATTTATGTCTCACTAATGATGAACATTTAAATTTTAATTTTCACAAATAGTTACATAAACATATAACCTCGAAAATCAAGGTATATAAAAGTTGAACTATTCATGTGTGTCGTGTCAAAGTAATAAACCAAATTCTCTGTCCAACTATCACGGTCAAACCAGTTTGCACTCAACATCCAAAATAAGTCAAAACTGTTATTAGAATAGTTTCTTTTTCTAAACATGTACATATATCTCATTTTCCCTTCCTTGTAACCTATTATCTATCTTTCGTTTAATACAATCAAGTTCTTATAAAATGTCAATGATCTCTTCCTACAATGAAAAAGAAACTAAGTTCATTGTGATCTTGAATAATCTAATTAGAAATAGTTACTTTTTGTCTTCCGACTTTTAATTATCTTCTCAATCTCTCTTAAAAAGTAATATTTTTACTTATTTTTTTTTGCCGTACTTTATATATTTATTTCATTTTTATATTTATTTTCTTATTTTCAATAGATTTCTCTCAAATCCCTCTATATAACTTATTTTTTGACATTTCACGTATAAATAAGCAGTGTGACTAATAAAATTTCTTCGTGAAGGTTTTTTACAAAACTAAAACAAGAAAAAAAATGAAATTTGATATTGTTCTTGTTTCTTCCGTTAGTTTAGGTGTTCCAACGTTTGTTATATGTTACTTGGATGACTTTTAGTGGTTATACATTAGTTTATGCCACTTAACTATTAAGAGTTGTAATCAATTTCAAGATTACGTTAGTGTTATGCATAAAAAAGATGTTACATTAGTGTCATTCTAACCATAAGTTGCGTCTTTCAACCTCCACTTATCAAATGCTTGAGGTTTTGTAAGAGATTACTAGCTACTCTCTCATCACCTTAGTTACACCTTTTCTTTTCTTTTTTCTTTTTCTGGTAACTTTTTTAGATATCAAATCATGAAGTTAAAATTAAGATTGCTTTTCATGTATTCACTTACACACAAAAATTGAATGAAAACTTAATATTTACATCAATTTATATTTATCTATTTAACTAAAGAACGAACTAACTATATATATACTCCATTTTTTTATATTTTAAATATGAATACAAAACATATAGAATAAGATTCTCATTCAATCCTTTCTATTATCTTTAGTATTAGAGTATGTTTTCTTTTATTTCCAACAATTTTTTACCATTCTACTTTTCAAAAATCTTCTCAACAATCCTTTGAAACCGAACTCCAATATTTCATCTTTTTTTCCTTTTTTTTCTTATTCTCTCTCATTTTTGTATTTTTCCTTTCTCTCTAAGTGCATATTTCTTTATCGATTTATTTACTCAACCTCTTTCTCTATGATTTCTCTTCATACAATATATCTCCTACTTCTTCTCTCTTTATGGTATACGAGTCCTAGAGCTACAACAGAAAGAGCTTCCATGGTAGCAAAGGTTGAAGGAAACCTGAAAGCAAAAGGAGACAGAGAACGGGTAAGGGAAAACATAATACTTTGATTACAACTTTTGGTAGTGTTCTTGTGTATGGAAAAAGTAAATCCCTAACTTAAATAGGGTTTATGTAAACTGAGAAAATGGGGAAAAGGGATAACAAAAAACCTTAACTGATACTCTAACATATTACTGCTAAGTAGTAATCCTAACTAATCTAACTGTTACGCAAAAGATTGGTTTGGATTTTCTTGCGCACAACATGGCAATCCAGGTCGATATGCTTCATCCTCTCACAGAAACTTTGATTGTGAGCTTGTTGTCATAGTAAAGGATATTAGTGGCAGTTGTCACAGTAAAGGATCATCTCACCAAAACTGTTAGTATTACCATACAAATAAATGCACCTTGTTGCCATGACTACATGGAGCAATTTCACGACCTTTGTCCATTTCATTGAAAAAGCGTGAAACAGATACCAAATACCAAAGACAAAACAGAGAAAAACAATGGACAAGGAACAATGCTTGGTCGAAAAAGGTGACCAACAACGAAAAGAAACTAACTAATGAAAAATGAGGTCGTGATTCAGAGCGAAGAACCGGTAAACCAAAAGGATTCACTCTTTACCTAGATTTTGGAGGCTGAAAGTCAAAAAATTTGTCTCTCAATGACCGTAAAACACATAATAACCACAAAACACTCTAATACACAAGCAAAACAAAAGAATATTGTAAAAAACTTGTATGATTGTATCGTTTTCCTTAGGGAATACATGCTGATACTCGTAACTAAAACAAATTATAGTCTAAAACTGCAAAATTGCAAATGATTTTGTGATCACCAGAATCTCATTGCTACCATAATTGTTGTTACTGGAGCTCTATAAAGTTGAAGATTTAAAAGACTCTTCAACAAGTAACTTCGATTTGAAAACCTCGCATGCTATATATATACGTCTTCATCTTATGTTTTATCCATCATGAAATTCATATAACGCTGAAGTTTTTCCTTCTCGTTTTAACTTCTAACAATAGTCACCCTAATATTAACATGACAGAAAAGATAAGAGAAAGAAATTCTCAAGTGATTAATTACAAGTTAGAAAATGGTTATGGACACCAAAAACTTTCCTATCTCAAGTTAGAGTCAGTTACCACATAGAAAATATATCCATTTTAGAACTTAAAACTCCATTATGGGTTTTTTTTTTTAAATTAGAAAATTAAAATGAAAATTATATATTTAAATTGTCTTCTACCTTATCTAAATAAATTATTCAATCTATTAGAACAATTTTCAACCTATTTTTTTTCAAATTTCAAAATGATTAGAATCATGTAAATCCTACTACTACTACTTTGAGAAAGATAATCACTAATTCACATATCTAGAGGCTGGTGATTTTTAACAAGAGATTATAAAAAGAGATAGGATTATTATTAGCAATTTCCTCACACAGTGAACCTCTAGAACTCACGGCCACCCTTATGAACCGGTGGTATAATACATTGACATGCTATTGCACTATTTATTTGATAACAACTATTTCTTGATTACCCACAACAACAGAAGTGATACTTAGCGAGTAAACAAGAAAAACACTAGACATGTCAAAGAAACAATAGATCAGCCGAGAAGGAACTTTTTCAGCCAAAAAGCAGAGAACTTGGGGTATCTTTTCAAATTGTTCTTGTAATCCACATATATGATGCCAAATCTAACTGTGTAACCAGCATCCCATTCAAAGCTGTCAGAAAATGACCATGCATAGTAACCCTTCACATTAACACCTTCCCTGCATGCACCACATACCAAAAACAATAATCATCACAATTAAAGAATTCATTTTGAACCAAATATGTGTAAATAAGAAACATATTTCAGTTCCTCACTTGATGGCTTGAAGAAGGAATTGGAGATGGCCATTATGGTATCTAATTCTTATTGCATCTTTGCGTGCTTCATCCACTGGTATGGAGTCATTCCTTGATTCAGCAATGCCTAAAACAAATTAACAACCATATTAACTAGTTTCTAGCTAATATTATGCTTCACATCACTTATTGCATCGGTCATGAACAAAGAAACAGTTAAAACATAAATTTTAAGCTTATTGCATCACTTGTTGTAAAGTAAGATTTGTATCTACTTATTTATAAAGTGAGATTTACATCTATTTATATATTATGAATTGTCTTATCTCTATTTGATATGAAACTTCTATCAGAAACTAGATAAACTCCTGACAAGCTGCATTCTCCAATTTAAGGAACTAATCACTTGATAAATTGTGTGATAGCATGATTGTAATGCTCCTGAGTCTAACAACTGACCAAAAGGAAATCTAATGGTTTAGAGTTACCATTTTCTGTGATGTAAACATCTGGATTTTTGTATTGGTCCTTTATGTGTAACATAAGATGATGAATTCCCTTGGGATAGATAAAGAGCCAATTCAGATCAGTCTGCAAAACAACAAACGTTTGCTTCTTTAGAAGTTGAAATGCACTTTCACAGCTTGCATGGTTTACTTGTGTTTGTAAAAACTCGCCCAAAACATACAAGCTTAATGGAAATACTACTTGTATGAGATGAAGCTAAGTACATGCATCAGCCAACTAAAATTAAGCATGATTAGTTGAAATAGTTTGACAGAAAATTTACTGTACCTTAGGTCCAACTAATAGGCCATTCCTTTCCGCTGTGATCAAGAGAAAATTGTTGATTCTGTTTGTCAGTTAACTGCTAAAAGTTAGTAAAATAAAATCATTTTCTGTAGGCAAGTTTACTTACTGGTGAGAGTAGCTAGTATATCTGTGTAGAAGGTCCTGTTGGTGGTGACTGGTGCAGCATGTTCTGCATAATATGTGGTGTAATAATTCACACCAAGAAAATCAATGGAATTTTTTAGGCCTTCTGATTCGACTTTTGTGAAAGCAGGGAGTCTAGCTCCCACTGAAGATCTCATACTTTCAGGATAGTCACCATATGTAACCGGATGAGCATACCTGCAAAGAATGGATATGTTACAGTCTTTTTATCAACTAATTCCATATCAGCTTTGTTAGATCTATCGAGAAGGAGATAAACATAAACACCAGTTAGATCTAAACCTAACCACATAAAAAATTCATTTTTTAAAACAATAAATTAAAGAGTCTTTTACCTTTATATAATATTTTATCTTATTTTTATTAAGGTACTCTCAACGTGCCTTTGTCCCATAATTGAGTCCAGGCTATCAAATAAGTACAAATCTCATAAAGTTTATCATCTTGTTGGAAAACACAAACATCCCTATCTGGCTCAGTTTTTGAGTTGTGTTTTATTATGAGAAATACGTACCAACCAAAGAAAAAATCCAGAGCTCTGCTTGCAGCCTTGTTATCAGCAGCAGTGTTAGATTTTGGCAGAAAGAAGTGAGTTGGTATGGTGATCCCAATTTTTCCTTTTTGACGAGCCTACACAACAAATAAACATGAGATTTTTAGACTTACAGTGTTTATCTTTCATTCCTGTCTCCAATCTTTAAATTTGTTTTAATTATTAATTATAACATATGATTTAGTTGATTTTGAAATAAATAACAGTTATGTATGAAAAAGTAACAGTTATATATTAATTTTCCAACATCTTTATAAATTCTAATTATTATTAATTTATTTTCTCATGGAACAACAAAAAGTTACGCACCCAATAAATATGAAAAATAAAAATATAGATAAATTTTTCCTTTAAAAATAGTCAACACACTCCTACCCCTTTATCATTAGTGGCTCTTAAAATTGTACTGTTTTGTAATAAATCTTTCAATGTATATTTAAAGAATTATACTAATAAAATTAAATGAACGAAAAGAGAAACAATAATGATGTATACCTAAACTAAACCAGAGTAGATAGACATCATCAATACTCTCCAATAATTTAGAAATAAGTTTTAGTTTCTGACAATGTCTTATAGTTTCTCTAAAATTGAAAATTAATTCTTAATATTTACGACATTGCTTAACAATTCACGTATTAAAAAAAATATCAATATACAAATTCAAGTGACAAACCAAGACTCACTCAAGATTAAGTATCATGTGAGACTATTTTTAAGTAACAAAGGATTAGATAACTAAGAATACAGCCAAAACATAAATGGTTATTTTTTTTTAGTTGTATAAATGCTAAATATCTGGTTATCATTTTCAGGAAAATGTTTTGGAAGCTAACCTGGTATTTTGTCTTGTACAAGGTGGCAGCAGACTCATGAGCAAGTAAGAGGTTGTGTCCAACGATGTAGGGTTCAGTGGCTGAGTCACCAGCATTGCAATTCCCAACGTATTTAGAACATCTACCTGGTGCAAAGGTTCCACCACCATAACCATTCAGACTATATGATAAGGGTTCATTCAGAGTCACCCAATGTTTCACTCGATCTCCGAAGGTCTTGAAGCAAAAGTCAGCATATTTACGAAAATCCTCCCTAATTATCCATCACAAACAAAGTTAATTGGAAATTCAAGGTTAATTACATAATCATGATCAGTAGAGTAACAAAAAATTAGGTCATCTTATATATTTTGAAAACTTAACAGATAAACTACATCAAACTACACCAAATATTCAGTTGAGAATGTGAAATCGTATTGAAGATTGTGACTCACACTACTTTATGACTTCTAAATCCTCCATACTCATCTTCAAGAGCTTGTGGAAAATCCCAATGAAAAAGAGTGACAAAAGGAAATAAACCTATAAAAAAAAAACCAAAAATGAGTTAATTGTGAAAGTTAAAAAAAATAAAAAATAAAAACGTGTTAAGAGAGGTTTACCATTTGCGTGGATCTCATTGATGAGGTTGTTGTAGAATTTAACACCCAAGGGGTTAACAACGTCCCTGCCCTCTGCAGGAAAGCAATTCAATGCTTTTCATCACTTTTCAATTTCAATAAGTTTTTTTCTAATAAATAAAATTAATTTATACAGGTTTTCTAGTATTGATTTTTTCTAGAAATTATCGTTAACTTGAATTTTAACATAAACTAATTAATTGTTTACTTTGTAAATATATATAAGGTTTATTCAAACAGATTTTGTGGTATTATTTTTCTAGTACATATATGCAGAACTTATACTGAAGAATAGAGTGGAGTTAGGATTTATGTTTTACTTGGAAATATTCTTGTCCAAGAGATGGAGAATCTGTAAGAATCCAACCCAATCTCTTTCACGAGTTTTATGTCTTCCTGCAACATTTCACGGTTAGATAATTACTTCAATAAATCAACATTCATTAATGAAAATGACAGGTTGGCGTCTAAAATAAACGCATATAATATAATAATATTTCGTAATCACTTAAATCAAAACAATAAAAAATATATATAATTAAAATATTAATATATGGTTTGTCAAGTTTTTTCTTTATATATCAAAATCTTGCCATCCACAAATAAATGTTGATTTTTTCAAAAGAGACTTCATGAAAAAAGTGACTCTTTAATCATTATATAAAGACAAAAATATCACTTTCAGTCCTAAAATGTAAAATGGTGAAATTATAGATTTTTTTTTCTTACATATTATTTATTTTGGTGAAATTTGAACTGATATTTAGGTTAAAAAAATTACTTTAGCAATATGATGACTGAAAAGGGTGAATTTAGAGGGAAAATGTACCTTGTAGCGATGATAAAAATCAGCTCCCACATCACCACTGCTGTGATCCCAAATTTTGTCTGTTCACACCAATAAAAGAAAATCAACAACACAAAAAGTATAATAATTATGCCATGTTTAATCATCATGATTTTACATAAATTTTTACTTTTGTTCTTTTATTCTTTATAAGATAATTTCTTTTGTCTTTCGTATAACAACATTTTAATATCATTTATGTATTATTTTATGATTGGTTAAACTTACTTTATTAATAATAATAATCATAAAAGTCAAAATGGACCAATAATCGAATGTGTTAAAATATAGTAAAAAATAACTCGTTAGGAAAAATTATTAGTCATACAGAGTAATAGTAATATTTAATGTACATTTACTTTTTAAGTTAATGTAAACAAATTTTTATATCTATATTTTTTTACTTATAATGAAAAAGTACAATTTCTTGGATAAAAGTAAATTTGAGTATGAACTTTATAAGAAAGAATTCACACTTTCAAGTATGATTATTTTAATAACTTTTTAAAAATGTGTCTGTAATTCTAAACAAATTGGTTTAGAGAAAAACCTGGGTGCTGTTGGGTGTAGGTATCCCATATACATGGTCCTCTGCCATCTACATTTGCTGCACCTTCTGCCTGAAATTAACAAAGACAACCTAAAATGAACATATTGTATTGTAATATTTAATAAACAAGTTCAAACAAAGACAAATTTAGATTATTTTTTTAATGAGATTTTTCAATGTTGTATCTTTATTGTGTTCACTAATTGTAATATTTATATAAAAGATATTACTAAATTAAAATTATTATAAGATCTTTTAAGAAGTTAGGATCTTTTGATAAGAGAATCCGGTAGAGAGACATTAATACAGGAGTCTCTTTCACTCTGATGCAATCTTTTTTTAATAGAAGCATTTATAATCATGAATATTTTTCTTGAGTTTTTCTTTTATTATTATTTATCTTAATTTTCGATAAAAAAAATCATATTATATTTATATGAATCAATAGATTTATTTTATATAATAATCAATTTTTTTCATTTTCAGTCCACAAACAAATAAATAAAGTCATTTTCAATAATTATTATCGTTGAAAGTCTATATCAATAAAATCAATTTCATCTTACAAATTAATTATATAGGGTTAAGTTAATTTTAAAATTCATTTCTTAATCATTATATTTTTAAAATTATATTAAATATAAATATACAGCAGTGAGAAAAGAATATGAGATGTTCAAATATAAAAATAGTATGCATGAATTTAACTAAGAAGGGAAAGGGCGGATATGCAAAAAAGAAAGAAAAGAAAAAGTGATTGTTGTGTGAATATCTGAACCTGATAAGCAGAAGAACCGATTCCAAAGACAAAAGTAGAAGGAAAAAGGGTTTTGTTGAAGGATGAAAGATCGTGTCTTGGGACAACAGTTGGAGCTACAGCTGCAGCGCCATTAACACCCAAAAGGGTAGCAAGAGAAAGAAGGCAAAGGAGAGAAAGAGTGTTACTTCTCATTTCTGCTATGCTCTCTCAAACTTTGCCATTCCTTTCTATTTAAAGAAGAAGAATGGGTTCGATATTGTCGTTTTCAAAGGAATGTGACAGATTTGCAGAAATTTGTTTCATTATGTATGGAAAATTACAGGTACGATTCTGGGTTAATAATTTTAAGTAAGTTAACCAAGTAATTACATAAGAGTCAATAGTATGTACTTAAAAGACAAAACATTTTTCTTTATTTTATTTTTTTCTATTCACACAGTATTATTATACATAATAAATACCTTCAAAATCGTACTAGCTATAAGTGAAATTGCTATTTTAAAATTTTCGAGTTATTATTCTCATCTTTGTTTATAAATTCAATTTTAATATTTTTAATATTTTCTTAATATTTTAAAATAAGCTTATTTATTTTTAATTCTTTAGGTAATACTTACGAGAAGCTAACTATAAGGTATAATTTATTTGGCTTATCTACGTTGCTATGTGCAGAAAAAAAAATTTAATATAGTTATAAATGTCTTTTCGGCAATGGTCCCCCTTATCCGCTCTCATTCTACTTGCTTGGTCCTCTCTTTTTAATATTATATTTTTACTTGTAATGGAATTTTTTTATTGAATTATATTTTATTTCATTTTTTTTAATTTAATTTCATACTAGCTTTTATTTTTCTACAGTTCTGCATGATCAGCTCTTTAATAATGTAAAAGTCGTCCACTGGTGAAATATCCAATAATAAAGGTTTAATGGAGCCAACCTACTTTGTTGTATGCAATTATTGTTCAATTATAAGTTTTCTATTAATGTTATAACTAATTTTGCGCATCTTACTTTTTTATATAAAAATAAGTTCTATTAATTCTTAAAGTGATATAAGTATATTTGTCTATTAAAGTATTTTTTATTTCTATTTAATAATTTGAGATTTGAGATTAAAGTAACAACTTGTGTGATATGAGTTTTATGTGTAGTTATTTCATTACTTTTATTTATATATATATATATATATATATATATATATATATATATATATATATATATATATATATATTTTTGAGTAATGAATTAAGATTGAACAGTTAAGAGTTAGATTTAAGTCTAACTCATCCTATAAAATCAGCTTGTAAAGTGAGATCTATATCTATTTATATATTCTAATATGGTCTTATTTCTTTATTACATTCAAACAAGATTTAAACAAACATAATTTTATGATCCAAAATATATGATTTTGGTATATGTGGTATTTTTCTTCAAAAGCTAAGTAATTCAAACGAGTAATTAATCAATCAGATAATATTGAATAAAAAATCATAGTTATATCATTTACTTCTTAAATTATAATATCAAATACGAAAGGAATTGGTTAAGGGCTATTTAGAAAATTTTACCGTTTTACAGTATAATTCCTTAAACAATAAATTATATTAAAATGGGTAAATTATACATAAACTATCAAATTGGATAATTTGTTTCCGGGGAAACACAACTTTGTTTTAAGAAAAAAAATATATTATAAAGATATGGATTTAACTTTTTTCCTTTTAACAATATAAACATTATGTTTGACATACATGTTTTATGTTTTCTTTTAATAAAATTATGTTTAATAAACATAACATTTTCTAATTCTTATAATTTTTATTGAAGTTAGGTTTGCATAACTCTTATTGTTTCTTTTTCGAATAAAGTCGAACTTGATAGATATAACTTTTAATTTATTTTCCTTCTTTTCTTTTTTATGTTGAAATTATATTTGGTTAGTACGACTTTCATTTATGTTCTCGTGTATTATACTCGGTAAGTAGTACAATTAGTATAAAATTAAATAAATAAAACATAATCGGAATATAATATAAATTATATGAAACATAATCACATATTAAACATAAATTTTATAATGTAAAAAATAAAAAGTTAAAAGTATGTTTCTTAAACATCAATGCTTAGAGATTTTAAATACAATTTAAAATTCTAATGGTTTATAATTTTTATTTTATTTTTATAATAAAATTTTATATAATAAAAAAAATTTATAATATAGTATGACATCAAAATTTATAATATTTAACATGAACATAAAAATCTTAAATACAATTTACTTGATTCTATCATTATTTTATAATTTATTTATTTTAATTTTTTTAGGACGGTAAATTTTCTTCCTCGTATTTAATAAATTTACCTTGTATTTAATGTGGACCCTCCACTTTGTTTTTTCACACTTTCCAAATTGATTGTAAAAAATGGGCTCTACTTGTTGGCTAATGCTGTATAAGGGAGGGTACACGCTACTTCATATAGTGCGGCGATTAAAGTCATGATTTGACCGATAACGAATATACTTTTTTCAAAAAACATTTATAATTATTATTAGAAGTATGAATCAGTTCATTGAGTCCGAGACATGGAAAATTTTAATTTTGATGTTATAAATTAGGATAACGAAAATATTTCTTTTAAAATATTTTAGTGTTATTACGTGATTGTTTCAAAATTATTTCATAATCAATAATAATAATTATAAATATTAATATAAATCAATCACATAATGACACATAAATGGTGTTAAAATGTTATCAAAAGTATCATTATCCTTATAAGTTATTATGTATTTTAAGTATCATTATCCTTATAAGTTAATATGTATTTTTATCACAAATTTAATGCATTTTGATATATTTTGTTGTCTATTCTAACAATTTTTCTTTTTTATGAGTTGTTTACTAATTCTTTTGTTTCAAGTGTTTTTCTAGAGTGTATAACTTTTGCTTGAAGTTTTAAAGGTTAATCATGTGCTTTATTTTTAATCATCTTGTTGTAATTTCAGTTTAAGGATATTAATAAAATCTTTAAACAATTGTTATTTAGACTGTGTTGATTCAAATAAGAGTGAAAATATGAATTTAAAGAAATTTCATAATAGAATGTCTCTTCTTTTTTTTAAGAATTTAGACATAATTCAAAATGGATTTGAAAATAAAATTTGTAAAAATTTATACGACATTAATGTGATAAATTAAAAAAATATTTTAATAAATAAAAAATAAAATTATTAAATTATATTTAATAGTAATAATAATATAAAATAGTAATCATGAATAACATATATTTTTTGTGAAAACTATTTGAAATAATAAAATTAAAAAACATTAATATAATATATATTTTGGGATATTAATTTTTTTTAGATAATATTGTTTTAAATATAATTTAGTGATACGTAGTACTATTTTTTGTTTTTATATTAAAATTAAATACTTTTTTTATTACTTTATGTCTAGTCAAAATATGTTTTTCATTAAAACTCAATTACTAAAATAGTTAATGGCTAATATATATTGATTTAAATTACTGAATTATAATAAAGAAAAGAAATACTTATCCTCACATAATATGTTTTTATACATTTCAAAATTTACATGTAAAAAAATGTTAAAATATTCCACTTCTAGTAAATAGTTAATTATAATCTATAATAAAATTAAATAAAATATTGATTTTAACTATATTTTTAATTTTAATTGCTATATCTTTTCAAATTGAAAAAATACATCTTAAAACATCTTATTATTATTATTATTATTATCATTATTATTATTATTATTATTATTATTATTATTATTATTATTATTATTAGAAAGTAAAAGTAAAAGAAAGTAAAAAATATTATTGATCAAAACAAAAAAAAAGTTCCTAAATTTTCCCTCATGAACATATTCTAGTTGATTGTTTATTCCATCCCTTTTACTTTTACTTTTTTCCTATACAATTCCAACTTTATGAGACATTGCCGATAAGAAAAGTAATGAGGTTGAGATATATGTTATTGTCGTTCTTCTCAACATGCATCCTAATAGAGCCCTTCATCATGGTGTTTTTTTTCATGAAGATGATAGGGTCACTACAGATACCCTTGCGAATATTATGGAGCTGGTAGGATCCCACGTTGTTGGTGTTCATCAAAAGGATCTAATTGCATTCTTTTAAAAGGTAGCACAACACACCATCGGTTCCTTTCAATATCATTAATGATAATGATTATGATAACGACGACAATGTCTATGATCGGAAGTTCGGCACGACAAAAATGAGGGTCAAGATAAGGCTTTGGCTAAACGAAAAAGCCATGACGTTAAGCGATACCTATGCTGATGTATCAAGTGAGCTTATTTATTCAAGTTTTCTCAAAGGAAACAGAGTCTTTGGTGGTTTAGAGGCACGAATTCACTTTTGGAGATCATGGAGGCTCCTTGGAGCTTGTGGGAACATCCTCTTCTTTCTTTTTGTGTCTCCTCCTTTCATCTTCCATTTTGTAAGTTTAAGGCTCTCCATGGAAATGGAGAGTCAAACTCATCTTGTTAGGGGTTTTCGTAGCCATTGAACTTTCGTGTACTTTGTAAATGCTTTGATAATATATATGCATCTTCCATTAAATGCTAATTTTTTGTTTCTACTTTTAATGCTTGCTTCAAATGGAGATATGGATAGCTTGATTGTGGATTCGTTATATTTTGGGAAGAATCTAGTGAACCCTAAACTTGAAACAAGAAATCTAATGGAGCTTGCATCTAGGAATAAAAGTTGAGCTATTAGTTGTCTTAAACCCTAGATCTTAGTGTGGGTTAAGATTTTAGTGATTTAGTGGGAAAACCTAGACTCTTTCACCTAAGGGATTAAGGTTTGAGTGATTTAGTGGGTTTACTTTAGTGTTTGGTGGAGAGGAGACAATTTTGTGTGTGCACTGAAATTACAAGGAAAACACTAGAGGGGGTAGGGGGAGGGGGAGGGGGGGAGAGGGTGAATGGTGTTTTCAAAATATTTTTGCAAATCAACGTATAATAGTTTGCAAAGATAATATGCAAGAGTTTTAAGATGATTAAGTGTTAGGTTTTAATAATATAAGTAAATTGAAAACATTTTAGATAGAGAAACAACAAATCACATATTCTTATATTGGTTCACTCAACCTGAGCTACGTTTAGTTCTCCCTTAAGAACACTTAAGGGGTTCTACTAATCTTTTCCAAGATTACATGAGTTTTTCCTCTACAGAATCTCATCGAGTATTCTCACCACTCCTAGTTACAACGAGTATTAGCACCACTCCTAGTTCATTAGTCAAACTGACTAGACCGAGGTTAGACTTTCTAGGACCTAATCTTAGACAACTGTCAACTCAACCTCGGTTAAACAACCAAGTATTTAAATTCTCTCCAAAATATATAACAAATCCACAAATGGATTTTCTACAAGGTAAAGATGAATGACTCTCAGCGAGAGGATATGTGTTCAAATACAATACAATTTGTGACACTTGAAAGTGTTTCTCTCTTTACAAATATTTTTCTCTCCAAAAATATTGAGCGCCAAACGATGTAAGAACACTTTAAGCTTTTCTATCTTTTCTTATTATTATTCTTCTCATGTTATTATGCGCTTTTTTCATCAAAAACAACTTCTCTTCAAGCTTTCTTCTATAAATTGATTCTCTTAAAGGATGTTTGTTAGACTAAGAAGTTAACTTCTGAAGAGTTGGTAGCCTTTCGATGTGAAGTCTGACTTTAGCCTACTTTGTAGGTTCCATAGCTTTTTAAGTGAAACTTGAGCTTGTACGATGTAATAGAGAAAATGGTTTCAAGGAAACATTCCCAAAATATTCTTCTTGTCTCACAACGTGTTTTTCTTAGGTGTTGTGATTATGATCATATCTTTCTACTTTATTTATCTACACGGATATGAAGAAACAAAGTATGCAAGCATTAAAGTGCTTTTTCGTACATGCATTAAATGTTTTAAATGTTAAGCAGTGTAGTGTGTTCAATACACTTTATCATTTTTCATTCCACTAATAAATGCATCATTTGGTAAGACAAATGTTTATTCATCAGATAGTATAAACATAAGATGCTTTCTCAAGGCTAGAGCATTTGATGGTCACTTATCAGATGATATTTTATATAAAAGGATTTACTTGATATGAGACTATTTTGAATGAAAACATTTTTTTTAACCTTAGTGTTATATAAGAGATAAACTTTTGTTTCCATAAGAAGCTAGCTTATTTTTCTCATAGAGTCTAGTGAGAGATTTTAGTGAGAGACACTTGTTCTTAGATGTTGTTTATGATTTTCTAATCCATTTAAACAGTTTGGTCTAGAAAGAATTACTTATGCTCTTGACTTCAGACATTATAAGATGCTTCTTTACTAGACGCTACTTGTTTCAAACAACTTTTCCTACACGGTAATATTTCATTTCATGTTGTTTGCTAAACCTTAAAACCTGGGTTACTTAGACAATCTACTCTCTAAATATTTTTATCTTAACAACGAGAGTGAAGTCGGTGAATTCTACCCTTAGCATGCCATTCCATATCATTTCTAACCTTTTCCCTCTTCTAAGTGCCTCCAACTATCAAAGTCCATCATTTAATTCTTTGTCAATTTATTTACTTGCACATTATCTTACATTATTTAGTCTAGATGAATTATTAATCGTACATTTATTTAGTATTACACGAGTCTCTTGAAAAATAATACTTGGACTTACCATTTTATATTCCTTAAGCAATTTGGTATGTTTGCCGAGTCGTTAGCATGGCCACAAAAAAAGTCTAAACTCCCAAAGTTCTTGTTTAAATTAGGTTAGAGTTAGAGCCAAAGTGGACTTGACTCCACTATACGATTACAATTAACTTATAAATACAATACCTTCAACCTGAACCAAAGGTTGAGCCAAGTGTCTCAGCTTAAAGGTCAAATTGAGTTTGTTCATATTGAAGTTCTAGTCGTGTTAGCTCAAATCGAAGGTTTAATTGAGTCGGTTTAAGCCATAGTTCAACCTGAGTCTAGTTGAGACAAAGCTCAAACTAAATTAGCCAAAGGTTGAGACAAGATGGTCAAGAAAAATGTTAAGATAAACTACCACGAAGCAAAACTTGAGATAGGCCAACATGGGAAAATTTTGAGAAAGGCCAACCAAGGTAAACTTTGATAGAGGTTGTCCTAGGTGAAGTTAAAGACAGGTTAGTCCAAGTCAAAGGTTGAGATGGGCTAACCTGAGACAAAGGTCAAGACGAGCTGATCGGGCTAAAGGTCAAGATGGATTGGCCTGTGGCGTAGGGCAACACAAGTTAGTCCAATCAAAAGGTTAATCTGGATTCGTCCAGACCAGAGGTCGAGACGAACTGACCTACGATAAAAGTCAAGATGGGTCAACACAAGCTGAAGGTTAAGACAAATAAGATGAAGTTCCATACGAGTCATCCACGGTTGAAGGTTAAGACAAGCCTTCCTAAGCCGAAGGTAGAAAGGGGATAACGTAGGTCGAAGGTCAAGACGAGTCGACCCTAAACAAAGGTCGTGGTTGGTAGGCCCATGCAGAATGTCAAGATGGATCAACTTAAGATGAATGTCGAGACTCATCAGTACATGTTGAATGTTGAGATGGTTTGTCTTGAACCAACAGTAGAAAGGGGTCAGTCAGGGTTGAGGTTTGAGCCAAATTGGCATAAGTCAAAGGTCGATCAAAATTGTACGCGCTAAAGCTCGTCTTGAGTCAAGTTGGGTCAAGAGTTGATCCGATCTAACCCAACCAAAAGGATCCAACCAAAGTGGGTTTGCACCTAGGATAGAGCCGAGTCAACCCAGGTTTGATTCAAGTTTTTTTATCTTGATATTAAACCAATTCACATAAGTTGGCCCATGCGTTGGCCTTAGCCTATGAGGATTTTTAGGCTATTTTGATCATATGGGCTTCTTCTTATAGGCATTTTATCCTTGTGGGTTTTTTTCTCTTAGCCTATGTGATAGGTCAGGCCTTGTGGATTGTGCTAAATTCACAACTCTACTCTCTTGCTTGAATGTAACTCCACCATAGTTACGTATATTTTAAAACCTAAAATATTATGCCTTGGACTATGAGAAACTGATGGATTTTTTGCCTAGCCAATACTAAATTCATGCAATTAATGGTGGCATATATCTTCATCGAGAGAAAAAAATGTGAACACAGATTAGCTAACATAAATAGATGTATTGAAATTATTTTTTTTCTGGTTCCACTACTTTCCTCTATTTTGTAGTACGACCTTCTTCAAGCATCATTTTGCATTATCTAAGTTTAGAATTTGTGGCAAATTAATGTTTGTGTGTTGTTTTATCACATGAACTTTGGTTTAATCATCTTGTGTTGTAGTTTTGATTTGTTTTATTTTACTTAACTATGTTATTTCTCTTTAGAAAACTCTGCTTTCACATGGATAAACTTTAAATAAAATAAAAATCAAATTTGTTAACTTTAAAAATATTATGTGTTTCTTTTATAAATTAAAATTGACTTATTTTAGATATCAACGTTATGGTCAATCACTACATATGATGTATTATCCACTTTGAAGCTTAGAGCTTTGTAATGATTTTGTCCTGAAAAGACATCTCAAAAGGTGAAGGGAAGAAGATATATTTAAATAGTTTTTTGCATTTACTCCTTATTTGGTGTACTGAAACAAACCCCTCAATCTATATATAACGAGAACGTGGGTTAATCTTTGCAACTACTTTTCCATTCTCCTTGATTAAGGGTTAAAGGAATGAGGATTTCAACTCACTTAAAGAATAAGTGTTTGTCTTTGGAACTTCACTTTCATTTCCATAGGCGGCGTTATTGTTTTAACCTCAACTTCATTAAGATAAAATTGTTAGGGTCAATCATCACATATGAGGTATTATCCGCTTTAGAGTTAGAAGCTTCATTATGATTTTATCCTTAAAAGGAACCTTAGAAAATTAAGAGATAAATGTGTATTTAAATTGCCTTTAGCCTCGACTCCTAACAGACTGGGTGTACTAGAACAGTTTCTCAGTTGAGTTCTAATACGAATGGGGATTCCTCTTTGGAACAACTTTTCCATTCTCCTTAGTTGAGGGCTAAGGAAAAAAGGGCTTCAATTCCCTCGAAAAATAAAGATTGTCTTTGGAACCTCATTTTCATTTCCATGGATGGTGTTAATATTCCGAGTTCGGGTTCAATGAGATAACATTGGGTCAATCACCACATCTAAGGTATTGTCCACTTCAGATTCCAAAGCTTCATCATAAATTTGTCCATAATAGGCACCTCGAAGGGTTAAACGTGGAAAATGTATTTAAAATGTCCTTGACCTCAACATGTAAGACATGTGAGACTATTGAGTGTACTATAACTAGCACTTCAGTCAAGCATTAGCACTTCAGTCAAGCATTAAGGGGATAAAGCAACGAACTTGAGGTTAGAACACTAATGCCCACCATGGGGATTGAGTAAAACTATTCCATATTACAAGTCTTATGGGATTTACAATGAGTGAAACAATTGCATCAACATCATCACTTTACCTTAAGATGGATGCAACAATCATTGACTCCCTCAAATTTTACATGGAAACTCTCCTTCAAAAAAATGAGGAGAACCTCTAAACTATAATAACTAGCATGCAAGATAAATTCACAAGGATATAAAGCTCTTAGGAAACCAACATCGTGTAAAGCTACAAGCCCTCTACGAACAGCTCACCATACTTCATTAAGATAGCATCTCTCACCGATTTAAGCCAAATTTGCAAGTGCATACTTAAGATGGTGAAGAAGGGAATTGACTCGTACATAGGGATGACAATAGGTCGGGTCAGGCACAGATAGTGTGATACTCGAACTCGACCCGCATGTAAAAAATTGTACTCGTACCCATCCCGCTACCCGCCGGATACCAACATAAAAAAAACCCGCGGATACCCATTGGATACCCGTTTCAACCCGCAATTTTTTTAAAAAAATATTATTTTATGATTTTTAAAAAATATTTAAATTAAATTGAAAAAAACATATAATTTTCTCAAATAAAATTGGGTTAATGTACTTTTTCTTCAAAATGGGCAGGGTCCAAACTTTTTTTTAAGGTTTTCTTCCATAACCTTCAAGATAGGCTAAGCCCAAACCCTTCTTTAGGTTTTCTTCCTCAGAGCAGTGGTGCTTTTCCTCTTTTCCTCCCCCATCTGGTGTGGCGGTACAGAGGAAGTCCCTTGCAGCCAACTACTTCTTCCTCATGAAACAAGGTCGAACAATATACCTCACACCGTAAGTCGCCAAATATTTTTCCCTCTGAAAGACGAAACAGAAACGAAAAGAGGAAGGAAGCTTCACGAATCCGTGAGGGCGGCCGTCGGGATCCAAGAACAAGCCGAAGCCGCCGGTGATCATCACCAGGGAGAGCGCCAACACGCTTTGCGCGCACATCCTCGAGGTAGGCAGTGGCTACGACGTGTTCGACAGCGTCGCCAGGTACGCGCGGCGGCGGCAATGCGTGAATTGTATTTTGAGCGGTAGCGGCAGCGACACCGTGACGAATGTGACCCTGCGGCAGGTGGTGGGTTGGAGTGTGGTGGGAGAGTTGACCACGGAGGGACCGGTGACTGTGATCGCAGCGTCGTTCACCAACGTGGCTTATGAACGGTTACTGTTAGAAGAGGAAGAGAAACAAGTTCAGATATCTGGTGGATGGTTGAGTGTGTGACCCTTCGAAATTGAGATTAAGGGTTTGAAGGGTGAGACAAAATACAATAGCTTCGAAATTAAGATTTAAAGTACGAAGGATAAAAAGTGTAATTTCATTTTCATACGGGTAGCGAGTACCCGAGGGTACAAATAATATGATATCTAAACCCGACCCATTAACAAGCGGGTATTAAAATACCCACTACCCATAGCAGATTTTATCCGTGAGTACCCACGAATACGAGTTTTTGTGCGATCCCTACTCGTACATGATACGTGAACTCCAAGGATGGTTGTGGATTCATGCACACAACGACTTTTTACCAGCTTTGATATAGCCAATGATACGTGAACTCCAAGGATGGTTGTGGATTCATGCACATATCGACTTTTTACCAGCTTTGATATAGCCAATAATCTCATTTCGCTTGATTCGAGACTGAGGATAATTTAAATATACATTCTCTTTCAAAACGCCTTTTAGCAACCTTTATTTATTTTCAAGCATGTATTATACATGCGGAAGGAAGAACGAGTGACTAACACATTGTTTCGTATGATTAGAGATTATTTGTACGCATGGAAATGTGAGAGGAAATTGATGGAGATTTCTTAGACAAGTGATGAGAGATCCTGAGAAAGAAATGTTTACGAAAAGACCTAACTACCTTTAATAGGAGAATCAATTCTCTTTTCTCTTTTCTCTTTTCTATTTGTCTTCAAAAATGATTATCAGTGTTGAAGATGATCTAAGAAGGCTCACCTTGAATCACAAATTGGTGGAGTGTCTTAGCTTAGGATCACTGAGTCATTGTCGTCAACATTGTCAATAGATTGTCACTAGTGCATGAGAGGTAGTCCAAGTTCCTCCTAAGCCTAGCCATAGAATCGTTGTTTATCGTGTACCTAAAAAAAATTTAATTATTACCCAAAATTAATAATAATAATAATAATAATAATAATAATAATAATAATTTATAACCAAGTGTAAAATTGTAATCATCCAAATTTATTAATTAAAATATATTTTTAAATCTTTAAACTCAGTTAACTTTTGTAAACTTTTTTTAAATTATTTTTATTTTTATTATGTTTTTCTTAATCTAAATAATCTTATTTTTACATCTTTTTCTTCAAATTTATTTTCTCAAATCTCTCTTCAAAATCTAAACAGAGGTTAAATTTATAATGAAATTTCAAACTTTAAAATAAATAACATCTCAAATATAATAATTAATCTTAATAATATTATAAAATAAAAGCATTATTATTTCCTTTAAAAAATTAAATAAATTAATTAAGTTCTTTTAATGTTTAAATAAAATTAAATAAAAAGTTAACTCATATAAAAAAAATTGAGTGTTTTTCTTTTCAAAATGAATGGTTGAGGTGTATCATCTGATATCATCGAATCAGGACCACCATACTCTGGTGTAAAGAATCCAAACCTGGCAAATACTGAAGAAATTGAGACCTTTCATCCTTTTTACTTTCATCGTATCGGGACCACCATGCTCTGCCTCGTCTTGCACGACTTTCAATTGTACCAAAAAGCTTACGACCACGTTATTGTGTCCCTGGTCATAATAATTGCAACATCGACAAAACTAAATCTAATTATTACTGTCATGTAATTTTCTTTTCTCTGCATTGAATTTTTATTTTTATTTTGTCCTGGAAAATCCCTATTTTACTTTTAAGGCGATATCATTTTAAAAAAATAATTTAGAATATTCGCTGCACTATTTTATGAAACTTCTTCTATAATAAATAATTGTTTAATATAAATAATCTTGGCAGTGTTGACTATCGCGAACATGTGAATATTCGAAGGAAATTTCGGTAAGGTATCGAAAGCGATGTTAATATTCATTTGTAATCGTGTGAAGATGATAGTGAAACTTTCTTTGTAGACCGAACATAGCTCAGTTGGAATGGATCAATATGAAATTGCTTGTGTTATTCTTTCTTCTCTTTACTAAACGATCTTCTAAAAAAACCTACAAGTGAATCTTTTATTTGAAAATATAAGAACTTCCAATCTATACGATCATTTATTTTTAAAGGAAGTTCTTACAAACGTTACAATAGAAATTATTCTGATTAACACGCTGATCTCTATAAAGCTTATATCTTAAGTCAAACGTCTAAGCATTTAAAAGAATATCACTCATTTGACAACATGTTATATCAAAAGGATTGCAAAAGACATTTTCTATAAATACTATTTAACTCCCTCCCCCTCTATTCCCCCTTCTAGCGTTTTTCAGGTACTTCAGAAAACCCTAGATATCTCTAGAAAACCTAATGGAAGGACGAAGAGGAAAGCTCGTTTAGTGGATAAGCGTGAATGAACGAGGGGAAATGAAGGCTTAAGATGAAAAAGTGATTTGATCAGATGTAAAACCTAAAAGGAGGCTCTCGAAGAGGAAGATGAAGTTGAGAAGTAGATTTGGTCTCGAGAGTGAAATAATTTCTTGCGAGATTGAATGAACGAATAGGATGTGGCTAATGGTGAGAGAGAACGCGAAATGAAGTTGTTGTGCTTCTGTGATTATGAGGCCTTCGAGAAGCAGAGGGAATTGAAGGCTCGAAGAGGTGGCTAAAGATAGCGTTGACACAAGCCACGAAGATGAAGCAAATTGAATGGAAGAATGCATCATGGATGAGAGAGAATCTAATGGAGCACAATGGAAAAATGGAAAAATGAGAGTAAGGAAGTGTGCTTGGAAGGTGGCTCAAGGAGGATCCCTAGGATTCTCTAACCTTGACTTTCAAGGAGGAATTGATTCTAGGTTTCAGAAATTCAATTCTCATTAATCTCAAAAGTGAACATACAATGGTGGAGCTGGGTATTTATAGTAACTCATGCTTCATGCAAGCTAAAATACTATATAATGAACACAAAGAAATACAATTAGAGGACACTAAAGAAGGCTTGTCGGACAATATTCCATCAAGAGAGTCTCCTCATTGATGAAAGGAAAAAATCTACCTACAAAGACTCTCTAACATTCAAGTTAGTAAGAGGATTATGATTTATTATATGAGAGTGATTATCAAGTATCAAGTATGAAGTGAGTATCCCTAAGGGATTACTCCTATATTTATAGAATCAACATGAGTCATTAACCTATGTTCCTATTAGAATAATACTTACCTGAGAATATAATAACAGTCTAATAATAACATAAGAATAAATAATAACTCATATGTCAAATTATTGAAATTTAATTATAATATTTAAATATAGTTCAAATTAGTGTATGTTTAGACCTATTTATAATAAAAATAAATAAATAATTTTATTAAGCTGTGCACTTTGTCTTTTTGGACCAAATAAAAACATTTAATAAATTATATCATAATTTTTAAATCCACACATGGAGAAAGTTGTTGGAATAACATATAACACTTTTTGAAAATAGTAAATATTCAATAGATTTTGTATATATTTTCTGGATAGTAAATGTTGATTAATAATTAAATTTAAAATTTTGTATTATAATATCTTTATATTAAATTTTCTTTTGCAAATAATGTCTTCGATATGACTTATTACTAGCTTTTCATGCAATAATGGTGTGATAATATATATATATATATATATATATATATATATATATATATATATATATATATATATATATATATATATATATATATATATATTTCAATAAAATAAATTTATCTTCATAATTACGATTACAAATAATTTACTCATTTCAATAATTTAAAGAAAAAACTCACTTTAATAAAAATGAACAAAAAATAAGAGAGAAGTTTTCATAAACAAAATTCATAAAAAAAGTAATATTTTCTTTTCTTTTCTTCAATCAGCTTCTTATCTGTGTTTCCTTCCACTATCTCAAAAACACATTTGCAATTTACCTTTTCTTATGTAGGGACAGATTTAATGTTTCTTTTCCGAAAAAGATCACGTAATTTTAATTAACTTTTGTGTGTTGAAAGGTTAAAAAAAATATATATAAAATAAACCAATTAAAATTTTTAACAAAACTAATTAAAATTATTTGTTTTTCGGGAAAAAGACACTAAATGTGTTCCTTTGTTGTGTTTGATAATAACAAGACAAAAGTATAGACATGAAAAGTTTTTCATTATTTATCAAATTCTTATTCTTCACATTTATTTTAATTTTCTTTCCATCACACAAATATGATGAAAAACCTAAACCTATCAAAAAAGTAAGCATAGGTGAAGCATGATTACGTATTCAACAACGGGGAATTGAAATCTTCACTTTCTTTTTTTTCTTTTATCCAAAACTACACAAAACTACACTTCACTGTCTTGTTTCCAAAATACCACTAATTATTAATAAAGTAATATAAAATAATAATTGTTAATATTATATATAATTATAAAAATGTTTATAAAGAAAAAAACAAAATTAATTATTTAATTATTTATTAATATAGATTAAAATAAAATTATTTAATTATTTATTAATATAGACTATTAAATTTTTAAATTTAATTTTATCATCTTAAATTAATAAAATTAATATTATTGTTATTATAGATTTTAATAAACGTTTTCAATGTTTTTAAATCTTTTTTATTATTATTAACAGTAGTTATACAAAATATATCATTATGATTAATTGATATTTTAATTAATTTTAATTATTTTAATTATTTTAATTGCACCTTAAATAAATTCATTTAAATCAATTATACCTGAAATTAATTATGAAATAAAACAAGGATAAAATTACATTTTATATCAATTGTCTTCAAATCTTCTTCCATGACGGGTGATAAATTGATGGTGTATTCCGCAAATCATCTTATTCTCTTTCTTCCAAATTGGTGTAAGTGAACATGAATTTATTTAACAATTCGTTCTTTTCAATCTTCAAATCATTTTAAGTGAACACTGCTTAAAGGATGAAAATCTCAATTATCTTAAGACAAAGATTTTTGGAGTGAAAAGTATTTTTTTAACAATTTTTTTAAAAAAAATTTACAACAGCTTATATAATAGTTTATGTGTAGTTTGCTTTTGAATATATAGGCCATAAAATAATAATACATAATTTATTATTAAAAAATTGTTAAAAAAATTGTTAATACGACATTGTACTGTTGAAACCCAAGTTAGAAATACAGATAGAGTATTTTGCTCCCTGACGTATGAACATTTATTTAGATATTTTTGTTCTCTTAATTTTAGAAAATAATTAGACATTTAAATATAAAAATCTACCTCTTACAGGAGGGTTTTAAGAAACATGAATGTATATATACCTACTTCGGTGTCCCACGCAATAATTAAGGATCCCAATTTGATTGGGACAAAAACGCAAGATCTGAGATTACCAGTATCGTTGCGCCACATGTCAACAACCTTATCCATTTTTAATTGCTCATTATTATTATTATCATTATTAGTGTGGTTTAATGTCTCAATAAGTTTCTATTTTTGTTTAGAATTTGAAATAGGTCCCTTCATTTTTTGACGTCTCAATTGGATCCTTGTTTTTGTTAATTTGATGCAAATAAATCATTTCCGTCAATTTCATGTTAATGAATGTGTGACGTGATCTTACACGTGTCAATATTATCCTCAGACCACGTCACACATTCATTAACGCCAAAAAATAAAAAAACCTATTTTAAATTTTAAACAAAAATAAAAACTTATCGAGACATTAAACGTTATTATTGTCATACGCAACCAGCCAAACTGTATTGAACTACTGTCGCGTGAATCTCCCTATTCACGGGTGCAATATTGATAATCTTCTCTACAACTAAAACGTGAATCACGAGGGTTCCCTATTTACCATTTTGTCCTTCTGATGTTAAGCATCAAAAGAATGACTTTTTTTTATCAATATAGTTTTGATTTTCAGTTGGCTTCTGCATAGGATATGAAGTTTTCGCACCATTAAATAGGATAATATTATTAACTGTTAATATGCTTTTAGTCTATGATATGTAATTGGAATTATTTTTTTTTTCAAAATTTTGATATATTTTAATTTCTATACTCTTAAAATAAATAAAAATAGTTTTTTTTAATTTAATTTTATAAATTTTTTTGAACATGATAAACATATTTCATGCCCGTGTTTGAGTAATTTAATTTGTTTGACACACTCTTATTTTAGTATTAGCTAAAATTTACATTTAACATGTCAAACATATGTAATCTTATTATTAAAAATTTAGAATACAAAATGAATTATTTTTGTGTTATTTGTTATTAATATATAAATTGTTTACACTCAAAAAAATTTCATCATCTACAACAAAAATTTGTAAATAATGCACAAGATTCGTAAGAAATACAATTTTATCTACAAATTATTTACAGACAAAAATTCATAAATAAAATGATCATAGCAAACATTATATACAAATTTATTTATAATTAAATTATACACGCATAAAATCGTATTATTGCAACAAAACATTTATAGGCTTAATTACCTACTTAGTCCCCATGTTAGGAGGTAATTTTCTGTTTAGTACCCGGTTTTAAAAATGTAGGCATTTGGTACCTATGTTTTGAAATTTGTATCAATTCAATCCTATCCAGTTAACGGCGTTATAATTGATGCGAGAAATTAAAGACGTTAATGAAGATGCATTCAAACATTTGATAGCTATTCCACCCAGGCTATCATTAACGTCCTTAATTTCTCGCATCAATTATAACGCCGTTAACTGGATAGGATTGAATTGATACAAATTTCAAAACATAGGTACCAAATGCCTACATTCTTAAAACTGGGTACTAAACAGAAAATTACCTCCTAACATGGGGACTAAATAGGTAATTAAGCCAACATTTATATAATATGTAAGAAATAGTCATTAAAACAAATAATGTCAACATTCATTATATATATACATAACTTGCCAAAAATCCAAACATAACACTAAGAAAAATATGACTTATGTATCAATATTTACATACGACTTTAAATACATAGCTAATGTAGGCATTACGTGCATACAAATATGTAAAATTGAGTTACATACAAATTTTTCTATAGGTAACGACAAAAATATTTCTTATTGATTTTTTTTTATATTTAGTACGTTAGGAAAAGAACATTTGTGAAGGACAATATATGTAAGTAATAATATAAGATTCACAGTGAAAAAAAAATTACCTACTGATTTTACATACAGATTAAAAAATAATTAAATATTTAAGATAAAAACTAAGGGTTATTTGCATGTTGTACCTAATTTGAAATTTTCTTTCTCGCGCTCTCTCAAACCCTCATAGGTCAATCACTCACTGGAAAATTACTTTCTCACTCCAAAATTTGTCTTTGCGTTGGCCCTTCGCACTGGCCCTTCCTTCAATTTGTAGCCTCAAATGTGTAGGCCTCATCAGCATTGGCCCTCCACTTAAATTGAAGCCTCCATCGGGTGCTCCTTTTCTACATTACCCTCTAAAATTATAGCCTCCATCACATGCGCCTCCTCCGCATTAGCCCTCCGCTAGAACCTTAGCTTCCACCGCACACGCCTCTTTGCCTTGGCCCTTGGAACCACTCCACTCGAGCTGGTTGTAGGTTCGTATAACACAAGAAACTCTACAAAGAGAGAGGGGGTGTTTGAATAGAGTTTTAAACTCACTGTTTAATTTTTTTCACATGGGTTAGATATTTTGCAATAGTATTAAAACACTTAAGTTTATAAAACAACGTTTAATGTAAAATCTTTTAGAAAAGTAAAAGCAATAAGGTACACTTGTTTTTATATTAGATCACTCCAAACTAAGCTACACTCAGTTCTATCTTAAATTCCTTTAACGGGTTCCACTAATCACGAATGATTACAAACGAGTTTAACACTCATGATGTTCATCTAACCCACTGGTTAAACGAGTATAACCACTCCTAATATTAATAGCCTATCTGACTAGACGGTCTAACTCCACTGAGTTAACCCTTACAAGTATTTTACGTCACTTCTGAAAACAAACACAAAGGTGTTTCTAAAGATTACAAGAGCAGAATGTATAACTCTCTTCGAGAGGATTTGAAATCAATACAAATATATTACGAAAACTTGTAAAGGAACTTTTCTTTTCAAAGACAAGTATAAGAGACAGAGCTTAAAGAGAGAAGCAACGTGATCATATTGCAATAAGATAATTCTTGTTCCTTTTCTTTTCATGCAATCCTCTTTATATAAACTTCTTCGAAAAAGATTTGTTACTCAGAGCTTTGACTTTCTTCTAGTTGTGTAGCCTTTACAGTAAAGAGTCAAAAGTTATGTTGTGTCTTGGTAGAGTAACTGTGTTGTGTGTATAGAAAGGACATACATAAAGCATTAAGGAAACTTGAATATTTTTCTATCTCTTATTTCTATTCTAATTCTAAGCAGACTTTTGAATAAATATGGATATCTACACAGAAAAAGAGAGCACAACACAACACAACAGACAAAGAAGTATTATAAGGTACGTGCTTTAAAGCATTATACGATCCTAAGCGTTTAGGCATAATTTGAGTGTTATCGTTTAGCTTTGTGTGTTTAAGTAACTTATGTTGTTTAGGAAATTTAAGTTATATAGTGTCATATTAGACGTTCAGTTAGAATTCCTTATAGCATTTAGTGCTTATTTTAGACAGTCAAACAATTGTTAGAAGCTTGTTCTAGTTAGAAGCTTTTATATCGTTTAGGGTACTTAAGGTGTAACGCTTAGTGCTTCTTATCCTTTATCATAGACGATTAAAGGCTTAGGCGATCTTGTTTTAACAATTAAACTTCAAAACAAGGTTTGCTTAGACGATCTTGTCTTAACAATTCATCGTTATTTGGAGCTCGCACCCTTGTCACTGCATAACAAAGCTATAATCACGCGCCCACCATCGTGTCTCTCTCCTCTGCATCAACATTTGGGTAGGTGTTTTTATCGTTGCAGGAACATCACACAAATTAACAACACAAGCATGCTTTCAAAGAATGGGCCTTTTCATAAATGGCAGTCCTTGTTCTCAATAATTTTCTCAGAACTTTTTCGCATAAAAAAGTTGTCTTCCTAAAATAAAAGAAATTATTTATTGTTCATGTCGCAACCGAGATCGCGACAGGAAGACGAACCATAAAAAAAACGAGTTTAAGAAACAAGGATTTGGAAGTTGACACCCTAATTTATTCTAAAAAAAAATATGGAAAACCATAAAATAAGACACAATCTACAAAAACTAGATTTTAGTTTAGGAATCGATTACGTGTAGGGAAGGTTTTCAAAATATTTAATTTTCCCCAAAAGTAACACAATAAAAAACATTATTTTATGGACTCGATAAGGATTGACCTTGCTCCTACGTATTTTCATTCAAAATGATAAATCAAGGTTACTTAGTTCTTTATCTGGAATAAAATTGTTTGAAAATTTGTTCGAAAATTATTATGGATTGTTTTGGAATTTTGGAAAGTGAACCTGATAAGGGTCGACTTTGCTCCTACGTATTTTCTTTCATGATAGAAAATCAAGAATCATGTAGTTCTCGTAAAGAAATTTGTTTAACAATGTTGATGTGTTGTGTTTGGTTTTGAAGATTTTTTACCTTTTTGGTATTTCAGGAATAGTGGAAAAAAGAAAAGCAACAAGTACTAGGTCGACGTAGACGATCACAAGAGTACTTATACTTTTAAAGCAATATTTAATTATTTAGAAAAAAAATGATTAAGCAATAAAATGATGCCTACGATCACACGAGTGCTTATACTTTCAAAGCCATATTTAATTATTTAGAAGAAAAAAATAGTGATTAAGCAGTAGGACGATGCGGACGATCACACGAGTGCTCATACCTTTATGAATATAAAAACGTTTTTGTCCTTTAATTTTATAATTTATTATTTTTATAAAAAGGGTAAACACCTGAGATAATAAAGAGTGTAAAACCAAAGATGTAGAAAGCGGACAAAAACTCCTAAAACAAGAAGGGGTGCAAATATTAAAAAAGGTGCAGGAAAAAAGTTATAGGTTGAGACCCAGACAAAATCCAGAACATGAAATACATGTAATAAGAACTTTTGTTTTTATTTTTTAGAATTATTTATTTAATTTTTTCTAAAAGAAATTTGAAAATGGATATTACACTATACGAGGGATCGAACCAACGTCAAAAGAAATGAGGGAAGCCATTCTTTTTATGATTTTTAAAACAAGATATTTGATGATATTAGAAGTAATGACCATAGAAGAAAATGCCAAAGTTAAGTGTAAAATAAAATCGTGTACAATATAATATAGTACCCAAATCAATAGAAAAAAGTGGAGGTGACATACCTTCCAAACTTTACAGCTACCTTTTCATATATCTTCTAATCTTTCGAGTCGACGTGAGACTTCCAACACACCCCATAAAAATGTGTGATCCGATAGTGGCCCGACAATGGGTGGAATAGAAATGCCCAAGAAACAAGAAATATCGCTAGGATATAGGTTCTAACCTGGCTCTGATATATAAGAAAGTGGTTTTTAAGCCTAACTCAACCCCACAAAACTGGCTTGTAAGGTGAGGTTTGCACTCCACTTATATATTATAATTTGGCCTTATCTCTAGTCGATGTGGGACTTCCAACAGCAGAGCCCCTCTTATGCAAAAACGTATTCTCTTTTATACTTTCTTCCTCTCTTTCTATGTTTCTCTATGTCCCTATTATTTGTGTGTCTCTACACATATTGTAATATTATGATAATCTTGTTTTAATTGTGAATTAATTGACAATGAACAATATAGAAAAATAATTGGTTTTGATTGCAATATATTAAAAAATCAATCAATTCACATATTATCTAAGATATTGATTATAATTATTGTCAGAAATTTTGTCAATTTTTAGGATCATATTTATTTTTTAAAAAAAGCTTATAATTATTTGGTTTAATATTAAATCAAATTATTATTATTATATTAAAAACATATTTTTATCTAAAAATCAAGATTTTAAAAATATTTTCTAGTGACTTGTCCTTTGAAGGGTATCAAGATCAAAGAGCGGGTGAAGATATATATAAAACTCTTAGAATTTTGAGTTCTTTGACTGATGAAATTTTTAAAAATAAATTGGATTCATTTTATTTCATTATTATTTATTATCATATTTTTTCTTTTGGGTTAAATTAAAGTTTAAAAATTATATTTTTGTAAGGAAATTTATTTTATTTAATTTAAATTTTTTCATCTTCTTTTTTACTCACCATTAATTATTATTTTTTACTTTTTTATACTAGTTTTTTTTTTAATTTATTGTTATCTTTTTGTTATTGACTTACCTGGACAAAGGTGCTCACACATCACATCTCATTTTTATATTCTTTTTTCCCATAAGATTAGGAAAGCAGTGTATTTTGGTGGTTAGTCATCTAATGTATCTTTATCTGTTATTTGCCATAAGCCTATGAAAACTTGCATCCATTATAATCACATTTATGGCATTGGAGGCATTAATTCTGTATGCACCAAAGGAAGGGGATGTAGCTTTTAGTAGAGTAATGTTGAATGGTTTCTTTCATAAGTTGCTTCAGATGTTCAAGAAATGTTGATTATTATATTGTTATTCGTTCCCGCTTTTTAGTTGGTCAAGCAAAATCTAAGGTATTTTCCATTACTTCAGTTATCAGCAACTGTGAGTGTGTGAGTCCCATTACCAGAACTGTACTAAAGGTATTTTACAGTTATGAATACCTATGTAGACGGATTAGTTTCACATTTTTTTCATTGATTTCATCACAAAATAGTCTTGACCTCCAGTTCTACAAAATCACTTGTTATTTTGAGGTTGATTTGGTCACTACGCCTGTTTTCACTTGGAAAGATTGTTTTCATGGTACTGCTCAACGTTGGTAGATTTTGGTAGAGGTGAAATAAATTTTCCTTTGATGATGCATCACTCTGTAAATTCTTGTTTTTTTGTTAAAAAAACTGAACACTTGTTATAGAGGAGAAGTTTATTTGACTGTAGAGAGCATTTGAAAAAGAAAGAGGATGAGTAATGAACTCTTGTTGGTTTCTCCTGATTGAGCTTGTGCTCTAGGATTTTTTCTTATCATTCTTTAATGTTTTTTATATCCTTGTAGTTGTTGGTGGAGAGGATGAGGTCATTTGGTCCTTACAATTTGTATGACTGTTTTTAAGGAAACAAGATTATGGAGAAAATAAGCATCAAACTCATGTCCTGCAGTATAATAATTCATATGACATAAGAGATAGATGAAAGTATTAACTAGGTGTATACACTGTGCTGGATATCATGAATTCAATGACTATGTAGTGATAATGTACGAAGTTTTACATTGTCATTCAACCACGAAGTTGGCTTTCAAATTTGATGTGAGGAATTAGAGCAGGTAGAAGCACCTCATCCATTTGATTCTGTCATGGAGAATAAAATCACAAAGCCTTCCACCCATTCACTTTTATGTGTAAAAGCAGAGTTTCTATGGTAACAAGGAGACCAGAGACACCAAATTTGTATCCCTTAAAGCTTCCATACATATCTACAATAAAGCAGCAAAAGAAGTTTCGGAATAAAGCATAACTCAGCAGAAAAAAAGGCATCATATTGATGCCATAGCTATCTCCTTTTACTGTCATATTAACCTTGCATAATTGCTAAAGGACTATTGACAGGTCTTAATTCCTGTACTTGAACAATAATTTACTCCTTTCAAAAACTTATTCTATTTCTTGAATAACATTATGTGTACATAATCTTCACATGGAGTGTTATCAAAAGACTAATTTCTATTCAAGAACCTTAGCTTTATTAGCATCACTTTTAGTAGGATTTTCCTTTCTAATTGTTATTTCTTTTCAACCACTGAAGTTGATTATGAATCCTAATGTGTAAATGGTTTAATTCTATTTATATGTTCCTTTCATAAAATAGTTAAGATTCCTCAACTATCTACTATTACATAAGATAGTCTCATCATGCATGAACTGATGTGATACTTAGCATATTTCCTTACCCAATTTATTATTAATCATACTTGGATCTTCCTGAGATCGTTTTTTAATACACTTAATATAGTTTCTAATTAGTGTACAAATTTGTGTGCAAATGTAGGATCTCCCACTCTTGGCTAACTTGGTAGAGTAACTAAAACTACTTCATATCAAAAAGGAATACAACTTTTCTTTTGTTTAAGTTCATAGGCACATGACATCAATGACCTATGTTCTTGTCATGGACATGTGCTTGTCCTTTTAGCCTGATACATGTCTGTTTTTCTGAAATGTTATTAAAGTCAAGTAAGACAGAACACAATCAGTGGTAGAAGCGAAAGGATAGCCTTCTAAGTTGGTACATCTGAAGATTGCAGAAATAGATGACAAGCTCAATGAATTAGTATATAATACTTTACTTGTAAACATGATTTTGGGTTTGAAAATTGTTGGTTCTCAGGATCTTAGGAACTCGTATAAGTAGTTTCAATTCCATTTTTCTTTTAGTGCTGTAGTGCTGATGTTTCTAGCTTAGTTTGATATTTTAATTCTGCATAGTTAAAGATAATAGTTAGATTTTAAATGTTGACAAATTTGACATATGCTACTTGTTTGGTCTATAACTTTCTCTATAGTTATTCATTTGAGTTGATTATTTTTGCATTGCACTCCTGATTTAATTATCTTTAATTTGAGTGCAAGAACTTAAATTTTGGACATATGATGCGGTTGCAGTTTGATTTCGTAAATTCCAGAAAGTTTGTAGAATTCAATTTTGACAACTAGTTTTCTTGTCCGGTTTTTGTTAGATAAAACTAGTGCACATGCTAGATTTCGGTTCCTTTATAGTTTCTAGTAGTTAATGTTTATGTTTTATTGTTTGGAGAATATGTTGTATGTAGTTTACGTTTTCTTTGTTCCTTGGCTGTGCAATATTGTATTTATGTTATGATACAAGAAAAGATATAGAATTTTTAGTCATCTTCGACTTTAAGTTTACCTCTCTTGTTAGTTACGTAATAAACATGAGGCGAAATCCTCTTCCATGGACATTACCCTGTTTGTTTTTTCTAATGAATCTTCCTATTATGAGTATTGCAGGTTCAATGTCTTGGGTATGCATGAGTTTGATAGTGACAGGAAGAGGATGTCAGTTGTATTGGAGTACCTTGACAATTATGTGAAAGTGTTTGTCAAAGGAGCACACACATCCATGCTCACTGTTGTTTTTGGCAGGGCTGCTATGCTCCGCAAGGTTTCTAGCATTGTAGAGAACAGTCTCAGCATATTAGGATTTGCCATTGAAGATAAACTGCAGCAAGGTGTGCCTGAATCCATTGCTTATCTAGAGAATATTTACTTATGAAACGTAATTCATTCGTTTACACCTTCAAGCTTTTCAAAGTAGATTTGAAAATTGAATGCTTCGTTTTATTTGTCTATTCACCTAATACTGTTATTTTCTAACTAATAACTTTCCCCTTCACGTATTGGCAATTATTGCCCTGACCATTTTCTTCTTAATAGATATACACAGATATTTAGTGACTCATGGAGACATATACGTGGGTGCCTTGTTTTATGGGTTGTCGTGACTATGTTCGGTGGATTGGCTGAACTTTTCATGGTTGTTTCAAGGATTCCTGTTTTCTACAAACAAAGATATTTTTTTTTTTTCTTCATGGATATATTACGTATATGGATTTATCCGTTTATGTTACAATTAATTTATTTATGAATTTTCGTATGTAAGTAGAACTTTAGATAAGACTCTATTACCTACTTATTTATTGATTTTTGGTGTAGGTAATGAGTATTTTTTTCTTATGGTGTAAAAATACAACGATCTAAATACATGTCTTAACAAGATTTCCAAACATAATATTAGTCTAAAGTTTCTTAATATTAATAATCACATGAGGCAAATTAAGGGTTTCTTCATTCAATATTTGGCTATTGAAAAATATTACGTGCAATCGCTATTGTCAAAGTCAAGAGATATTGGATGACTACACTGATAAAATTCTATAAGTTGTCAAATTGTTTGAAATTAAGAATTGATTTGTCAAATTTGCTCTTCATTGTTTAGTAGTCACGTTTGAAGTTTGTTTACTAATCACGTTTGAAGTTGAATAAACTCTTTTGGATTTACTTGTTGACTAAAAGATGTTTGTGTTTGTTGTAAATAATTGTTAACACAATCATCATGAGAATCAACATGTCCAATCTCATATACTCATCCCTTATACCTTCCACATGTCATTTCTAACTAACATTTGTTCATTAGTCTCTCATCCTCAGTAGGGTCCAGGGAACTGCATTGTGAGACACCAATAGAAGTAGTCTCAGATAATGCTTGGGAAAATCTGGTTAGAAATTCTTCCTATTCAAATAATAAATGTTTGTGTTAAAATAGTAAATACTTGAGGTGTAAAATTGTAATAAACTTAGTAGAAACTAACATGTGTCCACCTAGATCTCTCATCAACAAAATCTCCTATTGTCCAATCACATATGTGTTTCATGAAAGATTTCATCATGAACTAAGCGGCCAAGCTCTTGTGTTTGGAAATAAAGAAATTTAAAATAAATAATTATTATTACGATACAAATGAATAGAAAATATATAAAGTTGTCATATCAAATGAATAGTGTAGTCCCCTTTCGTCTTTTGAGGCGGTAGAAAGGGAATGATGTCTCTCCCATAAGTTTTTAGCTCCTGCTAAGTTAGTGCTCGTTATGAACTGCAAAAGAGTTTTTACTCATAAATCCTTGTGGAGTAGGGGATATTTGTCCAAAGATGCATTGGATGATGGATGACTTGAATCGCCCTATTTTGGTGAACAAACGTCATGTTTTTAAGGAACAATTGTTGTAAGGTAGGATACGGGAGAAAGACACATGATTTGGAATTTCTTGGGTGTGGCACGTTCTGGATGTGACTTATAATTAAGATAACCTTGTTTGGTATAGCATGATGATAACATTAATATGATGATTAATGTTTATTGTTTGTGTTCTCTTATTTGATGATTTTTTATGGTAGCTCATCCTTATTGTTTGTTGTGTTTTGCGATATCATATAACTCGTGTTGTTATACGGGAACATATATTCCGATTGAAGAAAGCCGCGAGATGTTTGGAAGTACATGGAGAATTTTATAATGTTTAAACAATTTCATTTAATTATAATGTAACGATTTTGAATTGTTATTCGAAATTTTTAAACGTTTTAATAAGTTTTCATTTATTTGACACTAAATAAATTAAAGTTTTTATTACTTTAGTTTTTCCGCGATAGTATCATATTTTAAATTTTGGTCAATAAGAATTTTTTGTACTTTACTAGTGGCATCTTGAAAAAAAGGTGTTTCACTTCCTCTAAAAGAGCTCTTCTTCCTGTACCTCCTTATTCTCATCTCATACCCCCATAATTACTTTAATGCCCTTCATTTGCACCATTTTTTAGCATTAATGAAAGTTAATGATGACATTAATGATTGCTTCCTTTTTCACTAACCGATTGAATCAATTTAGATATAAAATGTTGTGCTACGTTTTTCTCTATTTTTTTTTGTCTATGCTTGTGTTGCTTATAGTCCCTTTGGTGGTAGTAGTTACGATGGTGGCCTCGGTGTGTTATTGGTGGTGGTCTTGGTGGTCCGATGGTGGTGGTGTTGGTGTTGTTTCTCGTGTGCTATTTGATATGTTTTTATATGTTTTTTATTTGATGTTTTCATAATATTTGTTATGTTTTTTGTATATATTATGTTGTTTTACTTTTAAACTTATAATTTTTTCAACAAATAAATAAGTTTAAAATATGTTGTATTTAAATTATAATATATTATAAATGTTTAACCGGCGTTTGAAATTCAATTATGGTCTTGTCTTCGTTCGAAAGTCGGTTGAGGGTCGTCACATTTCGAAATGCTTCAAGCCTCAACCAGCATCCAAATGCTGGTAAAACCATAACCGAACTTCGAATTCAGTTGAGGAGTATTTCCATATGTTTTTTATTATTTTTACATTTGTTATGTTTTTTTAACGTACTTGGAGATTCGGTGATGTGTTTTTATGTTTGTTTTATTTGTTTAATAGTTATTATGTTTTTTATATATATTATGGTGTTTTACTTTTTAACTTATATATTCTTTTACCATAAATATGTTTTAAGTATTTTGTATTTAATTTATAATACATTGTTTTAAATTGTAATATTTATGTGTTATTAATTTTTTAATGTGCTGTTATTTTTTTTATTGTTTCGTTTTTGATATTTTTTTTGTTATTTATGATGTATTAGTTAATTCGGGTTATTTTTTATGTAGTAGTTAATTTTTTGCTATTAAAATTTTTTTATTTGTTATTAATTTTTTAATGTTTTATACATGTTAATGATTTTAAGTTTTGTTTAATTTTGAATAAGCTTTTGTTTTCTTATTTAGTATTTAGTTTATAATATTCTTTGTTATTTTGTATTTTTTGGGTGTAGGGTTTTCGTTTTAAATTTTCAAACACAGTCTTAGTCAAAGATTCCTCGTCTTAGTCAAAGATTCCTCTGAAGTGTGCACAAGTTTTGCAGATTTTGAGAAGGTGGTTATTAAGGTAATTATGGGAGTGTAGGATGAAAATATCGAGGTGTAGGGAAAAAAGCTCCCTCTAAAAATACCAACACATTAAGTAGAACCCGGACAACTTGTTATATCATCAGTATTCACCTTAAGCCAGTTGACAAATGAAACTTTTCATTTTGCATTCATAAATGGAACATCATACCTTCCCCACTTTGAATATTGAAAATTTTCAACACTAAAAAATTCGAGATTTATTTCCAACCATACATACTAACTCCTTAATTTGAAAAATAGTAAAAGAAAACACAAATGGATCGTGAAATCTATTATGATTTTTCATCCTCCAAATCATCCAAATAATTGTAATAATAGCAACCACTTTAATCGTTTTAAGAAAAAGACTATAAGGAGACTCCATAAACTGAACAACCAAATCCAAATAAGAAAATTGTAAATCTTGAAAGATTTCGTTCAATAGTTCCCACAACCGTATAGTAATAGAACAATGAAAGAACAAATGAGAAAAAAATTCAACATTATTACCACACAAAGAGCACATTAAGCATTAAACTATTGGTTTTTTTAACCTTCAAATCAATAGGTAACCAACCATACAATAACTTTCGAAGAACCAAACTTTTAGTTTGTGATAGCTATCCAACCAAATCAAGTTTTCCCAATCTACACATTCCATACCAGAAGTGTAACATTTTTTTTGCAACTTTTAGACAAAGAACACCATTATCATCCTAAATTCAATTAGGCACATCATCATCTTCATTAACCATTAAAGAAGAAAAATCACATAAAGTGACAAAAAAATAAAATTTCTAGTGAGTACCTGTCTAGGCTGAATGAACAACAAAATATAACTTTACTATGTCAATATAAGAAATTGTAGCCAATTTAGATATGCAAATGTTAGAACATCAATAATCATTCCAAAGATTAGTACAATCACTCTTACTTAATGTCCAAAACGTATTTTCAAGAACAACATCATATGTGTCTTTAATATCATGTCAAACTGATGACGACTTAAAGAACATATATTTCTAATACTTAGACTGAAGAAATCAAATACACATCAGTTTAGTTCAAGTCATTTTTCCTTAACCAAACTCTCAAGCTAAACATAGCAAATATGTTTTATTCTCCTATTGAATATTGGTAACCTACAAATCAACATTGACCTTAGAACCACCCAAGATAAACCATTTAACAGTGAGTGGTTCCCATTTTTTGTGTAAATTCAGTCTAAAAACAAAATTGAATCCATTGTTTCACCTCAAGAATAAACTTAATAGGTCCAACTTGAAAACTGTAAGACAATAAGCCAACAATTACCAAATTTGCTAGTTGAATTATTCATATCCTACTAAGAAACTTTCCTTTCCAAAAAACAAATTTATTACGAATCTTATCAACCAAAAGTTGAAAAAGTTGTATCTTAGGAACTCCTGATAAAAATTGACACATCCAAATACGTAAATAGAAGAAATCCTTAATTTAAAAAAAAAAACTATTGAGATATCTAACAAATGAATGTAAAGCATTAATAAGAGTGACTTTTAATGGTAAATATATAATTTAAGAAAAAAAAATATTTTAAAGATCTTGAATTATTTTTGAAAATATTAAATATTTAAATTATAATTACTAAGTGATTGTTTCTAGAATACAAATGATTTTGTTTTAATAATATAGATGGCTAACTAATGTCAATGTGACAGTACTTCAAAATTCATCAATTATAATTTATCAATTATTTTTCATCATATGAAATAAAATTTGAATTACTTTACGAATAAAATAAAAAAAATTATAAAAACGAAATAAAAATTTACAAATATTATCAGTAATAAAAGTACATTTAATCTTTTAGTTACGATCTTCTTATGTATTTTTTAATTGATAACACTAAATTAATATATATATATATATATATATATATATATATATGTATATATATCATAATTCTATTAAAGTTTTTAAGGCAATATATTGCAGTTTATGATACTTTAAATTTTCATTTCAGTGGGTTTATTTTTGATCAATAACGTATTTATATTTATATTTTTACTATGTTATTTAAAGCGACAACGTCGACGTTGTAATATAATACAAAATTAATAATTATCACTTAAATTTAAAAATATACTACCCAAAATATAACACATACTACATTAAATCTATTGATATTATTGAAGAAATATTTACAAGAATTGATCTCTATATACATTTCAATTAGCCACAGAAAACTTAATTAGAGTGGACTTATATTCAATTTTTAACGCTCACAAAAACTAATTCAGAAACTGATATTTTCAATAGCTATAACAGGTTCTATATAGTCTCTATTGCGAGTAATACCGTTTCTGTTTCCAAATCAATTCTTGTATTGGTTAAAAATATAACTTATTCGGTATTTTAAACACAAATTCGAATTAAAATGACACTATTTTTTAAAAAGAGATAAATTGTCATTTTACATTTAAAATAGATATAGAAATTGGAACTCTTTTCAGTTTTTGTTCTAATAGTCCATGCTTTCTTTTACATAGAAAAAATCATACTACTACCTTATATATTTATAGGACAATTTAAAAAAACGAATTAAATACTCCAAAATAAGTATTAACAACTATTTTTTTTATTGATGTATGAGTATGGAAATATCTTAATAAATTTAAGAAATTCTGAAGAAGTCAAATTTCACATTAAAATAAAAAGTTTCAACTAAGCATGTCCAGAATAAAAAAAAAAGAATTTGTTTAAAACACAAAGATACAAGTTAGAAATAAGAATAAACTGTAAAATGAAATAAAAAAAATTACCAAGAGCATGCCACTTTTGTCAAAGAATCACAAAGGGTAAGTGTAATAAAAGATTTATTATTTGAAAAAGCTTTGTAAGAATCAAAAGAAGATAATACACACTTTTAAAACTCTCAAAGGTCTCTTACAATAAAAATTTATGTGTATTAATGTTGAAAAATGATTTTAGAAGAAGCTTTGACCTTATTTATAGTTTATGTGACATGGTAAAAGAGGAAGAAAGAAGGTTACAAAGTTACTTAATATTAGTGTTAAATTAATGATTATAGTTATGTCTCACTAATTCTAAACATTTAACTTATAATTGAGAAGAAAAAAACAGTTACAAATTTTTCATGTTCTAAAGTAACATATAAGTAATTACGACTTTGAAAATAACATGAAAGTTAAAAACCTATTCATGTGTCTTAAACCATCTAAAACTGATTATTTTTGTCTTCCACCTTCTTTCAGTTTGTCTTTTCTTAATCTCTCTAATAAAAAGTAATGATTTTGTTTTTTTTTTCATACTTTTTATGTTTATTCCATTTTTTATATTTCTTTTCTCTATTTTCAATAGATTTCTAATTCTATTTACATAACTTAGTTTTCACATCTCACAAATAAAGAAACAGTACGACGAATAAAATTCTTTTATTAGATTTTTATAGAAGTGAAATAAGTTTCCCCATGTATAGAAACTAATTTCCTATGTCATGTTACTTGATTACTTTTAATGGTTATAATTTACTTATATTTTCACATAATATTAAGAGTTGTAATTAATTTGGAGTTTACGTTAGTGGTATGTTACATAATAAATGTTATTCCAACGAAAGGTTATGTTTTTTAATAATAAAACCGTGAAAAGGTTTTAGTTTTGAAAGAAAATAATATTATATATATATAGATACACGTGGGTTTATTAACTTACATAACTTCTTAAAATATACTAAAATTTAGTTGACAAAAATACTATGATATTTTAAAAAAAGGCATACTTCAGAGATATTTTAATAGTTTTTATTTTTAATTTAAAATAAAAAATGATATATATATATATATATATATATATATATATATATATTCACTCTAACTATATTACTGGATTTGAGATCAAAATAAAATTATGCAATTTAAAATAAGTAAATATAATTATTAATTAAATATTAACTATCTTGACATTTGTTTTCGCTTAATTAAAGTTCGTGAAAAAAAAAATTATTATCTACAAAAATATTAAATATTTTAAAATTAATTCTTTTAATTCAAAAAATATTGTTCTCTTGCGGCTACTTTTATTTTTATATGAATTTGAGAGATATAACTATATATTATAAATAAGTATTTGAACTATCCACAATAGAATGAAATGCTGAAACGACTTGATTATTAAAAATTAATTAACACAATTTGCTTCAAAATATTAGATAAGTAAAATAAAAATGATAAGTTATATTAATTTGAAAATTTTATCTAGCCTTCATATCTTCTAAACGTTCTTAAAAATATTTATTTGTTTGTGAGAGTGAAAACAATTGATTTGGACTGATTTTGTGAACGTGGATTTGAAGGAGAAGGGTTTAATCTCATCTTTGCATGCTAAGAAAATAAGAGGAAAAAGAGAGCTAAGAATATATATGATTTTATGGAAATGTCTTTCACTTTTATTTAAATTCCTTTAGGATCAATAATAATATTATTAATAATATAAATTATGAAATTAAAACTATAAGATCCCAATTTAGTAATATAAAATTACCAAAATGATCATTACATAGATAATGATATAACAAAAACTACAATTTTACAAAGAATAAAATTCTTCACCTGAAGAACCAAAAACACCACCAACACTGCAAGCTTCACTCCCAATCTTTTGCTGAGACAACTAAAGATTGTATCCCTAAGCTCACACCATTAAGGTGATCATTACAGAAACAACAAACAAACACAAACCACAGAAAAGAAAGGGTAAGCTAGTTTACAATTGAGAAACGATACATATATATACTCATTTAAAACTTGTTATATACAACCAACATATCACTACACAATCATCAAACAATTTATGCAAAACACTTATTATGAATAGACTGTCCGGACTTAGAATGATTGTCGAGCTATGGCGGGTTGTGCACTCGTGGTGGCTTCTACTGCTTTGCAAAGTCATTGCCAATGGGTTTCGCCCTACCACACTCACGAGGTTAGTCTGTTATCACTCACATTGGATCATACTGGAAGCACCCAAGACTGACCTCCTGATACTCCTCACGACATGGATCAATCCTTTATACTTGAGAATGAAAGACCATTGGAGTTTCAGGATAACCCCCAAGACTGAGCTCCTGCATTCATTCTAAACATACTTGAACCTCACCAAGAGCATTCACTTTGGAATATACTTTTACTTTGAAACACAACATAAGGCACCACCATGTAACCTATCCGTGAGGATCATGGAATTACGTCCATCAACCATACTTTAAAACCACATACTTTCATTCACTTTGAATCACCATTCAAACCTTTGAATCACATACTTTTATGTGTAGTTAACATCCATGTTTATCCTCTATTATATAATACAATACACTCTCAAACATACTTCACAAACCAAACAACACCCAACATAGTACAACACAAGATGATAGAAAAAGATAGTAAACTAAACTTAGAACTTTCGCACAGCGCACCCCATTCGCAAAGCGAGACAAGGAGTTCTCACACAGCGACACAACTCGTTGTGCGAATTAACTCACTGAGGTACCAGACTTTAAGCCCCTCGCATATCACACCCAAGTCGCTATGCGAAAGCCCAAACAGAGACCAAAACCCTCACTTATTCGCTATGCGCCCCCTTTCATTATTCGAATTAAACTAACGGTGATTCAAAACCATCATCAGTCGCACAACGCCCAGATTCGCTATGCGAATCATCAAACAGAGAACAACCATCTCCAGTCACTCGCACAAATTCGTTGTGCGAATGACTGAATAGAGAGCACCTCTCTATAAGGACTCGTTGTGCGAAACCATCCGCACAGCGAGTCTGCATAATCTGCAGAACGAAATTCTGCAGAATAATGCAACTCATACACCACTCACCAATTCTAACTATTTTTCCCAACTTCTAGCACCCCTAGATTGTGTTATATACCTAATTAGACTTGTCTAAGTGATTCTAAACCTTCCTACCTTCATTATAAAGTGTTTATGGATAAATTCCTACTTTAGAACATCAAATTCATCAACTTAGGGACCCAAATCACAATCTACCACTTGTGATACAATTATCAGCAACTTAGGAACTCCAGCAAGTCCCAAACAACTCATCTAGACCCTCTAAACTGATGAATTGCACACAGAACACCAAAATCAAGTTTTCACTAATTCACTTCCTCAAAATTGGGTTCTACACCCAAGAAATCTCTACCTCATTATCACAACACACTACTAAATCAATTCTCCAACATTTCCAAGTGTTAAAACAAACTCAACCAATTTATAAACCATCTCAAATACACCAAACCAGATCAACAAACCTTTCTCACCATTTCCCTACCTTAAACTTCCATTTTCTACTACCAACACAATAACAAAGGTTACTCTTTTCTTATAACAGTCCAATTTGTATAATTCAATTCATCAACATAAATTACAACATCACCAACATACATACAACATATTTTTGCACACGAACACCTCCATCAACATACCAAACATACATTTCACCCACTTACTACTAACACGACATCTTATTTTCCATATACCCAAATATCATGAATCTAGCTCAATTAGTTCAGAACTCATACAATACCAAACATACACAATTAATTACTAACTAAAGAAATTATAGCTTCCCTCACCTTAGAGAAATGCAGCACAGCTCACAGAAACCCCAACAGAAGCTTGTGTTGCAAGAAAACTCTACAAAAACCTAAAACTCACCAATTGGTGATAGGAAACCAACCTTATAACCTAAATTGAACTAGAAATTGAAGAGAAAACAACCAGATACATGCAAACAGGAATCGTTGCATGATCACAGTCCAAGAACGTACGGAAAAAGAGGAGGAATAACTTACCTGCTCAAAACAGGAAATTGATCGGTAAGAATTGTAGTCCTCAACACCAGGATCGTCCAGACACTTCCTGATCATTGAACAGACGACTTGAGATCAATAACTCTTAGAGAACAGGTAGAGAACTCTAGAAAAGTGGTTTCTAGACAGATGGTACGTTTTAAAATAATGAAACTCGCTTATAACAAAACTATTTGTAATAAAATCGTTTAGTATTAAAATAATCGAGTCTCACTATTTTTAGACTATCACCATTTCTAAAATACCATTTTCTGGAGTTTCACAAAAACTATTATTAATAATTATTATTATTAATTAATAATAATAACTATCCTTATTATTAAATATTAATAATAATACTAATAATAATATAACAACTATAATAATAATTAAATTTTATTTTATATTAATTTTAATCATAAGAGTAAAATTATAATCTAAAATTTTATCTATTAAAATAGTTTTTTATCTATCATTTTTATAAAATTATTTACATACTTTACTTATAAATCTATTCACTTTGACCTTTCTATCTTTCAAAAGAAAGAACCTGTCTTTCTGCTGAAATTTCTTGATCTCAAATATCTTAAAATAGTTCAGATAAATTTTCAAGAATGTTTTCAATTCAGTTCAGTTTTATTTATTAAAACCTTTTTCATTTATCATATATTAAGCTGAGGTCCAAGATGGTGTGCACTGAGATAAGGCCCAATACTGGGCGGCCCATGCGAAAACTAAAGCCATCAGATTGGATGGCTTCTGCAAACGTGTCCAGCACTTCGACACTGATCAGGAGAGAGAGCAGAGTGCTTCCAGAGAGTTCCGTCTCAGAGGATGAAGGTCCAGCGGAGCTCCGGCAGCCTTAGAGGCTTCAGACGGCAATGGTGCAGGCGGAGAAAATGCTCAGAGCAGAGAGACGCGTAAGTAAAATATATCCTTTTTCTATTCTGATTGGTTTCAAGTGTATCAAAATGATATTGCTTTCATTGATTGTAAAACAATAAACAGAGATCTATATATATGGATCTCTGGTAAACAGAAAACATTAAAGAGCTAAAACAGAAAACATTGAACAAAGCCCTAAACTGGACTACGGTTCAGTTTTTCATTATGAACCCCATAACTGATTCTTAATAGCCTCCCCTCAAACTGGATGGTGTATATTCACTAATCCAAGTTTGGGAACGATAGTTTTGTATTTGACGCGGTGAGGGAATTTAGTGAAGATGTCTGTGAGCTGCTCGTCAGATCGTATGGGAAGGAGAGTGAGTAGGTGTTCCTGGAGCTTTTCATGAACCACATGACAGTCAAGCTCAATATGCTTGGTGCGTTCGTGAAAGCTTTGATTGTGGGCTATATGCCTCGCAGATTTGTTGTCACAGTATAAAGCAGGGGTCCCTGCCTCCTTAACTTGAAAGTCCTGTAATAGATAGCAAAGCCACTGTATTTCACATACAGTGGCTGCCAGTGCTCTGTATTCAGCTTCTGTGGATGATCGAGATACGGTCTTCTGCTTCTTAGACTTCCAGGAGATAAGAGAGGATCCGAGGAAGACACAGAATCCCGTTGTAGATCTTCTAGTATTGGGGCAAGTTGCCCAGTCAGAGTCACTGAAGGCTTTTAGCTGTATAGGGGACTCAGCAGAGAAGAACAACCCTTCAGAGGGTTTAGCTTTAATGTACCTGAGGATGTGCTGAATAGCACGGTAGTGATGGTCAGTGGGTGCTTGCATGAACTGGCTAAGTAGATTAACTGTGAAACATAAATCAGGTCTAGTATTTGTAAGATAGAGTAACTTTCCTATTAGTCTTCTGTATGGTCCAGGGTCATCCAGATAACTGTCTTCTTTGTACAAGGAAGTGGTATCACTGAGAAAGGGAGTAGATGAAGGCTTGCAGCCTAACATCCCTGTCTCCTCCAGTATGTCCAAAGCATACTTCCTTTGGCACAAATGAATGCCTTTCTTTGACCTGGCTACCTCTAAACCGAGGAAATACTTGAGCTCACCAAGGTTCTTTATTCGAAACTTCTTGTGAAGAAGTTCTTTCATGTTGTTGATCTCCATCATAGAGTTCCCTGTCAAAACAATATCATCCACATATACAAGTAGAGCAGTGAAACTGGTGGGGGTTGTTCTAATGAACAAAGAGTGGTCAGACTTAGATTGAACATAATTAACTGATGTCAAGAAAGATGATAATTTTTCAAACCACTGTCGACTGGCCTGCTTTAAGCCATATAGGGATTTTCTCAACCTGCAAACAAGTCCTTTATTGTGGTCCACCAAACCTGGAGGTGGCTCCATGTATACCTCTTCATTTAGGTCCCCATGTAAGAAAGCATTGTCCACATCTAGTTGATGTAGAAACCAATTATTGGAAGCCGCCAGAGCAATAAGTAACCTAACTGTAGTTAGTTTGGCAACAGGGGAAAAGGTATCAAGATAGTCTATTCCCTCTTGTTGTGTGTACCCTTTGGCTACTAAGCGAGCCTTGAATCTCTCAATACTGCCATCAGCTTTGTACTTTGTCTTGTACACCCATTTACATCCTATAGCATTCTTTCCTGGAGGCAGCTGGGTTAGGACCCATGTATCATTATCTTGCAGGGCTTTAATCTCTCTCTGCATAGCCTCTACCCACTCATTCATGTGCCTTGCTTCATTATAGGTTTTGGGCTCCTTGCTTGCCGTGACTGCCATGGTATATTTTAGATGCCTTCCTGTAAGATTGTCACAACACAATTGATTGGTTATCGGATAAGGGGTTTTAAGGCCATTTTTCAGAGATAGGGATTGATTCACCTGATGGACATAATCTTTAAGGTAGTTAGGAGTTTTTCTGGGTCTGTTTGACCTTCTTTGTAGTTGGGTGTCCTGGTTGTCTTCTGCAGTTTCACTGCTGTCTTCACTAACATTGGGCTGTTGTGCTCTTTCCTGGGCAGCATTTTGTATGTCATCATCATTGTGATAGTTATCTCCTGAGAGATTGTCAATTGGTGCAGTGGTGTTCTCTCCAATAGTGTAATCTGTATTGCTGCCCTGCAATGTTTTGTAAGGAAAGGTGTCCTCATGAAAGACAACATTTCGGCTTACAAGTAGCTCTTTGGTGTTTATGTCAAGCACAAGGTATCCCTTGACACCAGATTTGTATCCTAGGAAAACCCCTTTTCTAGCTCTTGGGTCAAGTTTATTCCTGTTATGTTCAAGGGTAGAAGCAAAACACAAGCATCCAAAAACTTTGAGGTTTAAGAAGGAGGGGGGCATGTGATAAAGCAAATCATAAGGGGTTTTGTTGCTGAGAATGGGGGTAGGCAGCCTATTGATGAGGTAGACTGCATGGCTAACAGCATAAGACCAGTAAATATTAGGTATGTTAGCTTGGAAAAGCAGACCACGGGTAACATTCAAAATGTGTTGATGCTTCCTTTCAACAACAAAATTTTGTTCAGGAGTTTCAACACAACTCCTTTGATGATTAATGCCGTGTATCTTATAAAAATCCACACAGTTAAATTCAGGCCTATTGTCAGACCTAATGCTTTTAATTCCTTTGTTGAACTGGTTTTTAATTTTGATCACAAAATTCTGTAATAAGTCTCTGGTCTGCCCTTTATTATTCATTAGAAAAATCCAAGTATGTCTACTATAGTCATCAACTATGGTGAGAAAGTATTTATGGCCATGAATGGAAACAGTGCTAAAAGGGCCCCATATATCACAGTGAATAATATCAAAACAATCAGTAGTAGCAGTAGTACTTTGTAGAAAAGGCAATTTTCGTTGTTTGGCAAAATGGCAAGTATCACAAACAATATTGGTCCCTAGTTTGACATAAGGAAAAACATCACATATTTGTTTCATAACTCTGTCCCCTGGGTGGCCTAGTCTATAATGCCACATATTTACATTAGTCTTTTTAAAGGAAAAAATGGTCTTGGCAGTGTGTCTTTGGTCAGTTTTAGGCAGGTCTTGTAGGTAATAGAGGCCTCTCCAACAACTAGCATATCCAATCATCCTCAAAGTATGGTTCTCCTTTATCTGACAAGTCTTGGAAGAGAAAGTCAGAATACAATTTAGCTCTTTGGTAAGACTTTGAACAGAGATCAAATTGAAACTGAAATCAGGTATATATAGAACATTGAAAATGATAAGGTCCTTAGATAATTGTACTGTCCCAGCATAATCAGCAGTTAAGATAGTATTATTTGGCAATCTCACAGATATAGGTTTAATTCTATAAAAAGTAGTAAAATTCATTCTATCATGTGTCACATGGTCTGTGGCACCAGTATCAATTATCCAGGAAGAAATACCTGGTTTATCTGCACTTTCAGCTCTCCGAACTTGATTGATCTTGTGAGTTGGTTCATCATCTTTGTCTATCATTCTAAGTAGCTTCTGCATCTGTTCTGCAGTGAGAGAGTTAAGGATACTGTTGTTATTGGTAGTCTGTATTTTCTGATTATCATTAGGCTCAGCTGTGTTCTGACAAACATTGGCAGAACTCCATTCACCCCTTTTGTCTTGACTGCCTTCTGCTTTCTTGTACCAAGGTGGGTACCCGTGTTTAGAATAGCACTCATCAACAGTGTGGTTCATTTTGTTGCAAAATGAGCATTGTTTCCCATGGTTGGGGTTTCTACCTCTTCCTCTTCCTTGGCCACGCAATCCAGGTCCCCTTCCTTGGCCTTTCCACTGGCTGTTTTTGTCAGCAGTATTTACCATCACTTTGGCATCAGTAGACCCATGCTTTTCTTGTCTTTCTTGTTGCATGATAAGAGAGAAAACCCGATTGATGTTTGGAAGAGGATCCATTAGGAGAATTTGTGTCCTAACAGTGTTGTAAGAGTCATTCAAGCCCTTTAGAAAACATATTACGTGCTCCATTTCTCTATATTTCAAGAGAACCTTTGAAAGGGCACAACTACATGGTATCTTGCATGTGCAAATGGGTATGGGTCTCAAGAATTCTAATTCTTCCCACAGAATTTTTAGATCCGTAAAATATTGGCTAACTCCTCTTTCCCCTTGTCTAATGGAGTGTATATCTTGAAGGAGATCTGATATCTTGAAATGATCACCTTTGGAAAACCTTTCTTTTAATTCATCCCATAATTCTTTTGCTTCTTCCACGTATATAACACTCTCGGCAATTTGAGGGGAAAGAGTCTTGGTTATCCAAGATAGTATCATCATGTTGCATCTCTCCCAAGCATCATATAGGATATCATCTTTCTGGGGTCTCTTTATAGACCCATCAATGAATTTCACTTTGTTCTTGGAAAGCAAAGCTCTTCTCATGCTTCTGCTCCAAGAAGAGTAGTTATTTTCACTCAGAGTTTGTGTGATGAGGGTGAGTCCAGGATTCTCTCCTGGGTGTAGATAATAAGGGCTGGATGGGTTGTTGAATTCAACCTGTTCCATGAGGCCTAAAGTGGTACAGAACAGCCCAAGAACGTATCAAGAGTATCAGCAGGTGGAGCGGAAGCAGAGCAGGTACTAGACCTGCTCTGATACCATATTAAGCTGAGGCCCAAGATGGTGTGCACTGAGATAAGGCCCAATACTGGGCGGCCCATGCGAAAACTAAAGCCATCAGATTGGATGGCTTCTGCAAACGTGTCCAGCACTTCGACACTGATCAGGAGAGAGAGCAGAGTGCTTCCAGAGAGTTCCGTCTCAGAGGATGAAGGTCCAGCGGAGCTCCGGCAGCCTTAGAGGCTTCAGACGGCAATGGTGCAGGCGGAGAAAATGCTCAGAGCAGAGAGACGCGTAAGTAAAATATATCCTTTTTCTATTCTGATTGGTTTCAAGTGTATCAAAATGATATTGCTTTCATTGATTGTAAAACAATAAACAGAGATCTATATATATGGATCTCTGGTAAACAGAAAACATTAAAGAGCTAAAACAGAAAACATTGAACAAAGCCCTAAACTGGACTACGGTTCAGTTTTTCATTATGAACCCCATAACTGATTCTTAATATCCATCAAATTATTTAAGTATTTTACTTTTAAATATTTTTACTTCAACCTTTAAAACAAATAATTTAAGTTTCTTCTCCAATATCTTAAAACAGTTCAGTTTTAAGTTCAATTTAGTTCAGTTTTTTTCTTCCCAAACTAAATTATGAACTTAAAAGAAGTTGAGACGAAAATGAAGAATACAAAAGGATATCATGTGCATGTTAGTTTTTCAAACTCATTATAACCTAAAAAAGAATTAAATGACTTTCAAGTGAGTGAGCGGAGATGATTAAAGGGTAGTGTAAATTATTTCTCATATTATAAACTGTGATATGCAAATTTAACAATTGGACAAAAAATCTTCAATTATCATTTTGTAGCATCCATGCATTGAATAAAAATTATTGTTTTTATTAAATTATAACAGTTCAATGGAATTCAAAGGGATTTTCTTCTACAATCAATACTCTCCAGAACCTTTATATATACAGTGTTCTTCTGAATCTATCCATATAGTTGCATTCATCAAACAAGATGGCCCTTCATTCATACATTCTCTGCATCTTCTTTCTCTTGTTCAAATTCTCAACCACTTGCTTTTATGCAAGGTCTCTCACTGAACCAATCAAAGGAGGTTTCAGTGTTGAACTGATTCACAGAGACTCTCCAAAATCTCCATTCTACAACCCCACCAAAACCCTTTTTCAGAAACTCAACACCTCTTTCCACCGTTCTTTGGACCGTGTTAATCACTTCTACGCAAAACCAAAAGCTACCAAAAACACACCACAGTCTGTCATAATCTCCAACCAGGGAGAGTACCTTGTGAAGTACTCCATCGGAACACCACCGTTTGAACTGATGGGCATTGCTGACACCGGTAGTGATCTCGTTTGGTCACAGTGCAAGCCTTGTGAACAGTGTTACAACCAAACCAGTCCATTGTTTGACCCTTCCAAATCCAAAACATACGAACCTGTCTCTTGCTACTCCACGGTGTGTCAGACTCTGGGTCAAACTTATTGCTTATCTGATGCTCAACCCAATTGCCAGTATACCATATCCTACGGTGATGGATCTCATTCTCAAGGAAATCTTGCCTTTGACACACTCACTTTGGGTTCTAATACAGGTAATCAAAATGTACAATTTTAGGTCATTGTCTGATGACAAACCTTTTAGTTTGTCATCAGATAATGTTTTGAGAAGTTAAAGTTTGTAAGAGTTCATTTCTTTGTTATTGTTAATGTTTTCAGATAATTGTTGGTCATTTGTTTTTGATGTTTGTTATCAGATTCCTCAGTTGCATTTCCCAGTATTCCCGTTGGTTGTGGTGTGAACAATGCTGGTACATTTGACAGTGAAGGGTCTGGCATAGTTGGTTTAGGAGGTGGTCATGTCTCGCTTGTCTCCCAGATAGGTCCTTCAATTGATTTCAAATTCTCCTATTGCTTGGTGCCATTGTTTCATCCCAAAAGCTCAAGTAAATTAAATTTTGGAGAAAATGCTGTTGTGGGTGGCCCTGGAACAGTTTCTACACCAATCATACCTGGTTCTGTTGATACATTCTATTACCTTAGATTGGAGGGGATGAGTGTGGGGTCCAAAAGGATTGAGTTTGTGGATGATTCATTGTCAGATGATGAAAAGGGTAACATCATAATCGATTCAGGAACCACTCTCACAATTTTGCCAGAAAAATTTTATGCCAAATTGGAGTCAGAAGTTGCTGCTAACATCAACCTAGAACGAGTGAATATCACAGACCAAATTCTAAGCCTTTGTTACAACTCTGGAGGACATAATGCAGTTGAGGCTCCACCTATTGTTGCACATTTTAGTGGTGCGGATGTTGTGTTGGATTCTTTGAACACTTTTGTTAGTGTGTCTGATGATGTTTTGTGTTTTGCTTTTGCCCCAGTGGCAACTGGTTCCATCTTTGGTAACTTAGCACAGATGAACTACTTAGTTGGTTATGATTTGCTGAGGAAAACTGTCTCCTTTAAGCCCACTGATTGCACCAAGATGTAATGCCCTTAATGTCTCACATGTTCACTCCCACAAACTTCTACGTTGAATAAATGACTTTATATTTAATAAGTTAATCATACCCATGTGTGTTCTGATATTTTGCATTGAGTTTACTATTATAATTTGGTCGTATGCATGAGAAATTATATTTTGCTTATGATATGAAAATGTAGTAGTTAGTGGTCGAATAACATTTCCATATATAATTTTCATTTGAGTTCTGTTTATTTATTATTTATATTATTAACAATATCTTAAGTTTATATTTTTACGCTGTTATTTAAAATGATGATGTAAAGTACTAATATAATACAAAATTAATAATTATGACTTTTGAATCACTCTATAATTATATTTCATTTTTTAACGATCCTAAAAACTAATTTAAAAAACTGATATTTTCCATAACTTTTATATATTCTGTATCGCGAGTAACCATTTATGTATTAAATCATTTTTTGCAATTGTTGAAAATAGAACACATTTGGTATTTTAAACACAAATTCGAATTAAAATGATGCTATTTTATGAAACATTTTGAAAGAGATAAATATCCACTTTACATTTTAAAAAAGTTATAGAAAGTGGAACCTTCTTTATTAAATTTTGGTTCTAATAGGCTATGATTTCTTTTACATTGAAAAAGCATTATAAGACAATCTTAAAAAGAATCCAAATGAACACTAAGTCCACTAAAATAATTATTAACAATTATTTTCTTTAGGGATGTAAGTCTTATAGTATGAAGGTATTGAAGAAGTCAAACTCCATGAAAAAAAAGTTTGAATGATGGAAGCTTGTTATGATAAAAAAAAAACCATCTGACACATAAAAATATAAGGTAGAAACAAGAGTAAATTGCAAAAGAAAAAAGAAAAAGAATAGAAGAAGAAAGGATTAAGAGCAAGTCACCTTTGTGAAAGAATACCAAAAGATAAGTAATAAAGAAGATTTATTACTTAAAAAAGTTTTTAAAGAATAAAAAAAATAGAGTAAACACCTTCAAAACTCTCAAAGTTCTATTACAAAGTCTCTCTCTCTCTATATATATATTTAATGTTCAAAAATGATTTTTAAAGAAGCTCTAACCCTTATTTATAATCTATGTACACATGGAGAAAGATAGAAGGTTAGAAGTTAACATCTAATATGAATATCAAATAATTACATTTATGTCTCACTGATGATGAACATTTAAATTTTAATTTTCACAAATAGTTACATAAACATATGGACCGCGATATTCCAACAACGCATATTTAACACTGTTTTGACAACGCCACGTGTCGTTCTTTGATTGGTTTGTTTTAAAAATAAATTTTTTTTAAAACCTACGAAACGGAAGTCCGTAACCCTTATTTTTACTGAAATTCCGAAAATAGCTCTTTCTCTGTTCCATTGGAAACGAAGGTGCGTTCTCTTGGAAGGTCGAAGGTCGCGTTTCGTGGCGCTTCACTTTGTTCTGTGTGCGTTCGTCTTCGAAGCTTCCATCTTCGCTGTCGTTGTCTCGCTCTCTCGCTCTATCATTTTTACTTTGTCTGCAAGGGATTTGTTGACCAAAAAACCATACAAGTGAATTTAAGGGTCATTACTGGTTGGGAGGTTATGTTTGATGACCCCAAGAAGTGGGGAAGAAGTCATTCTTACTGAGGGGACCAAGTTGGACAAGTGCAGAGCTAATCTGCAGAAAAAACATTGTCGTAATCGTTTACAGTGGCCTCGTAAACGATTACACGAGAGAAATAACTGTTTTGTACAGAAAGTTGAACTGAAGTAGTCAGTTGTAGTGTCCTGGGTGATCATTGGCAAAAACTGTTAATTTAAAGCACAAGTCCACTTGTATTTACTTGGTGTTGGTGTTTGACTGGTGGTAGAGGGTGGTAGGTGATGGGAGGTGACCCCAAGAAGTGGGAAAGAAGTCATTCTTACTGAAGGGACCAAGTTGGACAAGTACAGACCCAATCTGCAGAAAAAACACTATGGTAATCGTTTACAGTATCCTTGTAATCGATTACAGTGTCAAAAAAGGTGTAAACTTGATTTCTAAGGCATAATTTGAAAGGTCTTTGAGTATAGATTCCAACAAAACAAGAATCAACTCATTTGGAGTTCGGTGGAGAAAGTTATGAGCAAAAGAACAAGCAAAGGTCAGAGTTGGCAAAAATATATGGAACGCTAACTTGAAAGAATAAACTGTACCAACTCAGATGTCCAAAAAATACAAATTAGTAGTCATTGGAAAGATTTTTGAGTCTAGTTTCTAATAAAAAAAGAATCACATCATTTGGAGGTCGGTGGGAAAAGTTATCAGTAAAATAGCCAGCAAAGGTCAAAGTTGACAGCATGTTATCTCACCCAAGTTGCTCATCTCATAAACATTGTTTTTTTCCTCCATCATGGGGTGCCAAAACATCACTTCCCACCATTGAAACACCAGGACCAGCCTAAGAAAAGTGCAAAAGTGCTTAAAACTCACCTTTTTGGCCAATGGTGACCCCAGTTCACCTGACTGAGTACCTGTGTTGGACTTTCTGTACAAAATCCAGTTTTGTCTCGGGTAATCGTTTACAGTGTCCTTGTAATCGATTACAGTGTCAAAAAAGGTGTAAACTTGATTTCTAAGGCATAATTTGAAAGGTCTTTGAGTATAGATTCCAACAAAACAAGAATCAACTCATTTGGAGTTCGGTGGAGAAAGTTATGAGCAAAAGAACAAGCAAAGGTCAGAGTTGGCAAAAATATATGGAACGCTAACTTGAAAGAATAAACTGTACCAACTCAGATGTCCAAAAAATACAAATTAGTAGTCATTGGAAAGATTTTTGAGTCTAGTTTCTAATAAAAAAAGAATCACATCATTTGGAGGTCGGTGGGAAAAGTTATCAGTAAAATAGCCAGCAAAGGTCAAAGTTGACAGCTTGTTATCTCATCCAAGTTGCTCATCTCATAAACATTGTTTTTTTTCTCCATCATGGGGTGCCAAAACATCACTTCCCACCATTGAAACACCAGGACCAGCCTTAGAAAAGTGCAAAAGTGCTTAAAACTCACCTTTTTGGCCAATGGTGACCCCAGTTCACCTGACTGAGTACCTGTGTTGGACTTTCTGTACAAAATCCAGTTTTGTCTCGGGTAATCGTTTACAGTGTCCTTGTAATCGATTACAGTGTCAAAAAAGGTGTAAACTTGATTTCTAAGGCATAATTTGAAAGGTCTTTGAGTATAGATTCCAACAAAACAAGAATCAACTCATTTGGAGTTAGGTGGAGAAAGTTATGAGCAAAAGAACAAGCAAAGGTCAGAGTTGGCAAAAATATATGAAACGCTGACTTGAAAGAATAAACTGTACCAACTCAGATGTCCAAAAAATACAAATTAGTAGTCATTGGAAAGATTTTTGAGTCTAGTTTCTAATAAAAAAAGAATCACATCATTGGAGGTCGGTGGGAAAAGTTATCAGTAAAATAGCCAGCAAAGGTCAAAGTTGACGGCATGTTATCTCACCCAAGTTGCTCATCTCATAAACATTGTTTTTTTCCTTCATCATGGGGTGCCCAAAACATCACTTCCCACCACTGAAACACCAGGACCAGCATAAGAAAAGTGCAAAAGTGCTTAAAACTCACATTTTTGGCTAATGGTGACCCCAGTTCACCTGACTGAGTACCTGTGTTGGACTTTCTGTATAAAATCCAGTTTTGTCTCGGGTAATCGTTTACAGGGATGCTGTAAACGATTACCAGACCCTTTTTTCAACACCCTCACTCATCCCTTGCAGAGGTTGCTCCTCCAACTGATGAGGGGTCACCCCACATTCCTTGGACACACATCACATCACCAACCACCCTCTCCCACCACTGAAACACCTGGACCAGCCTCAGACAGGTGCAGAACTGCCTAAAACTGAGCTTTTTTTCCAATGGTGACCCCTGTTCACCTGGCTGACTACCTGTGTTGGACTTTATGTACAAAATCCAATTTTCTCTCGGGTAATCGTTTACCAGGATTCTGTAAACGATTACCAGACCATTTTTTCAACACTCTGACTCATCCCTTGCACTACTTCGTCCCCCTACTCATCACGGGTCACTCCACACTTCTTGCGTTTACATCAATGACCAACACCCATCTCCCCACTCAGAATTTGATCAACTCCTTCCCATTAATTACCATTAATTTTACTGAAAATGGTCTCGTACTTTTCAAATTCTTATTATAATGTTGCGTTCATTTTTCAATCACTACTTTTGTCATTATAAGTGAGATTAACACAAAGTAAAAATGATAGAGCGAGAGAGCGAGACAACGACAGCGAAGATGGAAGCTTCGAAGACGAACGACAGAGCGAGAGAGCGAGACACAATATGGAAGGGTTGAACAAACTTCTTTCCCACCCGAAACCGCCCAAACCCAATTCTTTAAATTTTAACGAGAGAGCGAGAGAGCGAGAGAGCGAGAGAGCGACAAGGGTTGAACGAACGTCTTTCCCACCCTAAACCGCGAAACCCAATTCTTCAAATTTTAACCTCGAAATCCCAAAATACCCCTCGCCCCGTAACCCTTTCTCTGTTTTATTTTCAATTTATTTGGCCAATCAAGAGCTGACACGTGGCGTTGTTAAATCTGTGTCAAAATTTCGTTGTCCAAATAACATTTTCCTTTAATTGATTTTGTCGACATGCTTTATTTTATTTTTGTTTGAATACTCCAACAATGATGCAGCATTTTGTGGGAGAGAAATTATTCAAATTCTGACATAACTTGTTGCATAAGAAAAAGTGAAGCGCATTTGAATCTAACGTCAACGTTTGGTCACATCCCGTTTTGTGGTGGCAACGAACATGGATTCGGATCAATTCACCACTTGCCCCTTATGCGATTCATGTCTACCCTTATCTCAACTCACTGGGTATGTCTCTGTTCTGTGTATAATGCACATTCACATTCATTCGTTTCCTTTTGTTCGCCATTTGAATATGATTCTGCAAAAGCAGGCACGTCAATTTTCATTTTTGGGAACTCCAGCATGATTTTGACCTGCCCACAATAATTCAACGCTCTCCCAATGTTGATTCATCCCCTCAATCTCTTCCGGTAACACCTCCTTTGTTGCTGCTTTTAAGAGGTTTTCTTTGTCAGTGATTTTGAATGTAAATGTTTCAGGTGGGCTTAATTTTGATTTGTTGAATATGAGCACTAGCTATTTTCTATGCAACAATCTCCGTTGAGGAAAATATCAATGGTTATATTAAATTATTAGATACGTTATTATTTTTGAACTTAATCTATATTTTTTCTTTTATAATTACCCATTTATATGTATACTGAATAGTCCATGTGTTAATTTATATTTTTTCTATTATAATTACTCATTTATATGTATACTGAATAGTTCATGTGGGGTTGGTGGGAGGAAAATAGAGATAGAAGAAAAAAGAAGAGGTAGACAGAGAAAGTGGTACAAATAAGAGTAAATGAGGTAGAATGAGATCGAAGAGACATGTATAAGCTATTCAATATGTTCTGTACATTATCTTATGTCATGTTTTGCAGAGAGAGCAAGCAAGCACTGTTTCACTGTCTGGAGCAAAGTATTCGCGTGGTGGTGAGACTAGTAGCGAGAACGGGGAGTGCAAAGTGAATGACAGAATCTCTTGCTTGATTGTTTCTCAGACAAGGTGTGAATTTCACAAAGTTGAAGCGGGTTTGATGACATTGTTCAAAAATTGTTTAGAGTCTGAAATTGGAAATTCAATTAGCATTTTGTCGGGTTATGTTGATCATTTCCAGTGCCTTGAATCTGAGGATGCCGGATGGGGTTGTGGGTGGCGTAACATTCAAATGCTTAGTTCTCACTTGCTAGTGCAAAGACCTGAAGCAAGGAAAGCTTTGTTTGGTGGTTCGGGATTTGTTCCTGATATCTTGTCGCTGCAAAGGTGGCTCGAGATTGCTTGGGAGAAGGGTTTTGATCCGCTTGGATCAGCTCAATTCAATCATGCTATTTTTAGTTCTAAAAAATGGATAGGAACTACTGAATGTGCAGCTCTATTGCGTTCCTTTGGTCTTAGGGCAAGAGTAGTGGATTTTGGTCCTAAGGAATCCCAATCCATTCCAGGTTCTAGCGCTGACAATGCCAGGAATGAAACAAGTGTTCATTTGGTAAAAAAGAAAGATAAAGGGGGCAGGGGTTATCAAGTTCTCATGGATTTTGTGTGGAATTACTTTTTGGATGAAAACTCAATCCAATTTGGCCAAAAACATGTTGTGATCAGTGAGAAAACGTGAGTGAGGGCGCATTTTAGATACAATTTTTAAACCACACTAATAATTTTGTTTCGTAAATGTTTTTGATTTTGGAATGCTTTCTTGGATAGGCCTTTATACTTCCAACATGACGGTCACTCAAGAACAATTGTTGGAATTCAAGTCAATCATCAACAAAAAAGACATCTGCAATATAATCTCCTAATTTTGGACCCTGCTCAAGTAATTTATTTTCATTGCTAGCTTCATATCTTGTTATTCATAATTAGAATATAGATTTTTTGGGTTAATTTGCATATCTTATAAATGCCTTTCTGCCTCTATCGTTCTGAAGAAATTAAAGGGAAAAAGTATAGGATGTAATGAAATTTGACCGACAATTCAAAATTCATGCTAGATACACAAGGAAGCCGGAGTTCTTATTTTCATTCTTTTTGTCATGGAAAATAAGTGGATAAGAAAGTAAGAATAACAGAGAAAATCCAAGGCAGAGAAAGTTGTGAAATGCAAATATATTTCTTGAATTCAGTTTATTTTCTTATAGTATGTAAATTCAGTTAGAATAGAAAAATAATGGAAGAACTTGATTCTTCATTCTTTGCTTTATTGGCTTCTTCTCTTAATATGTTTATAATTACTATTACTAAATTGCAGATAAAAAAAGAAAAAAAAAAACTAATCTTTCCTAGAATTTTTCCCTCCCTTTGTATTGTTTCCTTGACAACTATTCCCCAACTTGTTGAAAGAAAATAGTACATTTTTTATTGACACTAAGGCCAAATTACATAGCAAAGTGTATCATCATTCTTAGGACATGCATATGATAATTCTGACACGTATCTATCCTTTCTCTGGTTGTATTATCTCGAACAATATGAGCTGTATAAGACAAGTCATTTATTTTTTAACTAGTTGGAAGTATTTTGTTTTGTTCTCTGATTAACACACGCACACACACATTAAAATGGATGTTTGAAAAATGCATGCTGTTTAATGATCATGCTCGATTTCTGGTTCAAGTTGTGATTTTACCATTATAGAGTACAGCCGCTCTTGAAAGATCCCTCAGGCAGAAAGTTGGGTGGGAGGAACTCATAAAAAGGGGAATGCATACACTAAAGAAGCCACAGTACCAGGTCTTACTTATTTTGACAACAAATTATAATTGCATTGCACCAATTCATGATTAGGATTGATGGTCTTGTTCTATTTCAGTTGTGTTATGTTGACCCTGGAATCGCTAGTGTGGGGGAGGTAGAAAAGCTGAAAACAATTGATAGCATCTTCCTTGAATTTTAAACAAGCCGACAAAGCACTTTCTACATCCAGGTCGTGTCTTCCAGTTCAGGTCATTAGATTATTTTTCTTGGCACTTATTCTGACTATAATTTTATTGCACTGGAGAAGAAATTGAAGAAAACCTTGGTTTTCTGAATTGATACAACAGGCTCTTTTCTTAGTTACAGAGTAAGGATCTGTACAAAAATGTCAAGTATAAACCTACGAAGTTTCTTCGAAGCTCTGTAACCTGAACATCCTTGAATAAAGTCCTGACTCTACTGTTATTAGGGTCGAGTGGGAACCCATCTGTACAACTTTACCTTTGTCCATGACAATTATAGTATCTGAGTTTATCACTGTGGAAAGCCTATGAGCTACTGTTATCTGGGTGGTCCTTGAACGCAATCCACGGTCTTCCTTCAGATGTATTGCGTTTAAGGCATTTACTATAATTCCTTCAGACTCAGCATCAAGAGCACTTGTTGCTTCGTCAAGGAGTAAAATTGCAGGCTTCTTTAGTATTGTTCTGGCAATGGCTATTCTTTGCTTTTGACCTCCGGAAAGCTGGCAACCTTTCTCTCCAACAACAGTGCTATATCCATTTGGTAAATTACTTACAAATTCATGTATGTTTGCTTCTTTAGCAGCCTCCACTATTTCACTTTCCGAAGCCCCATTATTGCCATAGCAAATGTTGTCTCTGATTGAGCAATTAAAAAGCAGTGGTTCTTGTTGTACTAGTCCTATTTGTGTCCTTAACCATCTTAGATTATATTTCCCTATGTCTTTTCCATCAATTAACACCTTTCCTCCCTGTGGATCATAAAATCGTAGTAAAAGGGCCAAAACAGAGGATTTTCCAGCTCCACTTGGTCCTACAAAAGCCACCTTCAATCCAGCTTCAATTTGTAAACTGAAATTATCAAGAACGGTGACTTCGGGTCTTGAAGGGTAGTTAAATTTTACATTTTCAAATTCTACATTTCCTTGGATCCTCTCTGGTTGTGAATCATCTGGTGTGTCTGGTTCAATTTCAGTTTTACGATCAAGGGTTTTGAATGCTGGGGTCAGTATATTGATAGCCGAGATGACAGTTGGGATCAGCGTGTATAATTCTGTGATAGAAGGAACTGTGAGAGAAAAAATTTGGTATGACCTTATTCCATTTTCAAAGCTGGCTTGACGTCTGTCAACCAGAATTGTTGTGTACCACAGAGCAACAGCATGTGCAATGTTCCATAAGCAAAGGGAGAAGCCTTGAATGATCCCATATTTGATACTTTCTTTCCTATACTTTTTCTTTGGAATTTCTAGGGATGTTTTGGCTTTCCTCAATACTTGTTCTTCATGACAAAATGAGGCAATAGTCCTTATGTTGGTTGTAGACTCGGATGCAAGAGCAACAAGCTCAGAATGTGCTGCAGAGTAGTCACCAGAAAATCCTTTGGCAGACTTGGCTTGAATAAGACCACCTATGAAGTGGCAGGGCATCACAGACCAAGCTACCAAACTCATTCTCCAGTTGACAACCATGCTGACAACTGTTGCTATCAGTATGGAGGAAACACATTGCAGGATTACAGACATTCGATCAGCAATGATTACTTTGACCATGGCAGTGTCACTGATAACGCGTGAAGTCAATGAACCAACAGTATTCTCTGATTTGTCAAACCAACCTACTTCATTACGTAGCAGACCTGTAAAAGTTATAATAATTATTGACTGATATTTGTCAAATCATTCTGGAATTTTATGCATGTGATGTATCATGTAGGATTTTGAGCCCTTGCCTCAGTTTTTTTTTCCAGGAAAGAGAAATGAGGTTCATTTATGAAAATTCTAATAGGGGATATCTGATACCTGAATACAGAGCACGTCTGAGATTTGCCATGGCCTTTTCTCCAACCACTCCAAAGAAGTAATGCTGGACGGTGTGGCTGAATAATGAAAGCATCCCTACTGCAGTGAAGATGGCTGAATAAAGTCCAACTTTCGTTTTTGCATCTTCCTTAAAGTATGCTACTCCTATGGTGATGATGAAAAACCCAAAAAATGGCTTTGAGATACCAGAGAAAGCTGCTGCAATTGAGCCAATAGAAACCTTCACTAGCTCCCTCTTTCTAAGACGAAACCAAATTCTGAAAAATATGTTTCTTTTTCCGCTGTCCATTTTGTTGTGTTCCTTTAGCACAGAGTGCTCGTTAATATTCTTTTGGACCTCTCCCTGCACTTCTACTGGTGGTCTAGTTTCAGTAGGAAAATCTTCTTGGCGGGCACTTTTAGTCTTTGAAATCGTAGCTCTATCCAGTTAACATTTAAAGCCTATTAGAGTGCTTCTTTCTTACTCTTTGATTCACAGTATATGTAAAAAATGTACATTATATTGTCAATTACCTGGGTTCAGCAACTAGTTCAAGGTTCTGCATGCTAAATAATGTACTATAGAATCTGCTTGTGTCTAACAAACTCTGATGTGTTCCTGTCTCCGCAACTTGTCCATTCTCGACTACAACAATGATATCTGCATTTACAACTGTTGAGAGCCTGTGTGCGATCAATATGACAGTCCTTCCCTGCGTAGCTGTCTCAAGTGCTTCTTGAACCAGCTTTTCAGACTCTGAATCGAGGGCGCTAGTGGCTTCATCAAGCAAAAGGATAGGAGGATTTTTAAGAATGGCTCTGGCTATTGCAATTCTCTGTTTTTGGCCTCCTGATAATTGGACGCCCCTTTCTCCAACCTGGCAATCATCACAGCTGACATATGAGCCCATAAATGTTATGAGGGGAAGGAATATATGTTGCAGAAGACATGTTGGGTTGACTCCCGTTTGTGCATCGACTTATGCAGAAGATATCATGAGTGCATCAACTTATCCCCATCTACAATAGGCCAGCTTAAAACCGGGCAGGTTGGATTGACTCCCGTTTGTTTTGTGGCTTGGAGAGACCATGCCACTTATTTTATGGTGGGTTAGGTTAGAAGATCATCTCATGTTATTGCGATTCTCTTATGAAGCTTTTTGTAGATAGTAAAATTAATATTAAAAGAGTCTATTTATGAAGAACTGAAGTTAAATTGGTTTATTTTTATTTGATAATGATATGTTGGAAGTGGATGATTGGTGGATTTGTGTTTGGACAGTGAAGATGTAGTCTAATCTGCCAAGCCCCATAATTGGAGGAATTTCGATCTAAATCAACTTTTGCTACCTTATTGTCCTCTTTTCTTCCTTATTACAAGTCAAATGGCGTTAAATAGAAAAAAGGAACAGAATATGTTTAATATATGCAAATGATGTAAATTAATACAATGAAAGGAAGATCAAACAAGAGATAATCAAGCTACAAGAATGATATACTAGATTTAATAACTTACCTCGGTCAGGTACTGATTAGGCAGCTGAGATATGAAAGAGTGTGCATTTGACATTACAGCTGCCTTCTGAATCTCTTGATCATCTGCGTCCATTTTCCCCACTTTCAAGTTATCCTCGATGGTGCCTGCAAAGAGTGATGGCTCTTGGGAAACGGCCCCTATGTTTCGTCGAAGGAACTTCAGATTAAGATCCTTGATATTCTGACCATCAATAAAGATAACTCCTGGAATATTTCAACAAAGTCAGGCTTGCAACATTCATTTGTGTTGGGTTCCTTTGACGGTAACAAGAAAAAACAAAAGAAGGAAACCAAACAACTCGAGTGTGGCAGAAGGTTATGACACTATATTAGATTATCCCTTATATATAGGGCTGGGCAAAAATAACTTAACTATACTAAACTATAGTTAACTGTACTATTTTATACTAAAAAAACTAATCTATTTTAACTAAAAACTAATTATACTATTGTCTAGTTCAGTTTAGAAAAACTGAACTTATTATATTTCTAGTGCAGTTAACTAAAAACTGAACTATGTTTAGTGAGTTCCTATCACTTCTACCTTCATTTTGTTCTAAAACTGTAAGTTAGATGAATAACTCTATGAAAAACTCAACCTAGTTACGTGTAGTATTAATCTTATCTCACTTTTAAATACTTATTTTTTCATTTTTTTATTTCTTATGCTATGTTTAATTATATTTTAATTTGATTTCTTTTACATTTTTAATTTTTATTTATATTTTTAATATTTTTTATATTATTTGATATTTATTTATACTATTAAATTTTTTTAAAAATATATGTTCGAAATATTTTTATAACATTTTATATTTATTTTTGTATATATTTTATGATATTTGTATCTATTATTTGTATGTTATGTTTTACGGTTAAATATTATTTATTATGTATTTATTTATGGTTTTTTTATACTTTTGAATTTATTTCTTAAAGTTTTATTAATTTTTAATTTTTTTAATATTTGATATTTTTCAATTTGAAATTTTATTTATTTTTTTCGTATTTTGTAATTTGTTTAAATAGTTTTTGTTTATTTCAAAATTTACATTTGTTTGTTTTTTTTAATCTCTAATTACTTATTGATAGGGCTGGGCATGATTAACTAAATTATACTAAACTATGGATTATCTATACTATTTTGCACTATAAAAACTAAACTACTTTTTATAAAAACTGAATTATATATATATCTCTAATTACTTTTTACGTCACTTTTATATATATATATATAATAAAATCTAAATTATATATATATATATATATATGTATATATATATATATATAAATGTTCTTTTTCAAGTCTCTTAAAAAGTTAACTATTATTATAATAATTATTAAAATAAAATGATATTATTAAATTTATACTAAAATAATTATATATTTTAAAAAAACTAAATTTTATTATATTGTAATTATATTTCAAAAACTCGTAATTATTTTTATAACTTAATAAAATTAACTATAATTGTAAAAATAAAAAGATAAAAGTACTTATGTAAATAATTATAAAATATAATATTATATATATATATATATATATATATATATATATATATATATATGAGAATTCAGAAAAAGGTGAGAAGAGAAGAAATATGAGAGTTTTTATATTAAACTAGATAATTGTCAAAATAAAAATATTTCGAATAACGCAAAACAGAGATAAACAGAAATATTTTTTAGAGATTAAGTTTTTAATCTATATAAAATAATATATAAACAAATTTATATTATTAAATTAAACTATATTTAATATGAGAATCAAATTTTAGACATTTTATATTTTTAAATTAATAATAAATAGTAATGATAAATAATTATAGTTATTAATTTAATTTTAATAATATGATAAAATAGTACCAATAATATTTCATTAATTTTTTTAAATTTTTTATTATAATTATTTACTAATTCTAATTATATAGATTTATAATTTAATTTTTTTAAATGCTGTGATGTTATTGAATATTAATTTATTTGTTTGTAATTATTAAAAAAAAATCAAATTGAACTAATTCTTTTAACTCTATCGATGATTAGCCATTGACAGTTGTACTAGTGCAAAACCACATTTATTTATTAGAAAAAGGTGCATTGTAGTTAACTGAATTGTTTTGTAGTTAACTGAACTAAAAAATAGTTTAGTTCAGTTTTATTGAACTATTTTCTAGTGCAGTTCAGTTTTTTTAAACTATTTTATAGTTAATTGTAATAGATTTATAGTGCAGTGCAAATAGTGCAGTTTGTCCACCCCTACTTATATAAACGTAGAACTAAGAAAATAAAATAACAGAAATTATTGAGATAGTTAGAATAAAAGAGATAGTGGAAGATTATTTAAACTGACCTCTTGAGGGATCATAAAATCTGTTAACCAGGGAAATAACAGTGCTCTTTCCACAGCCACTGCTACCAACCAATGCTACTGTTTTTCCAGCTGGAATGGACAAGGACAGTCCTTGAAGGATTGGTTTGTCTGGGCGTGATGGGTAGGAAAAGTGAACATCTTGAAAATCAATGTCACCTTTGATTCTGCTAGGCATCTTCCCTTCTGATTCATTACTTATCATAGGCTTTCTTTGGATCACTTGGAAAACTTCATATCCTGCAGCTTTTGCCTGATTGAATACTTGCATGTCTGGTGCTGCATAAGTGAGTGATCTGCAATACACAAGGAGTGTTCAGTTCTAGCACTTCATCAATACTTACTAATAATTTTCTCCATTCTAAACAAGCCTGAAGGTAGTTTCTTTCTTCCTTACATGGCACCAAAGAGAATACTCATCACTGCAGCTATTATGTCTCCTCCTGTTGCTCTTCCTGCTCTGACCACAACAGCTCCAACCCATACAATGAAAGCCCAAGAACAGAAACTCACTGTTTGCAACATCCCTGTTCCAACTCCTTTCACAAGTGCCTCCCCTTTGCTTATAATATATTGCTTATCCATGTTCTCTGTAAAGGATTTGATTTCGGAGCTCTCTCCAACAAAAGCATAAACTGTTTTTATTTGTGATATTGTCTGCAATATCCACATCAGAGCTTGTTCAAACAAAATTGTATTAACTTATGTAAATGTGAATTATGTGTGCATATATACCTGCTCTATCATAGATGTAGCTTCAGAATGGAAAAGCATTTTGGTGGTTGATATGTTGTTCATTTTCTTGGTGTAAGTTGCCCCAATTATAAGAATAAGTGGGACAACCACTAAACATAAAAGCGCCACTTCCCAACAGCATATTGCAGCAATCACAATTCCAGCAAAGAAAGTTGCACAGCTAGAGGTGAAGTGACCCAACTGATAGAAATAAATTCAGTTATTATACTCAGGTCTTCAAGAAAAAAAAAACTCAAGAAATTTTTTTAGTATTAATTATTTTAAACGGGAAAGAAAACAATGTCTCAAAAAGTTTAAAAAATAAAATTTTAAATAAAATTATAATAAAAAAAACTCATTATTAGGTTTACTTTAAGTTTTTCAGGAGAAAGGTGAAAAGCTGTGAGCAGTATTGGTTTTCTGACCTTCTCACCAATGGCATCTTGTATGACACTCATGTGGTTGCTTATTCCACTGATGACTTTCCCAGTTGTTAGCTCTGTATCAAAAGCTCCTATCTCTTGGTTAAGAACTGCTCTCAGATATGCTAATCTTAGCCGCAATAACTGTCTTTCACTTGCATACATCCAACAACCAATTTCTGCGCATGTTTCAACGTCTCAGGATTATGATTCATGATGTTTGCTTATGAAAAATAAAACCACTATATATGCATGTCATGCCTTCTGGTCAACCATGCTTTGTTTTGGTTTTATAAGTAATAAAATAGTATAATATGTAAATATATATATATATATATATATATATAATATATAGAATATGATCATTTTTGCCCTGACTTATTTAGAGCACCGATTAAATAGAAACAACCTATTTCATAAAATAATAATTATATTTAAAAGGAAAATAAAAATTATTATAGTAAAAATATTGAAAAAAGTATTTTATTGAAATAATTACATACATATATTATAATTTGTATATTAAATTATAGTATCTAAAATTAAAATTAATTTCAAAATGGCCTAAATTTTAAAAATATATTTTCTTAAAAGAGGCTGAAATGTCTTGTTTTTTAACATATAAGATTAGATCATATCAAATTTGCATTATATTTAAAAAATAAGCTAAATCGGATCAATCTAAATTTATTAGGTAGACCATCTGGTTTGATAGTTTTCATGTGAAAAATACATTTCTTGCAAATATAGTTTACAATTTCTAGAAAAATAGTTTTTGACGTTTTAGATCGTATATGGCATACTTTGTTCCAATTATAGCCGTTAAGATATGTCCTAATATCTGGTCAATAAATTCAGACGTATGTTATAGAATAAAATGTAAACATTTAATTGGCTGGTGTTAAATAAAAAATAAACTATTTTATGTTTCCAAAAACAATAAAAGAAAACTAATTTTATAGTAGTGTTTTTTAAAAAAATAATTATACTTTTAAAAGTAATATCTCTTTTTACTTTTCAAAAAGAAAAATCAGAATTTTAAGTTCCTTTGTTTTTACTACTTTAACTTTTCATTGTTTAAATTTCAGTTTTAGTGTCTCAATCTTCATTACCACCAATTAACACAAAACTTCCCACTGTCTAAAAAATGAATTTTTGAAAGGACGTCGGTACTTTATTTCAAAATTTCATTTATATTTATTAGTATTGATTAAATATTTTATTAATAAAAGGAACAGTGAGATCAGTATATAAGAAAAGTTGAGTGTGAAAATACAAATTTCCTTTTTGAAAGGTGTTTCATGAAAGACTTTCTAAATTTAACAGAAAAAAAAACAGCCTAAACTTACCTTAATTTTTTTTTTCATTAAAATAAGAATTATGATGTACTCTTTAAAACAAGGAAAATTGGCAAATTTAAAGGATAAAAGAAAATAAACATCACATAATTGTCTACGTAGAAGAAACCTAAATAGTGGCTAAATAATTGACACATACTCTAAAAATATTATAATTATAAAAAAAAAATAAGTTTTATATTTGTAAAAAAATAATAAAAAATAATGTAAAAAAATATAAAATATTTGTGTTTGTGAAAGTATATTGTTATTCTGGGATAAGGAAGAAAAGATAAACTTTACCAAGTACCCCAGCAGGAAATGTGGCTATGGCCATATACCAGACAATATGGAACAATCTGAACATAACAAGAAGAAACACACTATCAGTTTATTCAGCTCAAATAACAACACTCTCTTTTCTTCATATATATGAAAAACAGCAACCTTTTTAAGAGCCTTAACCATGGCATCTATGTCTTCAATATTGTTTCCGAAAGCATCAAGAGCTTTTCCCAACAACAGATACCCCACAGGAAGTGCCATGCCATGCACAATGGAACCAACACTTCCCAAACCCATCAGAATCCAATCCACCATGTCAGCATAGCTCAACAGTTTCAAGAATGCCAGACTCTTAACCTCCTTCTTCTTCTTATGCTCATCATCACCAACACTTTCCACCATTTGTACTACCTTGGGAGTCATCAATGGAAACACTAATATCACTGCATCAACTTTTTACATACTGATGATATATATACACTCACGTAATCTATTTATTTAATCTGCATGTGTGCACCATATTTTTTATTCAAATATGCAAGATACGGATATGATATAGAATATGCCCTAGTGAGGTCACTGTAACCTTGCACGAAAACAGCAATATCATGTCTTTGTCATTGGCTAAATTCGATGTTCACAATGGTGCTGACGATTTGATATATGTTCGACAGAAACTGACATGCACTAAGTCACCATAGCGATGTTCCTACAATTGTTTTCTTATTCAAACTCTTCTCATAAGAAGGATATATATTCTTGTTAGGTAAAGTGATTCAGCAAACTCTTCTCTCTCGTTTCTCTTTCTTTATTTCTTTCCTTTTGTTTCTTTCCTTTTGTAAATGGAACTTTTCAGCCACATCCTTCTTCATTCGTGAATGTATTATGCTTTATAGGATGTAATCTAACTATAAGAAAAATTAATGTACATTCGAAGATGTCTAGGATTTTCACTTAATTTTTTTTTTCTGGATATGGTAAAATACACTTGATTCCTGAAGATGGAGACATATTATATATCAAATAATAGTGAGTGTCAAACTTAGTAACATGATAAAGAGAAATTGTAAAAAATGTTATTTTTTATTCAACTTTTAAATCAAGTGATATGTTATTGTGATAATCTTTTTTTTACATAATTTAAATTTGTACTTACTTAATCTAATGATAGCTTTTGAACATGTATTATGTATATTTTAAATGGCGTGTAATACATTAAAATAGTGTCAAGATAACTCACTTTTAATTTTTTTAATTTTATAAACTAACTATACGTGAGTGAGAAGGTTTAAATTTGTTTTCAAGCATCTGAAATGTAATTAAGTTTTGTTTTTTAGTTTTATCAAATATTATTTTTCTCTTTTTCGTTAATAAAATATTAATGTCAATAATGATTTAGCATGTCATATAATCCTTAATAAATGATTTGGTTCCCCAAGATAGTAATCATGTACATGTCATTTTTTGTTTTTTTTTTTATATAATTGCATATGAAGAGAAATAAACAAAATTCACAAGAGGATTGAATAATAAAGAAGTTTGAAATGGGAATAATAACCAGAGAATGGATCAATGAAGACGATGGAGTGAGATGTATCGAGAGAACACACAGATGAAATCATGAAGACATTTTGGCAGAGCATTAAATCTCAGGATGAGAATGAGAATGTGAGGGGAAGAAGATATAAAAAAAATGAGGAGAAAACAACTTGAATATAAATATTTAGTTAAATTTAAAATAATAAAAATTTTATGACGGTTAAAAATATTAACAAAAATAAAATTCTTTTTAGCAATTTATTAAACTGATATAACACAATGACTAATAAAAAATATGTTTTTTTAGTGTCTATGTATATAACATATTTGACACCGCTACTATATAAAATTTTAATATATATATATATATATATATATATATATATATATATATATATATATAACTTAACTCTCTTAATTTTATACAACTTTTAACTTATAATTAGGATACATAAAACAGCTAATGAACTTCAATAAGTTATAGAATTTGTTGGGTTATAGAAACATTTGTTGACTCGTTAGATTGCATGACAGTTATAAATGTTGACAGAGCATGCCATAAAATTATTGATGTTAGTAATATTGTTAAATTACTTAGCCTTTATTGTACCAATATGAAAAAACAAAATTTAAATCAAACATGTTTGTAAATATCCAACAGTATTTTAACAGAGAGAAAAACAGATTAAATAAAACCTCGAAACTTACTCTCCCTAAAACCTAAAAGTGTAACACAAATTCATCTTTTTTTTTTATCAGCAATAAGTAATGCTTATTACGTACCCAAAGATTTGACTCGGAAATATCACCCTCGCTTATGGACTTGTTTATTCAAAACACAAGTTCCATCTTCCCCGGTTTAATTATTGGTTTAAAATAGTGAAATATTATATTTAACTTCGTATAATATGTTTCATATTTAAAAAAAAGACTTTGAAAATTCAGTGAATTTTTTAAATTAGTGAAAGCGTATTGGTTTTATTTTTTAAATAATTATAGCTTATACATCAATACGCTTCGGTTATTATTATTTTAAAAATTAAATTTTGTATCTTAGTGTCAGAGGTATCACTACAAAAATATTGAATCTGAAAAATAAATTTTTCACGATTACAAAAATCACTGGAAAAAACAATGTCACTAACTGTTATCGGAGGTGTCACTAACTGTTATCGGCGGGTTTTCTATAAACTGCCGTAATTTTGAGAGTTTTGATAAAACTGCCGTAATTTTGAGAGTTTTGATAAAACGGCCGCTATTTTCAGAGTTATAAAACTACTGCGATTTTCGGAAATTTTGATTAAACCGCAGTTATTTTCAGAGTTTTAATAAAATCGTCGGTATTTTAAGAAGGTTGCAAAAATTGCTGGAACTAACTGCGGTGCAAAACCGTTCAGAATGCAAAATAATTTTTTTTTTGTTATATTTATAATTTATTTGATTATGATGAAAATGCTTTATATATGAAAAACAATCAAATAATTGGATACAAAAATTAAATATTATAAACTAATAGTAAACATGCTTTAATACAACAAATTGTTCAGCATGAAAAAATAATATTATTCAATGTTAAATATTAAAGAAAAAAGACATCATTGTACATTGGTAAAAAGAACTACTTCCAGCAAAATTCCAACCCATTTGGTTACTGCACCATGTTGAAGACTTCAAGCCCCCTTTGATCCACGTTCTATCACTCCAAAACCAGCCTTCCAAACCAAAAGTTTTTTATGTAAAACTTTTTAAATTAAAAATATTTTTTAACCAAACTAAATAATGCATATGTAGTTAATAATGGAACCTAAAAATAATTTTTTAATCATTAATAATTATTTAAGTTTAAAAATAGTAATTAAGAAGATAAAATTAAAAATTAAAAATGTATATTTCTTTGTATATCTTTATAATATAAATATATAATTATATATGAAATTTTATTTTTAATATTAAAAAACGACTGCGTTTGATACAAGAGAGGAGAGGGAAAGAAAGAAAACAGAAGCCAAGAAGAGGTTGTTTGTTAATACCACATCGTAAATTTCAGACTTACTCTCTGCCTCCCTGCAATTCCCATCCAGCACTTTTCTGTTATTCACCTTGCTCTGCTACTACCACCGCGGCCGCTCAGTCAACCACCACCGGAGCCACAACTCTCTCCGAAAACCACGCGCCTCCCGCCACAGCGCCAAGCCCTCGCCTCTGCCTTCTCTGTTATTCACCTTGCACTTGTACTCTCAATTCCCTTTATGTTTCCATCGCGCCGCTCCCACACGGACAGCCATCCCCGGAACTACAAATGCCTCTCAACTCACGCCACACAGGCAAACCCTCGTAGCACCCTGCAATACTCACCGTCTCTTCTATTCTCACATCTCTTTCTTTCTTTTCTGTTTCCCTAAATTAAAGTATCTCTCTTACTCAACATGCCACCTCACAAATTCACCTTTTTTATTTTCATTCTAAATTCTTGTTTTTTACACGTAATGTTGTAGCTTTGGTGTTTAGCCACGGAAGGGTCTACGTCTATTACCTTATTCTAGAAACCAACTTTTGGCTTTAGTGTTCTTTTACTTCTGCTTGCAGATTCTGATCATAACCGAGTGAAACCTATGCGTTCGATTTCAATTGAGTCCAACATTTCCTGAATATTCTGAAACATCAAAACACCCTTCCGGACATGGCTGATAATATAGTTACCTCTGCCAAATCTTCTACTCCTTCGCCGAACCCTATTCGGATAATCTGCCACGTGTATGTTCTTCTTCAACTTATTATAAGTTTTCTTCTACATATATGTTTTTTTATCATTATACTAAGATGAAGATCAAGAAGCGTTTTTTGCTGTTTTTTTAATTTATTTTCCGATTCTTACTTTGTTTGGAAACACGCTTAGTTCTATCAGTTGATATTTGTGTGCATAAAAATTATAATTTTCAGTTCTAGTTTATTCTGCAGGTTGAATATGACTAGATATTTTCAATTTCTTTTAGATCAAGCTGTCCTCATTTATTCCATTTCATACTGCAACAGATGCCAGAAGCAGTTTTCTCAGTACACGTGTCCTCGATGCAATTCGCGATACTGCTCCCTCCAATGTTACAAAGTATGTACAGTAGTTGTCTGTAAGTTTATTTGAGCTGGTTAAGTAAGAGTTTGAATTCATTCTTTGCATAGAAGCTGCATGTGTGTAACCTTACATCATTGATTAAGTTTTAGATTCCCATAATTTTATGCGCACTAGCATGGTAATTCTCAATAGCTAAAGAATATATATGACAGATTACTTTTGAATTTGGAGCAGAATATTTTCTGCATGGCAGTAGTATGCATATTCCAGTTTAGGTGCAAGTTGTCTTAATATTTTTTTGAGATTTACAACTTTTACAGACATTCAGAGGATAAATGTTACTTCTGTTTACCATTTTTATTCTCCCCTTATGCTTTTGTATCTCTGTATCTCCTTTTGCATTTATTGTGCCTGCTTTACTATGGTGAGTGTTCTGACTATTCTGAGAACGCTTTATTTTAGAAATCTGTTATGCTTTTATTGGGTTTAAATGATTTTGCAAATTGGATGCTACTACATACTTTCTCTATAGATACGTTGAGTCTTGATCCTTGTTTGTTTGCAAACTGTTGTGAATTTTGACAGTCTCATAGTCTCCGTTGCACTGAATCTTTCATGAAAGAAAATGTAGTTCAAGAGCTTCAGCAAATGCAGCCTGATGAAAAGACCAAAAACAAGATGTTGGACATACTGAAAAGATTTCATTCAGAAGAGGAAATGGATGAGGATTGTAAGTCATCCATATTTTCCCCTTGCTTTTAGATGTTCCAGAGTTTATTTGTTGCAGTTTTTCTTGTTTGATATCTATCTTTGCATGGAAGCTTACTCTTGTTTTTATTTATTTCTTGAAGCGTATTCATATATTTTTTGTTTTATGTTGTAATTACATATAAACAGCAGCCTAGATTTATCCCGATAGATACAGGGTAAGCTTCAATTAAAGCCATTGGGATCTTTTGAAAATTAATTTTCAGTGGAACATGTGACTGAACGAAATTTTTCCCTGAAAGATTAAGTTCGTGTCATGTTTGTCCTGGAGACTCGGCTTAGATAGAGAATCCCTCTTGAGGTGCTTAAGAGATGTTAATGCAAGCACTTTAGTCCAGGCAGTAAGAATGCTTTACCTGAATTTAGAGATGGCCAAAAATCAGTGAGTTTTATCTCAGCTGGTGTGTGTGTGTCTACAAGTATAAGTTTATCTCATAAAGAGGAAGGTTACAACCTATGCCCCTTAATCTAAAGCTAGGTACACCATAAAATCAACTTTTATAAAAGCTGTTCAGGAAAATAATACCACATAATTTAATAATCTCCCTTAAGCTGGAGCATATAAATTGTAAGCACTAAAATTGAAACATATAAACTGAATTGTAGACTCTTTTAAAGATATAGTTAGAATGTTTGCAAGTTGGTCATTAGTGTTGATGAATCCAGTACTAAGTTCCTTGGACAACAATTTCTCCATGACAAATGACAATCAATTTTCATGTGTTTATTTCACTCATAAAACACTAGATTGGAGGCAATATGGTTTCATTTTCCTAACTTCGCAGAATTTCCACTCTAGAAGTATTAGCTTAATTCACACAAGTTCATAGGTGGCCAAAGTCAGATCTGTGTTTAGCTTCTGCATTGGATCAGGCAACAACACTTTATTTCTTGTTCTTCTAAGAAATAATATTCCCTCCAATGATTACACAATATCCTATGGTGAACCTCTTGACAATGAGAGAATCAACCTAATCAGCATCACAATACACTCAGATTTGAGTATTTTTCACTGTCCTCATACAATAATCCTTTTCCTGTAACTTCTTTATTATATCTGAGAATGCAAATCACAACACTGTCATGATAAAGATCAGGACCATGTATAATTATTAAGTTTTTGTTGGCATCCTACAATGAGTCAGCCACAAGGGATCTTTTCAGTTCTTCTACAGCAGCTCGACCTTTTCCTACATATGAGAGCATAATATGATTGGTCTGTTTACGGGAGGCTGCTCTTAGAGTTGTATCAAGGAAACGATTATCATTAGCAAAGATATATTGGGCCATTTCCAAAATAAAGAGAATGTCTTGAAGGATTTGAGTATTTCTAACACATTGGGCTCAATTGATTACCATAAAACAACACATAGATAGAAGTCAAGCTTTGTCCCTAAGTTTATCTTGAGTGAAAATAGTTCTAGCTTTCATCTCCAAATGGTCATGGTATCTGTTAGAATTATTGGTTATTGTGTATGAGTTATGTGTGTATGAGTTGTGTTCAAGTGTGTTCCAACTAAGAGTGAGTTGGAAAGGAGTGTGGTTAGTTACTTTGTTTTCTATAAATGTAAGTGTAGAGGTGTTTAAGCCCTCAAGAGAGAACATATTTTTATCTCAAGTTGGTATCAGAGCAGGATCCTGCTCTGGTTTCTGTCCTAAAGTGGTCCACCAGCATTGTCATTGTTGTTTGCATCTGTCCGGTGCCCATTGCCGCCGTCTGCAGTTGTCTTGCCATTGTCTGCAGCTGTCAACTGCAGTTTGAAGCTCTTTAACTTGGTTCTCTGCCATCTCGCATCTGTCCGCCACCGTCCGCCGCTGTCCGCCTTCACTGTTCCGTCCGGCGACCACTGGATCTGGTTCGCCTCTTCATGCAACGACCAACCCCACAGGTGTCGACGTTTGATTCTTCTCCACGCTCCGCCACGCGCCGCTTCTTTGTGCGCTCTGCGAACAGGTGCGTGCAACTCACGTGCCACCCTCTGGCCGCCGGAAAGTCACCGCGACACCTCCATAGCCGTCGCCTAGACCTCCTCTCTCTGCTCTGCCCCTCAAAACCCTGCTTCAGTGAGGTCCAGAAGCTCCCCTTGAAGAAAACCCTAAGAAACCCCTAGGGTTTTCTAGTTCCTCTCGGTTTTCTGGCTCCTTTCTGGTTCCTCTCCTATTTTTATCAACAATGGCGTCTGGAAGTGTTCTTTCTTTCTCTGGAAGTCCCTCAATTACTTCCGAAAAGCTAAATGGAAATAATTACCTCTCTTGGTCTGCTGCCATGGAAATGTGGTTTCTCGGTCAAGGACATTATGACCACCTTGAGCAGGATGGAAGCCAAGTACCTTCTGAAAAAGCTGAACAATGGAAACATGCAGATTTCCAATTGTGTGCCCTATTGTGGCAATCTGTGGAACCCCGACCTTTGATATCTATTAGAGCCTTCAAAACATGTCACTCTTTTTGGAAGAAAGCTCAAAGCATTTATGCTAATGATATTCAATGTCTCTATGATACAGCAAACAAGCTTGCATGTCTCAAAATGACAGACCATGATATGGTCTCCTTCATGACTGAAGCCCAAGCAGCTGTGGAAGAGTTAAGAATGTTCTTGGAAGTGGAATCTTCGGAAGACATCAAGAAGAAGCTTGACAAGTATTATATGGTGATGATCCTCTGAGCTTTACACCCTGATTTGAATCATATCAGAGATCAACTTCTGACAAGTCATGAGGTCCCTTCCTTGGAAGCCTTGACCACACGTCTTCTTCGTGTTCCAGTGCCTCAATATCAGGAAGCTCCTGAAACAATGGAACCATCTGTCATGGTTGCTACGCGGGGAAGAGGAGGACGGGGCACTAGAGGAGAGGACGTAGAGGTAGGAGACGTCTACAGTACACTTATTGTAAGAAGATGGGTCACACCCAAGAAAACTGCTACTCCTTGCATGGTTTTCCTTCAAAAACAGCCAATATCTCTAAGGCTGAAACTCCCACTTCCAACTCCAAGTTCACTGAGGAAGAGTATCAAGAGTATCTGCGATTAAAGTCTAACAGCTTAGCGCAATCATCTCAATCCCCAAGTACATCCACAGCTTGCATTTCTCAATCCATGGAAGGTCAAAATTCATGAGTAATTGACTCGGGTGCTTCTGATCACATCTCTGGTAATACCTCATTGTTCTCAACCCTTTCCCTCCAAGAAAAACCCCATTTCATTACTCTTGCAAATGGCTCTAAAACTTGTTCAAAGGGAGTCGATCAAGTCTCCCTGTCTCCCTCTCTAACTCTGAAATTTGTTCTTTTTGTCCCTAATTGTCCATTCAATTTAATTTCCTTAAGTCAGTTAACCAAAATGTTACATTGTTCAATAACTTTCAATTCAAAATCTTTTGTTATACAGGAGCATGGCTCGGGGAGACAGATTGGAGAAGGATATGAAGCTGCAGGTTTATACCATTTTGGATCTCGTCCACGGGTATCATGTGTTGCAGCTCTTCCCCCTAAAGTGTTACATGACCGATTTGACCACCCTTACTTGTCAAAGTTAAAAAAGATGTGTCCTGAACTTAGTGGTCTTCAGACTTTAGAATGTGAGTCTTGTCAACTAGGAAAACATGTTAGATCCGTCTTTCCTAAAAAGTCTCAATCAATGAGTAATTCTAGTTTTTCTATTATTCATTATGATGTCTGGGGACCTAGTCGCGTCTCTTCTTTCGTTTTAGGTACTTTGTTACCTTTATTGATGAGTATTCTAGATGTACTTGGGTTTATCTAATGAAAGTTCGCTCTGAATTGTTACCCATCTTCACATCCTTTTTGAATGAAATCAAGAACCAATTTGGTCAAGTGATTAAAATCTTAAGAAGTGATAATGCTAAAGAGTATTTCTCATCCAATTTTTCTGCAATCCTTAGCTCCCATGGTATTTTGCATCAGTCCACTTGTCCTTATACACCCCAGCAAAATGATATAGCCGAAAGAAAAAATAGACACTTAGTTGAAACTGCTCGTACCCTTTTGCTTGGTGCCCATATACATGTCCATCACTGGGGGATGTCATCTTAACCGCCTGTTTTCTTATTAATAGGATGCCCTCCTCTCTCAATAATAAAGTCCCTTTCTCCATTCTCTTTCCCAATGATCCTCTCTTTCACACCCCTCCTCGGGTTTTTGGTTGTGTATGTTTTGTTCACGACATGTCTCCGGGGCTAGACAAGCTCTCCGCTCGTGCGATCAAATGTGTCTTTTTGGGCTATTCTCGGCTTCAAGAAGAGTACCAGTGTTACTCTCCTGAAACCAAGAAGTACTACATGTCTGCCAATGTTACATTCTTTGAACAAACACCTTTCTTCTCTCCATATGTTCGAGATGTCCATATCCTCCAACAGGTCCTTCCTCTTCTAGTAGTTGAGTCCAATATCTCTAATGTCAATGTCAATCCAAGTCATGCTCAAGGTCCTCCCGAACCTTCCTCTCGACATATTGATATCTTCCAACATAGTACCCCGATGGGTAGTCCTCTTCTAGAAAATGGTGGATCTCCTCCTTCAGATTCTTCTCCCTCATCGCCTCCTGCCACGCCTCCTGGTGAAGATGATTCTGGTTGGCCCATTGCTCTCAGAAAAGGTACTCGTTCCACTCGAAACCCTCATCCCATTTATAATTTTCTTAGCTATCACAGATTGTCGCCCTCCTTTTATCCTCAATGTCCTCTGTGATTATACCCAAAAATGTGAAAGAAGCACTTGATCATCCTGGATGGCGACAAGCCATGATTGTTGAAATGACCACAGTAATACTTGGGAGCTTGTGCCACTTCCCCCGGGCAAAAAGGCTGTTGGTTGTCGATGGGCCTTTGCAATTAAAGTTGGCCCTAATGGTGACATTAATCGGCTCAAAGCCCAGCTAGTTGCAAAAGGGTACACTCAGGTGTATGGCCTTGATTATTGTGACACATTTTCTCCCGTGGTCAAGATGACTACCATTCGTCTGTTCTTTGCAATAGCAGCAATTCGTCATTGGCCACTTCATCAATTGGATATCAAGAATACCTTTCTCCATGGTGATCTTGAGGAGGAAGTTTATATGGAGCAACCTCCTAGGTTTGTTGCTCAGGGGAGTCTGGTATGGTTTGCAAATTGCACTGATCTCTATATGGGCTCAAGCAATCACCACGTGCTTGGTTTGGAAAATTCTGCTCCATTGTTCAGAAATTTGGGCTAAAACGCAGTGAAGCAGATCATTCAGTCTTTTATTATCACTCGTTTCTCAGGAAATGTGTTTACTTAATTGTATATGTTGATGATATCGTTATTACAAAGAATGATACTGCTGGAATATCTCAATTGAAGGAGTACTTGTGTAGACATTTCCAAACCAAGGATCTTGGAAGCCTCAAATACTTCTTAGGCATTGAAGTAGCTCAGTCAAAAGATGGAGTTGTAATCTCCCAAAGGAAGTATGCTCTGGATATTTTGCAAGAAACAGACATGATTGATTGTAGACCGGTTGAGAGTCCCATGGACCCAAATCAAAAATTAACAACAGAAGGTGAGTTATTCTCCGACCCGGAGAGATATAGGAGGCTAGTTGGAAAACTAATCTATCTCACTATTACAAGGCCAGATCTATCTTTTGTTGTTGGGGTGGTTGGTCAATTCATGCAAGCTCCATGTGTTGGCCATTGGAATGCTATCATTTGCATTCTAAGGTATCTGAAAAAAGCTCCCAGGCAATGGCTGTTATATGAAGAAAAAGGAAGCCTTCAAGTATCAGGATATTGTGATGTCGATTGGACAGGTTCTCCTATTGATAGACGATCTACTATTGGATATTGTGTTTTCCTTGGAGGAAACATTATCTCATGGAAAAGTAAGAAACAAAATGTAGTGGCTCGATCAACAACGGAAGCTGAATATAGGGCAATGACGTCACTAACATGTGAACTTATATGGGTGAAACAGTTCCTTCAAGAGCTTAGCTATTGTGACATCCAGAGTATGAAGATGTATTGTGATAACCAAGCTGCTCTTCACATTGCATCAAATCCAGTGTTTCACGAGAGGACTAAGCATATAGAAATTGATTGTCATTTTGTCCGATAAAGTTATTGTCAAAAGAAATATGTACCGAGTTTGTTAGATCAAATGACCAACTCGCAGATATGTTGACTAAGTCATTAAGGGAACCTCGGATCGAGTTTATTTGTTCCAAGTTTGGTACATACAATCTGTATGCTCCAGCTTGAGGGGGAATGTTAGAATTATTGGTTATTGTGTATGAGTTATGTGTGTATGAGTTGTGTTCAAGTTGTTCCAACTAACAGTGAGTTGGAAAGAAGTGTAGTTAGTTACTTTGTTTTCTATAAATGTAAGTGTAGAGGTGTTTAAGCCCTCAAGAGAGAACATATTTTTATCTCAAGTGTATCCCTGAATTGAGAAATACAACTCTATTGAAGCAACCAAGATAAGTAATTCTTCCAATTGAGTTTTGTAGTTGCATTAGTAAGAGTACCATAAAATGAAAAAAACATGACCAGCTCCTATCAACTTGAACTTAGAGATAGCAAACAATCACAGGGTTTCAACTCAACTGATGTATATGTATATATTAAAAAGATGAGTACTAGTATATCTCAAAGAGGAAGGCTACAGCCTATGCTCCCTAACCTAAAGCTAGATACACCAAAAAACGGCTTTTATAAAAGTACAACAAAACAGTTACAGCTTTATCTGACTGAATGGACAAGGATGATTTTTTTCAGATGAATACTTGTTGGAAAGCTCCACTGATGGATCTAATTTCTTGCTACATAGTCCTTCTTTATTCAATTCTCTCTTTGACCAGCCCTTTTTTCTCTTGGCCTTCCTTGAAGACTAAACATGAATCATGGGAAGTTCTTTGGCACCCAACCAATTGGCCAGGACATAATTGATGTTACTGGTTGTTGTAATCAGCTGTATTAGTCTGAGATGCAGTCAATTGAAGATACTTCAAAATTGGTTGGAAGGTGGATCTTCTGCAATTATTTAACCTGAAGAGTTTTTTGGCAATGATTATCCAACTTTATCCTGGATGCGTTTATTCCTGTTCTTATGTTTGTGTACTGTCTTTTTATTGGTAAAATATTGCTAGAAGAGATGGTTTAGAATATGTCTGTGAACTATTCTTCGTTATGTTCTAAAATTTCATATAATTACTAGAGTAGATGAATTTACCTTTTGCTTCCTACACGTGACTGATTGCTCAAATTCATTAATAGAGATCAGAAAATATCAAAATGTTGACTTTTGATTGCTTGTTAGAGAAGAGTAATTAATTGTCATAACCTATTGAAATTTTATTGCCTAATTGGAGGAATTTGTTTTCTCTCTAAAATATATATTAAGTAATTTTTATTAAGAAAAAAACCCAATAATAGTTAGGGATGAAAAGAATCTTCAATAGTGGAGTCTTGCTGCCTCTTTATCTATAGAAGATAGAATGAGACAATTGACTAGGAAAAGAAGGAACAACTGTATAGAGAGGGTTAGAATTCCGCAAGTCGCTAAGGAAACAGGAAGATGCTGATCTATTATCCCGTTGCTACCGAGGTCACCTGCTATGTAGCCAAAACATCAGAAAAGGAAAGAAACAAGAACGTGCAAAATTGATGGACAGTCTATGGAGCATTCAGTTAGTAGGATTCTATAATTAATGAAGCTCAGACTGGCTAGTCATCTACTGAACGTGAATAAATTATAAAAAGTGCACTCTTATTATTTTTTGTTGATTGCTTTAGAAGATCTGTTAGATGTAGTAATTAATTCATGAGCTATCTTTTCTACTGCTTGAGAAGGGAGCTAAATTTGTACCCTTATTTCCTTAGCTTTTGCAGATTCAACTTTATCCGAGCAGACAATGGAAAAACTTTTGTCTGGTAAGTTCCTATTTAATGCTGCTTATTATCTGCTGTAACTTGAACGTGTATTCTAATTGCTCCGTCTGTAGCAGTTAAACTGATTTATGTCCATGTCATCATAATGTAAGGCTGATATATTTTCATATTCTTACAGGACAAGAAATCAGCTTTGATGATTTATCTCTTGAAGAAAAGAAACAGTTTCATAGAGCAATTGCTTATGGGGAATTGAGCAAGATGATTAAACCATGGGATCCATGGTGGTCAAAGCCTTCTGCCAGAAAAATCCGTCTCAGTAGTGAAGGAACTCAGCTCGTTCAACTACTTCCTGAGAAGGAATTGCCAGATGATATTGGAGGTGAAGAATTCGGCGAAGTTCCTACCGGTCCTGAAACCCCGCTTCCTCCTCTAAGCAGTCTTAGTTCTAGGGAGCCATCACCCCTTTTGACTGTTCACCTAGTTGATATTCTATACAGCTACTGTTTCACCCTTCGTCTCTACAATGGAGATTGGAGGTCAGATGCCCTTGGGTCTGTCACAGTTGTATTGAGTCTGTCCTCGGTGTTGGGTCAAGGTGCTCAGCCAGAGACAGTGCTAGAAGCCCTTTCTCATTTCTTGGAGCAGGTATGCTGTCCAGCTTACAGACACGTGGGAGGATTGCAATTTGGTTTGAGTGTCATTGATGATGTAATCAGTCTACTTAGTTTGGGAACTTCTGCTTTGGTGTGTGCCCTTTGTGATATGCATCGGTTGATTCAAGAAGGGGAAAAAGAGGCCAGATCAGAAAGGCCAAGAAAGTCACGGAGGGATGGGATTCGAAGGGCTATAAAGCTAGCAGAAAGGAAGATATATTTCATCATGTGTTGGGTTCATGAGCAGCCAGAGGAAGCCTGGTCTTCTTTAGCTGCCATTGTAAGAGCAGAAAAGACATCAGCCATGGAATTTCAGTCGAGCAATAAAGCTGAAAAATTGAACAATAAAGCCGAGGCCAAAGGCAAACGTTTAATTGAGGAGATTTAATGATTTTCGTTCTCTCTTTGTAAGATTAATCTTTTATATTATGATAATTACGGGCTTCAATGATTTTCCTATTCCAAATCAAATGGGTTAATTGAAACCTGTCTTGTCCAGTTCCAGATGCTGGGACAGCTGAATTATTCTTTGAAGGCAATGATGACTTATGTAAAATGAGGTTAATCTAGTACTATGACAAGGGAGGAATCCAATGGTTAAATACTTTGAAATAATGTTCATCAACACTTCTAGAAAGCAAATCAAATAGCTGAGGGTGATTATAGAAATTTTTCTGTATCTGCTTGCGCCTCTCACTCGATAGAAAGAGCATGTATAGGGGAAATGAGAAACATTGCCTTCATAACATTAGAATCGAATCTAGTAGGATGAATTTAGTGTTGAAGAGTATAAATGTTTTTTTATAGGTTTTAATTCAAATGTTATTGGACCCTTTGTCTCTTTCATGAAGTGAATTTAGTGTTGAAGAGTATAAATGTTTTTGATAGGTTTTAATTCAAATGTTATTGGACCCTTTATCTCTTTCATGAAGTGACAGATAGTGTTTATTATTAGGCAGTTTCTTCCTGCACGTTCCTTTCCTTTTCCTTTTGTTCTTTTTTTTTTTCTTCCTGCATCCCATAAAATAAAAATTGATGAATATGGGTTGGGTATCTTTTCTTATTAAATGCAACTTAATTTAAATATATTTAAAAATAACTCACTAAAATATCAAATTTTCTGATTATAGCAGCTTAGCTAAAAAAATAGAAAATAATTAACCAACTAACGCTCATTGGCTAATTTAAAAAAAGAACAAATATAAAATCCTCTTAAAATCATGCAACTAACAAGACACTTTTTAACAATCCTCTTTGTCTTAGAGGTTGCAAACTTCTAGTTCATTCCTTAAGAATTAAAATATGTTTAGTGAAAAAATTTGGTAAATATGTCAGCAGTTTGATTTTCTATGTGACAATAAACTAAACATGCTTTACCACTTTCTTGAACTTCTCTTAACGAAACAACTGTATATTAAAATGTTTGGTCTTCCCATGAAATATAGGATTATATGAGATTGAAATTGCTATTTTATTATCAACAAAAACTTATGTGCATTTATCTTGCTTCATACTCAAATTTGTTAAAATATTTCTTAATCAAATAACTTGATTCATAGCTGCTATAGTTGAAATAAACTCAGCTTCTGCTGTTGACTGAGCTACAACATCTTGTTTCTTAAAGCACCAAGAGAAAACACCTGAACATATATTAAAACAGTATCTTAAAGTACTCTTCATATCATCCACTGTCAGAGAAACCAGATAATTTAAAGTTTTGTACCTTGCAGTACTTAACTCCATAATTGACAGTTCCTTTGATGTATCTTACAACTTCTTTCCTGCCTTCAAGTGCAGTTCAATAGCACAATGCATAAATCTTGATAGCAAGCTAACTGGAAATAAGATGTCAGGCCTTGTGGATGTAAGATGCACTAGACACCTAATCAAACTTCTAAAATAAGCTTCATCAAGTTTATTAGTTCCATCCTCCTTGATAAGTTTCTTTTTTTTATTCATCGGAGTGTTCATTGGTTTGCATTCACCAAGGTGAAATTTCTTAAGAATCTCCTTTGCATATTTTTTTGTTTTGGCATATAAAAATCTCGTTCTTCTTTTGAGTGATCTTCATGCCTAGAAAATAAGTCATAAGGCCAAGATTTGTCATTACAAAGACCTTCTTCATGTCTTTCTTAAATTCTTCAATTAGTGCTAGGTTGCTTCCTGTCATCAAGACATCATCAACATATAATGAAATAATTAAAGTATTAACACCGGCATGTTTGACATAAAGTGTAGTTTCAGATTCACTCTTTTGAAAGCCTAAGTGTAATAAATGATAATTAATTCTAGTGTACTACACTCTTGGGGCTTGCTTTAAATTACATAAAGTCTTTTTTAGCAAGTAGACTTTATCTTCTTGTCCTTTGATCAGAAAACCATCTGGTTGTTCAACATAAATTTCCCTCTGCAGAAAACCATTAAGGAAAGCCGACTTGACATCCATATGAAACACTTGAAACCCCTTTAGTTCTATAATGGCAAATAGTAGCTTAATTGTATCATGTCTTGCTACTAGAGCAAAAGTATGTGAATAATTTATCCTAAATATTTGAGAATAACCTTTTACAACAAGCCTTGATGTGTGCTTGTTTACAGAACCATCACGGTTGACATTTTAACCTAATGACATTTTTGTCATAAGATCTCGAAACTAGCTCTCAGGTTTGATTTTTCTCAATCGTAGATAACTTCTCTTCCATTGCAGCTAACCATTTCTCCTTCATAGAAACTTCTTCAAAATTGACAAGCTCACAAATAGATATACATTGTATTTTTGATAGATATCAAAGAGTAACCTTATTCCTCGAACAGGTGGATCATCTATAGTGTCTTCAACCTCCAATTCAGTGTTCTGACTTTTCTTTGAATCACTCCAACACAAGTTTTCATCTTCCATGAAATTCACATCTCTACTTATTAGAAATTTTCTAGTTTGAGGTTGAAAAATCCTATAAGCTTTAGAAATTGTGTTGTAGTCAATAAATATTCCTGCTTCAACCCTTTTATCAAGCTTATCACGCTTAATCTGAGGTATATTTGAGTAACACAAGCAACCAAATACTTTAAGAAAGTCCAAAGAAGGTTTAAAACCAAACCAGACTTAAAAAGGATTTTGATTTTGCAAGGCTCGTGTCGGAAGCCTATTTTGTATGAACACAACTGTATTTGTAGCTTCGACTCAAAACTTCTTTGGTAATTCCTTTTAATGAAGCATGCACCTGACCATCTCAATGGTTGATCTATTTTTCCTTTCATTCACTCCATTTTGTTGAGGAGTGTAAGGAGTCGCAAATTGATGCTCAATCTCAGCTTCATCACAAAATTATTAAAATTGATTTGCTATGTACTCTTTTGCATTGTCCGACCTTAGGATTTGAATATGACAATTGCATTGATTTTCAAATAATGCTTTGAATTTCCAGAACACTGCAGTTACTTTTGATTTGTATTTAAGAAAGAAAATCAGCACATTCTTGTTAGGTCATCAATAAAAACAATATAATAAAGAGTTCCTTTTATGGATGAAGTTCTTTGTGGTCCAACAACATCAGTATGAACTAGATGCAATTTTTGACTAGCCCTTCAACTACTTTTAGGAAATGGTTTCCTTATTTTCTTCTCAAATCTACAAGCCTCACATTCAGTTGGTTTCTCTGTTAAGGAAGGAACTCCACAAATGAATTGATTTGTTAGCATGTAGTTCATTCCAAATGATGGAAATGACCCAACCTTTTATGCCAAAGATTGACTAAGCTTGTTGTTATTGGAAATAAAATCTTCTCCTCCTTCATTGAATTAAATGAGAAACTATTGATCCTCATCTTGACTTTAAACATTTCAAGGCCTATTGGATCTTTAATTGTGCAAACTTTATCTTCAAAGATAACTTTGAACCTTTTTTCTAGTAATTGTCCAACACTAAGCAAGTTTTGGTTAATTTTAGGTACATAAGAGACATCATAAAGGGTTTTTGTACCTATGCGAGTTGTTATAGCTATTGAACCCTTTCCTTTTACTGAAATTTGTTCATCGTTTCCAATTATGACGCATTCAACTTCGTTCATGTCCAAACACTTGAACAATTCTTTGTCATAGGTCATGTGGTTTGTGCATCCGCTTTCAATCAACCAAGATTCAATTGAACTGTTGCTAGAGAAACAAGTAGCAGCAAAGAGTTGGTCTTCATTTTCTTGCGCATTTTGTGCATCACCTTTAGCTTGTTGGACATTTGCTTTGCAGATTACAGCTTCATGAACGATTCGATTGCACTTACTTCATGACCCATTTTTTCGCAATGTTGACAAGGTGGATTCTCCGACAATGGTTTAACAAAGTAATCCTCTTCCACAGCTTCCCATAAATCCAGTCCCTCTAGATAAAACTACATTTTTACAACCCACATATCATAGTCTTCAATGTTAAAGATGGGAAGTGTTACTGGAAAAGAAGTTGACTCTCCTTCCATTCTAGGTCCTTTAAGAAAAAAGGACTATAGATACCAATTGTTGGTATTAGAGAATTAAAACAAATAAATATTGATTAGGAGTATCTTTTCTTATTAAATGCAACTTAATTTAAATACATTCAGAAATAACTAACTAAAAGATTTTATTCTAGCATTACTAATGACTTAGCTAAAAAATAGGAAATAACGAACCCAATTGACTAATTTAAAAAAAAATGAAAATTTTCTAAAATCATGCCACTAATAAGAAAATTTTCAACATACCCTTAATTAAATTATATTAAAAACCCTAATTGTCTAATCTCCATCATTCTTCCGCTTTCTTCTTTCACAAATATATCATTGCACCTCCCCTATCTTTAATATTGTGCGGGCTAGGTTTTGGGTTGTTTTTGATTGGTGGTTGTGGAGGTATTATGTGGAGCTGGGATTTGGATTGTTTCTGATTGATGGTTGTACGGGGTTGGGTTTAGATTGTCTTTGATTGGTGACTTTGGTGTTGTGTGGTGTTGGGGTTTGGATTGTATCTAGAGGTGGTTGTAGAGGTGTTGTTCTTGGAGGTAATGTTGTCTAAGATACCAAAGTTATGATCCATGGTTCAAGTGAGAATGATGTAATCAACAAAGAGCGTGTGATTTCAGAAATTTGATTTGTTAGATTTTGCAATGCTTGATGAATTAATTAGTTTGTGATTTGTAAAGAAGTGCAATACAAGATGGAAGAGTCATTCTTGATTTTGGCTTAGGTGTTCCCTTTAAGCACCTTTCCTCTTCTTCCATTTTTTCCAAATTTGTTTTCCAGAAAAAAAAAGATATAAATAATTCTTCTTTTTAATGAATTTAATATATATTTTTAATTTAAAAAAAGTTATAAAAAATAAAAACAAGAATAAGAAGAAGTAAGTCCAAGTCATGTATTTATAAAAAAAATTATAAATACATCTAGAAAACCTAATTCATAAGGTATTTTTTTGAGCTGTGAAAATGGGTCACAACCCGAGGGCCAACCCGGCCCATCACGGGTTTGAACCGGGTTGGGTTTGAAAAAATTATATTTTTTTTATGCAGGTTCGATTTCAACCTGGCTCATTTAAACCCGGCTTATGCAGGTTGAACCTGTGGTAGGCCAGGTTGGCTCATCAACCCACCTACCTAATTTTATTTTATTAAAATTTAATTTTAATTTTATAAAAAAATATTTATTATTTTATTTTTGTTTGAAAAAATTATTTAAGTTTCTTATTTTCAAAATGAATTAAACACCCATGTTGGGAGTGAAATTTGGGAGTAAAATTTGTTTATATTTGAATTATAGAAAGTTTGTAATTTTTTTTATTTAAATAAAATTGTAATTAAGTGAGTTAGTGAGCCAACTTGTTTACCCACCAACCCGTGGTGGGTTAGGCCGGGTTCGAATTTTTATGGCTCGCTAATAAATGAGCTGGATTGGGTTGGCTCACTAAGTGACCAACCCGTGGTGGGCCGAGTCGGGTGAAGCCGGGTGGCCCGTTTTGACAGCTCTAATATTTTTGATTTGAAAATTCATGTTGGACATTGTTTCGGAATTTATTTTTATATTTTAGAATATTATTTTGGAAAGTATTTTCGACAAAAATATCTTTTGAAAGAAAAAAAATTCAAGTAGTATTTTGATTTTTTCTTTTATATTTTGGAATATGTATTTTGAAAAGCATATATGTGCAACTAAAGCTTTATCTGCTTACAAGCATATAGTGAAGGAGAATTTATCTCCACTATGTTTGAAGAATTTTGTAGAAATTAAGGTAAGATAATAAGCAAAATGGAGTTATTGAAAGAAAAATCAAAACCATAGTTCATTATATATTGATTGAAAGACATGTTTCCAAAATATTTTGGTCTGAATCAACAAAATGGTATTTTCATGTTCTCAATAGAAATCCTATAATAACGGTGTAGGACAAAACTTCTAATGAATGGAGTGAAACCATGTGTTGATTATTGTTGGGTATTTAGATGTCTAGTTGATGTTCATACGCCAGACTAGTAGCAGATCAAGTTGGACGACAAGAGTAAGATATGTGTTCTTCTTAGGGTTAATGATGTATTAAAGACATACAAATTATTTGATCTAGTTAATAAAAATTATAATCATCATAGATGTAATATTTGAAGAATAGAAAATTTGGAATTTGAAGTAGAATGAAGAAGAAAATTAATAAGATATTTTATATTGGGGAAAACGAAGACTATTGAGTGACACCAACGAACAACCTAAAGAGAATGAAGTAGAAAATGCGAAGCAACAATAAATAAAGATGCCAAATGCAAAAAATGTTGGAACAAACTTCAAACAATTTGAAGCCTACATTAAGTCTTATATTCCAACACTTGAGATTCCAATTGAAGGAAGAGCTCGGAGGTGCAAGATAGAACCAATTTGGATGGTCGGTTATGAAAAAGGATAAGGCTTATATGATGATGATAACGTAAATGTAATGCTAGTAATTGAAGATGATATAATAACATTCAAAGAGGCTGGCAAAAGTAAGAAGTGGAAAGATGTAGTAATGAAATAAATGAAGTCAATAGAAAAGAACAAAACATGGGAGTTAATTGGCTTGCCAACAAGAGTAAAGCTGATAAGAGTAAAAAGGATATTCAAAACTAAACTTAAAGAAAATGGAAAAATCGACAAATTTAAAGCAAGACTAGTAGCAAAAAGATATGTACAACAACATAAAGTGGACTACATAGAAGTATTTGAATCAGTTGCCAAAATTGATACCATGGGCACAATACTTTCAATGGTTGCACAATATGGTTGGAGTATTTTCTAGTCAGATGTGAATAGTTTCTTTTTGCATCGAAAACTCAAAGATGAAATACATGTGCAACAACAAGTTGGTATTGTGAAGATAAATAAATAAGAGAAGGTGTACAGGTAGAAATGCATTGTATGTGATAGACGGGCCCAAGCCCAATTATCTTAATGTAGTATTTCTTTTATTTTTATTAAAGCATGTGTAAAAGGTGTTAGGTATGTGATAGATAGGAGGGACTGTTAGTCTTATATATAGACATGCTACCACCTCTTGTAAGACACTTTTGAGAATATCGAATTACATTTCTGTAGAGATGACTCCATAACCAATTCACCCTTAAAAGTCAAGGATAAAGAATCCAAGGGATTCTCCCCGGCCACCTTTCATTTACCACCTTACCATTATATTTCATTTCCCATCAGATTTCACTTCTACACACAACCATTATTCTCACTAATCCGCTTGTGGCACATCCCGCTTCAGCCACATCTTCACGTCGTCCTCACAACACGTCTTCATTCACACTCAGTCTCGAAACCTCTTTCGAGCGTCACATTTCATTCGCGTAGCACCACATCTTGTGATCTCCCTTGACCCAAACCCTATTTCCACTCTCTCTCCCCGACGACCGCCATTTTTGGTTTCACCCTCACTAAATCTCGACTCCATCTCGAATCCAAACCAAGGACAACCTCTTCCATCAGGTTTGTCTTCCACGAGAGAGCCTCCTCCATCAACCATTTTCCTCACAGATCCACCATCACAGCATCAAACTGTACGCCTTTCTTCTACCTTTTAAACTCACTCGCGTAGACCTAACCCTCATCTGCTAGGGTTTACTCAAACCTTTACCTTCTATGCCTCTTGACCGATTGAATCTTTGTTTACCTTCATCTCTACTGGTTAAATGCCTCGTCTCAGTGATTTCATCGATTGAAACTTTATTCGAGCACCATTTCACCTTCGATCTATGTTCTCCACCGATTAAACCCTCTCCTACCTCCATCCCTAAAGTTTCCATCGAACAAACCTCCAAACCTAGGGTTCTTAGTTCTTCAACTGTTTCCACTACCTCATTTGCTTCCTCTGCTTCTTTCCGCTATGCATCAATGTTAAGGATGCCTCGAGGAGTCGAAATCGCTCAAGTTCCATCTTCTCCTCGGAGCGTCGTCCATCAGTATGGTAAGTATTCAGTAACTTATATTGATGGATGAGTCAACTATTAAACCTACTTCGAATGTTGGTGTCAATGACAAAGAGGACTACGTAACTCAGAATGAAGTTGAAGATGATAAGGAAAATGTTCAACTTAATAACAAAAAGGATAAGTCAACAACTTCTGATTCTTTGGAAATATTTTCATAGGATTGAGGGTTGGTGATGATGGAAAGAGAGGACAAGTTTTAATGGGTAAACCAAAAATACATAATGGGTAGTAAAAAATATATGGCATTCCCATTTGAAACTTCACTTTAAAAATGTAGTAAACCTAAATGTGAAGCTGTGAGGTAAATGATTCTGGACGAGTACGAAAAGTTGAAAGCCAGAAAATAAGTTAAACGGTTTCCTATAAGATATCTGTAACTTTAATTATTTAGCCCGACAACTAGAGCCATAGACTATTTCAGTCAATTTCAGTTTGTTTTCATGTAAATTTCCATGCATATTTGATTTTATGACAGAATAAAAGAATCAAAACTTATGGACCAACTCATCAGTCCGACAATCCACAGTCAAGTTGCAAATTTTAATCCATTTTCAATTGACAGGTTAGTTCGACTCAACCCATTTTAAGTGGGTTTATATCGATTCAAATTTAAACAAGTCCGATTAACTCATTTTGTCTCCCTAATTCATGCCCAAACCTATAGAATCTCAATGGTATTAGCTAAAAGAATATTTAGATACTTGAAAAGGACCACTCACTTGACATATATTACAATAAAGGGGAAACAAACACAAATATAATTGTTTATACAGGCAATAGGTTTGTTGGAGAGAGGAAAAATTCTTATGAATGTTTATTTTTCTTAGGGTCTTGAACACTTTCATAATCCTCTAAGAAGCACCTAATGATAACATTGAAGTTGAGCATATAATTACTGTATTCTGTGCATGTCAATGCATTTAGATTGAAAAGGGAATAAAGAATCTTGATTTTAAAGAATAAAAAAATACTGTGGTTTTATGTGATAATTATTTAACCATCGAATTATCTAAAAATTCAACGTATCATAGAAGAACTAAATACACTGATGTTAAATTTTATTGTTTTAGGATACCTTGTTAAGGATGAAAACATTAAATTGAGGTACTGCAACATTCAAAATTAAGTGACTGATATAATAATAAGTTGTCTATATTTCATGTCATTTAATTTTTTTTATTATCAATTTAATATAATCTTCTCATAAATGGGCACATAGACAGATGGAGTAAGAAACATAACAGTGTAAGACAGCGGAACTCTTGTCCGTGAGTAGCAGAAGATGGAGTCTCTGAAAGCAGCTATTCCAGAAAGCCTGAAGCGAGCGATAGGGGATAGCAATGTTGAAGATCTTCAAAGCACGTGCACTTTTCTTCATCGCTTCTTTCTCCACTTCGACCCATTTCACAAGGTAAACCACCTAAATCTTCTCTATTCCCAACCAATAATCCCTAATTTCTTGTTCCCACGTATTGCTGTGATTCCAGATTATCGCTCAACTGGCTGATCCAAAGTATGGTCTGTGCGGTAAGAGTAAGGAAGATGCCTTGAAATCCAAGCAGCTTGGTAATGAATGCTTCTCCAACGCAGATTATGCCAAGGCCTTGGACTGCTATACTCAGGTTTCCTCGTCTTTTGAAATTTATATTTTCCTTCAACTGTTCTCTCTCATGTAGGTGATTGGAACGTGCCGTTCTTTCATAGTCAAACACCTTTAATGAATTGGACTGCTTTAATGAATCAGTTCTTTACTTGACCCCTTTAGTAAACAAGTTCAGAACAGTTCGAAACTAGTGTGGATATTTTTGTTAGTTTGTAAAATCCGCTTCTGAAGTGCATTATGCAGTTGTTCTTTACTTCTACTTTTCAAAACATACACCTGTACATGATAGCATACACACATACCGGACTTGGGCAACTATAGGAGCTTTTGCTACCGCACATTGTTCATGGCAGCATCTCAAATAGCATTGTCAGAGATGATAACGGAACTACTAGTACCTGCAAGCAAGTTATTGTCCCGAAGTCATAAATTAAAAAACAAAAAGCATAAATTGAGGGTAGCAAATTTGGTAACATGACATATGAGGTTTGGACACTTTACACTTTATAAGCTATTTGCTTCCAAGTTCCAACATTCAAGTTACTTTAACAATGTTATCCATAGATCAAATTGTGGATTGAATTTTACATGACTGTCATGTGTGTACATAGGGTAGAGGTTTTGTGTAAATGTATTTCCATACTAATAAGTATTTTGTTGTAAGTTCTTTTCTTTCTAAGATGTAAAATAGAATAACTCAATCGAAGATTAATGATCATTCGATGGAATGCATTGTATGCCCCATAATAGGCTGCTCTCTTCTCTTTACTTGGAGTTAATGACCATTAATAGTTATTAATTTGACATCAAAGAAGAGTTCGACCCAATGTTTTCTGTCCCAGTGATACAGGGTTGAACTTAGAAATATAAATGAAGATTGGGAATGATAAGCTTTCTGTTCTAGAAACAAAGGGCTCTACAATTCATATAAGTATATACATTAGGAAAAATGGGTGAAACTGTTATGATGTCTTTGATGCTTCCTTCAATTTGTGAAGTTAATCTTGTTAATGTATGTACACTCTCTGTATTAGTAAGGTCCACAAGAAATTTACTTGACGTTAGAGTGTGTTAGAAAGGTTTGTATAAAATGTGTTGATAGCATTCTTCATGTTATAACTGATTAAAAATATACATGAAAAGTTAATTTATGAAATTTAGGGTTAGATAGGCTTGGCTGGCCTGAATAATAGGAAACAATTTTTTTGGGTTGTCTTGGAATGAAATGGGATTCCATCATTCTTCTGATCAAATTTCGGTTCCCTTAGGACTGCTCGTTCTAGTGTAGATTACCTATCCGAGATTGGGAAGGTTACAATCCGTTTCCATCCCATCCAACAAAACATTTCTTAAAATAGTCACATTTTTTTTCCTTAATATTTTATCCTGATATAAAACATTTTTAAATCAGCCAAAGTGTAAGTCTATTATATGACATTGGGAACCAATTTTTTTATTCTTGTTTTATTGTGTTTAAGTGAAGAAAACTTATTAATCATGCTCTATCAAAATAAAAGTAATAGAACAGATTTATAGTTTTTTTTTTTTGTTTTTTTTTTTTAAGTTTGTTTGAACATACTGTCACTCATTCTTTATAAATATTCCTTACTTGCTCTTCTAATATGATGGATAGGCATTGCGCAAGGCTCCATTAGATGTTGGTGATATGAAAAGTAATCTTGTTGCAACATTATATATCAATCGAGCTTCTGTATTGTATGTAAGTTCCATTTTAAATTTAGCCCTTAGTCCTTAACCATAATCACTAAAAATGAAAGACTTGACAATGCAGAGTATGTTTCCTGCAGAGAATGAGTCTTTTAGTAGAATGCTTGCGGGATTGCACTCATGCTCTTCAAATTTGTCCAAGCTACGCAAAGGTGAAAATCAGCTGCAGCAGTTACCTGTTTTTTCTGTGTTTAACTTTTATATGTAGTTATCCATCTTTATTGAACATGTTGAGTTCTTGCATTTGTACTAGGTTTGTTGTAATATGTGCAATAATGTTTGTAGATCAAGTCATTCATGAGTGGTTAAAAAGAAATTTCAATATCTTTTTACTCATTACTTTGTAGTGTTGTGGAAGTGTACATAAATGAGTTTAGTAGCAAAAAGAGCATTTTCATTTCACTTTGTCTCATTGCGGTATCTGAAACTTTATTGGAGTTGTCATAGAATTTCTGTTATTAACGTGATATTTTTACATGATTTGTTTCTTCATCCTAAATAATCAATATTTGTTGTGGTGCAAATGATCTTTTTGAAATGTGAGATGTAGGTTGCTGTGGCAAAAAATATGGATGCGAACTTAAATTCTAGTTTCAGTTATTCTTTTATTAATTTACTATTTTTTCCAAAAGGCATGGTACAGGAGAGGTAAGGCAAATGCTTCATTAGGAAATTATAGAAATGCAATTTGCGACCTAAATGTGGCCAAGATTCTGGAACCTTCAATGGGTGGAAAGAGACAAATAGAAGGTGAACTGAAAATTCTTTTAGACCAATGCAAGAGCACAAGTGCGATGGTACAGATACAACATAAGGAGAACAGCTGCAATACTGTGGGTAAGAAGCTTTCCTTGTTTAGAACTTGAGCTGTAGACGCTAGTAAGTAACTATCTAGTTGGTCAGGCGTTGTTGACTGCAGTTTCATTATGCTTATAGCATTGAACTATGTTTAAAGTGACATCTTGCATTCTAAATTGTTAGATCATAAGCACACAGGGTTTATTGTATAACTGTGTGAGTAACTTCTGTAGGAAGATTCTAGTATTCTCTAGCCAAGGTGTCTATTATAGGCTTTCTGTTATAGACTAACTTACTTGTGGAGTCAACACCTACGTACCCTAGATTCTTGATATGGGTATGATACAATAAACAGGGATACGGGATGTTCTTTAACAATCAAGATACTATGCGACTTACTTATGCCAACTAAAAATGCATGCATGTAGAACCAAATGAGGGGAAGCACCCTATGCAACAAAACTAGAATTAGCACATGAATAACAAAACTAGAATTAACGCATGAATAACAACTAAATTAACGCATGATATGGGTATGATCTTCTACTCTATCTATTTTAACTTCTTTCCTTTCTGTCATGTTCATGGGTCCCTTCTGTCACCTATCCTTGTATACACTGAAAAGACCTTGTTTTTCACACTTCCTGGATATACTAAGATGGTAAAGTGCATTGTGGCAGGTGAGATGCCTCAAGTAAAGCTACACTGTATCTCCATTCCTGATAAAGGAAGAGGCATGGTCTCATCATGTGTCATTTCACCGGGTTCTTTAGTTCACTCTGAAGAACCTTATGCTATGGTAATAAACAACTATATTCTCTGTATATTATCATTAAATTTATTATTATGTCCAATTTTAGTGATGTTAATGGCTTCATTTTTTTGGGTAGTGCTCAATTAGTTCTTTTAATTAATTTTTGGTTTAATACCTCTTTTGGTCCCTCGAAAGGGGGCAAATGTTCAATTGTGTCCTACGTTTTTTAAGAAGTTCAATATGGTCCCAACTTGTGTAAAAAATGTGTAATTAAATCCTTTTTGGTCACGGCGTTAAATATTTAACGATGAAACTGCTCCTCTGGACTAAACTTGATGAGCTGTTCATTTTTTCTCTTATGTGGCATGGTGACGGGTCAATTTTGAATTTTAAAAAAAAATTGCTTGACACATCATCTTCTTCTTCCACCTCCACCAATCCTGAATTTAGGGTTTCTTCTCTCACATCCTTGGAGAGGTACCTGAGGTCCTCTGGCAAATCATTTGCAGTGAGGATTTTCTTCTTGCCAATTCTGTCAGGACCCACAAACAGTACCTGATTTTCTTCTTGCCTCTGATTTGAGTTCAATATCCGATTTCTCAATTTCTTTCAACATTTGTGCTACTTCTCGCTCGCAGTTCTGCATACATTGCGGGCAACAAATTGATACAGCATCAGGATCTACGTTCTCAGAGCCACGCCTCAATGGAGAGATCGTTGTAGTTGGCAAGGTCTTTAATGGGGATAAAGACCGTGAAACAAAATCGAAAAAAGAACAGAAACAAAATAGAGTTAACATATCAGATAAGATTCATTTACCAACTACAATCCCAAGTTTAATCAATTCCATGAAAGAAAATGCTTTATCTCCATTCCATTAAACACGAAACACTAATCTTTATCATTTAATCTGATCTTGCTATGGAATAACCAGGGAAATAAGATTTTGGAGAGAGATCATCGGAGTTGGAGTGGAAATGGAGGTGGGAGCCGGCGGAATCGGAGTGGGAGGGAGAGACGTGCTTGGAAAGCTGGTGGGTTTTGTGGGGAGGAGAGGGAGAGGGGGAGGAAGAAGGAGACGACAACACATGACTTTGAGTAGCTCATCAAGTTTAGTCCAGAGGAGTAGTTTCATCGTTAAATATTTAACGCCGTGACCAAAAAGGATTTAATTGCACATTTTTTACACAAGTTGGGACCACATTGAACTTCTTAAAAAACGTAGGACACGATTGAACATTTTCCCCCTTTCGAGGGACCAAAAGAGGTATTAAACCTTAATTTTTTTAATGAATCGGGTAGTGCTCAATATGTTTATTTAATGAAAGAGAAATCTGAAATTTTGGCAATATTTGTGTCTTTTATTAATGAAATTAAGAACCAATTGGGAAGACAATTAAAATCCTCAGAAGTGATAAAGCTAAGGAATACTTTTCTGCAACATTTTCTTCATTCTTATCTTCCCAAGGAATTTTACACCAGTCAACATGCCCCCACACTCCACAACAAAATGGCATTGCAGAGAGAAATAATAGGCATCTCATTGAAACTGCACGCTCCTTGATGTTGAATACTAATGTTCTTGTTCATCATTGGGGTGATACAGTTCTTACTGCCTGTTTTCTAATCAATAGGATGCCTTCTTCCTCTCTTGAGAATAAAGTTCCTCACTCTATCATTTTTCCAAATGACCCTCTTTACCATGTCTCTCCTCTTGGGTGCACTTGTTTCATTCATAATGTTTCTCCAGGTCTTGATAAACTCTCTGCAAAAGCTATTAAGTGTGTCTTTTTGAGATACTTTCGCCTTCAGAAAGGGTATAAATGTTATTCTCCCTCAACCAAGAGGTATTATATGTCTGTTGATGTCACATTCTTTGAAGATACACCTTTTTTCTTGTCCTCCATGGAGGATCGCTCATTTGTTCAACAAATGTTTCCTCTTCCATCATGTGATCCCTTGGTTACTCTTGCTTCTTTACCTCAAACTCAAAATGCAAATGACATTGTTCCTCCACCTCTTCTTACATATCAGCGTCGGCCACAATCTCAAACTCCAAACACTGAAGATCCTCGAGACTCAGATCCTCCTTCATCAGATTCCCAAACCATGGATCCTTCATCCTCTTCACCCTCTCTTGACTCAGATAATAATTGGCCTATTGCCCTTCGGAAAGGTATTCGCTCTACTCGTAATCCTTATCCTGTTTATTATTTTTTGAGTTATCATCGTTTGTCTCCTCCATATTTCTCCTTTGTTTCTTCCTTATCTTCCATTAAGGTTCCTAATAATGTTCATGAGGCACTTGGTCATTCTGGATGGCGACAAGCCATGATTGATGAAATGCAGAGACTTGAACACAATGGCACTTGGGACCTTGTTCCTCTTCCTCTTGGTAAGAAGCCTGTTGGTTGTAGGTGGGTCTATGCTATTAAGGTTGGTCCTACTGGTGCAATTGGTCATCTCAAAGCTCGTCTGGTAGCTAAGGGATATACTCAAAGTCTATGGCCTCGACTATTGTGATACCTTTTCTCCTGTGGCTAAACCCAATACTATTCGTATTTTGCTTGCTATGGCTGCCATTCGCCATTGGCCCCTTTACCAGTTGGACATTAAAAATGCCTTTCTTTATGGTGATTTAGAAGAAGAGATATACATGGAGCAACCTCCTGGGTTTGTTGCTCAGGGGGAGTCTGGGTTAGTTTGTAAATTACATGGTTCCCTTTATGGTTTGAAGCAATCACCTCGAGCTTGGTTTGGTAAATTTAGTCGGGTTGTGCAGAATTTTGGATTGAAACGATGTGAGGCGGATCATTCAGTATTTTATAGTCACTCTTCTCCTGATAAATGTGTTTATCTTATGGTCTATGTTGATGACATTGTCATTACAGGAAATGACGTCATTGGAATTGCTCAATTAAAGAATCATTTGGTCAACCACTTTCAAACCAAAGATCTGGGTCAGCTAAAATATTTCCTTGGTATTGAAGTGGCACAATCAAAGGAAGATGTCATCATTTCATAAAGAAAATATACTCTTGATATTTTGGAGGAAACATGCCTGACAAATTGCAAGCCCATTGATAGTCCTATGGACTCAAATCAAAAGTTAATGAAAGACCAAGGTGAACTTTTCTCAGACCCAGAGAGATATAGAAGGCTTGTTGGAAAACTCATTTATCTTACCATAACAAGACCTTATCTTTCTTATCCGGTGGGAGTTGTGAGTCAATTTATGCAAAATCCACATGTTGATCATTGGAATGCAGGGATTCGCATTCTCAGATATGTAAAAAGGAACCCAGGACACGAATTGTTGTATGAGGACAAGGGAAGCACTCGTGTTGAGGGATATTGTGATGCAGATTGGGCTGGTTGTCCAATTGACAGAAGATCTACCTCAGGATATTGTGTTTTACTTGGAGGGAACCTTGTATCTTGGAAAAATAAGAAACAAAGTGTTGTTGCTCGATCTAGTGCTGAAGCTGAGTATCGATCTATGGCTCTAACTACATGTGAACTTGTGTGGATTAGACAACTCCTTCAAGAGTTGAAATTTTGTGAAAATGAGCAGATGAAGTTGTACTGTGACAATCAAGCCGCCCTTCACATTGCCTCCAATCCAGTGTTCCATGAAAGAACAAAACACATAGAGATTGATTGTCATTTTATCAGATAGAAGTTATTGTCAAAGGATCTTGTTTAATGAGTTTGTCAACTCTAATGAACAACTCGCAAACATTCTGACCAAATCTCTAAGGGGGCCTAGAATTCAATTTATATGTTCCAAGCTTGGTGCATATGATCTATATGCTCCAGCTTGAGGGGGAGTGTTGAAGTATAATGTTATTATTTTATATATGTCATTATATTAAAACTAAGAAGTATTACATGTCTGCCAATGTCACTTTCTTTGATACTTCTCTCCATTTGTTCAGGATGTTTCTATCCTCCAGCAGGTCCTTCCTATTCGAATGGCTGAGTCAAATAGCTCCACTGTCTCTGTCATTCCAAGTCTTGATCATAATCCTCCTGCACCCATTTCTCCACATACTGAGATCATCCCACACAGGGCCCCAATGGATACTCCACCTCCCCAAGGCAATGGTGAATCTTCTATTTCAGATTCTTCTCCCTCGTCACCTCCTCTCATGCCTCCTGGTGAAAATGATTCAACATGGCCTATTGCCCTCAGAAAAGGTATTCGTTCTACTCGAAACCCTCATTCCATTTATAATTTTCTTAGATATCATCGATTGTCGCCCTCCTTTTTTTCTCTTTTATCCTCAGTGTCATCTGTTGTTATACCCAAGAATGTGAAAGAAGCACTTGATCATCCTGGATGGCGACAAACTATGATTGCAAAAATGCTAGGCTCTTGACCATAGTAATACTTGGGAGTTGGTGCCCCTTCCCCTGAGAAAAAAGTGGTTGGTTGCCGATTGGTGTATGCAGTTAAAGTTGGCTCTGACTTTGAAATTGATCGGCTCAGACTGTGAAATTGATCGGCTCAAAGCTCGGCTTGTTGCAAAAGGTTACACTTAGGTATATGGTCTTGATTATTGTGACACTTTCTCTCTTGTAGCCAAGATGACTACTATTCGCCTCTTTTTTGCTATGGCAACCATTCGTCACTAGCCACTTCATCAATTGGATATCAAGAATGCCTTCCTACATGGTGATCTTAAGGAAGAAGTTTATATGGAGCAACCTCCTGGATTTGTTGCTTAGGGGAGTCTGGTATGGTATGCAAATTGCATCGATCTCTATATGGCCTCAAGTAATCACCACGTGCTTGGTTTTTTACTGTCATTATTCTCTTTGGAAATGTGTTTACTTAGTAGTATATGTTGATTATATTGTCATTACAAGAAATTATGTTGTTGGAATATCTCAACTGAAAGAGTACTGTGTGTAGACATATTCAAACCAAGGATCTTGGAAGTCTCAAATACTTCTTAGCATTGAAGTAGCGCAATCAAAAGATGGAGTTGTAATCTTTCAAAGGAAGTATGCTCTTGATATATTACAAGAAACATGCATGATTGATTGTAAACCGGTAGACAGTCCCATAGACCCAAATCAGTAATTAAGGACAGAAGAAGGTGAATTATTCTCCGATCGAAAGAGGTATAGGAGGCTGGTTGACAAACTGATTTATCTCACTATTACAAGGCCAGAGATCTATCCTTTGCAGTTGGAGTGATTAGTAAGTTCATGTAGGCTCCATGTGTTGACCATTGGAATGCTCTCATTCGCATTCTAAGGTATGTCAAAAAGGCTCTCGAGCAAGGATTGTTATATGAAGATAAAGGACGCATTTAAGTCTCTAGGTATTGTGATGCAGATTGGACAAGTTCGTCTATCGATAGACGGTTTACTACAAGATATTGTGTTTTTCTAGGAGGAAACATTATTTCATAGAAAAGTAAGAAACAAAATGTAGTAGCTCAATCAACAGCTGAAACCGAGTATAGGGCAATGGCGTCACTATCATGTGAACTTATATTGGTAAAACAATTCCTTCAAGATCCATATTATGAAAATGTATTGCGATAATCAAGCTGCTCTCCAGATTGCATCAAATCCAATGTTTCACGAGAGGACTAAACATATAGAAATTGATTGTCATTTTGTTCGTGAAAAGTTGTTGACTAAAGAAATATGTACTGAGTTTATTGGGTCAAATGATCAACTTGCGGATGTTTTGACCATGTCATTAAGGGTTCCTCGGATTGAGTTTATTTGTTCCAAGCTTGGTACATACAATTTGTATGGTCTAGCTTGAGGGGATTGTTAGGATATTTATCCTATTTATCATTATTATATTGTGTCAAGGGTTATCCTATTTATCTTGATTATATTATGTCTAGGGTTACTTATTTATTAAGATTATATTTGTCTAGAGTTACCTTACTTATCATGTACTCTTTGTATCAATTTATCCTTATAAATAGAAGATTATGAGAGGGATCAATCAAGCTCTCTAGACTTATTTTGCAATTTAATTCTCAAGTAGGTTAACAAATAAATTATCTCCCAATTCTTTATATATTTGTGTTTTGCTAGGAAAACAAACCTATTCTAGGAAGTTAACTTGATATTTTTTTATATTGCAGATAATTTTAAAGCAATGTCGGCAAACCCATTGCCATTATTGCCTGAATGATCTACCTGCTGATAGAGTTCCTTGTTTATCATGTTCAATACCATTGTATTGCTCCCACCAATGCCAGATACGAGCTGGTGGGCAAATGTTCAGGATGTACCCAGAAAAAAATGACACTTTTAAAAAATTGCCCAGTGATCTTGGAGAATATGCTTCTGAAGTTATCCAAAGCAATGATTCTGAACAAGAAATTGAGGATATTACTGAACATAAACATGAATGCCGAGGTGTACATTGGCCTGTGGTACTGCCATCTGAGATAGTTTTGGCTGGCCGAATACTAGCAAGGTTTTTGCTGAATAGCACGTCTGATAGTATTATAAACTTTGTGGAAAGGCTGGTATATTTTAAATGCATGTAGTTTTTGAGTTCAGTTCATTTTGTTGTGATTATATTATGACTAGCTGCATGCTTATGGCTTCTTATGCAGGAGCTTTCTCATTGTTACAAACATATGTCATCTGAAAGCAAATTGGATTCACACATATATGCCATTGTATTGTTGTATTGTCTTCAACACTCATGTGGAACCATGTTTTCCATAGACGGAGTCTCCATATCACAGGTTCTTTTGTTACTCCTCTGTGTACATGCATGCACATGTGGATATGTCTATTTGTTCTTTGATTAATAACAAAAGTTACAAAACCATCATATGCCATGTGTTGGGCATCATTTTCCCAATACGTTGAAGCATTTGTTGAAAAATGTAATTCATGTTGTTGCTTTCTTGTATTTGAATTATTAAAATAATCATATTCCGGTTCCATAAACGAAAGGGAAATGACAGATTGGAATTATGGGAATAAGATACCATGATAATAGTACACATTACTGATTATAAAAAACAGGTATGATTGTTCTAAACCCATCTCATTAGCAATACTCGTGATTAAAAGAATGTACAAGAATAAGAAACCATTCTATGGTAACTCTAACCTTTAGCTGTAAACAAGAATCAAAAACAGGTTGCAAGTTCACCAAGAAAGTGTATGATAAATCAAGAACAATAAAATTTGGAAGACAAAATAAAGATCGAAGATCGTCTGAACCAGTTGATGGGCATGACATCAGTATCAATGACTCAATTAGTGGGCATGAGACAGTTGTAGCAGACAAGCAGTCATCAGTTAGTTGGCTAGAATTCCAAACAGTAAAAAGTCAATCAGCATTGCAGAAGAAAGAGTCTAGCGATGTTCAGAGAAAACCATTAACAAATATTTTAGAAAGGATATATACGAAAAGGAAAATGATGTATAGATGACCTGCATAAGGAAGCATCGAGAGATGTTAAGAGTGGACAATTAATGAATGCTTCAGATAGTACACCACATCCTTTCAACTCAAGTGAAACCATATAAGGTGCTTCAATGCTAACAAGTGAGGCATGAAAAGAAAATACTTAGCCTACAACTTATGTAAATCAGATTAACAGAAGTTCATCTCATGCAAAACAGAAATGTTTTCTATGGGGAGTAAAACCTAGATATCTTACAAGCTTTATAGCTTGAAGAACGCAGTCAGGAAAACAAACAAGCAGAAAACTTCATATTTTGTAGTTCATATCAATCTTCAGTAGTCGTGATTATTGATTTAGCAGTATGTCAAATATTCAAGCATGCATTATGGTCATACTGATAAAAAAATATCCCTAATTCCAATTCCATAAACAAAATCAAATCACACAAATCCACAAACGCAACACCAGATCAACAAAACTTCAATCCTTCACCACAACGTCATTGAAATTAAGCGACTAAATCAAGCAACCAAAACAGTGAATTAAAGCGGTATCCGCCATCAAAATCCGAATAATCAAAAACAGTAATAAGAAATAACAGCAACAGCAAAGAAAGCAGTCCCAACGAAAAATGACAGATCAAAGTTTGTAAAAAGAGTAATTGAATGGAAAAGAAAAGAGACCTTTCCTGGCCAGCGATGTCCCAAATCTGAGCCTTGATGACCTTGGAATCAATACTCAAACTCTTGGTGGCGAACTCAACTCCTATGGTAGACTTGGCTACAAATTGAACTCGTTCCGCGTGAAGCGCGAGAGAAGGTTGGACTTTCCCTCGCCGGAATCGCCGATCAGAACCAGCTTGAAAAGGTAATCGTGGATTAGAACCCTAGGAGTTGTTATCGAGAAGCTGCTTCACTCCCAACAGCACAGACAACTTATTGTGGCTGCCACAAGAGAGGCGCGACGACAGAGGCAGCAGTGCTACGAGTGAGGCAGAGGCGGAGGCGATTGCACAGCGACAGAGATGTTGGCAGCAGCGACGAGGCAGAGGCGAGAGGCGGCAACAATAGCCCACGAGGAAGACGAAGCAACAATGGCCTCAAGGAAGATGAAGAACGACTTTTGCAAAAGGAAGAAGAAGGAGAACGCAAGAAAGAAGAAGAACGCAAGGCTAAGAGAATGAAGAGCGTAGGTTAAAATTTATGAAGTTAACCAAATAATACTACCTTAGTTATCAGAGCACCGATGCCTAAAGTACTCAGAGAAAAAACAAATATGACAATTAATTCAAATGCCTCAGTCAACATTATAACCGAAGCATGTGAATCTTTTGACACCATAGGACAACATTTAGTCATTTATGTTTTTTTAATACTTTTACTATCAATTTTGATTATATAAACATATTAACATTTAACATTTAGTTTATTAAATAACCTATATATACGTTATTTTTTCTTAATTTGGTTTCATTTGAAATTTTTTTCTTCCTCTACATAACTTTCCATTTTTTTCATTCAAATTCAATCAATGTTATGAAATTTACTTAAATTATTTTTCCTCTCAATAATTTTAAAAAATAACTAGTATTATATATAGAGATATTTTACATTCGATATTTTTTATTAGGTAATACTCCAATATGTAGTGAGAAAATAAATTTACTTCAGACTTAAACTCTGATGTAAATTTAGAATGTTAGATGATCCTGAAATAAATTATATTGAATCTAGACAATCTTAATGTAAATTTATGTCAGAATTAGATAACATCGGTGTAAATTTATGTTACACATAGACAATATCAACATAACTTTACTCATTCTGCCAAGCAATGTTTTACTCTTTATATGTTGAGAATCATGTAATAAAAAAATAATCTCTGTAAGTGGAAACACACTCATAAATAAGAGTAAACAATATAGTTCAACCTTTCAAGACCTACATCCACGAATAATCAACAAAAAAAAAACACTTTATCACATAACATGTAATTTTTCAAAACTATAAACCTTGTGATTTTTTTAGACCAAAACTACAAACTCTTCGTAGAGCAATTTTTCTAACAAAAATTACAAACTTTCAATGACACATAACTACCTAAGTCTTTCATATAAACCTATTGAGTTACAGTGATAATTTAAAAAATAACTCTTTATTTTTACAATGTTTTTCTACTGCTTTCTTCTTCATATTATTTCATATAGGACTTTGTGAATATTTACTTGAAAATCAACAATAAAAATGGTGCTACGACTCTATGAGAAATTACAATACTAGTTTCTAAAGGCATTTGTGTTACAAGTCTTTAGAAAACACACACTCTACAACATTCATGAATCACTTTTTTCATTTCTTGTATATTTAGACATTTTGATGAGCTACTAAAATTATCTAGTGCAACATTGATTTGGTGTTGTCAATGAAATTCGAGTTTGCATTTCAGTTCTATGTATGAAGGACTCATAATACCACTAACCTTAATGAATGTTTAAATCATTAACCTCTAAAAATAATCACAATATAATTTTAAAAGAAAAAATCACAATAAAAAACACGGCTCGAGAAATAAAGTAAAACACCTTAATTGCGAAGAAAAAAATGAGGAAGAAGCTGCGTCCAAAAACTATAAAGAAATTTATATTGAAACTTTGTAAATTTCAAAATTTATGTGAAAATTAAAATATAATTCAACATAAATTTTAAATTTTACATTGGATATAAGATGTTTAACGAAATCATTGCTGTGAATGACTTTTTTTCACTAAGAAATAATAAATGTTATAGGTGTTGTGAAATTTTAATTGTGTAATTGTAAGAACCTAAATAAATAAATAAATATATATATATATATATATATATATATATATATATATATTAAAAGAATATGGGTGAAAACATTATTAAGAAAAAGGGGTCATTCATTTTCTAAATTTTTTAAGAAGCACAATTATTTGTTTGGAAGCACCAGTCATTCTATAGGAAGAAGTTGAGTATTTTTATTTGACAAAATGGAGAGCAGCACAATTGATGTTTTTGTCTTCTTTTGAAAAACAAATGATGGTGCATTCATTCTGCTGAAGATGCAACTTTAGGATATTCATTTTCCTTAGCCTTTTTAGAAAAGCACACGAAGGGCCCCTTACTTTCATTTTGCATCGTCCAGGGAGCACAACACGTAGGGAAGCAAGACTTGGCTTTAAAAATGCTGCACGAAGGAGATAAAAGGAGGAAGTTTTGGTCTTCAAAAGAAGAAGAGAGTCCAACACAAAAGGAAAGTGGAAGGAGGAATTATTACCTTTATTTCTTTGAGAATGAAGAGGTGATGGAATGTGAGTTGGTGTGCAGGTCATGACTAAAGAGGAATTATTGAAGCACCTTCTAATCCATTTTCTTTTGAAGTGATGGCTAGATTCCCAGCACCTTGAACCATAGGAATCCGATTTTGGTGCTACCCAAGCGTCTGCGGTGTAGAGGGCTTCATTTCTACCGAACCTCTTCTTCTTTCTGATCGAGGCAGGTTGAGTTTTGTGCTGTCAAGGGTACTGCTAGGGCAGTTTCAGTAGTGCTTGGAGAAACCCATGTAAGGGGAGCTAGATTCTTTTCTATGGATAATATGAACTATACATATGCTGAAATCTGTAATATTCTGTTGTTTGATGAACAATTTTTGTGTTTAGAGAGACCTTTTTTGTATAGATCCGTATGAGTGATTGTAGAACTATGTTGTGTAAATGGATCTCGAGAAAATGACTAGAAATGATACTCTTGAGTCTGGTTGCAATTCTGCAAAATTCTACAAAGCGCAATAGGTACCATTTAGTCAAATGTTTAGTTTTTACCGTTCGGTCAGGATTGATTTGATTCCGATCAGTTAAGCCTTGATTTAGTACCGTTTGGTTAGGTGTTGATTTTTACCGTTCGGTCAGAGTTGATTTGATACCGTTCGGATAGACCTTGATTTGGTACCGTTCGGTTAAGTATTAATCTGGTACCGCTCGGTCAATTTGGTAACGTTCATTCAAGAGTTCAATTGATACCGTTCGGTTAGGTGTTGATTTGATATCATTCGGTTGAGTGCTGATTTGGTACCGTTCGGTCAGTTATTACCGTTTGGTCAGGTGTTAATTGGGTACCGTTTGGTCAAGTGTTAATTGGGTACCGTTCGGTCATGTGTTGAGTTGTTATCGTTCGGTCAGGTGTGGATTTGGTAGCATTCGGCCTTGATAGTGCTCGGTCTTGATACTGCTCGGTCTTAGTGATACGTGGTTTAAGTAGCGTTCGGCCAAGGTTCTAGGTGTTCAGCCAAGACTCTAAGCGTTCGTCTGAGGCTCACAGCGTTTGGCCTAATAGTGTTCGATCTCATAGCGTTCGGCCTAATAATGTTCGGTCTAATAGTGTTCGGCCTAATAATGTTCGATCTCATAACGTTCGGCCTAATAGTGTTCGACCTAATAGTGTTTGACCTCATAGCATTCGGCCTAATAAGGTTCGGCCTAATAGTGTTCGATCCCATCGCGTTCGGCCTAATAGTGTTCGGCCTAATAGTGTTCGACCTCATAGCGTTCGGCCTAATAGTGTTCGATGCGTTCGACCTAATGACGTTCAACCTCATAGAGTTCGGCCGAAGGTCTTACTGTTCAGCCAAAGTCATACCGTTCGGCCAAAGCCCTAAGCACTCGACCAAAGCTCTTAGTGTTCGGTTCCAAGTTCATTTGCTCTTGTTTTGGTTTGAATTAAGTGTGCGGAATGATTGAAATGCATAGTATGATTGTCGAAATGTTATTATACTGAAAGTATGTGAATGTATGATACATGTTTGGTGGTTGAATGTAACAAGTATGTGTAATGGACGTAATTCCATGGATCTCAAGGGAGGTCACATGGCGGTGCTCTATGTGTAATGGACGTAATTCCATGGCCTCAAGGTGAGGATTCATGGTGGTGCCCTTAGTGTTTGGAATGAATGCATGGTAGCTCAGTCTTGGGGGTTTTCCTGACGCTCAAATGGTCTTTCATTCTCAAGTAAAGAGGATTGATCCATGTGGTGAGGAGTAGCAAGAGGTCTTAGTCTTGGGTGCTTCCAGTATGGCCCAAGGTGAGTGATAACGGACTAACCTCGTGAGTGTGGTAGGGTGCAACCCATTGGCAATGGCTTTGCAAAGCGTAGAAGCCATCACGAGTGCATAACCCGCCATAGCTCGGCAATCATTCTAGTCCGGACAAGTCAGTTTATAAAGTAACAAGTCTTGTGATGTCATTTTACCATGTTTAGGTGACTTTTGCATGTCGTGTGAGTTCATAAAGTAACAAATCTATTGAAGATGTTTGTTGCATCATTAGGAAAATTAGGATAAGATATTGTCTTTGAAGAAATTTTCAAAAAAAAACATTTATGATGTAGGTATCAAGATGACACCATATAAGACACCATACGGTTCTTTGGTAGTGTTAAGAAACGAACTTTAAACTTAGTTTAATCTTTGAGATGAAGTTTGCACCCATTAGCGTGCTGTAAAATTTGATACTATGAGGATGCTATCAAACCACCCATTAAATGTCTAGTCCCTCGTTTAAAACATGTATGCCTCAATGTAGGGGTGTGTGTTGGAGATCTCACATCGACTAAAGATATAACGAGATTACATGATATATATAAGTAGGTACAAATCTCATCTTATAAACCAATTTTATAAGGTTGAGTTAACCTTGAAATTCACTTCTTAACAAAGTGAATTTTAAGCTTAATATCCCTTACAAATTTTGTTTGTAAGCTGAAGTTTTACACCAATTTATATTGTAAATTGGTTTTATCTCTAGCTAGTCAATGAGAAACTTCCAATTGGTTGTATCAAGATAATAAAAATAGAATAATGGTACCATGACACACTTTTACATTCATTTTACACAGAATACAAGGGTAAACTGGTTATAAAAGTGTACATTTTTGTATTTTTCCAAGAAAAAATAGAGTAAAAAGTAAGAAAGGGTAGTTTCAAATGAATGTAAAATCAATACAAGAAATTGGCTAATTACCAGCGGCCTAATACCGAAGGCCTTGAGGCCGTTTGTAAAAGTGAGTTTCCGACGGTCATAAAGAGAAGTACCAACGGGCTTAGTGAAATTAAACTACCGAAGGTCAGCAAGAGAATAGCGAGGGCTGTGTGACCTTCGGTTCGACCCATTAAACCAAGTGATTGGGTGTATTCGTCGAGTTCATCCCCAAATTTCCTGAAATTGTGAAAAGCTCCCTGCCCTACCTCTGTCGTCTACGTCTGCCATCGTTTTACTTCGTGCTTCCATTCTCTCATCTACCTCTGTCGTCAACCTTTGCCTTCATTTTCTTTTGTGCTTCCATTATCTCGTCTACCTCTGTCGTCTACCTCTGTTTGTCCGGTGGCATTGTGCGCCTGTCCGTTCTGTTCGGTCTCATCGAGGTTCTTCGTGTCATTGTGGGTGTTGTGGGTGGGGTAGCCATAGGGGTGGTGTTTCGTCGTCATTACGATTTGGTACCATAGGAGTGGTGGTTTGTGGCTGTGCGCGTGAGGCTTGTGTTCAGAGCTGGCGATTTGCCGGGGCTTCCATCAAATTGGGTGTTTTGTAATGCAAGGTAAATTCTATGTTTGGTTGATGGGTATTTAATCATTTGATATCAGTTTCATTAATAGTTTGATGGCTTGCTGCCCTTTTTTCATATGAGAAGACGACACCTGGGAGGAGTCGAAGCAGTAAAAGAAAATGATAGGGAGATAGGAACACGGGACAATAAAGGAAAAGAGAAGTGCCTTTACTGTAACAAGTAAGCAACATCACTCCTTTCCTGTTTATTTATTCATTCATTGGGTCGTGGTTTTGTTAGTTGCTGTAGAACAAACTTTTTGTGCATTGTTTTTGGAGGACATAAATACAGATATTTCTGTAGTTAATAAGTTGGAACTTTTAGCATGATGAACTAAGACCTTTAGAAGGAGGAAACTATGGATGATTATCGCTCCCTATATGAAGATTATTTTGATTATTATACTTATGTCTCTCACCAGTATTGTCACAGTTCTTACAATTCTGCTGATAAGCTCTTTCTATTCTTTTGTCTTTAATAATAGTTATAGGATTTTGCTAGTACTTGACGTAGTCTTAACCCCCTATATCTGATATTACTTCCATTGTTACTGCCCATCTTGGAACCTCTAGTGGTACTAGTTCCTTCCTTTCATGTTGTATTAAGGTTACTCCTCCTACTATGTCTGCTTTTGGTTCCTATGAACACTTCTGTGCCCAAAATTACCCCATAACCTCCCTGATACCTTCCAGCTGATTGGCTGCTCCAGCTGGCTGCCCCCTATTGATGCCAGAATCTTTGGTGACCTCCTTTTTGTCCCTGGCAATCTCCATTTCAATAAATCTTTGGGGTTGTGGGCCTAATCTGGCTCCTTATATCTCCCTGTAATCTAACAAAGAAATAGCCCAATAGGTGTTACTCTATCAACTCAAATGCTTGTTTATTAATCTTTTAAAATCCTCAATATATTCCTCCACATTCCCTTTCTGCCTTAATGCTGCCAGTTTGTCAACGTACACCTATGTTTCCCCCAAATCTTGTAATTAAAGATCTAGTTAGTTCTTCCCAAGATTCTAGGCAAGGAACCACTGAGGTTGTTGTAGGAGAGGTCCCTGTACATATTCAAGTCATAAGAGTTAACATAACAGGTTTTTACATAGAAATGAAAGGTTTGAATGTGCTTCTGGTTCTGTAAGGTAAAACTGAAATATGATTAGGCAAAACGGAAAATTAATGGTGCAACAAGGTGATAAAGACTTACACATGGGTTTGACCTTCGATGTTGCTAAGAGACTAATGAACTAGACCTAGCTGCAGACTATTGATAACAGTTGAAAAACTGTTATTTTCATGCTTAAAATTGATACTAAAAGCAACCTTTTACTTAGAAACTAGCTTGAAATCATGCTTTTATTCATATTTTCAGAAATAAGAGAGCTGGACAGGTTTATGCTTGATTTCAGTGTTTTTGTGCAGGTTTTAAGGTGAATTTAGTGAAAGAAGTGAAGAAGGAGAGAGATGGAATCAGAAAAGATATCAAAAAGTGCAAAAGGAGAAGCCGCAACTGTCGCTCAGCGGCAGTTTACCGCTGAGCGGCACTCAGGAGTTCACGTTGGAACCTCTGAGGCGCAAAATGGCCGCTGAGGGGAAGAAACTACTCACGCACTCACCGCTGAGCGGTACTTTACCGCTGAGCGACACACTTATGGGCTTGGGCCTAGATTTTCTGTAATTTTAGAATAGTATATAAGCTTTAAGACGTCCTAGGGTTTGTATCTTTGGCAAAGACGAAGCAAACACTCTCTCTTCCACTCCTTTGAAGGAGGATCTTGGATGCTCAGGCTACCTCTTCACCTTTCTAGGGTTTTATCCTTCATTCTTTCATTATTGTTCATCTAGGTTCACCATGAATATGGTGAACTAAACCTTGTATGTTTGTTGGGGAATCAATGTAATCTTTTGAAGCTCTCATATATGGAATTTGTGCTTGCATCTTAATCTAAGACTTATGCTTTCTTTCGTCATTAGTTAGGGTTTTTCCTCTTTGCTCAAAGCTTGCTTTGTTTAACTCATTCAATGCATGATTATTGATTTTGTCGATACGAGAACGTACGGGGAAGTCTAGATCCGGGGAATTACTCCCAATAGTATATTGGTTGTCGTTAAGCTCCTGTGCTAAAAGAACTAATTACTAGGAATGCTAGGAATTGTATGAACTCGTAATTGGGGATAGGCCTTCTTGACAAGGTAATTTAGAGAGTGGCATTAACAATGATGACTTGAATGTTGAATTCCTAAAATATATGAGAGTGGATAAGATGAAATTGACCCCCAACAACATATTCATATGTATATTTCATTGAAAGTGCTTGTCTTTTGCTTTTGCCATTGATCAAAACCTCATGCATACATGTTTATTTTCGTCTTTTGCATAATACAATCCAATTATTTCGTCCTTAAGTCTTAGCTAATCAAAGAATCACATAACTAAAGTAGGCCGTGAGTCCTTTGGGAGAACGATACTTGGTCTTACCGAGTTTATTACTTGAAACGATTCGGTCATACTTGCCGATTGTTCAACAAGTTTGTAACATCATATTTTGGTGATCATAAATTTGTCCATCAAGTTTTTGGCGCCGTTGCCGGGGACTCGTGGTTTAACTGGTTAATTTGTGTGATTATTGATTATCTTTGACTTTACTTTTGAATTTCTGTTTTTATTTTTCTGTTTTTATTTTTTCGGTTTTTATTTTATTTTATTTTATCTTATTTGATTTGATTTGATTTAATTTGATTTGATTTGATTTGATTTGATTTGATTTGATTTGATTTTATTTTATTTTATTTTATTTTATTTTATCTTCTGAATCTTTTATCTTCTCCTATATCTTTTTGTGCTAACAAATATTCTAGGGTTTTGTTTTCTTGTGTATGCAGGAAGCAATTAGAACAAGGAGCAAGAAAACAACAGAACCTCTTCTTGAAGGTCTAGACGAGAGTAGACGGAGGAGAAGAATCCGAACATCTAGAGAACTTTTCCCTTCTCCAGAAACTCTCTTACAATCATCACCACAAGGTTCTGTTCATAGCACAGAAAATATGGAGAACAACAATGTTAGAAGAACTCTTGCTGACTTCACCAATATAACTGGACCTCAGCACTTTAACAGTATAGCTAGACCTAGAGTCAATGCAGCTAATATGGAGGTCAAACCAGCACTGATTCAACTGGTGAAAAGCAACCAATTTAATGGGTTATCTCATGAAAGCCCATATGAGCACCTCACTACCTTCAATAAGATTTGCAACACAGTCAAGATTAATGGGGTGCCAGACGAAGCTATCAAACTTAGCTTGTTTCCTTTCTCATTGGGAGATAATGCTAAGCTTTGGTTGAATTCTTTCCCAGAAGAAAGTTTCACAGAGTGGGAAGCAGTGGTTACAAAATTTTTAAACAAGTACTTCCCACAATCTAAGGTGACAAAAGGCAAGCAAGAGATTTCTTCATTTAAGCAGGGCATGGAAGAATCACTGGGGCATGTATGGGACAGGTATAAAAGCTTGTTACGAAAAACTCCCATGCATGGTTTCAAAGAAGAAGAAGTAGTCCTAACTTTCCTTGGAGGTCTTGGTTCACAAACTAAGATGATGTTTAATGCCTCAGCAGGAGGAAACATTAACTGGAAAACTCCAGAGGAAGCAACATAAATTATTGAAAATATGGCTACTAGTGACAACAAACTCAACATTGAAAAAGGATATCTTAATCAGAAGGAGTTGTTACAATTAAATGATGCTTTGCTTATTCAAAATAGAATTATCTCTCAACAGCTGGAAGAAGTAATTATGAAGCTTGCTCAAATACCACAAGAAATACAACAGGTCTCAATGGTTCAAGTGCAACAGCAAAAATGGCAAATGCAATCTACTCCATCTGAGAAAACAACAAAACTTGAAGAGACTTTCCAAAGATTCTTGAAGACGAATGCGTCTTATTGTCAGAATGTAGATGCTGCATTTAAAAATATGGAGGTTTATGTTGAGAGAATAGTTGACAAGATGAAACATGATAATCTCAGAAAGGAGTGTAAAACTGTTGTGACCAAAAGTGGTAGAGTGTTAGAGGAGAGAAAAAAAAAAGAGAGGAGAAAGAAAATGAGAGTGAGAGTGAAAAAGAAACATGTGAGTGGAAAGAAAGAGTTGAGAGAGAGAAAAAGAAAGAAGAAGAAGAGGAGAGGAAAGAAAAAAAAGAGAGAGAAGAGAGAGAGGAGAGACAAAAAGAAAAAGAGTGTGAAAAGCCACTTCCTTATCCAAAGAGTTATTCAAGGAAGGAGAAAGAAAAGCAGTTGGAAAGATTCATGGAGTTGTTTAAGAAGCTGAAGATTACTATACCATTCTCTGAAGTATTGCAACAGATGCCAGCATATGCAAAGTTTTTGAAGGAACTCCTCACAAAGAAACACAAGTACATTGAAAAGGAAACTATCAATGTACAGGGTAATTGCAGTGCAATCATATAGAAACTACCTCCTAAACTTAAAGATCCAGGAAGCTTCACTATTCCATGTACCATAGGAGGTGTGAAAGTTGGAAGAGCATTGATTGATTTGGGAGCTAGCATTAATTTAATGCCGTTATCCATGTGCAGAACAATTCAGGGGTTGGAAATTAAACCAACCAGAATGGCTCTTCAATTGGCAGACAGGTCTCTTAAATATGTTAGAATTGCTGCAGCGGAATTATTAGCGTGATAACAAACCAAGAGGGGGGGGTGAATTGGTTATATTCTTTTATTATGCCTTTTTATATTTTTCTCTTGATTTTTCTTACTAAGCAGATAATTAAAAATAAATAACAGAGTAAGGGAAAGAGAAAAATTGCACAGGTGATTTTATCCTGGTTCAGATCACTAGGATCCTACGTCCAGTCGCTTATCTCAAACAAGATAAACCTTTTTCACTATCACAAAACAATTACAAATATTAGTCACAGAAAAATAATTTGTAACAGTTTAGAAATTACCACCTCTCTTGAAACCACAAGAGATGAACTTACACCTCCTTTGAATCTTCACAAAGGATGACCACCTCCTTCGAATGCTTCACGAAGGATGATTCTCTTCCAAACACTTCCTCAGACACACCAAGGATGAACCAGCTATTCCTCTGTCACCGCAATACCACTTCAGGACGTTGCAGACAAGAGTTTCCTTAGCTTCAGCAAATTCACAGAGTTCTCAAAAGAGTTCAGAGTACTAGAGCACAAGGGAAGAGTTATTTTTGAGAGAAATAGTGAGCCAATTTATAGACTCAGCCTAATACCCTTCCATTCTTCGAAAACGGGCCATCTAACGCATTTAATCGATTAACATAAGTATTAATCGATTAAAATGAGTACAACGGCTAGTTTTTCAAATCTGAAATCCCCAACGGTCAGTGTTAATCGATTATTCTCAGGATTAATCGATTAGCTAATCGATTATTATACACTTTAATCGATTATTCCAGTGGCACTTGGGTTTTCAGGATCAGCCTCGGTTTTAATCAATTAAAACTAGGTTTAATCGATTAAAACAGAATGTTGACGAATCTCAACAGCATTTAAATGTAAATTACAATAATCAGTCCTAATACATTTGTGAACACTACTTCATCAACTTAGATTATTACAAAAGCTTTATAAAAATACATAAATCTTTAACTTGTCTTGACTTGTGCAACTCTGTTCATCATCAAAACTTCATCTTTGATTTTTGCTAACAAAATATCCATATGGAGTGGTTGAAGATGTTCTAGTGAAGGTTGACAAATTTGTATTCCCAGTGGATTTTATTGTGATGGAGATGTAAGGGAATAATGATGTTCCTCTTATTCTTGGGAGACCTTTTATGAAGACTGCTAGAGTTTTAATTGATGTAGAGAATGGTAAGCTTAAATTGAGAGTTGATGATGAAGAAGTCACTTTTGACGTATCCAAGGCCATGACATATCCAAATGATGACAAAGCATGTTTTCAATTTGATGAACTTGATGAAATTTGTATGGTGCAAGAAAGGATGGTGCGAAATATTTCTCCATTGGAAAAAACTCTCATTGATGCATGTGAGGATTTAGATGAAGAAGAAGAGAAATTGATTGATGAATGTCTAATGGACTTGGAAACATTGAAAAAAAGTCCGGAGGAAGATCCAATATTCAAAATAATTGATAAGGAAGAAGCAGTCAAAGCACAGACACCAGAATTAAAAAGATTGCCATCACATCTGAAATATGTTTTTCTAGAAGAAGATGGAACAAAGCCAGTCATCATCAATAACTCTTTATCTTTACAAGAAGAAGAGCAGTTGATAGAAATTCTAAAAGCCAACAAAGAAGCAATTGGGTGGTCAATATCATATCTCAAAGGTATTAGCCCAACTTATTGCATGCACAAGATTTTTATGGAAGAAGATTATAAACCAAGTGCTCAACCACAAAGAAGGTTAAATCCTGTTATGAAGGAGGTGGTCAGAAAAGAAGTGTTGAAACTGCTAGAAGCTGGTATCATCTATCCAATCTCTGACAGTGAATGGGTGAGTCCAATACAGGTGGTTCCAAAGAAAGGTGGGATGACAGTAATTTATAATGATAAGAATGAACTTATTCCTACTCGGACATTTACTGGCTGGCGTATGTGCATTGATTACAGGAAGCTGAATAAAGCTACTAGGAAAGATCATTTTCTTCTTCCTTTGATGGATCAGATGTTAGAAAGGTTATCAGGGCAGGCTTTCTATTGTTTTCTAGATGGATATTCTGGGTACAATCAAATATTGGTAGATCCAAAAGACCAGGAGAAGATGGCTTTTACTTGTCCTTTTGGTATCTTTGCATATAGAAAGATGCCTTTTGGATTATGTAATGCTCCAGCTACGTTTCAGAGGTGTATGCAGGCAATTTTTGCAGATCTCTTAGAAAAATGTATTGAAGTATTCATGGATGATTTCTCAGTTTTTGGAAATTCTTTCCAAAGATGTTTGGCTAATTTGAACACTGTTCTCAAAAGATGTGTTCAGACAAATCTTGTTCTTAATTGGGAGAAATGTCATTTCATGGTAACTGAAGGAATTGTATTGGGGCATAAAATTTCTGCTAAAGGAATTGAGGTAGACAAAGCTAAAGTAGAAGTCATTGAGAAACTACCTCCACCAACAAATATAAAGGGGATTAGAAGTTTTCTTGGTCATGCTAGGTTTTATAGAAGATTCATCAAAGATTTCTCAAAAATTGCTAAACCATTGAGTAATCTTTTGATGAAGGATGCTCCTTTTGTGATGAATAAAGACTGTTTGAAAGCTTTTGACACATTGAAGAAGAAGTTAGTGTCAGCTCCAGTAATTGTAGCGCCAGATTGGAATCAAAATTTTGAATTAATGTGTGATGCAAGTGATTATGCAATAGGAGTTGTCCTTGGCCAGCGGAAAGAACAAAAGTTTCACCCAATTTATTATGCTAGCAAAGTTCTGAATGATGCTCAATTAAATTATGCTACCACAGAGAAAGAATTTTTGGCCATTGTATATGCTCTAGGGAAATTTAGACCTTATCTTATTGGGTCTAAGGTGACTATCTATACAGATCATGCAGCTATCAAATATTTGTTGACAAAACCAGATTCTAAGCCACGTCTGATTAGATGGGTACTGCTATTGCAAGAATTTGATGTAGAAATCCGTGACAAGAAAGGAAGTGAGAACTTGATTGCTGATCATTTGTCACGGTTAGTCAACAATGAGGTCACTAGCAAGGAGTCTGAAATCTGGGATTCTTTTTCAGATGAATCACTCATGTATATTCAGCAGAGGCCCTGGTTTGTTGATATGGCTAATTTCAAAGCTGCAAGGGTCATACCGGAAGACTTAACTTGGCAACAAAGAAAGAAATTTTTGCATGATGTCAAGCAGTTTGTTTGGGATGATCCTTATTTGTTCAAGATTGGAGCAGATAATCTTCTGAGAAGATGTGTTACGAATGAAGAAGCAGAAGGAATTCTCTGGCATTGTCATGATTCACCCTATGGAGGACATTTTAATGGAGAAAGAACAACAGCAAAAGTCCTTCAATCAGGGTTTTATTGGCCAACTTTATTTAAAGATGCTCATAATCATGCTAGAAATTGTGATAAATGTCAAAGAGCAGGGACAATCACTAAACGTCATGAGATGCCTTTACAATGTATTTTAGAGGTTGAGGTTTTTGATTGTTGGGGTATTGACTTTGTTGGACCCTTCCCTCCATCTTTCAACAATGAATATATTCTGGTAGCAGTGGATTATGTGAGTAAATGGGTGGAAGCATTAACTTGTCCTAAAAATGATGCTAGCACAGTAATTAAATTCCTGAAGAGGCAGATATTCTCACGTTTTGGCACTCCAAGAGTGTTGATCAGTGATGGAGGATCTCATTTTTGCAATTATCAGCTAGAGAAAGTACTCAAACACTATGGAGTAAAACATAAGGTAGCTGCACCTTATCATCCACAAACCAATGGACAAGCTGAGGTGTCTAACAGGGAGATAAAAAGGATCCTGGAAAAAACAGTGACTTCATCAAGAAAGGATTGGTCTCTCAAATTGGATGATGCTCTTTGGGCTTATAGGACAGCAATGAAAACGTCTATGGGATTATCACCGTTTCAATTAGTCTATGGGAAAGCATGTCATTTGCTAGTAGAATTGGAGCATAGAGCATTATGGGCTTTGAAATTCTTGAATTTTGATCCTTATGAAACTCAATGCACACGCAGAAGGCAGATTTTGGAGCTTGAAGAAATGCGATTACATGCATATGATTCATCCAAGGCTTACAAAGACAAGATTAAATTTTATCATGACAGGAAGTTGGTGAATAGAGTTTTCAATCCAGGACAACAGGTACTATTGTTCAATTCAAGATTGAAGATATTTTCTGGGAAGCTGAAGTCAAAATGGTCAGGACCATTTGTGATAAAAGAAGTGCATCCGCATGGAGCAATTGAAATATTTAATCCAGCTGCTGCTGATCCACAGAGAAGTTGGGTGGTGAATGGTCAACGTCTCAAACCCTATCTAGGGGGAGAGGTGCAACAATTTTCCACAATGATGTTGTTGGTTGATCCTTGAAAGTTTGGGTCAGGCTCGTGACGTTAAACAAGCGCTTACTGGGAGGCAACCCAGTACTCTCTAAGTATTTTATGTTTTTAGATTAGGTGTGATGTACTTTATTAGACATCTGGTTTGTTATGATGGTTTGCTATTAACTGTGATTGTTTGATAAGTAATGCTCGATGATGCTTATTGATTGATTGATGTTGAGATGATGTGCACATTAAAATGCTTATACAGGTGATTCACAAGCTTTGTGAACAAATGCATGATATTATGATTGTGGTTTTGAGATTAAGCAGGATGTGTATGTCAAATGTGAATGAGCTTATATGTGAGGTTTTGAGCTCCAGAGTTTTTGGTATGATTGAATGCTATTACTTTGAAAGCATGAATGAATGCTAAAAAAGTAAGAATATGCAAAGAAAAAGAAAAAGAAAAGAAAAGAAAAAGAAGCAAAGGTCAATGCAAATGCAAAGGCAAGTTGGGAATGAATAAGAATAATTGTGTTGTTATGATTCTCTTAACTCAAGGATTTTGTGATCCAGAAAAACCAATTTTCTTGTTAGCCCAGCCACATTATAAGCCATTGAAAAGTCCTTGTGATGATGCATGCTTGTGAATGTTTTTGATTATGGTAAAATGAAAGGCAAAGTTGATTCATGTGACATTGTGATAGTAGAGTGACTGAGTGATTACCTCTTATACACTTGTGTGTGAGTGAAACACTTTACCTGGTGAGGAAATATTCCATGAGCACATGAACATCCATGCTTAATTGATTGATCATTCATGAAAAATAACATTTGTTGGATATTAATTAACTTTGTGAAACACTAAAGCATGTGCACATCTTGATTGAACTCTTGGTCATAAGTTTGATTGAAGTTTTTACTTATCTTGAAAAAGAGGATTTTTGAATGAGTGAACCATCATATGAATTGGTTGAAGATTGAGTTACATCTTGTTTGCTTGAGGACAAGCAAAGTTCTAAGTTTGGGGTTGTGATAACAGTTGAAAAACTATTATTTTCATGCTTAAAATTGATACTAAAAGCAACCTTTATACTTAGAAACTAGCTTGAAATCATGCTTTTATTCATATTTTCAGAAATAAGAAAGCTGGACAGGTTTATGCTTGATTTCAGTGTTTTTGTGCAAGTTTTAAGGTGAATTTAGTGAAAGAAGTGAAGAAGGAGAGAGATGGAATCAGAAAAGATATCAAAAGTGTAAAAGGAGAAGCCGCAACTGTCGCTCAGCGGCAGTTTACCGCTGAGCGGCACTCAGGAATTCACGTTGGAACCGCTGAGGGGCAAAATGGCCGCTGAGGGGAAGAAACTACTCACGCACTCACCGCTGAGCGGTACTTTACCACTGAGCGGCACACTTATGGGCTTGGGCCTAGATTTTCTGTAATTTTAGAATAGTATATAAGCTTTAGGACGTCCTAGGGTTTGTATCTTTGGCAAAGACGAAGCAAACACTCTCTCTTCCACCCCTTTGAAGGAGGATCTTGGATGCTCATGCTACCTCTTCACCTTTCTAGGGTTTTATCCTTCATTCTTTCATTATTGTTCATCTAGGTTCACCATGAATATGGTGAACTAAACCTTGTATGTTTGTTGGGGAATCAATGTAATCTTTTGAAGCTCTCATATATGGAATTTGTGCTTGCATCTTAATCTAAGACTTATGCTTTCTTTCATCATTAGTTAGGGTTTTTCCTCTTTGCTCAAAGCTTGCTTTGTTTAACTCATTCAATGCATGATTATTGATTTTGTCGATACGGGAACGTACGAGGAAGTCTAGATCCGGGGAATTACTCCCAATAGTATATTGGTTGTCGTTAAGGTCCTGTGCTAAAAGAACTAATTACTAGGAATGCTAGGAATTGTATGAACTCGTAATTGGGGATAGGCCTTCTTGACAAGGTAATTTAGAGAGTGACATTAACAATGATGACTTGAATGTTGAATTCCTAAAATATATGAGAGTGGATAAGATGAAATTGACCCCCAACAACATATTCATATATATATTTCATAGAAAGTGCTTGTCTTTTGCTTTTTCCATTGATCAAAACCTCATGCATACATGTTTATTTTCGTCTTTTGCATATTACAATCCAATTATTTCGTCCTTAAGTCTTAGCTAATCAAAGAATCACATAACTAAACTAGGTCGTGAGTCCTTTGGGAGAACGATACTTGGTCTTACCGAGTTTATTACTTGAAACGATTCGGTCATACTTGCCGATTGTTCAACAAGTTTGTAACATCATATTTTGGTGATCATAAATTTGTCCATCAACTATCAACTAGGAGATATGAAGTTACCTAAAACCACTCAAAGACTAAAGCACGGTGGTAAGCTCTACAAAACACATAAACAATGATAAAACTAGCAAATTGATCAACTCAACTACTGTTTTTGAGATTCAGTGATAATTTCTGATTGTTAGCACTTGAAACATGTATGAATGTATCAAAAACACTTGTCTCAAGCCTTAGAATCAATAAATTTTTGCGAAAAAGAGTGTGCTCATGATCAAACCATTAGAGTAAATGCCTTTTAGCAGTTGTATAATGTTTCTTTGTCACATGTTTCAATTCAAATCACAACCTAGCTTTTGTTACAACCCAAACCAATTACAAATGCACAAATTAAAAAATCAGAGTGTTGATTCAACTTTGCACTACGAAAAATGAACTGTAAATTGAGGTTTTGAGTTGTGAAATTGCACAACAGTGGTTATAAGTCAAATTAGAATTTTAGAAGAGCTTTAAATCATCAAAACAAAGTATTTTGAGTTATTATTTGGCATAGAAATAGTAGATTCCAAAATTTGACCTTATAACAGCTAATAATGTAGCAAATTAAACAACTACACACCTCATTCTAAGTTATACTGATTCAAACAGCCAGCTATGAATGCAAATGACTATAGAAAGTGTAAATACACTAAACTAAGCTTGAAAACAAAACTAAGCATGATCAAACTCAAACTGGACATTACAAGGACATTTAAGACGATGAAAACCATCACTTTTGAGTTAAAATAGAAGTGGAGTAGTGATTTTGAGTTGCAGGCTGTTTATAACTCATTGTAGAGTTTAAAGACAATTAAAATCAACAAATAAAGTTACTTGAACATTGAGTTGTGTGTTTAAATCACTTGCATATGATTTTTAGTATCAACCTACCAAACTAGGGACTTTTTCTAGTGCAGAAATTTTTTTCCAGCTAAGCTTTGATTCTTTACTTCATTTCTCTTTTGTTTAAAATCGTGGCCTTGTGAGCATGCATATACATAGGAATCAGGTTTGGGATGGATGTAGGGTGCTTGATGATTAATCTTTTGTTGTTGTTGCGTTTTGCTAATTAAAATTGTCCATTATTGTACAAGGTTTTGGGGTTTCAATTAAGAGCACATAACGTTTGGAAGCTTCAAACGTAGTGGGTTAAAGTTAGTTGCAAAAGTATCATTGTTTAAGGGCTACACTCAAGTGTCAAAGACTTCATCATTTCCAGGTAGGTAAATGATGTCGTATTCTGTTTGCCTTGCTTTATTTTGCTCCTAATTGATCTGTCTAAAAGCCTATAGCGATGCAACAATTTCATAAATAAACATGCTGGCTCCTCGTTTTGGTAAATAAAATTTTGTTTGCCTTTTATCTCTCTTTCTCTTTCGCCTTTTGTCATCTCTCTTGTGTTGTCTGTGTTGCATGTTCTTCTTATATATAATCTCCGCACCTTGTTCCCTACTCTTCAACCGAAATTCGCAGTTGGAAAGAGACCATCACAACACCCTTAAAAATATCTTTCAATACAGGGTAAGACTTAAAATGAGTTACTATAAGGATGAAGTAGAGTTCAAGGACAAACCAACATGCATATATGTTGGTTATATATTGTCTTGAATCCCCCAAGTAACCAAACTAGAAGGAGGAACCAAAGTTATAGTTGTTTTATAGTTTATATATTAACTGTAAAACTGAAAATTCCTTACTAAGGCTAAAGTAGACCATCTCTTAGGTAAAACTTCATTAACTTTGCTCCAACTGGTAGTGGTTAAGGGTACTGCAGTGATTAATTTGGCCTTCAACATGTTAAAAGACATGTCTCTTAAAGTCTCCAAGAACCTCTACATGAATTTGGACTTTAATTGTGAAAGTGAACTCTAAAGTCAAAGTTCAACATATGATTTTGGACTTCAATTGTGAAGTCTCAAAATTGAAGTACTTAAAACATAAAATGTGTTCTAAAAATAGGTGACAATTTCGAAATTCAACTAATATAACTTAATAGAGTATATTGTTGTTATCCTAACAAGTTTAAAGTACTTAAATGATCCTAATAGAGATGTCAAATTGGATCAAGTAGCAAAATGTCAAAATTAGACTACCTAAAACCTAAAAAGAGTACTACTATATTTAACATCCTAACAAGTTTAAACTAGTAGATAGAAGCTAGGAAATTTGTCAAAAGCAAAGAATTATCTCAACTTCAAAATTTGACTATGAAGAACCTAAAAAAGTCTACTAAAAGGGTGACAAAGTGGCAATTCACCTAAAGTAGACTAATAATAACTAATGTTAATATCCTAACAAGTCTAAAGTAGTCAATTGACACTAGGAAAGTACTCAAAAGCAATCAATTACCTAAAACTCAAATTTTGAGTAGTTAGAACCTAAAAAAGTGTACTAAAAAGGTGACACATTGGTTTAAATCGTGTTTGTACTAGTTGTGCTTTTCATTCCAGTGTTCCTTAGTGTTTCTTCATCATTTTAATCAGTGAATTTCATTTGCTTGACTTGAATTCCAGCTTCCATATTCATTTTCCAGTTTTGTCTAAAGTCATGTGCCTTATGTGCAAACCTATTTATGTCATCAAGTGATTATTCTGTTCCAGCCTTTATTTTCTGTGTTTTCTTTAGAAAACTGTGTTTAGATGCATGTCTACCAATATATCAATCCATAAAAGTCAATGAGGCAATGTGTAGGCTGGATGATATAAGCTAAAGTATAAAAAAAGTTATTCTGGTTTTCAAGGTCTGCACATAATAATAAATTCTGGTGCAGTATCGAAAACCTATTCCACTGCACATTTTGTTGTTCTCAAGATATGAACACGTTCATTTGATGTTATTACACATGTCTGAAGTACTGGCAACTTGTATTAATCCATAAAATGCAAAAAGCATATCTAAGTTGCTTCATATCCATTACCAAAGTGTTGTCGCATATTGTAATCAATCTTTTAACCGTGATTGATATCCTTGCATGTGGTTTATGTCTTTAAACATGTCGTACGTAATATTCTTCAGCTAGATCTAGTGAATTAGGACTTCCATAAGCTTTGTTTGTGCTGTCCAGTTTGATTGTAGTATTTGTTTTCAATTCTGGTGCAAAAATGGTGTAAAAAATGTTGTATAATTGGCTGCAACAGGGGTGATTTGATGAATCTGATTGTTTTAGCACATTTTTACCATTAGTGCAAGTTTATTTTGTCATTTGGAACTTGTATGAACTGTTCATTTGGTCAAATGTGAGCCATTATGCAATATCACTTTGTAAACCATCACTTTTGCCTAAAATTGGAAATGAACTAGTGATTTTCTGCTGCAGTGTGTTTCTTCGCTGTTTCAGTGTTTAAACACATCATCATTGATGATACAAAGTTGCTCAAAACATCAAATTATGTGTCCAAACATGTTTGTGCAAATTCACCCTTTAAACCACCAAATTTTGCCTAAAATTGGAAGTAGACCACTAATTTTCTGGTGTAGTCTTTATCTTTATTGTTTAAGTGATTGCACACCTTCAAATTGATGATATAAACTTGCTTGAAGCATCACTTTAGCTGTTCAAACACATCCAAGCATTTTTGGCCTTGAAACCACATTTTCAAAGTCATTTTGTGGTGCAGTGTGCATTTCATGTGCTGTTTGAAATTTGCCAAACTTTATTCTTGATTTCTGGATTGGCAAAAGCTGGTATGATGTTTCCAAATGGAATTATATGATCGAAAACAATATAGAACATCCATAAAGAAGTCTAACTACAAACTGACACTACAAAAACAACCGAGAACTCAAAAAATGACACCCTATAACCTAAAAAGTGTACTAAATAGCTGACAATTTCGAAATTCACCTAAACTATCTTAAGAATGTGTAATGTTCTTATCCTAACAAGTTTAAAGTACTTAAATAAAGTTTAGAAAAATGTCAAATTGGATCAAGTACCAAAATCTCAAAATTTGACTACTTAGACCTAAAAAGTGAAGTAAGTATGTTACAAAATGGGAATTGACCTAAACTAACCTAAGACTGAGTATTCTACACATGCAAACGATTTTATAGTTGTTGAAGGAAGCTAAGAAACATGACACAAGATGACCTAGCTATATGTCAAAGTTTGCGTACTTGGCACCTAAAAAAGTAGATGAAATAGCTAAAAATCACTAGTCAAAGACCATGAGTGAATGTTGATGTATATGTTGTATGTTGATGTATATATTGTATGCTCCTCTATCTTGTATGTTCATTTATTAGGCTACAACTTGATTAAGTTAAGTAGTCTTTTAAAGTCCTATCGTACTACACACATTCTGAATGGAATTAGAAGGGTGAAAGTACCTTAAACACTTACAATGTACAAAATATGTGGAAGTACTCTATAAAAGAGAACTTCAGTAATGTCAGAAAATTGACTCCCCCAAATTTAATACACAACCACTTAGGATGTCAAAGACGGTTCAATACTGAGGACTTGTCTTTGCATGCCCTTATTGAATGCCTATGACAATAGTGTTGAAATTGCCTTCCATGTTCGACTTGAGTAGTAATAGGTTTATTACTTATGTCACATGGAGTGTTGCTGTATTGGCTAAGTTTTGATTTCTTTGGCTTGTCACAGAACATGGCCCATTTTCCCAATCATCGTGGATGAATGTACGATCGTTGTTATAGTGGAAGGAAAGGTTTGAAGGAATCTTTTGTCCTTGGAGTTGAACAGTTTGTGGAGACGGTCCGACGATGTCAATATTATGCCCTTGATGGAGGGATTCGATGTCATGCATGAAGTGCGAATGTACAAGGATTTTGAAGGATGAAGTGGTCAAACTTCACCTTTACCAAAAAGGGTTCATGCCTAATTACACGGTTTGGATATATCATGGTGAAGAAATTCCATCGACCTCTACTGCAGCTGAAAAGCGGCTTGCATCAGGTTTGAATAGTACTGTACATACATCTGAGATAGATCAATTTTTCTATATGCAAGAGATGGTCGACAATGCTCTTCATCGTCATGCTGAACAAGAAGCAAACGATAGTCATGATGAAGAGTCTCCAAATGAAACCACTCAGAGGTTTTACAATTTACTAACAGAGGCAAATCTACCTGTATTTGAAGGTTTATCTGAGTCAAAATTGTCAGTGTGCATTAGACTCATGGCTAGCAAATCTAATTGGAACGTTCCCATTCAAGCAGTGGACTTCTATACAAAATTGATGTTAGATTTGACACCACCAAACAATGTTATGCCGAAGAATTATTACCAAGCAAACAAATGTGTTTCAAAGTTGGGATTGGAAGTCAAGAAGATTTATTGTTGTGTTAATGGATGTATGTTATTCTATGACAATGACAGTGGCAAAAATGATGCATTGTTGGTTGAATGCAAGTTTTGTGGCTCACCTCGATATCATACGATGCATGCTGGACGGAGGCAAAAAAAACCAATTCCCTTAAAGTCCATGTTCTACTTGCCTATAATACCAAGATTGCAAAGATTGTTTACTTCAATGCAAACATCAGAACACATGGCATGGCATGATGGTAACAAAACTGAAGGATTTTTGTGACATCCTTCTGATGGTGAAGCTTGGAAGCACTTCAATCATAAACATCCATCCTTTGCTAGTGAACTGCTGATAACAGTTGAAAAACTGTTATTTTCATGCTTGAAATTGATACTAAAAGCAACCTTTAGACTTAAAAACTAGCTTGAAATCATGCAGTTTATCTATATTTTCATAAATAAGAGAGCTGGACAGGTTTATGCTTGATTTAAGTGTTTTTGTGCAGGTTTTAAGGTGAATTTAGTGAAAAGAGTGAAGAAGGAGAGAAGTGACATTAGAAAAGACAAGAAAGAGTGCAAAAAGAGAAGACAAAGGCACCGCTCAGCGGCATTTTACCGTTGAGCGGCACTCAGGAGGTTGCGGGAGTCACGCTGAGGGGCAAACTGGCCGCTGAGGGGAAGAAATGTGACGCGCAACCACCGCTGAGCGGCACTTTTTGGGCTTGGGCTTTTGTAATCTTTTGTAACTCTAGATTAGTATATAAGGGCTTGTACATCCCTAGGATTAGTATCTTTGGCAGAAACGAGGCAAACACTCTCTCTTCCACCCCTTTGAAGGAGGATCTTGGATGCTCAGGCTACCTCTTCACCTTTATTGGGTTTATTCTTTCATTCTTTCATTGTTATTCATCTAGGTTCACCATGAATATGGTGAACTAAACCTTGTATGTTTGTTGGGGAATCAATGTAATCTCTTGAAGCTCTCATATATGGAATTTGTTGAGTACATCTTTTAAGTAAGACATATGCTTTCTTTCATCATTAGTTAGGGTTTTTCCTCTTTGCTCAATGCTTGCATAGTTTAACTCATTCCATGCATGATTATTGGTTTTGTCGATACGGACACGTACGGGGAAGTCTAGATCCGGGGAATTTCTCCCAATATTATACTGACAATATTCTATTGGTTGCCTTTAAGCTCCTGCACTCATGAACTAATCATTAGGAATGCTAGGAATTGTATGAACTATTTGATTAGGGAGAAGCCATCTAGAATGGTACATTAGAGAGTGGCATTAACAATGATGATTTGAATGTTGAATTCCTAAAATATATGAGAGTGGATGAGATGAAATTGACCCCCAACAACATATTCATTCATATAATTCCTTGAAAGTGTTTATCTTTTGTCTTTGCCATTGATCAAACTTCATGCATACATGTTTATTTTCTGTCTTGCATTTTAAACTCTAAATATCTCGTTTGTAAGTCCTAGCTAATCAACAAATCACATAACTAAACTAGGCTGTGAGTCCTTTGGGAAGAACGATACTTGGTCTTACCAAGTTTATTACTTGAACGATTCGGTCATACTTGCCGATTGTGAAACAAGTTTGTGACATCATATTTTGGTGATCATAAATTTGTCCATCAACCGCGTAACTTCAGACTTGGTCTATGCTCTGATGGGTTTACCCCGTACATTCAGGTGTGTGCATCACCATATTCATGCTGGCCCGTGATAGTTACCCCATACAATCTACCACCTGAGATGTGTATGATAAAGCCATACATGTTTTTATCGTGTATAATACTAGGTCCATCTAATCCCAAATCATTCATTGATGTTTATTTGGAGCCTTTGATTGATGATTTGAAGAAGTTATGGAATGGTGTTTGGACGTATGACGTTTCAAGGCAGCAAAATTTCCTTATGAGGACAACCTTGATGTGGACTATTAATGACTTCCCAGCGTACAACATGTTATCTGGTTGGAGCACGCATGGTCGATTAGCTTGTCCACATTGCATGAAACATACTAAGTCATTCCAACTGAGTTATGGCCGAAAAAGTAGTTGGTTTGACTGCCATCGACGGTTCTTGCCCATTGATCACCCCTTTAGAAGAAACAAAAAGGCATTTCGCAAAGGGCAAGTTGAAACGGATTTGCCCCCGCCCAAGTTGACTGGATCACACGTTTGGAGAAGAGTTAAAGACTATCCAAAAGTCACTGAATCTGGTCAGAATAGGATAGAAGGGTTTGGAGAATGGCATAATTGGACTAAAAGAAGCATATTCTAGGAACTTCCCTATTGGAAAGACAACTTGCTAAGACACAACCTCGATGTCATGCACACAGAAAAAAATTTCTTTGACAATGTTTTCAACACAGTTATGAATGTTATAGGTAAGACAAAAGATAATGAGAAAGCAAGAAAAGATTTACCCTTGTATTGTGGACGAAAAGACTTAGAGTTGAAGGCGCATGGTAACGACCGATTATTTAAAACCAAAAGCAAATTACACCATGTCAAAAGACGAGGCTAGAATAGTGTGTGGATGGATCAAGGAGCTTAGAATGCCAGATGGATATGCTTCTAACTTGTCCAGATGTGCCAATGTTCAAAACGGTACTATTCAAGGATTGAAGAGTCATGATTGTCATGTATTCATGGAGACTTTCATCCCTCTTGCGTTCAGTTGTTTGGCAATGCACGTGTTAAATCCACTGATAGAACTCAGTAACTTCTTTAAAGATTTGTGTTGCAAGACACTAAAGGAGAATTCTCTTAAAAGGATGGATGAAAATATCCCAATTATTCTCTGCAAATTAGAAAGAATATTCCCTCCTGCATTCTTTGATTCAATGGAGCATATTCCAATTCATCTTGCATATGAAGCTTGGCTTGGGGGACCCGCATCTGATTGCTTATGATATCTATCTGCCATCATAAACACATGTACCTCGTTATTTAGTTCAATCCTACTACATGCCTTCTCCTTTGAGATACCTTTATGACTCATTAATTTCCTGACCAGTCCGACATTATCCCACCTTTTTTCTTGGGCATAAATATTTGACAAAACTACAAGGGCCCCATCATGATCAGGCTCTAACTCAAGTACTCGTTTTGCAGCAAATTCCCCTAATTCAAGCTCACCGTGATTTTGACAAGCAGACATTAGGGATCCCCAGATGATAACATTTGGCGAAAAAAGCATAGTCTCAATAAGCTCCAATGCTTTTCTCAAGAGTTTGGCTCTGCAATATAGGTCCACCATGCAACCATAATGTTCACGTTGGGGAGAAATGTTGTGGTCATTGATCATGGAGGAAAAGAATTTCTCGCCCTCCTCAACCAAGCCTGCATGACTGCATGCATAAAGTATACCTATAAACGTAACCGCATTGGGCTCAATATTTTGTACTTTCATCCTATGGAAAAGAGCTATGGCACTATCAGCATCCCCATGAATGGCGAAAGCATTGATCATGCTGGACCAAGATATCACATTTTTTCTTGGCATATTCTCAAATACCTCTCTTGCTCTGACCAAGTTGCCACATTTAGCATACATATCAACTAGGGCATTGTTGATGGGAAGAGCCCTTCCAAAACCATTTTTATCTGCATATGAATGAACCCATCTGGCTTTAACAAGTGCACCAACATGAGCACAAGCAGAAATGACACTCAACATCCTGATCTGATCAATCAGGCACTATTCTCCGTCGCTACATCTCATCAAACAATTCAAGAGCCTCTTGAGGCTGATCACTTTCAGCATAACCAGATATCATGGCACTCCAACACACCAAGTCCTTCTCAACTATTTGGTCAAATATGAAGCGCTCATCTTTCTCCAACCCAATCTTCGCATATCCCGAAAGCATAGCAGTAGAAACAACCAAATGTTTTGAGGGAAGTTGATCATAGACTTCCCTAGCCAGATACATAGCACCACAACTTGCATACATATTAACAAGAGCAGTTTGTAGATGTGAGTCAACACGAAAACCATTATCCTTAATGAACTTATGAATTGCTTTGCCATAGCTTAAATTTCCCACATGACCACAAGCAGAAAGCACGATACAAAGGATAATACAATCAAGCTCCATACCAGAAATCTTCATTTCTTCGTAGAGCCTTAAAACATGGTCATAATAACCACTCTGGGAGTACCCATCAATCATAATATTCCAGGTAACAGCATCCCTGTGAGACATTTTGTCAAACACCAAACGGGCATCCATAATACGTCCACATGCCGCGTACATGGCAATCAAGGCGGTTTGAATAAAAGGGTCGTCATGGAAGCCCAACTTGGAAACCAGGACGTGAACCTCCAAGCCCAGATTCAAGGTAGAAAGTTTGGAAATGGCCTTCAACAGAGGGGGAAAGCTGAACCTGTCCAGAAGGGTACCGTTTCTCCGGACGAGGCGATAGAGGAGGAGGGTCCCCTCCGGTGTGGGGCCAGGAGAGAACCGACAGAAGAGTTGGTTGGAGAAACGAGTGTGTGGATTTGGAATTTGGGTGAAAAGAGAAAGCGCATAGTGAAGGGCTGAAGGAGAAGAAGAAGAAGAAGAAGAAGGAAGGGTGCAACAACAAAGAAGGAGTTCGAGAAGCAGAGAATTAGAGTGGTCCACCTTTGAACAGAGCATGCACTTGCTTCACATGTCTTAGCGTCTTGCATGGTTCCAACACTCCCTTCTCTATACCAATCATCCTCGTGCTGCAAATGCTCGTGCTCATGCTCACGTCAATGCTCATGCTCACGCCAATGCTCATGGCCATGCTTCTTTATTGTTTATCAGAATTTCTAAATTAAATTGCCAATAATCCATACACTTTTATATTATAAATTCAATTATTCATTACATACTTTCAAAAAGAATTATGAATACTAATTATTCTATAAGTTACATGTTATAAAATATTTATTATAATAAAGAATATCTTTTGAAAAAAATTAAAAAAAAAATTCTATACCTGAATTCCAAACTCAAATCCTAATCAATATGACTCCCAAGCATTTGGGAGAGGAGAACGAGTCTTAACTGCAACAACGTTTAGATTTTGCGATACTTTGAGAAACTCTGTTATTCCTAACAAGAAGGAGAAACTGATACTGGGAAACTGATACAGAGAGGAAGCAAGAAGAGAAGGTGACGTAATGAGTTTGATTAACGCATGGCTCGATCTTAAAAAAGTTCTCAAGTTCAAGAAGGTTCTTCCCTTCCTTTTTCCCTGTTTCTCTACAGCTAGGGCTTTTAATTTCCCTCCCTATTTTGTTTCATTGTCAATTTCCTTTCTCCTTCGATTCATTTTTAACAAATCAGAGTCAATGCATATCCCGGATCAGGTTAATTCTGAGTTTTACTGTTACACTCTCTACTTTTCTTGATTCTGGCGTCTGAGAGCACAGATTCAATGTTTTCGTCACTTAATTTTAATTGGGGTTTGCAATTTGGACTTCCAGAAAAATGCTTTTATATTTGGAACAAATTTAGTTAAAATCAGCTTCTTTTAATTGGTTATCATCATAAAAGAACATGATTTTGTGGCTTCAAATTTCACTGAAAAGGTTTTCGTGCACACATTGTGAAAGTTCGTTGATGATGGACTTGACAGACGCCCGTGCTATGGGCTTTATCACTAAATATATGTTTTTTTCTTTTGTAGGAAAATTTGACACCTGCGGAAAATAATATGCTTAACTCACTCCACAGGGGATGTGTGAAGGATTTTACTGCTTGTGCACTTGTTGGGTATACAGCTGCGTGTATTGGTTTGTGATTTTAGTATCTTAATTATTGTGGTGCTAATTTATAATGATTTAGTGAATATTGCTTTAATATATGAAATTTTTGGCTTTGGGTCATTGTATGTTTAATGTGTTAAAAGTAATCGGACTGGTGACTAATCCAAGCAGTGGCAGTGATTGTAAGAATAACGAAGCTAAGAAATAAATACAGAAAGCGTTGTTCTTTCTGTTTTAGCTATTACCTTAACATCATGATGGAGAGAGAGGTCAGTGTCTTACTTCTTATTCTAATCAGGAAGATTCCTGTATATTTTTATTATTCTTCCATAGTCTCAGCAGATTATCATTTGGGGTTAGAATGACCATAAGATTATACCTTTATTCCAGCAACTCGGAATCTCAGTAAAGCAAAAATATTTCAAGTCAACCTTCCAGGCAGTAAGAGAAACTACTCATTGTCTTCTTCTTTTAGAGTTGCATAACCAGAAAGAGTCCTTCATATTTTAATTATACTGACATATCAGACTCTCATTGGGGTTAGTATGACCATAAACATTATACCTTTATTGCAGTAATTATGAATTTCAGTACACCAATTCGAGTCTACGTTTCATTTGGTAAGAGAAACCACTTATTGTATTTTTATTTCTACAGTTTTACTAAGGCCTTCATACGTTAGTCTTGTAAGTTGTCTTATCCTTTTGTAGTAGCTGGTGTTTACTCTGGAGTTTACTAAGGTCGAAGAAGCTTTTATTCGTTTGCAGATCAGGTTCTTACAACGGATGGTAGCTTACTGCAGAAGGAGTTCACGAATATGTAAGTTTTCTCCTCTCAGTTGCTCAGACTGTGAACATTTTTTATTTGTGCGATAAGTTTCAATTACCATCTCATTCTTTCGTGTTCTTTAGTAGGCAATAAAATAAATGCTGTCATAAGCAGAGCAATTCAGCTTAGCATTCGTCCACTGTGACGAGCTGTGTAGATAGGTGGGTGGTTGATTAAAACTGCAAAGGTTTTTTTTTTTTTGTGTAACAAGATCAACGTGAAGTGTCAATTACACGTTCTGAATAGAAGTAGAAAGTACGTTATTAGAAGGAGGGATATAGACAACCTTTTTCAAATGATATCAAAGACAGTCTAGGATTGATAGGAATGATGGTGAAGAGTTATTAAAAGCAAGGAAAGGTTATTATTACTTGGTATAGGAGTATTTTGGGTAAGTTGAAAATAAGGTGACTATCATAGTGTTACAGTTCACATGATCGTAACCCGTGTTTTTTCTTTCAATCCAACAGTGTTAACTTCTCTATTTTGTACATTGGATAGTGGAAATGAATGATTGGAACCCTGATATGGTAATCCGAACACTCATTTCCATTTTAACTGCAAAATCCCCCGTCCCCCAGTTGACTTATTGGTTGAAGACTCGACTATTATTAATCTAAATGAAATTGCTATGGGATTTAATTGATACCTTGTATTGTTGTAGTTGTCAAATTTTATATATAAGAATTTGATGACAGTTGAAGTTGTTCCAAATAATGTAGAGATTTTTTCAAATTTAAGTTTTTCATCTCTCTTTTACACTCTAGTTATCTTGTTAGTCATTCATGTTCTTCTATTAGTTTTAGTTCCTTCTATCATTTACAAATATAGCTTTGGTCTTTGGTATCACTTGATCAAAGAACAGTTTTTCTTTTACCATTTGAATTTAATAAACATGTAATGTCATTTTAGCTGTTACATCGGTGACACGGCCTCTTAGGCAGTTTGAGATTTTAAGTCAAATTTGTTTCCATTTTTCCATCATCATATTTAAAATAAGATATGGTTATAAAAGAAAATCTCACTATAAGAGGGCAGTACAAAGTCTAAATTGTATTAATTAAACCTATAAAAAGAATAAGAGCAAGAGTGGATTCAAATGCAAACACCAGGACCCACAGTAGCACTTTTAACTTGTTGATAAGAACATACAAAAAATCCACATTATTGAAAGTTAATTATGAAATATGAGTTGAGAATTAAAACCTGTTTTATTTGTTGTAACCAGTTAAAGGTTTATGCCTACCAAGTGGATACTTTGCTTGAAATATAATTATCATCTTTGCAATTGGAACTGTCCATGTCCCCCATGAAATTATGTATATCTCCGGATTGCTTTGTCACTAAAGAGGGGTGACATGGAAAGAGAAAAAAAACAGCTTCAATCTCCAGTGATCTCTCCTATTTCATCGTTATTTTGATTCAGTTGCTTTTCATTTCATTTACACATTTTAATTATTGTTAAATGTCAGAATGGTGACAAAATACCAGAATGATCCCTCCGTGATGCAGCTTCTATCTAAGCATTTCTATTTGGAGAGGATTTTTAATGATTCGAGTAATAATCCTAAATTAATATGGAGAGACCAGAATTTCTTTAGTGAGGTAGTCCATGGTCATAGGACACACGATCAAGTCTCTTATTGTAAATCCCAAGACCATTCTCGTAATGATTCTAATGATAAATCCCAAGGCAGGTCTGAAAATGTCACCAACAACAAAAATCCAAATCTTGAGACGAAGCATACTTTTGTAAGTATTCCTAGTTTCCCTTTTCTTGTTCTTTAATTAAAACTTTTAGTGTAATTAAATATACTAATTTCTAACTAATTTAAGGATAGAAGGATATGGACTGTGTTGGAGAACAAGGGTGGGATTTTTTGTTATTGTGTCTATTACAAAAAGATTTTGTATCCTCTGGAAAATGATAATTAAAACGATCGATTTTGTTTTGAATATAACATTTTTTGGTATACATTTTATTGCAGATAAACGCAGGTACGACGTGGGAATCAGACCCACTGGATCCTGTTTTTGGTTATACTCAGCCTTTGGAAGACACTATTCATTCAAGCGGAATCATGATGACCTTTCCAACTACAGCAGCTGTTTAGATCAATCACCCTTTAATGCTATCATTTACTATCTCACAGGAACAGTTATTAATTGGAATCTAAAACCCTATTAGATTTAATTTCGTAAATAATTAGAGGTTAAATTTTTAACTTCCCATGCACATTGTTTGCTTTTCATGAAGGTTGTTGCTAAACAGAAGAATCACTTAATTGTGGAAACACTATAGGCCTGATATTGGTGGACTAAGACCTGTTTGTTTTCAACCATTCCACCAAAGATGGCAAGCCTATCATTTAAAATTAATCTTAAGTTTTAAAATATTATTCATGTATAATTTTAGTTAGTGTTCTCAAGTCACTCTGTTAACTACGGATAAGTTAATCTAACTAAACATTTAACAAGTCTAAAACTTTGAATTTAGTGTAATTTATCATTAATCAGTGAATTGAATAAATTGACTAACTTAATTATATTTTTTTTCTTCAATTTCATGAAAGTAAAAAAGAATTCAGTTAAAATCTAAATAAAGTTCAATCAAAATGATATTAAATTTCATATACATCTTCAATTTAATCTGTTTCGAAAACACCAATTTTAATATAATAAATCACATTACTATTATATAATATACATTTATATTAATAAGTCATTTTTTCTTAATTAAAATTATGCTGTCAAAAAATTAATTGTGACAGCTTTTATTTATTAACAAATAGTATATTTTAATGTTTTTTTAATCATGAGTAAAAAGTGAACTGTAAAACTATGAATCTTGTAGTTTCTGCATTTTTAGGATTAAGAAAAAAGACATGTTTATAAAAATTTAAAACAAAAAATGATATATTTAAAGATGACTGGAATAAAAAAACAATCTATTTATAAAACATATTTAAGAATCGATTGACAATTTCTTGTAGTATATTTTAATAATTTACTTGAAAATCATTAAATTGATATTTTTTTAAAATATATTGTATTTATTGTTTTTAATTTTATTTAACTGTTTATTTTTCTTGAAAATTCACAATTGTAAATTTGTAAAGTCTAACAAATAATTAAGAATAGTAATGATTAAAAATGATACTTGATTAATTTATTATAAAAAATTAAACTTTAAATAAAGTTTTCTATTAGTAAATTTCATTTTATAGTCATTTTTCTAAATTTTTTTTTATCTTATCTCTATACCATTAGTTACATCTTTCATAAACTTATAGATAATTATATATATACATATATATATATATATATATATATATATATATATATATATATATGTATGTATATATTATGACTATATGGTAATTAATTATTTTAAAAAAGAATTATGAATATTAATTATTCTATTAGAACATGTTTAAATAATATTTATCATATAAAAATTATCTTTTGAAAAATTAAAAAAAAAAAAGATTGTTCGTGTAATTTTCAAACTGAAATCCTAATAAATACATGAATGATGATATAAATTTCTATAAAATGCAAGTGGAAATAAGTTATAATTTTTCTTAGAGCAAAAATAGTCACGTTTTGACAAGGATAAATTTCTATTAAACCCCAGTTATATTTTATATAATTCTTTCATACAGATAAATTATTTTTCTATTCTATTTATAATAAGATTTTAAAATTATAATAACAAAACCTGAAAAAAACAATTGTTTATAAGCATAATTAATCAGTAAGTATTAGGAATTTAATACTATATAACTGATTTTTGTATCATAACATGATTTTAATAAATAATATATTTAATTATCCTACTTTTATAGAATAGAAAATTTATATATTTATAAAGATTATAAAATAAAATGAAGATAAATGCTTTTACATGTGGAATAAATTTAGTTAAAATCAGCTTTTTATAACTGGTGATCGTCATAAAAGGACATGATTCTTTGCCTTCAAATATCATTGAAAAGGTTTCGTGCACACATTGTGAAAGTTCGTTGATGATGGACTTAACATAGTCCATGCTATCGGCTTTATCACCAAATATCTGTCTTTTTCTTTTGTAGGAAAATTTGACACCTCGGGAAGCTAATATTCTTCATTCGTGGAAAACTAGATTTCTGAGCGATTTCTCTGCTAGTGCACTTGCTGGGGGTGCAGCTGCATGGACTGATTTGTGGTTTTAGCATCCTTGATTATTCTCGTGCTAATTTATAATGATTTAATGAATATTGTTTTAAGCCCTTGTCACTTCAAATTTCGACAGCTTTTTCATTAAAAATGTGGATTTCATTAAAAACGTGGACCGCTCACATTTAGACACGTGTGCCGTGTCTAAAGTATCATTTTCCTTTTTCTTTATGAAAGCTTATAGAGAAACACTATCTTATCCAAGTCAGTAGTCACCACAAACCTGTAATCAGTTAAGTTAAAAAAGACTATAATTATAATTTATCAATGTAGTAGAAATACATAACGTTTGAGAATACGTCAACGTAGCATTTGTGTAGTGCAACCACTCGTTTAAATTCAAGCTCTGAAGTCTGAATGAATGGGTGGGAGTACAAGAGGGCTCTGGTCCAATTAGACACTGGCCAAATAGCACAGAATAAAAAGTAATGCAGCAATCTTGCAAAATGGAAAAGAATACCGTCACCCGAGAATGGTTTTAGTCCAAAGAAAAACGTACCATTTCGAAGCATGATCCACACACAAATAAAAAAAAAACAAACAAACAAATAAACAAACTCGACCGCATCAATTTAAAATACAGAATATATAATGGTTTGCATTCATTTTACTTCTCAGTGTAGACAAAAAAAAAAAAAAAAAGTCTCGGTGCAATCACACAGTTTAGATCCTTTAGAACTTTTCCCACAGTTAAAAACCAGCCCAACCAGCTGGTTGAGAAGTTGGTTTGCTCTCAAAGCTCTTTGCCTCATCAAAACCCTGAGACTTACCTCCGGCACTGCTAGATCTTTGCATCTGTGAGCTGCCAGTAGGTACAGCACTGAAGCTATCAGTTCCAAAACCCCATGAATCAAAATTAGTAGCCAGTTGAACAGGTTGCTTGTTTTGCCTGCCATTATTTGTCCTGACTGATTTGGTAGTATTTCCTGCTGAAAGGGACTTCTGTTGTTGGGGTTCCTCAGGAAAAGCTTGCCATGACTTAGGTTCTGAACTGGGAGTTTTCCATTCAGTTCTATCCTGCTGTCGCAGTGTAAAACATGTAAGCATATATACCAGGAACACAGTCTAAAACAAAATCGACAAGAAAAATTATGAGGAGAAGAAACAAATTTTTATTACCATAGGTGCAGATGATGTAATTGCAGGAGAGGTTTTCAAACCCTCTCTGCTTGGTGAAGGAGTCCGACCTGCCAGTGCTTGCTTGAGATCCTGCAATTCTTGCCTCTGGGATCGGCAGATAGCAGAAAGCTTTTCAAACTTTGAGGTTATTTCAGCTTTTTCCACGTTAGCTTCCTTCAGCTGCTCTTTGAGTTTCTCCACTTCAGCCTCTAATGCTTGTTCCCTTTCGGATTTGTTATTAAGTCCAGTGTTGAGCTTAGTGGTATCGAATTCAGCAACAAAAGAGTTAAAAGCCTGGTTCTGAAAGTTAGCCGTATTCTCCATTCGATCTTTATCTTGGAATAAGTTTATTTCAAAATCCTTCGAGGGTTTGGTATCAGGCTTGTTTAATTTTCCATGTGTACTGCTTTTCACAGTATGAGTTTGTGCATTAACCACTTTGCTAGTACTAACATTTTTGGCTAATTGTTCATTTTCAGGACGAAATCTATCATGTTTCAGTGGCATATGGTGACTGGATGGTTCTTCATCAAAAATTGGCTTGCTCTTGTCCTCAGTGACAAGTGGATCCTTTGCGTGCTGACTGGACCAGAAAGCACCAAGCTGCCCCCCACTGCCCCCTCCCCTAGAAGCAAGGGATGGCTGTGGTGTAGTCTTGGGTTCTCCAGATGAAGGCGGAGGAGGCGGGTTCCTACGAGGCATTGGAGGTGATCTGTTTGAGGGCATTGAGATACCTACAAAAATTTAGAAATAAATCAGTTTTCTGAGTAAACATTAAGGCGGGAAGTTGTTACAATCCAATCTTCTGCAAAGAAATTTTAGCCTCTAATTCATAAGGGTAACATTATGACCTTCATGATTGTTGGGTGAGGGTGATTCAGGTGGCCTGTCAGGTAATGACTTCTGTAGATTAATGGGCAGTTGCTCGTTAACACGAAACCAGACCTGCCACCATGGTAGAAAATCCAAAGTCAGCGATTGATTGCCCTAATTCTAGTACCTATGAATGCTATTGATGGATGATCTATGACCAACCTAAACTGATGGAGAAGAATGGCCAATCAAGCAAAGCGCTTGCCTGCGTGATATCTGGTCTGTCATCTGGTCTAGCTTGGAGCATGTCTCTTATCAAGTCCGTGATAGATGAATTGTATTTCGGTAAATCGGGAATACGGTAGTTTCCATTTAAGACTTGAAGCTTTGATTCTCCATCAAATGCACTTTTGAAGTAGCATATTCGAAAAAGAAGACATCCAAGAGCCTAAATATTCAACCAGAAGCATTATTTCTCAATTAGCATAAAATGATTTGGCAAATAAAATATTGAAAACGATGAGTTTTAGGCATGCATAACTTACCCATATGTCTACCTTCTCATTAATGACCTCTCTCAGGAACAGATCCCACATCTAAAAATGCATAAAACAAAATGAACATTTCTATCACACTTGACAATTAATATTTGGTTACAACAAAAACTAAAACATTTGTGTATCACTCACAACAACACATGCAACCTACACCTAACCATTGGCAGTGGCGTCCAGGGTAATAAGTACACACTTAACCCCAGAAAGAACCAAATCAAACCCGTCTAGTGTCCACCAGAAGGCCAATCCAAGGATAGAACCCTGACACATAACTTGGCATAGGCGGTGGAACTTTCACCACAACCTTCAGTTGTACCCTAATTTTATCTAGTGAAGACAGATCTCAATTTACCTCAGGGGCCCTGTAGGCTGGAGTTGTATACTTCCGGATATTGTCTTCCTCAATCCCCATTTCTTCTGGCTTTTCAAAACGTTTGTGATTAGTGGAAGTGCTTCCAAAATCACATAACTTCCATAAGCCATCTGAACTTAATAAAAGATTCTCCGCTTTCAAGTCCCTAGGAAGCACAGGAAAATTAAAAGCAGTTTATTAATGATAAAAAAAAAGCACCACTTATGCTTCCATTAGATTTGCCAAACATTTTTAAAGATGTTATGAACAAGAAGACAAAAGTCAGTCCCACGAAATAGAATGGTTGAAATAAACATATAAATCAAATGTGAATAAATTACGATTTTAATAAAACAGAACATAAAGACAGCAATTGTGTCTGAAGATGTAAAAGTCATATCGTTGTCTGTAAATATATCTGAAGCATCGGGGCTATGGGCATACTATCTAGCCCATACAAATGAAAAACAAAATTAGCAGACAATGATGCTGAAGAAGTCACTCGTGGGGAGAGACACACAACATCAGAGTTTCGTAATAGAAAAAAAAAACAAATATGAAATTTAGAAGAAAAAAAAAACAGAATACGAACATAAAACTTTACATGTTTCAAATGATTGGACGCAACAAAATAAATAAATAAACAACTTAGAAGAATATAAAGAGAAACATCATAAATTTGAACACTCATTAAATCTTTTAGCTGGTGTTGTTTACCGGTGTGCAATAGGTGGGGATAGGCAATGCATAGCAAAAACTGCATTACAGATATCCCTGAAGATCAAAAGAACCTGTGTCTCATCAAAATAACCAGCTCCGCGGCTCTCCAGCACATTGACCAGAGACTTCTCACAAAATTCCATCACAAGGAATGCCTCCTTTGTCCTACCCATATCAAAGATAGCATGTGCATGAAGTGTGACAACATTGGGATGTCCTACCAGCATCTTAAGCACAGATATCTCCTTCTTTACCAATCCGAGTGATTCCTCATCATTGCATATTATGTGCTTCAAGGCATATTGCTTTGACATATGTACAGCATCACGAGCTAGGTAGACACAAGAGAACCCTCCTTCCGCAATGGCCTTAACAATGTTTATTTTAAGATTACCAACATCTACAGTGCGGCCTTCAAGACCAGTCTGCTCTTTGTGGCCAAATGGCTTAAATTTCCACATATTTTAGGCAAAACAGAACAAGAAGCTGCATATCCAACTTATACAATAAGCTATAACTTCCACAGTTGTAAAACAGAACAGTATGCTGCATATACGCATGATAAAGTTTATATTCACATGCAGCCGACAGTACAATTTGACTTTATCATCCATATTAAATGATCAAATTCATTCATACTCATAAAAGAAAGAAGGAAATATAACAAAACAAACAATGAATGAATGATCCGTAAATAAGAAAAGGAAAAAGTACACTTACGCAGAAACGCGTTCATAACAATAGCAAAGCAAAACGCAATTTCAAAGCACTGTTTAATACCGTAAAACTAAATGGTTAATCAGGGTTACATGTATTAACAAAAATCAAAGAGCTTTGTAGATCATGACAATACACTTGCAAAAGGAAATAACATCTAATAATTGTCGCACCCAGTTATCTACCTCAATAAAGCAGTTAAGAACATATAATTGCTAAACTAAATAACCACACCATAAGATCCACAAGAAATAACGCTAGGTCATCATTAAATATTCAATCATCACCTCCGTATCCATAAGATCCAATCCAATCATAACAAAATGGTAATCAACATAAGACCAAAAAATAAAAGTAAGCATTATAAAAAAAATAAAACAAAAAAGCACAATCAATAACCTTACCTAGAATTTTCCCGCTTTATTGCTCCAGAGAATGAGATCCTTCGATCAGAAATTTAACTCAAATAGAATAGACCACGCCCTCGATCTGCAACCAACTCAAACACCATTGAAGATCAATAACTCAAATCCCAAAAAGAATCACAATACGAATCTTACACAATTCATGAAAAGAACGAACTTTAAGAAACTCAATATCAAATCTTGGGATTCTACCTGTTCACACCAGATTGAGGGATCGATAATTTTGTCGAGAATTAGAATCAAATCTAACAATCCGCCACTAACTCAAGGGATTGAGCTTTAGCTTCGGCTGGTAATGTTGCTTCTTCAGATTTGGCCAACTGAAAAGGAAAAGCAATCTGTGAAGGATATTTATATATAAGAGGCGAATAAGGAAGGTTGAATGAGAAGATCTGTACCGTGAAAGTTAGGAGATTGTGGGACGTGAAAATGAACGGCGAAAGATGAGGTTATACGATCAGCTGACCGCAGAGAACAAACAATCCTTTCATTCCTGTTTCGGTGAGAATTTACGTGGGGTACACGCGATTGTGACTTTACTGCTATATGCATATGGAGAAGGTTTTATTCTAAGTGAAATATTAGTCACATATTTTAACACATTTTTATAATATTTTTTATCAATTTTTTACAAATTTACTTTTTATTTAATTGTTACTGTATTAGATTTTTTACATTTTTAATTTAACTAATTATTAAATAGAGTAAATGATCAACATGATGGGTGTGTACTAATTTAATGTTTGAAAGAATGAAAAATTTAATTGAATCTCTAAAGGTGTAAAAATTTCAGATTAATTTTAAATATTTTAGTTTAATGATTAAATAATAATATCTGATTTGGATGTTGAATTGGTCTTCGAAAGTAAATTTAAATGTTAAAATAGTCTAAAAATCTAAAAGTGACAAAACAATTTATTTATTTTTCAACTGGAAAATGATATTTGAACAACCTGTTTTGACAACATTTAGACACTGGACGCGTGTCTAAATGTGACTGGTGCATGTAGATTTTTTTTTTAAAGGGAAATGATACTTCGACAACCAGTTTTGACAACATTTTGACACGGGTCACGTGTCAAAATGTCATTGGTGCACGTGTAATTGATTTTCAGAAATTAATTTGACGTGGGAAATGAAGATTCAGAGCGCGAGTTTGAAGTTGTGAGGGTCATTTGTGGTTTTCAGAATTTGAATTTTTAGGGTTTGGTAGAGAGAGAAACAGAAAGGTAGTGAGATAGCGCCGTGAGAGAGACTCTGTCTTCGTCTTCGTCGCACCCGGCCACCCTTCGAGGCGTTTGACGTCTGCAATCGGCCGACGCGGTTGCTTGCTTGGAGTGTAGAGGTGCTTTGGTGGTCGGTTCTTCGACTATACCAGAGCATTGCGGTGGTCGCCGGACCGTCGGCTGTGGTAATATTTCCAAACCGTAGACAGAGTCCGTCGACCTCTCTCCCCAGCCCGCCATCGAGTCTTCTTTTGACTCCTTTGATTTCGTCGAGCGTCGCGGTTTGTTGGCGGCTGGAGTTCCACCGGAGTTTCGTCGGCTTCCCGTGTTGTCCGATTCCTTCACCGACGCGTTTTTGGCTGCCGCTGTTCCAAGAGGAGCCATCCACCCAGTCCTTCTTCTGTGTAAGGTCCTTGGCCTTTTGTTAGGGTTTTTCCCCCGTCGATTGTACTTTGATTGAATTGGCGTAGATGGATTGCTCAAAAGAAGGAGGTTATAAGAATGTAAGTACATAAAATGTTTTGAAAATTGATTTGTTTGTTTGAAACTGAGTTTTTTGATTGTTTATATTTTGAATTTGAATTGTAGTTGCATTTGCGGGTTTGGTCCGATACAAATGCGATAGTCAACATTAATGGTATACTTCGAGAAACGAGTGCCGCTGGAGTTCGTGTTCCTCCGACCAGCCACGAGTGCCGACGGAGTCCGTCCTCATCGGACACGAGTGCCGCCGGAGTCCCTGTTCGTCCGACCACCCACGAGTGTCGCCGGAGTCCGTCTTCCTCCGACCACCCAGTTCCGATTGAGGGTCGTCGCAGCTCCGTCTTTGTATTCCCTCCGACCTAGGCAACTACGGGCGCCTTTGGAGCGTCGATTCCTCCCTCCCACCCGCTTCCTTCCCTGTGTCGAACCCTTGGGGTGGAAGCCGGAGTGCCGCCGGAGCATCGTCGTCGCCTGAACGGAGGAGCGTGTTCCCACTTGGATCCTTCCCTTGACCGGCGCAGTTAGTGTTCAGACACTACTGCAAAACCAACATGATAGGTGATTTGAACGATCGGTTGACTTCTGAGCAGAAGGGTTACATCGAGAAGATTGTTTTTAATTGGTTGTTATACTTGCCAGGTTGTATTAAGATAGGTAGGAATTTATTATCTAAGTTATGTGGCCAATGGGTAGATAACATGAGTGGGTTTTATTTTGGTGACAAAGTTATTAACTTTACTGAATTTGATGTGTGTTTGTCGTTAGGGTTGCCTATTGTTGGTGAAGTGATAAATTTAAATAAAGTTGGGCATTGTAGTGTTTGTAGGGAGTACTTCCCTGAGGGGACAGTAGATGTGAGCATGGTATATGACTTTTTGTTAGAGGAACATGAAAATTTTCCAGTAGAACATTTTTGCAGCTTGTATATATTGGTAGGGATATCGGAGTTTTTGCTTCCCAATCGAAGTGGAGTAGTATTTCCACCTTACCTAGCCTTGCTTTGGTTTCAGCATTTCCTGTTGGATCCATCCGACATCCTTCATCTGAAACAAATTGAGCTCAATTCATTTCTAGACAGCATACCCAATGTCAACACCCATTTTCGTCTGAATTGACTAATATATTTATTTTATTGTATTTTCCTAATAAAAAGAAAAAAATAAAATATATATATATATAAATAAACAAAAAACAACGTTCTTCCTCGACCGTGAGCGTTCGGCTCTTCCCCTCGAATGAAACCGTTCGTCCTCTGTTGCAATGTCGCAGACCGTTCGTCCTCGTTCGGCTCCTCCCCTGCATGCTCAACCGATCGTTATTTATTGACCAATATCTTCACCGTTCGGTAAGATGTTAATCTGGTACCGTTCGGTCAAACCTGTTAACGTTCGTTCGGAAGTTCAATTGATACCGTACGGTTAAGTGGGATTTTAGATACCATTCGATCAAGCTTTGATTTATGCGGTTAAGTGTTGATGCGGTATTGGTCGGTCATGTGTTAAGCTTTGACCATTCGGCCATGATTATAGACAATCGTCCAGAACGCTATGTGTTCGACCAAGACTCAAAACGTTCGTCCTAGTTGTGTCAGAGAGCTTTAACGTTCGATCTTGGTTTTGTTTTAATGCTGCAAGCGTTCGTTCTTAATTTCGATTCTTAGGTTTGAATTTTATGCGTCCGGTTTTGTGTTCTCAGGTAACGAGCGTTAGCGTTCGATCTTGGCAAGTGTTAGTGATTGTTTGCGTTCGACCTGGATCGGAGTGTACCTTTTGAACATTCGGTCTGTGTGTTAGTGAGTGTTAGAGCGTTTGGTCGTGTAATGTGAACGGTCGTTCGTTTTCGGTAGCGTTTCCCGTATTGCCCGAGCATCCAAAAAGTAGGTGGCTGTGTTTTTTTATTGGTCTGAGTGTTTCCCGTATTGCCGCATATTTCAGAAACAACCCTTTCAACAAAATAATCATATATCTCATCATTCGCATCATCACAATATTGAAAACAATACTTCAAAACATAACAATTATAAAACTCATTACCTCCAACGAAGTTTAAACGGAATAACCAGGTGGTACAAGTAGTTTGAATTCACATTCAACAAATTGACATCCTCATTCCGATGTTGTCGTGAATAAATACCTACAAGAGGTGCAACATCCAATGCTCCCTCAACGTCGTCCTTCTCTTCCTCCAAACAACCACCCGCATAACTACAAATCATTGTTACTAAACATTTGCCTCCCTCATGTGCTTCACTGTCAACATCACCATAATCTCCTTCACCATCATCACCTTCAACGTCATCACCACCATCATCACCTTCATCGTCATCACCGTCACCATCATCATGTTCAACATCAATATCAACATCAACACCAATACCACATGTTCCACCCTCATGAAAAAAATAAGGTTGCTCTGTTTCTTCCTTGCCAGCACCTAGCATAGCAGCCAAAGTTTTTAACTCTTTCTTCATTTCAACCATTTTTCGTTGATTGTCTTCAATTTTCTTCATCACCACTTCTTCCCAACTCATCCCTAAATCATGTCCACCATCTTCTGGTATTGGCCCTTCATCCAACTGAAGGGCTGCACGAATGATTGGGTTCTGGCGGTCCTCCTCACCCAAAAACCACTCCCAACATATCTATAAACATCCAAATATAACTAATCAGTAAATGACACAAAACACAATTCATGTATTACATATTCAATAGATTTACACAATTCATGCTCCGGCGGCACTCCGGCTTCCAACCTAAGGGTTCGACACAGGGAAGGAAGCGGGTGGGAGGGAGGAATCAACGCTCCAAAGGCGCCCGTAGTTGCCTAGGTCGGAGGGAAGACGAAGACGGAGCTGCGGCGACCCTCAATCGGAACTGGGTGGTCGGAGGAAGACGGACTCCGGCGGCACTCGTGGGTGGTCGGACGAACAGGGACTCCGGCGGCACTCGTGTCCGATGAGGACGGACTCCGGCGACACTTGTGGCTGGTCGGAGGAACACGAACTCCGGCGGCACTCGTTTCTCGAAGTATATCATTAATGTTGACTATCGCTTTTGTATCGGACCAAACCCGCAAACGCAACTACAATTCAAATTCAAAATATAAACAATCAAAAAACTCAGTTTCAAACAAACAAATCAATTTTCAAAACATTTTATGTACTTACATTCTTATAACCTCCTTCTTTTGAGCAATCCATCTACGCCAATTCAATCAAAGTACAATCGACAGGGGAAAAAACCCTAACAAAAGGCCAAGGACCTTACACAGAAGACAGACTGGGTGGGTGGCTCCTCTTGGAACAGCGGCAGCCAAAAACGCGTCGGTGAAGGAATCGAACAACACGGGAAGTCGGCGAAACTCCGGCGGAACTCCGGCCGCCAACAAACCGCGACGCTCGACGGAATCAAAGGAGTCGAAAGAAGACTCGATGGCGGGCTGGGGAGAGAGGTCGACGGACTCTGTCTACGGTTCGGAAATATTACCACAGCCGACGGTCCGGCGACCACCGCAATGCTCTGGTACAGTCGAAGAACCGACCACCAAAGCACCTCTACACTCCAAGCAAGCAACCGCGTCGGCCGATTGCAGACGTCAAACACCTCGAAGGGTGGCTGGGTGCGACGAAGACGAAGACGGAGTCTCTCTCACGGCGCTATCTCACTACCTTTCTGTTTCTCTCTCTACCAAACCCTAAAAATTCAAATTCTGAAAACCACAAATGACTCCCACAACTTCAAACTCGCACTCTAAATCTTCATTTCCCACGTCAAATTAATTTCTGAAAACCAATTACACGTGCACCAATGGCATTTTGACACGTGGCCCGTGTCAAAATGTTGTCAAAACTGGTTGTCGAAGTATCATTTCCCTTTCTTAAATGAAAGAATGACGTGACAATGAGAGAATTGGGGCAGATTCAAAATGTAGGGTTCTTTCGAAAAATTTGAGATTCAAATGTTTTCAGAGAGAGAAGCCGGAGAACATTTCATGGAGCACCTTCAAACCTTCGAACCAGCCACCACAACTCTCGCCAAAAACCCGCCGCCGTAGACGTTGTCGTTTTCCCTCCATCCAGTGTCGCCGTGATGCCGTCGGTGTCCGTCGTCTTCCACCCAGCCAGGTAGGTCGGATTGTGGGTCGCTGCAGCTTCGGCGTTGGCAGACGAACCGAAGACGACATCGTCTTCCCTCCAGCCCAGCAAACCAAGGGCGCGTTTTGAGTATCGATTCCTCCCACCCGCTTCCTTCTCTGTGCCGGACCCTTGCGGTGGCCGCCAGACTGCCGCTGGAGCATTGTCGTCGTCGGAGCCGGAGTCCCTCTTCGTCCGACCTAGGCAGACATTGTGGTTTTTTTAAGTTGTAGCGTGTTCCCACTTGGTCCCTTCCCTTGACCGGCGCAGTGCCTTGTCCGCTGGAGTTTCGGGGGGTGGAGCCGGAGCATTGCCGGAGTGTGGCTTGAAGGGAGGACAAAAAGAAGGCTTTTCGGGATTGTTAGTCCAACCCACACATTTTTCTTGGTGTGTGTTCCCACTGCCAGACGTGTTCATTAAAGGTTGGTTTATTTGTATTGAGTAGAATGAATTTATTTATAATAAATGTATGATATTGTTTATGTATGATGTTGCTTATGTATGATATGGTGTTTGTAAGCTGTACAAATATGACATCTTGGGGTGGAATGTTATTTATGTATGATGTTGGTGGTTTGTTAATAGTATTTGTTGAATAAATAAATTGTGTGGTGATTGATACTATGGACATGAGAGCATAAACATTCTTGGTTTGACGATACTGAAAATGTTTCTCCCAAGTGCCAAAATTTATGGAATAGAGGACCTCCAAAAATAGATGAAATAAATGTGGTGGGATGAATTGGGCACAAAAGAAAAGAACGACAAAAGATTGACAATGTCATTGTTGATGGTATCGGAGGGGGTATTTTTCGAAGAGTATAGCGCAGCGGAATTAAAACTCAGAGAGCGGAAAGCGTATTTGATCACAATTAAACTTAATTTGGTCCTTTTAGTAAAAATAATTTTCTTTCAGAAAATTAATCAAACAGTTGATGTACGTACAATAAAATGAGTATAGGGAATAAGAAGAACAACACAAAATTTTTATCCTGGTTCGAATCAAAAGATTCTACGTCCAGTCGTTAATCACTATAAATAGTGATTAACCTTTTTCACTCAAAAAATTGTTTAACAGATTACAACAAATAGTGAATAAAGCAGATAAAATAAACCTTCCTTCGACGAACGAACCGGAAGAAGAACACTCTGCCAACTCGAAGAGAACCGCTCCGACTATCGACAAACGAAACGCGAGCTTCTCCTATTCACGAGACCAGGCAGAGCACCTTGCTAACTCGAAGAGAGCTTGCTCCGACTATCGACACACGACACACGAGCCTCTCCTGTTCACGAGACCAAGCAAGGGAACTTGAACTATAGCTTCTGAGAACTTCCTCTGACAAACAGTATTCTGCAAGAGCTTCTGTTCAACAACGTTACTTTCTAATTTCTCCAAAACACAATATATAGCCAAGTACACTGAATGCCAAAGGTCAGCTCCCAACTGCCATGAATAATCGATTATTGTAAGTGATAATCGATTATTCAAGTCCGTTATAGGTTTTCGAAAATGTGATAATCGATTATATGAAGTGATAATCGATTATTCAAGTATGACTTGTGATAATCGATTATTGCTTCATCATAATCGATTATTGTAGTTAAAAATGTAAGTTTACAAGGTTTACAAGAATTTCCTACTACATTTAATTTCTACAAATTGCTTTTAACTAATTCTAATATCTTCTGCAACTAAAACTTCTTGTAGCATCATCAAAACAAATTTCTTCAAGATTTACCAATACTCCTTATTGGTAACAATCTCCCCCTTTTTTATGATGATCAAAAATTCAATTTTAAAAGCAAGTTTGGCTTACCTGCAAAACATACAAGCTAACAAACAACAACAAGGTTAGCAATACCTGTAATAATTTATACTTCTCCCCTTGTATTTTTCTTCTCCCCCTTTTTGATCAGAAGCAAAAAGATCAGATGTTAAAGGCTCCCCCTAAATATGATCTCCCCCTCAATTAATCAAAGGATGCATATAATCAAGAGATCATTTTATTTATGAAAATAAAGATTACATTATAAGAAGACACATAACAGACAGAATTATAACATAGATGAAATGGCAAGTAAACAACAAAACAGTCTAACATAGAACCTATATCTAAAACTCAGGACTAGGAGATCTCTCGGGAGGTTGAATGTTGAGATGATTCTCGATGTTAGATAGACGAACATCAAGATCAATAAATTGATCAACCATGTACTCATCCACAGATCGTTGCCACTCATGAATCTCCTCAAAGTGAGTCTTTTGTGCAAGACTCATATCCTCCAATTGTTTAGATAACCTTGCAAAATGTTCTTCCATAGAAGTAGAGGAAGAGGAGGGTATGTTTGATGGTCCAGCATCAGACGGAGCAGCAGCACTTACTGGGTCAGCCATAAGAGTGTCCATGTCATCATCTTCATCTACATCAGGATGATCATCATCTTTGTGAATAAGGACTCTTCCTCTAGTAATGAATCCCATTTGACGAAAGGTTGTATCTCGAATTTTTGATCCCACAGCTTCAATATTTTGAACTAGTTCTCCTTCAACAGGTACACCTTTGATTTCTAAAATCCTAGAGATAAGAAGAGCATAGGGAAGTTGATATGAATGGGATTTCTTGGCTTTTACCATTGTGTCAGCAATGAGAGCAGGCCAGTCGATGTGTATGTGATTTAGAATCCCATACAATAGAAGTAAATCCTGCTCAAAGCATTGAGCATGGTTGGTTGCTCTAGGACATAAAATCCAGACAATCAAGTAGTGGATCATCCTTTCTTCAACTTTAAAACCTCCAACCAGTAATTGCCTTCTATTTGTTTGTCGTTCAGGATGACGTAGGAAGGATTGAAAAGTCATCATCCTGTTGAAATCTTCAAGTCCAAGTGGACTTTGACAGCATCATCCCAGATGGGAAGTTGAGCAACATTGGTCCATATGTCATCATCTAAAATGATGCGTACTCCCTTGACCTTAGTAGATATTATCCCATCTCGATAGCGCAAGTTGAAGTAGAAGACTCTTATCAGATCAGGATAAATGCAGCCTTTTTGTTCTAACAGATGCGTTAACCCCTGCTCAGCAAAAGTGTTTGGAAATTGAAAGCCGTAGAAGCGGAAAAAGTCAAGACGAATAAACTTTACCGCCATGATCTTCCTTTCTTGCCAAAAATTAACAAAGTCTGCGTGTTTCCCTTGATCTGAAATCCATCCATCTATGTTTGCAAGACGTGGTTGAGAAGAAGAGGAGGCTCCAACTATTCTGCGACGGTGCCTTCTTGAGTCAGCCATGGAGGAAGAATGGGAAAATGAGATTTTGAGAAGGTGAAGGGAAATGAAGAAGATGTGAGCTCTAGATTTGATTTCAGCAGTATTTGGGTGCAAAGGAGTGTCTAATAATCGATTATGGGGGGCTTTTTATAAGAAAAATGGACAAACTAGCCGTTTATGGTCGTTTATGGCCGTTATGGGATGCTCCAACGGCTCTATTTTTGAAACTATCAGCGTGATAATCGATTATGGCTCGAGATAATCGATTATCAGTTCAATAATTACTGCCCAGAATTGCATGATAATCGATTATGCATAATGATAATCGATTATCTGCTCAAGATTTTCCAGAATTGAATTTGATGCATGAATAATCGATTATAACTTAGTGATAATCGATTATGAAGCGTTAAGTTTACGAAAAATGCAAAAATTTGCATAGATTTTGATTCTAAGATATGTCTAACACTCCTAACTCTCTTCTAAGCTCAAAAAATCTATCTCCAGGTTTAACAAGAAAGCATTTCAGCTAGCACAATCAGTTCAAAAACTAATTTTGACAGCACAAATTTCAACTTCCCAAACACCAACTATGATTCATGCACTCTCATATCCCAATTTGTTCAACTTCATATATTCAACTATGGATATCAAAACAACATATGCAAAAATTCAATCACAAGAGCTAATTCAGGTGCTATCTTTCAACATTTTTTAAACAAAATAATTTACATCAAAATTATGCAAATTTGATAAGTTCATTTTCTGCATCCAGGCTCTCAATGTATATTATCATAGCTCATTCGTTATGCATTTGAACTTAAAAACAAATCTCCACAGAACCAACTTTGAAATAGAAATGACAATTTAATTTTCACATATCTTAATCATCAAAAATTGCTAATGAAAATCTGTCAGCCAACTCATTTAAATAACTTTTTCATAGTTTTTGATACTTGACAGAGATTACACCAAAGGTAACTTCAAAGTACTCATGAAATTGAATACTAAGCCAGTTAAACACAAATTCAATAAATAATTATCAACAAAGCACTGAAATAACAATGCACATGGCTTTACATGACATGAATGAAATTCAACACATGAATATCTTAAATAAATGAATTTCACTTGATCAAAATTTGTAAACAGACAAGAACACACCACAGGATGAATGAAATAGTGATGATCATATCATTTGCCTAACCAGTAATCAATATAACAGTAATTAAATAATGGAAGATTAAATAAAAACAAGATGTAACATCAAAATTTAAACAACACTTAGCTCAAATACTTGGTGCTCGAACGAAGGCTTTTGGATACCACTTGATGGAGTTACATCCTGGTTTGTAGCATCACTTCAAAGAGCAGAATACCATAGAGCTCTCTTATCCTTTTGAAAACTTAACCTGCAAAGTAAAAACAATAGAGTTTTGGTCCCCATAATCTCATTTGGGTCCTTTGAGGTTAGAGACATATTACTTTATAACAGGAATCCAAGCATATTTTCCATTTGGAACATCAAAATGTGTAATTCTACATTTGTTAGAAGTATGTCCCTTTTTCATACAATAAAAACAACAAACATCATGCACCTTGTTTTTCACAAAAGTCCCTTTCTCAACCCAAACTCTACGATTTCTCTTAACTTTAGACTTTTTATGAAGATGCATGTTTATATTTCTAAGATTGCTCTTCCTAAAAACATTTTGAACATGTGAGATAGGCTTGATTTCTTTAGAAAGTAAATTTTCCAATATGTCAATGTCAAACATGTGACTTTTACAAGATAAACACTCAACAGGTTTTTCATTTGAATTAGATTCAGACAATTTTGTTTCAAGATTACTAACTTTGTTTCTTAATATGACTTCCTCATCTAATGCATTATCATACTTAATTTGCAATTGTTTAAATTCCTTTTTCAAATTTTTATGAGCAACATTCAATTTTTCAGATTCATCAAGCAATTCAAGAAAAGTTTTTTGCAAATCAAATTCACTAGATTCAGAATTAGAACAACTTACTTGACTTGCAGTATCTTCTGATTCAGCCATTAGACAAATATTGGCTTCTTCTTCTGTGTCACTTGAACTTGTTGAACTAGAGGCATTATCCTCCCAAGCTATGTATGCTTTCTTTTTCTTTTGAAATTTTCTTTCCTTCTTATCTTCACTTTTCTTGCTAATTGGACACTCAGATTTTACGTGCCCTCTTTCTCCACAACCGAAGCACTTTACGTTTGATGGAGATTCTTGACTTTCTTTCCTATCTTTGTGAAACTTGTCCTTTCCCTTTGCTTTCATGAACTTTGCAAATTTCTTTATCATCAAGCTCATATTTTCTTCATCATCAGAATCATCTTCTTCGATCCTCTTAGAGCTTTTTCTTTTAGAAATTTCAGACTTGAAAGCTAGAGTTTTCCTTTTGCCTTGATCCTCTTCAGCAGTCAATCTCCTCAGCTCAAGTTCATGCTCACGGAGCTTTCCAAACAAGATTGGCATTGACATCTGAGTAAGATTTTGAGATTCCGAGATGGCAGTCACCTTTGGTTGCCAAGACCTGTCCAGAGATTTCAAAATTTTCACATTAAGTTCATCAGTATCAAAAGTCTTACCCAATCCTGTTAAATGATTCACAATATGAGTGGATCGTTTTTGAACATCAGAGATTGTTTCTCCAGGTTGCATTCTGAACATCTCATATTCCTGAATGAGAGTGTTCTTCCTAGCACGCTTTACGTCCTCTGTTCCTTCATGAGTGACTCTGAGGACTTCCCACATTTCCTGTGCTGTCTTACACACTGAAATTCTATAAAATTCATCAAGTACAACAGCAGATGAAATTATATTGCGAGCTTTAATATCAAACTGAGCTCGTCTATTTTCTTCAGCAGTCCAATTAAAATAAGGTTTTTCAGTCTCTACACCATCAACAGTATTCATAGGAATATAAGGACCATTTTGTACAGCTTCCCAGATACCTCTATCAACAGACCCCATAAAAATCTCCATTCTAACTTTCCAAAAAGCATAGTTATCACCAGTAAACAATGGAGGTCTGTTAATGGAAGCACCCTCAGCATATACATGGTTTTGATTGTGACCAGCCATTTTCGCAAATTTTGAAAAACTATCAGAGCAAGCTCTGATACCAATTGATGGTATCGGAGGGGGTATTTTTCGAAGAGTATAGCGCAGCGGAATTAAAACTCAGAGAGCGGAAAGCGTATTTGATCACAATTAAACTTAATTTGGTCCTTTTAGTAAAAATAATTTTCTTTCAGAAAATTAATCAAACAATTGATGTACGTACAATAAAATGAGTATAGGGAATAAGAAGAACAACACAAAATTTTTATCCTGGTTCGAATCAAAAGATTCTACGTCCAGTCGTTAATCACTATAAATAGTGATTAACCTTTTTCACTCAAAAAATTGTTTAACAGATTACAACAAATAGTGAATAAAGCAGATAAAATAAACCTTCCTTCGACGAACGAACCGGAAGAAGAACACTCTGCCAACTCGAAGAGAACCGCTCCGACTATCGACAAACGAAACGCGAGCTTCTCCTATTCACGAGACCAGGCAGAGCACCTTGCTAACTCGAAGAAAGCTTGCTTCGACTATCGACACACGACACACGAGCCTCTCCTGTTCACGAGACCAAGCAAGGGAACTTGAACTATAGCTTCTGAGAACTTCCTCTGACAAACAGTATTCTGCAAGAGCTTCTGTTCAACAACGTTACTTTCTAATTTCTCCAAAACACAATATATAGCCAAGTACACTGAATGCCAAAGGTCAGCTCCCAACTGCCATGAATAATCGATTATTGTAAGTGATAATCGATTATTCAAGTCCGTTATAGGTTTTCGAAAATGTGATAATCGATTATAAGAAGTGATAATCGATTATTCAAGTATGACTTGTGATAATCGATTATTGCTTCATCATAATCGATTATTATAGTTAAAAATGTAAGTTTACAAGGTTTACAAGAATTTCCTACTACATTTAATTTCTACAAATTGCTTTTAACTAATTCTAATATCTTCTGCAACTAAAACTTCTTGTAGCATCATCAAAACAAATTTCTTCAAGATTTACCAATACTCCTTATTGGTAACAATTGTATGTGTAGTAATTGATGTTTACTTTGTAATTACAAATTTATAAGGGGAGTATGTTGTTTTCCAGGCACATAATCTTGCATTGCTTTTTGGACATTTGTTGAATTGTTCGGAAGACCAGAAACCATCATTGGAGGTACAACACTTGCATACTCCAATCCAACCAAACAAGTATGTTTGTAATGTTGATTTTTGTAAATATAATATTTTATTGTACAATTGATATGTTAAATATATACTTGCGTTGTTGGACTTGTTTTGTTGTAGTTGATTGTGGAATAATTGTTTTGAAAATTATGGAGTTGTGGGATGACATTGAGAAATATGAAAGAAACACAATGCCTAGTTACACAATTGTAAGCTGTAAAAATTTATATATTCTGGATCTTTCATACAAATGTTGCATTTGATTCATGTTTTGTGCATTACTGTCTTTGTAGGAAGAACTACAACAAGTTAGGGAGCAATATGTTTGTCAATGGATTTTGGATGTGGACAACGTGCGGAGGAATCAAGTGTTGCAAGATTTAGGCATTTTGTAGAATGTTGGGGATTATTGATGAAAGAACACTTGTTGTTACATTTCATATTTATGTATTGGTTGCACATCAAATCTAATTTTAGAAATTGTTGAGAAATATATTTGGCAGTTGAAATTCAGTTTGTTGTACTTAATTGACTTTCATGTGCAAAACGTTTTACCCAAGTACCCAGTTGGCCTTTTGTACAAATAGTTATACCCAAGTACCCGCTTATTTAGCCTTTGGTACCAGTTCTGGTCCTGCACCTGGAGCGTTAGCCATTGTGGTTTTTGTGCCACGAATGTGTTAATAAATTCCTAAATAATTGTTTCTAAATTACTCAGAAATACAACAAATGCGCGAGAAGACATTAGGCAAAAATGAGTGTGGTGTACCAAGTTGGCCTTTCTGTGCAACAAGTTATACCCAAGTACCCACTTATTTAGCCTTTGGTACCAGTTCTGGTCCTGCACCCGGAGCATTACCAATTGTGCTTTCTGTGGCACGAATTTGTTAATAAATTCCTAAATAATTGTTTCGAAATTACTCAGAAATAGAACAAATGAGCGAGAAGACATTAGGCACCCCACAATAAGTGTGGTGTACCAAGTTGGCCTTTCTGTGCAAATAGTTATACCAAAGTACCCGCTTATTTAGCCTTTGCTACCAGTTCTGGTCCTGCACCTAGAGCGTTAGCCATTGTGGTTTCTGTGCCACAAATGTGTTAATAAATTCCTAAATAATTGTTTCCAAATTACTCAGAAATACAACAAATGAACGAGAAGACATTAGGCACCCGAAAATGAGTGTGGTGTACCAAGTTGGCCTTTCTGTGCAAAAAGTTATACCTAAGTACCCACTTATTTAGCCATTGGTACCAGTTCTGGTCCTGCACCTGTAGCGTTACCATTTATGGTTTATGTGCCACGAATTTGTTAATAAATTCCTAAATATTTGTTTCGAAATTACTCAGAAATGGAACAAATGATCGAGAAGACATTAGGCACCCTAAAATAAGTGTGGTGTACCAAGTTGGCCTTTCTGTGCAAAAAGTTATACCCAAGTACCTACTTATTTAGTCATTGGTACCAGTTCTGGTCCTGCACCTGGAGCGTTACCAATTGTGCTTTCTGTGGCACGAATTTGTTAATAAATTCCTAAATAATTGTTTCGAAATTACTCAGAAATAGAACAAATGAGCGAGAAAACATTAGGCACCCCAAAATGAGTGTGGTGTACCAAGTTGGCCTTTCTGTGCAAAACGTTATACCCAAGTACCCACTTATTTAGCCATTGGTACCAGTTCTGGTCTTTCACCTATAGTGTTACCATTTCTGGTTTATGTGCCACAAATTTGTTAATAAATTCGTACATAATTGATTCCAAATTACTTACAAATTCATACATAATTGATTCCAAGTTACCTGAGTTCAACATCGACTTAATCAATTTGTAATGTTCAGTTTGAACAATGATAGTGTATGACCAACAATATATTTCAATTTAATTTGTTTGTTATGATTTCCGGTGTAACAAATAAGAACCAATTCCAAAACCTAATTTCTTTCAACAACCATGACAAAAACTCCAAAGTCATGCCTCAAATTCACCATCAATAACATACAAACTTCATTTCAAATAAGTTTATTTCATGTTCATCCCACTTCATTTCAACTCTCTGGTTCTGTCATAAACCATTATAGACAACAAAAATCAAATCATGACAATTCAAAAAAGGATTCCAATGTTTTCAAAATTCAACCAACTTTTTCAACAGGATTCCAAACATCATATCATTATCTAAAACTTAAATTCCTAATGTAATACAACTTATTAAAGTACTCATTGTTTTCTTCTACCATCTACAGTATAAGGATTTCTTTTTACGACATTCTTAAGCCGTATTCAGGGTTGCGTTTTCATACGATCATACATTGTGTTTTGTTGCATTTCAAAACCACCTTCAAACACCGGGGTTTGCTGCTCATGTTGAACCGGTGTACTTTGACAACAATCTTCACTTCCCCACAACGGTTCTTCCACAAAATATTTATTCTTATCTTCATTTTTTGCTTTAACCAACTTTCTTAAATCGTTAATACTACTTTGCATGTCCGCAATAACCCGTGTTTGTTCTTGTACAACAGAAATTAATTTTTCCTTATCTCCTCTATTTTGCTTCTTAAATGGAATACCAAATTTCTCACAAGCGTCTTTCACCATACCATAACGAAGCTCCTCTTTGGACACACCAACATCAATAACAACCTGCAATGTCATTAACAATTTTTATTTCATAAAAACACAAATCATAAATTACTTTGCACCAACACATTCGTCTAATCAACAACTACTCACCAATCCCTTTGCCAAAGCAGTTTTGATAAACTTATCCCCAATATTCATATCAATCCAGTTCAACAACCTTGGGAATTTTGTTACCCGTGTACTATAAATGAACTTCGATGTCACAAAATGGTGACAAAACCATACCTGCAAACTTTTAATCCATCAACAATGACAATAAAAATGATGAAAACAATAACGAATCATTGTCTTTGATTAGCAATTACATAACAAACATGTACCTGCAACAGGTAAGCACATCCTTGAACATGAATATGGCTTTTGCTTGTTTCATTCTTCATTGTTGTTGAAGCACTACACACACTTTCAACAAAGTACTGAAAAACTAAAATGCTCCAATTGTACTTAGCCATACACCTACACACAAAGGATTGTGACGCTCGACACTTCGTCGGTCACGGGTTCGGACAATAGTTCCACACCGGCGATTCCTTCCGTTCAGGCGACACTCCGGCGACGGCGATGCTCCGGCGGCCACCGCAAGGGTCCGGCACAGGGAAGGAAGCGGGTGGGAGGAATCGATACTCAAAACGAGCCCTTGGTTGGTTGGGCCGGAGGGAAGACGATGTCGTCTTTGGTTCGTCTGCCAACGCCGAAGCTGCGGCGACCCACAATCCGACCTGCCTGGCTGGGTGGAAGACGACGGACACTGGCGGCACTGCGGCGGCACTGGATGGAGGGAAAACAGCAACGTCTACGGGCAGCGGGTTTCCGGCGAGAGTTGTGGTGGCTGGTTCGAAGGTGAGAAGGTGCTCTATGAAATGTTCTCTATCTTCTCTCTCTAAAAATATTTGAATCTCAAATTTTTCGAAAAAACCCTACATTTTGAATCTGCCCCCAATTCTTTCATTGTCACATCATTCTTTCATTTAAAAAAAAAATCCACCTACACCAGTCACATTTAGACACGCGTCCAGTCTCTAAATGTTATCAAAACAGGTTGTTCAAATATCATTTTCCTTAATTTCTCCATCCACAAGTAAATTCGTCTGATAAAAAGTATAAAATAAGAATCTTATAAAATTAAATCAAATCTATCCGCTTTATTTATAGATGATCAATCTAACCAAATTTTTCATAGTTAAATTTTTCTTAAGCTTCCCTTATAAAATATTTCCAAAAGTATTATTTTAAAGTTTTGTTTTACAAATTTACTTTCGAATTCTTTTCAAAACTATTTTAATGAATGGATTTAATCCAGAAAAAAATTACTAAATGGGTTATATTTTTTTATTAATGGATAAGATATTTTATTAAATTACTAACCTATCAAAATAGAGTAATAGAGTTTTTTATTTATAATCTAATATAAAATAATCCCATTCGTCCATATCGTCACCCTTAAAAAAACTAATAATATAATTTAACTACGTGTCTTTTTCCACATTTATGAAATGAAATAAGTTTTTTATTTACAAAAGACTAAATTACTATGTGTTTGACAAATTTAATGATCGAATTGGTTATTTATTTTATTAAATGTACATTAAAAATAAACTTAATCACTTTTTACCTCCTTACTTATTTATTTTTCCATTTATTGAAAATTCCATCAAGATTCGCTATTTTCCATCCAATTAATAGAGAAATCATTAATAAATACATATTAACAATTTTAATTTCCATATAATGTAATTTATAACTAATTAAATCAATTTTAACAAACTAAAAGTCCCATTATGTTATTTTTAAAATTTAGAAATTCGATTATTAAACCAAATTTAATCAAATAAATAAAAGGAAAAGGAAAATAAAAAGAAAATTAACCCTAACAAGTATTTTTAAAATGTATTAATAAAAAAAAGTTCCTCGTAAAAGGTATTTACCCGCTTGGTGAAGAAACAACGTGGTGGGATGTCACAACACAACATTATAGTTTTATTTTGGCAAAAACATGCGTGTTTCTCATTTTTAAATTTAAAATGTTGGTAGTTGAAACTTGTTTTTTCTGCAAAAGTATCTCGTGAGTATTTAATATGATCTTTAATTTTTCTTTTATTCATACAAATAAAGAATAACTTGATTATTAGAATGTAAACATTAATATAACTAATTGAAATTAAAAGTATTTTTTTAACCTAAAAGCATCAAGTTTAAAGTTGTTCAATCGGCAAACTTTTTCTAACAGTTAAAAAAATAAAATATTTCTACTGTTAGATAATTCAAAGTTCAGTATTAATGTCAGGCCATTTAATGCATCCAAACCCCACATGTTTAATCTCATTTAATGCACCCAAAACCTCTGCTCATACTTGTACCGTAGGATACCTGATTCAACCAACGGTCGACAAGTAACCCGGGCGACCATTTGCCAAACCTTCTTACGATCGTAATGTCACGATCGTAAGTATGTCGAACGCTTTTTAATGCCAATCGTTAAGACAGTCACATCATAACATTTACATGTTGATGTCGACCACTTGGCGATCGACAACCAGTGATGTCGCGACATATAGCGTTCGCATGACAATTCACATGTTTGTGTCGATACACAAGACGATCGACATATAATGAGCGATGTCTAAATTAGCGATATCACAGTAAACAGTTTAGCGGTTAAGAGTAAACAGTTACGAATATTAGCCAACGCCACGAATCACGGGAGTAACTGACTCAGTATCAAACACGATCTAGCAGTTACAACTTCCAAATAGTCAACTTCGGTAACTGACCGGATTTTCCGGTAAACGGTTTATTTTACTGTTTTAAATATGCAAAGCACACCAGAAAAAATGTATGATTTTCCTTAAGAGAAATTAAGAGAGAGATTATTCTTCTTCTTCTAGATCACTTTGAACTGAAAATATTCACTACATCCCTTTCCTGACTTGAGCGTCGGAGTGCCTTTGCAGGTACCCAGCTCATTTTCCCCTCGGAGAGCATAGCACAGAAGGAGAGTTAGCACAGTAACAGCATCGCAGGAAGGAGCAGTTGAGGTTTGTTAGGTTCGTATCTCGGTCTCCACATCCCTACTGAAACATTTTGGCGCCCACCGTGGGGCCGAGATTTGATATCCCAACGACGACCACCGGAGCAATGGAAGACTTCAACACTCGCGATTTGATCAAGCAGTTGCAGACACAAATTGAGGCACAAGCACAAACTATACGGGAGCAGCAAGAGCTCCAACGCAAGCAGGCTGAGGAGCTGGCGGCACTAAGGGCGCAGCGCCCACCGCCAGAATTGTCAGCCTCAAATCGGCAAGACGATAATGAAGGGAGCCATCATGGAGGACTGTCTGACCCTTTCGACAGGGGGAGGAAGGGGCCTACTTCCATACGCCTCTCCAACCTGCTCCCATTCACGGAGGCCATCATGCAAGCGCATATGCCAGATAAACCTCCCCCAGCGTTAGAACGTTATGATGGCTCCGCCGATCCCGACAACCACCTGCGCAACTTTATAGACGCCATGGTGTTCTACACAGACAACGACCCCGTCATTTGCAGAGCTTTCTCCTTATCCCTTAAGGATGAGGCCCTGGAATGGTTCCACACTCTTCCACGAAATTCAGTAGACTGTTTCGCAACAATCGAAACTCTGTTCCGAAAGCAGTACGCGACAAACAGAAGACCGGAGATGACTACTGCTGAGCTTGTGAATACTAAGCAGGAGAAGGATGAAACCCTAAAGGCTTTCATGCAACGGTACAACGAGACGGCCCGGCGTGTGAAAGATATCGACCACACCTTCATCATCAGCAATCTACCTTCGTGCTTAAGGCCGGGGTATTTTGCGGAACAATTATATGCTGACCCGCCAGCATCTATGGAAGAACTGCAATCCACAATTGCAAAGTTCATCCGCATCGAAGATCTCCGGAATTCTAGAAAGAAACAACAGTAGGATAACCCCAATCACGATGCAAAGAAACCCGCAAAGCGATCGACCAACGACTATAAATCAGACCGAACACCCCGTAAAGAGTCAGGGTGGACGTCTAAGTACGATCGTTACACGACCCTCAACGCAACGAGAGCAAAGGTGCTCGAAGAGGCTTTGCACGTCGAACTCTTAACCGTGCGGCGAAAGGCTACTCTAAAGAACGCTGACAGTAGCAAAGTTTGTCGGTTTCACATGAACCATGGGCATGACACAGAAGAATGCAACATGGTGAAGGACGAACTCGAGCGGCTCATCCGAGCAGGCTACCTCCAGAACTACGTCAAGGATAGAATCTCCACTAGAGCTGCAACTCCTCATCGTAAGGACTCCTCCAGACGGAGTCCCGACCGATCACCTCCTAGAGATGACCGACGCCGCAGGCGATTGCGCAGCCAACCCCGGCGGACAGAGAGAGAACGTTCAGTTCGAGGCCGAATCGACACCATATCGGGTGGTTTCGCCGGGGGGAAGTGTCATCTTTCGCCAGGAAGCGACATCTGAGGCAGCTAAAGTCGGTGCACATGGTCGATCGACAGCCTTGGTCGATCCCTGATATCACGTTCACCAATGCAGATTTCCATGCGCCAGACCCTGATCATGATGACCCCATGGTCATCACTGCCAATATAGCTCGGTACGACGTCAGCAAGGTTCTCGTCGATCAGGGAAGTTCGATCAACATCCTGTATTGGTCCACCTTCAAAAAGATGGATCTATCCAAGGACCTCATCGCCCCTTTCAACGAACAAATTGTAGGCTTTTCAGGGGAAAGAGTCGACACCCGGGGTATCTCGACCTACGAACGCGGCTCGGAACAAGTCGGGAGACACCAGAACTTAGAGTCAGTTTTCTGTTGGTCGAAGCCAATACATCATACAACGCCTTGTTAGTGCGGCCTTGTTTGAATGCATTTGGAGCTATCGTGTCCACCCCTCACCTGGCCATGAAGTTTCCTACAGAGCGCGGCACTATTTGCACTGTCAGGGCGGATCAGCGAACGGCTCGACAATGTTATGTTGCCGGGCTTAAAGTCACCCCTTTCGTACCAACCAAAAGGGCGAGAGGAGCTGAAACAGCGGCGGTCGAATTGGACCCCCGAATCAATGTAGACGAACGTCTCCATCCGCAAGGCGATGTCAAATCCCTTTCATTGACAGCGAACGCGTCCAAAACCACAACCATTGGCGGGGACCTCGCTTTGAATGACGAACAGGATCTAGGACGTATGCTGCGAACCAACACGGACTTGTTCGCGTGGACGGCCGCTGATATGCCAGAAATCCACCCCGGAGTCATGGCCCACAAATTGTCTATCTTCCGAGAGGCACGACCTGTCGCGCAAAAGAAGCGACGGTTCGGAGAAGAGAAACGCAAGGCCATTCAAGTCGAAGTCGAGAAGTTGATGAACGTCCAGTTCATTAGGGAGTTGACTTACACTACGTGGTTGTCGAACGTAGTCATGGTCAAGAAGTCGAACGGCCAGTGGAGAATGTGTGTCGACTTCATCGATCTCAACAAAGCATGCCCTAAAGACTCATATCCCTTGCCTAACATCGATCGGTTGGTAGACGGAGCTTCCAGCCATGTTATACTCAGCTTCCTCGACGCATACTCGGGATACAACCAAATCCCCATGTACGCACCTGATCAGAGCAAGACAGCTTTCATTACCGAACGCGCCAATTACTGTTATGAAGTAATGTCGTTCGGCTTGAAGAATGCCGAGGCTACATACCAACGCCTCATGGATAAAGTTTTCCATCATCAGATAGGACGATGCATGGATGTTTATGTCCACGACATGGTCATTCGGAGCCATTCTATGGAGCAACATTTGCGGGATTTAAAGGAAGTGTTCGGCCAAATCAAAAGATACAGCATGCGGCTTAACCCTTCCAAATGTACCTTCGGAGTCCCGACGGGTAAGTTTTTGGGTTTCATGCTTACGCGTCGAGGCATCGAAGCTAACCCCGACAAGTGCAAAGCCGTACTCGACATGGCTGCTCCAAAAACTCTAAGGGAGGTACAACGTCTAGTGGGTAGACTCACAGCCCTGTCTCGCTTCATTCCGAAGCTAGCCGAACACATCAAGCCCATCCTAAAGAACATGAAGAAGGGTACCACACGACACTGGGACGATGATTGCGAAACAGCATTCAACACTGTCAAGCACATTCTCACCAGCCCTCCAATTATGGCTAGATCGGACGCTGGATCCGACTTACAGCTATATATCGCAGCATCCCACCATGCTGTCAGTGCTGCCTTGATACAAAAGGCACCCTCCCTCAAGTTAATATACTTCATCAGCCGTATGCTGCAGGGGGCGGAAGAAAGATATTCTCGAATCGAGAAAGTCGCTCTAGCCCTGCTCATGGCTTCGCGTCGACTCCGACCGTATTTCCAGAGCCATCAAGTGGTAGTCCGCACCGATCACCCGATTGCCAAAATCCACCGCAAGCCCAATTTAGCAGGACGGATGGTTTCTTGGTCAGTGGAACTTTGAGAGTTTGGTCTTCGTTACGAGCCGCGGGGATCTGTTAAGGGTCAACATTTGGCAAACTTTGCAGCTGAGTTAATGCCCGCACCTGAGGACTCGACACCAAAGTGGCTCCTCAGCGTGGACGGATCCTCAGACAGAAGCGGGGGAGGAGCCGGTGTTGTCCTAGAAGGACCAGATGGTTTAGTCATAGAGCAAGCCATCACATTCAAGTTTCCTGCCAGCAACAACCAGGCCGAGTACGAAGCCTTGATTGTTGGTCTATCATTGGCCAAAGAGTTCATGGTCGCTCGTCTAGAGTGTAGGATGGATTCAAAGTTGGTGGTCGGCCACGTGAACGAAACTTATCAGGTTAAGGATAATCAGTTGCTACGCTATTTCCACAAAGCTCAGACCCTACTTCAAAACTTCCCCAAGGTTAGCGTCGTCCATGTACCCAGGGACCAAAACGCGAGAGCAGATCTCTTGTCTAAGTTAACTCACTCTAAGGAGAGAGCGCAGTTATCCTCAATCATTAAGATGACACTCGACTATCCAGTCGTCGAGGCTTTCGTCACCGATGTGTCAACACCAGCAACAGATTGGCGACAGAAGATCAAGGATCTAATGATGAAGCAGGAGCAAGGAGAAAGCATTACTGTGACTGATTCAAAACGCATTGCACGTTTCTTGTGCATAGGCGACGACCTATACCGCCGCGGCCACAGTACTCCCCTATTGAAATGCATCTCAGAGGATGAAGCCGACTATGTCTTGCACGAGCTGCACACCGGGATATGCGGGTTTCATTCGGGTAAGCGGACCCTCAGAGCGCACATACTTCGAGCAGGATATTACTAGCCCACGATCGACCAAGATCGTGAGACGTTCGTCAAGAAATGTATCTCCTGTCAGGCCCACGGTCACGACATCCACGCACCTCCCGAAGACTTGCATGGTATCGTTTCTCCCTGGCCGTTCGCTCAATGGGGTCTCGACATAGTTGGACCGTTACCCCTTGCCAAAGCACAGAACAAGTTCCTCCTTGTGGTGGTCGACTATTTCACCAAATGGATAGAAGCCGAACCATTGTCCGTCATCAGTGCTCAACGAGTGCAGAAGTTCATCTGGCGCCTGATCTGTCGGTTCGGTCTACCACAGAAGATCATTACCGACAACGATCGCCAGTTCGTCGAGCGAAAACTGGAGGAATTCCTCAGCAGCCTTGGCATCAAACATGTCACCTCCTCGGTCGAGCATCCTCAAACAAACGGACAAGCCGAGGCCGCAAACAAAGCCATACTTACCGAGTTAAAGAAGCGACTCGGCGACGCCAAAGGTTTGTGGGTGGAAGAGCTACCCGAGGTCTTGTGGGCGTACCGGTGCACTCCACACGGATCCACAGGGGACACACCATTCAACCTGACTTATGGCACTGATGTCATGCTCCCAGTCGAGGTCGGTGAACCCTTGTTAAGACGAAATATCACTTATATGACGCTTAACGAGGAACAGTTACGGATGAATCTCGACATCCTTCCTGAGCGTCGAGAGGTCGCTACCGTCCGTGCAGAGGCGCAGAAGCTAATGCTATCTCGCCGTTACAACACCAAGGTCAAACCAAGAGCGTTCAAAAGCGGCGATCTAGTGTGGCGAAAACGGGGAGAGGCCAGGAAGAACCGAGCGCACGGCAAGCTCGCAGCCAACTGGGAGGGACCCTTCCACATCATCGAGGACATGGCGAATGGTGCATACCGCCTCCAACTCCTCGACGGACAACCAGTTCCCAACACATGGAATGTCACTCATCTTAAATATTAATTTAGTTAGCATTCATTTTTATTCTTGAGACATTATTCATCTCAGTTTCCAATAAAAAGTATATTTCACTATTATTATTACTTCATTTCATTTATAATTTCTCGCATGTCGAGTCTCAGGGTTGTCGTCGATCGCCTCAGGCGCGTCCACATCCGAACGAATTGGAAACACTCCATCTGGTAGATGTTCTTCCTTGAACACCCAGTCCATTCGAGATACACTCCCACTGGTAGATGTTCTTCCTTGAACACCTAGTCCATTCGGGATACACTCCCACTGGTAGATGTTCTCCCTTGAACACCCAGTCCGCTCGGGATACACTCCCTCTAGTAGATGTTCTCCCTGGAACACCCAGTATTCCCCTATTCGACCCTCACCCTCGACGGTCGCACACGGCGCTATTAACACACTCGACATCGACACTTAAGATATCATCTTCTTAGTCGATCATCGTCTTCGACGTTCGTTCATTTAGACGAATGCTCAACACGTACGTCGTTACAGGGAAGATTCACAAAATCCACGAACACTTAAACAATCATCAAAGCTCAAAATTCAAAAGCATCATAGCTCAACATTCAAAGAATTCAACAAGGCCTAGTTCAAACATTCAAAAATCATCAAAAGTTCAAAAACACTTATGTTTGTAATTACATCCCCATGAAATATCCTAATCTATTACAATCTTAGGCGAGTCGCCAGCAGCATCCCCGACCGTCTCCACAGCCGGTTCATCCACGGCGACCGCTCCATCATGCTCATCCTCCGTGACCGCTTCTTCTTCTTCATCCCCTTCCGCTTCCATAAAGGCATCTTCAGGAATTTCGCTAAGAGGTTTCAGCTGGCCTTCATACACGTCCTTTCGCACGTCAAAATCCACTCCCTCGGTCGACACATCAAGCAAATGTCCGACCTGACGCAAAGCCTTCCGGAAGCCCCGGGTATGTTCAATAACTACCGCCCCCTTCAGTTCTTCTATCAGTTCTTGTTTTTCCATTGCTTCCGCCCGCACGTCATTCCTTTCCTTGGTCAATGCCGCCACTGTCTTCTTGGCCTGTTCCAGCTCGTACAACGCTTGATCGCGCTCCTTTCTCATAGCCAGGCCGGCGTTTCGGGCATTAGTCAGCAGCACATCAACTTCTCTTAATAGTTGCTCTGACCTTTTCTGCTTTGAATCACAGAGGGCATGAGCCTCAGTAAGCTCCTTCAGCTGAGTACGCGCCTTGTCCAGTTCAACCCGCAGCGTACCTCTATCAGAGGCATATGCAATATGTCAAGCAAGCATCTGTGTGCGAGTTGTCATTTCCAACATGGCGTCGGCCATTTGTTGCTCAGTCATGTTCTCTACCACCCTCTTCTCCGAGTTGTCCAGGTTGAGATCGACCTTTTGGCTCAACGTGAAGGAGGGGTCCCATACGCCGAGTGGAAGGGGACGCTCTGTCTCATCTGCGGTCTCCTTCCTCTTCTTCGACACAACGCCACTAGGGTCGACCACTTTCCCTCTCCTTTTTCGCACCAAGGGTTGCTCTTCGGCAACCGTTGTTTCATCTGTCGAAACCGAAAGCACGACAGGACCAGTTGGTTGAACTTGCGCACACTGTTGACCCTGTGTACGTTTTGATGACGACCCTGGAAGGTCACCTTCAACCTTCTCGTTGTCGATAGAGTGGAACCAATTTCTGACACTTCCCTTTCTCCCCATTATCTCTGCAAAACAAAGGTCAACCCAGAACAGTCAACAACAACAAAGCAACAGACGAAAATAACAAGCAAAGACACATACCAAACACCCTTGAATCAGCGTCATCGAACTCAAGGCAGTTTATAAGCTGACGGGAAGAAAAGGGGCGTGGCAACGATGTCAACACATTCAGAGCCTCTAACTCTTTAATCGTCATCTTATCTTCGGGCCAAGAGGTGAACCTCAGCGGATCCTGCATCCAGTACAGTGGGAATTTGGGGCTCCCCTCACCATCGAAAAAGTACCTCCGCCCAACATCAGGGATCGACACTTTAAAGAATTTTTCTTTAAAGCCCCTATACGACTGCAGGTAAAGCTCTAGCAGCGCATTACCCGGCTCAGAAATTAACGATATCCATCCCTTCTTCGCGATTGGTCGACATCTAAATAAGTACAGAAATAATCCTACAGTCGGCCTAATTCCTAATGCCCGACACAACACGGAAAACGCCTGCATATACCCCCAACTGTTGGGATGCAATTGACTGGGCGCGACATTCAGGATCCGCAACACATCCATTTGGAAGGTTGTGAAAGGCAATCTCAGATACAAATCATAAAACGGGGAAGCATAACAATAAAAGAAATCGCTGGAAGCATTCTCCCTCCCATGGCACACCCTCTCATCTTCCCGGCAAGCTACCAATTTCACACACGTGTTATACCCTAAGGTCCTCAATATACAGCTATTTTCAATCCAATTTTCTAATACTGTCCTACTCCTAAACAGACTGTTCAACTCTCTAACTTCACGCGCCGCCCAAGCGTAATCATCACCGCAAGCCGGAGCCGCTACACGCTCCTCTGGACCTTCACTATACACGTTCCCATACACAAAGGCATCCTCACCACAGGGCACAGTGGTGATATCAGGGCATTCCGCCGTTAACGACGGCCCCGGTATATCGTTACCGGCATTACGCCCCTTTTCTTCCATTATCAGCAGTAAACGCACTAAGACGAAGGAAGGTTTAAGGGTTACCTGGCAAGTTCTTGTGGCAGCGTAAGCGGTGGCGTTGAAGAGAGGATTTCACTCACAGCACACAATACCAACTTCTATTCTTCAACAAAAGTGGAAAGCCTCTTTCTGATTCGTGTTGAAGAAGGAAGGAAGGTTAACCGTCATGCGCCGTAGGATCAGTTTTAATCCAACGGCTGCCTTTTCATGTCTCTTCGCTTCCCCAAAAAAGCGGGAAAACCCTAAAAATTCTAACGTCAAAACGGTGCATATCATTTCCCCAATAAATCACCACTCAACGTCCTTTAGTAAAACTCGCAAGCAAATATTGCGCTCGTTTACTCGGACTCGGGGGGGCATGTACCGTAGGATACTTGATTCAACCAACGGTCGACAAGTAACTCGGGCGACCATTTGCCGAACCTTCTTACGATCGTAGGTATGTCGAACGCTTTTTAACGCCAATCGTTAAGACGGTCACATCATAACATTTACATGTTGATGTCGACCACTTGGCGATCGACAACCAGTGATGTCGCGACATATAGCGTTCGCATGACAATTCGCATGTTTGTGTCGATACACAAGACGATCGACATATAATGAGCGATGTCTAAATTAGCGATATCACAGTAAACGATTTAGCGGTTAAGAGTAAACAGTTACGAATATTAGCCAACGCCACGAATCACGGGAGTAACTGACTCAGTATCAAACACGATCTAGCAGTTACAACTTCCAAATAGTCAACTTCGGTAACTGACCGGATTTTCAGGTAAACGGTTTATTTTACTGTTTTAAATATGCAAAGCACACCAGAAAAAAGGTACGTTTTTCCTTAAGAGAAATTAAGAGAGAGATTATTCTTCTTCTTCTAGATCACTTTGAAATGAAAATATTCAGTACATCCCTTTCCTGACTTGAGCGTCGGAGTGTCTTTGCAGGTACCCAGCCCATTTTCCCCTCGAAGAGCATAGCACAGAAGGAGAGTTAGCACAGTAACAGCATCACAGGAAGGAGCAGTTGAGGTTTGTTAGGTTCATATCTCGGTCTCCACATCCCTACTAAAACAATACTCATTAAAAACGCACCCAAACTCTGACGCACTAACGCCAGGTGTCAAGAATGGAAGATTCGGAAGTCAGTTAGTGGAATGCAGGTGTCGACAGGAGAGTGCACGACTGTTTAGACGTGGGGTAAACAAAAATGATTTTTCTGAAAACCCTGCCCACTCTCTTCTGCATGCACCTTCTCCTTCCAAACTCTGACTTTCCATTTCTCCTTCTTCTCTCTAGAAACTTCCCCTTCTCTCTATTGTAACTCATCTTTCTCTTCTCCGATCATCATTCAGAGACCGTAGGATCATTCCCGGCGTCCCAAGCTTCCTCTTAAATCGAACAAGTTTCAAGTTTGAGCTGGTAAGTTTCTCCTCTTAGTCGTGCGTTCTTTTGTTACATGCAAAACCAAGTTCTGGTTGCATGCAGGGGTGTAGTCTAAGTTATTTTTGATTTTCATGTGGTTCGGTTTAGTTGGAAGAGTTAAGTGATCGAGAGGGTAGAAGTTGTAGTTGACGAACCAAGTTGCAGTCTGTAGGACGTTCTTTCACAAATCCAGGTAAGGGAAGCTTATTTAATTTAATCTGTATGCAATTGTTTGTATGAATGTCTGTTGTTTGAATGAATGGATATGATGCATGCTGGTTGATATGTATGATGATGGTTGATATGTATGAAGTGCATGAATGTGAATATGAGTAATCGTTTTGGAGTATGAATTATTAATATGGATTCTATAAAGTATGTAAATTGATACTTGGTGTGAAGTTATAAGGTTATGAACTGATGTGTTGAAACTTGAGTTGGAAATAAATGAAAATCTGAATATGAAATTCTCACTATGAAAATGTACATTCGTCATCGAACGGTCCTCTACCGTTCGATTTTTCTAGTAAACTGCTTTAAAATGGAATTCTTTCATTTGGAGAGAATTCTAGTCGAGAACGAGCGTCCTCATGTGGAACACTATGTTTGAGCGTTCGGCCAAGCATAGTTGTACCCGGATATCCGAAATAAAGTAAAACGTATATATACCCTCGTACTTTAAGACTAGTAGTGCTCGGTCTTACACCTAGCGCTCGTAGTAAGTAGTGCTCGGTCTTACACCTAGCGCTCGTATTAAGTAGTGCTCGGTCTTACACCTAGCGCTCGTACTGAGTAGTGCTCGGTCTTATACCAAGCGCTCGTACTAATGTATAATCAATCTTGATAAAATAGCGTTCGTCCGACTTCAGTAATATTTTTCCTTTACCATGTTTGGTCGTTTACTGGCATTGGATTTCCGTATGTGGACTATTCTAAATATAGTTCCTTAACATCTTGATTAATCTTCTTGCATTGGATCCGGCCTAGGGCCTCCATACTTGATTTATTCCTTAAGTATTGGTTTGAACTCAAGAGAGTCAGTTCATTCAACTGACTCACGTGGTAAATACCGTTCGTCACATATTGCACTATTGTACTCGGTTCATTTCTTAAATCTAAAAGTAACCCTCTCGGTCTTATGCTGTTCAGAAATGGGAGATTTATCGGTCTCGTTCTTATCATTCGTCCTCGTTCCAAAGAGGTCCGAACGTTCGGTATTTTATGCTCTAAGAGCAAATGATGAAATTAAACATATTGGAAATGAAAGAGGAGATTGAGAAAAATGATAATGAAAGATGAAATCGAGAATGATTATGACTGAAATTATGTGAAGTTGAACGAGCGTTCCGGGGAGGAACGACTCATGTATTGAATATTGTAATTGGTAAAGTATGACTGTGGTTATGCTATTGATGGCAGTTTATCCTAATGTTTTGTGAGTACTCGTCCTCACGTAGAGGAGGGTAGGTCATGTGTGGAAACGGCAGGAGGTTCTAGTCCTTAGGGGTACTTTGGACTGATAGGGCTAACCTCGGGTGGCAGCTGTTGAGGGTATCCCAGTTACTACATCACCCGGGTGCACGAACGCCTGTAGCTACACAGATTCATACAGTCCGGACGGTCAGTCTAGTGATAGGCTTCGTACTGATATAATTGTGGAATTACTTTTGTGTGTTGGAATGTTTATTTTATATGTTGATGTATGAATTAAATTACATAAGCTTACCCTGTGTTTTCATTGTGTTGTCTTGTCCTTGTACGTCCGTCTTGTCAATTGCAATGATCATCCGTGTGGATGTGAGTAGAAGGAGACGCATTGTTGGAAGAAGTGATTGAAGATGAGAATCTGGTGGATGTTGAAGTCAAGGCCGAACCTTAGGACGTTCGGTTATTTTAGATGATAGTTAGTTAGTTTTGATCGTTCGGTAATTTGGTTTTGTAAAACCGTTCGACTATGACTTTTCATATTTCTGTGAAATTGTAATTAATCCTGTACTTAACGCCGTTCGGCTTTTAACGTTTATTATTAGTGCAAAACTGCACTGTTTATTATAAAATGTAATCAACTCTATTATATGGTTTTATTACTGTATTTTCGGGATGTTACAATTAACAATCTAACTATTTAGGTAAAAGAAATGCACAAAAGCATATAAATATAAAATATTTATTATTACAAAATTTAAAGAATTTTAAAACACATGAATTAATAGCTTCTTCCAAAATATGAAACAAGAATATTAAAATACACCGTGTCATATAATTATGTGCATTTTTTATTTTAAAAAAAAAAACTTTAAACTTCAACCTACAACCTACAACCTTATGTAATAGAAACGATCAACCAAAAAAATACAAAAACCAACAAATAAACTAATTATAACATAAACATACATGTACAATTCTCATATATAATAATATTTTTCAATAACATTAAACCAACTTTATCCAAGACAACAATTTTCATATGCTCATTTATATTGTTAACATACATATGATCTAAACTTAATATCTGAATTTTTATATATTCTTAAGGTTTAAAAGCTTTAATTTGTCACACGTAAATGAAATTTTTAATATTATCATTCCAAAAGTGATACATGATTTATTTTTTTCAAGTGAGTTCACCTATAGCATACTAGAAATGAAATCCACAACTCCAAGGCTAACTATAGGAACATCATTTCCTCTTCCTTCCTTCTAAGTCTAATAATCTCATGGGGTAGAAGAGTAATATCTAAAAATTGTTCATAATAAATGTATAACACTAAATTTACATATCATATAACATTCCTCATATCTAATAACATTTCCTCTAACAGTTCAAATACACAACATGCATAACCTCCTCATCAAATGACATATTCACCAAGTCTTCATTCTCAAAAGTATTCTTTGTATTTCAACATTTACCACATTTTATTCAAATAAACTTCATACATTAACCACAATATATATATATATATATATATATATATATATATATATATAGGGTTAAATACGTTTTTAGTCCCTAAACTATTGGCCGTTTTTGGTTTTCGTCCATCTTTCAAAATAAGGTACAATTTGGTCCTCATTCTTTTCGAAACATATGTTTTTAGTCCTCGAAAACTAACGCCGTTAAAAATGTGCTGATGTGTCTAACGTCATTTGGAGGACTAAAACCAAAGTTTTGAGGACTAAAACCAAAGTTTCGAAAAGAATGAGGACCAAATTGTACTTTATTTTGAAAGAGGGACGAAAACAGAAACGACCAATAGTTTAGGGACTAAAAACATATTTAACCCTATATATATATATATATATATATATATATATATATATATATATATATACACACACACACACCTATATCATTTATCATATACATTCTTTTATTATAAGATCAAACTAAAACCACAAATAAGAATGTTCTTCACAAAATAGAAACCTAAAATATGACAAAAGGCTAACTTTTATAGACCTCAAATCATAGATATCACCAATCAAAGTAACAATTCATGTGTTTAGGACGTGTTGTTAACATTTTAGGTCAATCTAACGATTAACAAAATGAGAATCCCATTTTCCTTAAGAGATGTAAATTAGGAAACAAGGGTGGCACCCTGTGCTGGAAAAGTGGCAACCAACTCTACAAACCCGTGGAAACGCTAATTTGAGTGTGCCCAACGATCCAAAAGTGGTGCTAGTGCCCCCAAGTTAGTGGCCACTATCTTAATGGCGCCCGACGACGATGCAATGTCATTCGACGATGTATTAGTACTCATAACTTCTTTTGAGCTTTGAATTGAGTAATTTGGCATTTTTGAGTTAGTTCCCACTTAATAAACTTTTAAATACCTTAAACTTTCAAGTTTCTAACCCAGGAAGTGTCATATTACTTAATTCAAGCCTCACTCAAACAAAACCATATTAGAATTTTCATACATATCACAACTCAATGTAAAATTTACAAATATTCAACATAATGTCTGATGTGATCACAAATATATGACAAAAGATGAAAAGAATAAAAGGATTACATGATGCATGACCAAAAGAAATTATCTCATTTCTTGGCTCCTTTATATGCCTTTGTTCAAAAAGAATATAATAGGTTTTTCTTGGCTTGTATTATGCCTTTAGTAGTATATGTTGTTTCTTTTTCTCTGTGTTTTATCTTTTGTAAAAATTTATATATCTTCCTTCTTTTTAAAGTGCAAGCAATGTGTGACTTCATATAATTTGGATTTAAAAGGAAAAGAAGAATAGATAAGTCTTCATTTAGTTATTTGTAACACAAGATAACTCTTGTGTTATATTTCTAGAACCAATAATATTTTATATTTAAAAAAAATTACTTTTTAAAATTATATTTTAAAATTCAATGATAAAAAAATATTTTATTTTTTAAAATTATATCTCTGAAACCAAATTTAAATATTAATTTCAGAAATAGTGATACGGAATTGAAATTTCGTTTTAAAAATTTGAAAATTTATAAATTCATCGCTTTCAATTGTAAAAATAATATTCAAATTATTATTTTCTTAAATTTTAAGATTTGAATTTTTTATTTGCATACGTTTACACTTAAAATAGTTAAATAAATTAAAAAACATGCATCTTATGTATCCAATTAATATTTTATTTTTTAAATTTCATTTTTTGGAATAAAATTTAAATATTAATTTTATAAATAACTTTATTATTTATAATTTAAAATTTGAAACATAAATTAGAAAACAGAAAAATATGGAATTAAAATTTAACTTTAAATATTGAAATTATCATAAATTGATTTGTGAGATAATAATCATATTATTATCACTTATTATAACCAGTAAAAACATATAAATAAAATTTAAAATATAATAGGAATCATTATTAAAGGTAATGATTATAAATTTATAAAACAACTAAAACTTCTTAAAATACATTTTATCTGTATGTTAGACATAAGAAATATTTTAAAAAAATGACGATTGAAAAGATGGTCGTAGAAAAGTTAAATGGTGTATCTTATATTTGGAAAATATTAGTTATTCTTAAAGAATAATTTAGAAAGAAATTGCGAATATAAATTGATGAATCCGAATATATATTATTATAAATAATCTTAAATTTTAAAAAGTTTCATTTGCATATTTTACACTTCAAATATTTAAATAAATGAAAAGAAAATAAGACACACACACACACACATATATATATATATATATATATATATATATATATATATATATATATATATATAAAAGTATTAGAACTAATATGTTTTTATTTAACTATCAATTAATATAATTTAGCTTTAATTAAATGTCTATTAAATAGTATTAATGTAAACATTAATGCATAGTTTTTATTTGATAGAAGCGACTTAGTTTTGTTATTATTATCATCGCTACTTTTTAAAACAATACTTTTATTTTGAAAAAGAAAAAGGAACGATTAAAATTTGAATAAATTTTAAAATAATTATTATTATGTGTCTTTAAGATCAAATTATTTGCAGTTATTTCTTAAAATAGATAATTACCTGATAAATAAGAAAACAGTTATTACTTTATTTATTTGTCTAATTTGAATATTTTTAAAAATATTTTTTTTAAGAAATAAATTAAATATATTTACTAAATTTGTTGACAAAACATGAGGATTTTCATTGTGGTTAAACCTAAGTTTATTCCCGTTATTATTATTATAAAGATTTAGAAAATTATATTTTAGAATTGAAAATGTCTTTAGATAATTAAACTCGATTTCTTTAAAACATATTATCTTTAGAAATTATTTTATTATATATCTTTTGTTTTATTTATTTTATTCTTAGTTTTTTTATTGAAGATTTGGTATTGTTAGAGTGATCTTTGCGACAGGTTCTTTAAGTTTAATCGACCAAGTTCACAATTTAAGTAAGCAGAGTTTTTACTCTTTTTTCTTTTAGTCAATTCTCTTTTTCTCTTACACGTGAGTACTTATTGGTCGCGTGTGTCATCTAAATCATCAATATGAGTGTATTTATTGATTAATGATCATAATGGTATGTCATGATCGTTCATGTGATGTTTTTATATGTATATAGAGCATCTTGCGATTTTGGAAGGGTTTTGCTATCTTAGAGTTGTGTATGCTACCAAATAAGGTGAGGAAATCTATTTTTTGTTTTTACTTTTACTTCTAGTTTTACTTGTTGGTTGTAATTTAAGTGTTTTGAAAACTTAGCTTTGGATCATTCCTTGATTAGGTCTATGTTGATATTGAATTTGTTGAATATGTTATAACCTATGTATGTAATTTATATTGTTTTTATTATATTGGATTCCTAGCTATGATGTGAGTTTGAATGAGAGAATTTTAGATTAAGCAACTGAGGAGATTTGTACTAGTGTGGGAAGTGTTTTTGAAACTGCTTAAATTTGATGTTTTACTCGTTTTTACTAGTTTTGATGGTTTTAATTGTTTATTTTCCAGAAGGTTGTAGTAAAGATATGAATTGATGTAATGTAAGGAATTTCATGAGGGAACTTTTAAATTATTGTGATTCTTTAAAGTAGGCACTCTAGTATGAATTCATGAATGGAGCTATCTTGACACTGTACTAACAATTCACACGCATGTAAAGTAAAATGAGTTAGATGGTGAGTGTAGTAGGATGTCTTAGTATAAGGATTTTACCTTGACCAATGACGATGAGAGGACTAACCTTTTCTGAGGTAGGGGTAAAGTCCATTGACAATTTTTATGAACATATAATCAATTATGATAAATTTATAATGTGTAACTAAATTATTGATTAAAATTTTTATAATTGATTATATGTAACGAAATTAAAGTTATTTTTCATTAGGCTTACAAATAAGGCTTAATACCTCTTTTGGTCCCTCTTTAGAGGGACAATGTTCAAGTTTGTCCTACATTTTTTAAAAAGTTTAATGTGGTCCCAACTTGTGAAAAAAGTGTGCAATTAAATCATTTTTGGTCACAACGTTAATTTTTTAACGGTACAACTGACAGCGTGGACAAAACATAATTACGTGTCTAGCGAGTGGTTGAGTAATTGGGAAAAATCAAGCAAGTGGTTGTTTTTGGTCCTGGAAGGACCAGGGAATGAATAGAGATGATAGGTTTTTGGCTGAAGAGAACTAAGCTAAGTGGCCAAGCCAAACGCAGAATCGACGACAAAAATTGCAGCGACGGCGAGGCTAATAACTCCATGTTGCTCCACAGGAAGTACGAGCTAGGGTGGCTACTGGGTCACAAACGTTCACCAAGGTGTATCACACGCGGAACCTCAAGAGCGGAAAGAGCGTGGCCATGAAGGTGGTGGGGAAGGAGAAATTGATTAAGGTGGGGATGATGGAGCAGATGAAAAGGGAGATCTCGGCCATGAACATGGTCAAGCACCCCAGCATCATTCAGCTCCACGAGGTCATGGCCAGCAAGTCCAAGATCTACATCGCCATAGAGCTCGTGCGCGGCGGCGAGCTCTTTAACAAGATCGCCCTCGGCCGTCTCAGGAGGACACGACGCGCCTCTACTTCCAGCAGCTCGTCTCCGCCATCGACTTCTGCCACAACCGTGGCATCTACCACCGCGACCTCAAGCCGGAGAACCTCCTCCTCGACGAGGAGGGCAACCTCAAAGTCACCGACTTCGGCCTCAGCACCTTCTCCGAGCACCTCAGCCAGGATGGCCTGCTTCACACCACTTGCGGCACCCCGGCCTACGTGGCGTTGGAGGTCATCGGGAAAAAGGGCTACGATTTGTGAACCATGATGAATGCTTTCCATTTAATTTCGCTTTCAATGGGGTTCGATTTGTCACCCTTGTTCGAGGAGAAGAAAAAAGAGGAGAAGGAGATTCGGTTTGCGACCACACACACCGCGAGTAGCGTGATCTCACGGCTGGAGGAGGTGGCGAAGGCGGTGAAGTTTGACGTTAAGAAAAGCGAGAGCAAAGTGAGGTTGCAGGGTCAACAGTGGGGTCGGAAAGGGAAGCTTGCAATTGTTGCGGATTTATACGCCGTGACGCCATCGCTTTTGGTGGTGGAGGTGAAGAAGGACAACGGTAATACCTTGGAGTACAACCAGTTCTGCAGCAACCAACTTCGTCCTGCGCTTAAAGACATCGTTTGGAGGACTTTCCCTTCTGAGAATCCTACACCTATTTGAACCGACACGTCACTTCCACGTAATGACATAAATTAGACACGTAATTATGTTTTGTCCACGCTGTCAGTTGTACCGTTAAAAAATTAACGCCGTGACTAAAAAGGATTTAATTGTACACTTTTTTCACAAATTGGGAACATATTGAACTTTTTAAAAAACGTAGGACAGACTTAAACATTACTCCCTAAAGAGGGACCAAAAGAGATATTAAGTCTACAAATAATTATGTTAAGAAATAATTAATTATATAATTTTAAAATATATTTTCAAGGTTTGCTTAATCCATGATGTGAAGTTTTAATCAGTTATTTTGTTTTAAAAATTGTTTCAATGTTTCAAATATATATAATCGATTGTTTTAAAGACATAATCAATTAAATTATATCAAATATTTTTAAAAATTCTTGCAAACAATCAATTATGATTACCTATAATTTGATTGAATTGTTTCAAAATACTTTTGAGTTACTTAAAGAATATAATAATCAATTATCATTAAATATAATTTATTATATTCATTTTTTCCTTTCCAAAATATTTTTTCAAACCAATTCGATAACGTAGAATATGTGTGAATCTTTATTAAATATATGGAACGAATTCACTTTGTTGCACCCTAAATATCTCATCTTGTTAATCTTCTTTTGACTTTTTTTCTTCCTCTCCATATGTGATGCTAAATGTTGGAAATCTCACATCAATTAAAAATACGACTAATAGTATATCAGTGGATACAAACCTCATTTTATAAGTTGATTTAATAAAATTAAATTAGACTTAAAATTCACTTCTTTAACACTTAGTACAATATGGAGTACTTTAATATCTGAAACATATATAGTCTTAAACAAGACTCTATCTATCTATCTATATATATATATCTATCTATATATATCTATATATATATATATATATATGCCACACGTATAAAAGAAAATCATTAAGACACTAGAAGATAGTACTGTCACAAACTAGTAGACAACCACTTAGTCTTAATACTGCTAAAAGTACGATAAGGATCCGTACTCTTCAAAACAATCATGGTTTAGAGTCAATCAACACATGTTTCATTAGAATGAAAACTACAATTTATTCTTAGTCTTTTAAAAACCGAAAAATAAATCGTTCTAGAATTCTTATTAGTCCACACTTTCCTAGACCGGGAAAATAAAGAAAGTGTGTAGTGCAAATGTGTGATCCAAGAAGGAAGTGATATTGGAAATATTGTACAAATTTAACATCATTGATCATATTCTGAGCATATCAAGAAAGGATTCATCAAGTTTCCTGCTGAAAAACTTGCTGAAATACTCTGCATTTGTCAATTTCTTGTATACAGCTACCTTCCCTTCACCTATAAGTTCGTCAGCAGGTCCAATGTTCGTATCAGGGCTTGGATAGCAGAATGTCACTATTGAAAACCTTTCCTTCCACTTATTTACTACAGCTCTGTGCTCAGGATGCTTTGTATATCCCATTGCTCATCACCTGCATAATGGAAAAACATGCAACATGCAACATCAAACTCAGGTTTTTTATTTTAATGTTTTGGTATATAATGTTATAGTAAGTTTGTTGATTTAGAGTGACCACTTACAAGTCACAAAAACAATGATTTCTGATCATAGTGTAAATTTTTTCTTGAGAAAATCTAATTTTCCAGAGTACATAATGTGATGTCAATGATTGCTCAAATATAATGCAGACTTGTTTATCCATTCATTTGATCTGTAACAAACTTCCAATAATCTATCCATGATTGAATGTCCTGTCTAATGAGTCACAAGTACAAACCTCAATAATTTGGCCAATGTTTACAACAATGGCCCCTTCTATAGGCTCAACATTGAGCCATGTTTTATCTCTGAGGAACTGCAACCCAGAAAAATCAGCACAATCAAGCAAAAGAGTGATCCCAGAATTGTCAGCATGGGGCACAATCCCTAGAACTATTTCAGGCTCTGGACAGGGTGGGTAGCAATTCATCCTTATATCATATAGTCCTTCTCTGAAACTTTCTGATATCTGTGTATCTTGAAGCCCCAAAGACATAGTAATGAACTTCATAATTGCAATTGTAACTTCCCTTATATCTTCAGAATATCTCTCTAATGTATCCCTGATAATCAATTGCAAAATGACACCCTTACAAGCATGAGAAACAAATTCCACAATAGAATTTCTTGAATGAAACAAACAAGAGAGGAAAATAAGAGCAAGGAAACAGCTAAGTAATTAATGTAGAAGATCTCCAAGTATCTATGATATAAACTGATCAAATATTCCAAGGCTATGCTTTATTATTCATGTACCTAAACTCAGGAGGGTTTTGTGGCCACAAATCCAATTTTTCTGTTCTCAATGGGGAGGCATTTGAGAAAGATCATGTCATTCCAATCCAGCTTTTGATCTTCTGAGGTAACAAATGCTTGGCCATAGCCTTCAAGGCTTCCTGGTCTCTGCGCCGATCGTTTCTTCTCTTGCAAAGGAAGCTCAAAAAATCTCCGAACTTGATTCCCCATGTTCTTAATCGAAGTATTTGAAACTCCATGATTTACCAGCTGGAAGCAGAAAGAAAGAAGAAAATCAGGTACCAAGAAAGTAGAAGAAATGCTGATAATCTCTCCCTCACCTTTGTTGTATAAGCTGGTCACCTAGATTAACTTATAACTTATGAGTCTTCTCAGGAGAATTACTAAAGAGGAAGTTCATAGTTCATTGGATAGAAACAACACAAAAAAACATGAGCTTAATCTATGGAAAGATTGACACTATTTACTATAAACAGCATGGATGCTAAAACACATAACCATCTAAGAGTAATGCTAATCCATAACTATATAAGAAATATTCTGAATTGGAATCAAAGGTGAAGGTGTTGATATCTAAGAAGCTCTTGTGGTACCTGAAAAACACCCCAGTCTCTGCATGCGAGGAGAAGCTTTTGAAGCTCGAGTTGGTGTGTGTCGGCGTTGACCAACTTTGCCATGTCTATCAAAGGTACACGAAGAGATGGATCAGAAGGGTAAGGGCCAATGACGTCATCACCATCTTCATCTCTTATGTATCTTGGTGGCACTTTCTCTGGCCTCTGAAATGCTAACTCTTGAACACTTGGAACTGAAACCGATGATTCAAGGTTCATTGGTTTCGAATCAATCGCCAAAGTCTCTTTGGGTCAATCAAGGGAGAAGATAAAGGCACCACTCCTCCCAACCGCCATATAATAGGTCCCATTTTCGACAAATTTAATATTTGATTATCATTTTGTGTTTTTGTCTTTTTCTGTTCACTGTGCAGATATGTTTCAAGCATTTGAACTTTAGATTCATCTCCCCTTTGTCATTTATACTTCAAGCATGTGCATTTTCAACCTTTTTCCTGTTTAATTACCATGCTTTTTGCAACAGTAGGGTTTTTTCTTTTCTACACTGGAGAAAAGTTTGAATCTCCAGCCTCAGATTCAAACTCTCCAATCCAATCCAATCCAATCCAAGTTGAATCATATATTTCTGCTCCAACAAAATAAATCTAGCAAGTAATAACTTAGATGTAATGCTTAAACACGTTTCACTTAAATGGATAATATAAGAAATTCATATTTAATTGTCATAACAATTTAGTTGTTTCATAAGTAATGGAACGTATGTTATATGTAAGCATTAATTGAATTTTTTAGGTTTGTCGAACGATAGTATAATATTTAATATTTCATCATCTTTACGATTTTTATTGTCAGGTTAAGAAAATAGAATTACATTGTTGATGTAAATCCTTTATAAGGAAGGAATAACTTTAATAAACTTAGGAGGTGACGGAGAAGAGAAACTCTATGAAAATAATAATAAATTGTAAAAGGAAACAAAAAATGGTTTAAAGAAAAAGAACAGAAAAAACTCTACTTTTGAAAGAAACTCACAAATATTAAGTATTAAAAGCATTAGCTATTTGAAAAACTTTTCAAAGATAAAAATCAAAGTAAAATACTCTAAATATTCTCAAAGTTGTCTCACACAAAGTAAAGTTTAGTCGATCTTAAAAGGTATTTTTCAAGAGGTTAGACTCTATTTTATAAACTACGTGTCATGACTAAAGAGTGAAAAATACAGTTTTTTTCATGTGTTTTAAGTCTAAGCATAGGATTAATTAATAATCATGATAATAATTTATTTAATTTTTTAATCTAGAGTTAAACATATAAGTAGTTCCTTACAATTAGAAAAAAAGGTATGTGGGTAGTTTTTAAATTTAAGAAAAAACTTATAATTTCTTTTTTCTTATATTGTGTTTATTTGCGGATGAATTACTATTTACTTATAGTTTAGAAAATGTTGTTATAAGTTTGTCAAGTAAAAAATGTTCCAAATATTTTTTTTTAGATATTATTTTTTTAAAACAACATTTCTTACCACGTTGATATTTTGTTTAATGTTTTTATTAAACTTAATTGGTATGGAGACAATCTTATCCTAATATTAGTATGATAATGAAGTTATTTTAAATTAAGTAAAACTAATATTAGGATATTAGTATGATAAACGAAGTTATTTTAAATTAAGTAAAATTATAATGAAAATATTTAATTATCATTTTTCTTTAACTATACAATCTTTAATTTACTTTATTTTTCACATATTTTTCTTCTTTCCTTTTTTTATTTCTTTTCTCTTTTTGAATAAAAACTTAATTAAATATAATTTTTATTTATTTGAAATTTTTTAAAAGATATTTTAAGATGTGTTTTTCAATTTGAAAAAAAAATATAATAATTGAAATTAAAAAGATAGTTAAAATGATTATATACTAAAAAATTATTATTTAAATAAAAAATTTAAATATCGTACTTATTATTTATTTATTAATTTTTTAATTATAATTTTTAAATAACTTTTCCAATATATAAATTATTCATAAATATTATTATAATACTATTATTACTATTATCATTAAAAACAATTTAATAATTTTCATTTTATATTTATTAAAATATATTTTTAATCTATTGCATCTCAAATCCCTTACAATTTTATACAAATTTTATTTCCAAATTTGATCACCTCCAACCCCTCCTAAAAAGAACATTACAGACTTTAATATCTAAATGACTGAATTCATCTATTCGATATAAACAAGTGAAGACAACCTTTTCGTTCCTCTATTCCTCGCTTGTTGTCGCCCACTTTGCTGCGATATTTGCTTCTGCGTTTTTTCTCCTGAATCTTGGAGCTTCGATTTCGCTGCAAACTGGCTATGGACTACGAACCCTACGACAGTAGCGGTGAGTTTCAAGTTTCGTACTTTTCTCCTATCTGTGCCAAAATCTTTAAGACTTGTTTTAATTATAGATTTAGGGCGTTGTTTTTATTCTCACTTGACCCATTTCTGTTTTCTTCTTTTTGATGAGTGTGGAGATTTCAATTGGCGCCAAATTGTTGGGTTTCATATGCTTGTGGAATCGGAGTATGTAAAAGCGAGTATCTTTAGAGCAACTGAGCGAGTTTGATTAATGGGTATAGCGCCAACGCTACGTGTTTTGTGACCTAAGGGACAAAAGGATCAGTGTTTTACTTTAATAGGTTTGTTCCATTGTGTGTTCTAGGAAATATTTGTGTGACATCGATTGAGGTAAAGAGATGGTAAATTGGTTAAGGTGGTTTGAGAGCATGTGTGAAGGGGGCCACTAAAAGAACTAGTGAGAAGAGTAAATTGAATGGTTTGTTTGTGAAAAGGGGGAGAGGGATACCTAGAAGAACATTAAAGGAAATTGTTATGCGGGATTTCATGGTGAATAATATTCTTGAAAGTTTGGTCTTTAATCAGCCTCACTTAGTGGGATGAAATTTTTTTGTTGTGTTTATTCCAAGAAGAAGGTGGAAATATTCGTGTCAATTTACGTGTTAGCTTGTCTTCCTATGGACTTTAAAGGAAGAAAAGGGTGCCCTCAGAACCTGGACATTTTAATGACTCGAGAGGCACAGGAAAGCAAGCCTCTGCCTCAATTAAGAAATGCATTAGAAAGAAGAAAAGAAAACAGGAAACTATTTGCTTGTTTTGCGTTAATGTGCCATGTAAATTTAACTACTTAAGTTAAGCCTGACATTTTTTATAAATGTAATAAGATAAAAAAATGTCGTATGGAAATGTCTATCCATTTGTTTACAAGGACTTCAATTTTTTTTTCTATATAAAATGTTTATGCTCTTGAGTTCCTTTAGTGTCAACTCTTTTATACTCCCTTTGACAGCCTTTTTTTTGGAACTATTTGTACACAATTCTCTATATGATACAGTGTAATGCTGTCATGTATAAGTTGCATTATTCCATGAGGAAATTTTGGTGCTTTTAATTATTTATCCTCTCCCTTTAGATAGTGTCTCTTATAAGTTAATTGTTATGATCCATAACTTATGGTTAATGAATTGTGTCCTAACTTTTTCGAATTAGTAAATGTATGTGTGCTACTCTTGATGCTCAGAATTGTGCTTACAAGCTGTTTCTTGAGAATCAGATAGATTTTTCACCAATGCCAAAAAAGTCTGGTTGATACCTATTTCAAGGATTCATTTGGCCTCTCATGTTATACTTACATTGCATGCATTCACTTGATTGCAGGAACTGATGATGATCTTCCACCAACTCATCAAAACAGAATCCCCAGAGGGCCACATCCTGCAAGGAATGGAAGATCTGCAGGAGCTTCATACCCAGTGACATATGGTGAAATTGATATGGAAACTCAAATTCACAATCTTGAGAAGGAAGCATACAGTTCAGTTCTACGAGCCTTTAAAGCTCAAGATGATGCCATTACTTGGGTATATTCTGTCATTTGATTTTCTCGTATGTGATATATTTATAATTTGTGAGATGATTTGATCAGGTTTAGATGACTGCTAAATGGCGTGTATTTCTTCAGGAGAAGGAAAGTTTGATTACAGAACTTAGAAAAGAACTAGGATTATCAAATGAGGAACACAGAGAACTTCTAGGCCATGTTAATGCAGATGATGTAATACAAAATATAAGGTCTGATAAAAGTTTCAAACATGGTTTCTTTCTGAACTATGCTTCAGAAGTGAGATTTCCATTGTTTTTTCCATATATCCAATTTTATTTTCTTAATCAACACCTTACTGAACAATATTTTAGGGACTGGAGACAAGCAGGAGGCCATCAGCCTGGTATGCTGAATATTGGGCAAACTATTCATGATTCAATTCCAAGTCCCACTGTCTCTGTATCTCGTAAGAAGCAGAAGATAATGGCGTCCACTCCTTTAGAATCTTTTGGTGGACCTTCTCCATTTCACCCCCAACCACCCGTTCAGCCATCTTTGGTTGCAAAACCAGGATCTGTTTCTGGATCCAAGGGCAAGAAGCACAAACCTGTAAGCAAATGATAAGTTTTATTAGTGCTCTTCCTTTCTGTATTGCTTTACTGAGTTTGGGTTTGTCTCCTATGCAGACATGGATTACACTTTTTTGTACTAAGGAATAATAATTAAATAATGTTGCCCTTTACTTGCAGGGCCAAGTATTACTGGGTGTATCTTCAATAAAGAAATACCCTTCATCAGGACTCAGTGGAAGGAATCAAGTACCTAATAGAGCTCCTTCTGGTATTGAAACGGGTGAGCTTGCTAAGGAAGCATCACTGGTTTCACTAGTTGGTAGGAAAGTGCAAACACGATGGCCTGATGACAACAACTTTTATGAAGCTGTTATATCTGACTACAATCGAGCTGATGTACTCACATTCCCCCAATTAACTAAGATTTTGTTTCAGGTAGTATATAGCCGAGATGCTTATGTTTACTTCTAACTTTTCAGGGTCGATATGCTCTGGTATATGACATGGGGACTGCAAATGAAACGTGGGAATGGGTTAATCTGTCAGAGGTATTTCTGATACTGATTACTGTTGTGAAATTCTTATGTGTTTATGATTAACATATCATCATCACAATGTTATAACTATAAAATTATGGTTGGAAACATGTTTGGGTTAAGAAGTTTGAAATGGCAATCAAGCAGTAAGAGAACAGTCAGACATTATTGTTCTCTTCACAACCCCAGCCCTAAAAAGGGTTGCTGATAGTGTTCCATTTCTTTTAAAAAAAAATAAGAGGTTTATAGTCTTCTCTAATGGTGATAAAGCAAGTATGTTGTGGCAGCAAAAGGTTCATCTATAATCAACTAAAGAACATTTTACCAGTATTAATATTTTATATTCATAGAAACAAATAGTTTAGCATTGCCAAAATGGTCTATTATATTACTTAGGAATTTAAACAGATTCATTTTTATGTTATGGTATTGTTATTTACATTTTGGGGATATCAATGTGTAATTTAATATCTTTGACTATAGTTATAAAGAGTTTGATAGGGACTTGGGTGTTGACGGGTGCTTAAATCTAGCATCAAGCAGAATGGGATGCTTAGTGGAGTTTTAACTCTAGTTCTATCTCCTTAATTGCTAGCTTTTAAGGGTTTTCCAAGTACTTGGTACTTATCAATTGGTATCAAAGCTCATTGTCGATGTCTCAAAAAAAAAGAGCTTCCTAGATAGTGTTATGACTTACGAGTAAATTGAATGGAGTGTCATGGTGAATGAAAGTTCCCAAGGCATCATCTCGTACAGAAGGTATAGGGACTTGGGTATTATGTGGCACCAAAGTCACACATAAAGTAGTATGGTATGTTCGACATAGAGTATTTAACTGTTTGGTTCTTTCCCCTTAATGTCATAAAGAAAATAACCTTGTACTGCTCTTTTTTCTTTTTAGTTTATTTAATTTTTGGCATATGTTGCAATCCTTTCATTTTCAGTATTGAAATAGAGAATGAAAACTGGCTGAAGAGAATTGTATGATGCTTAATACTTCAAAGTTAATGAATGCAGCTATTGATAGTATATGAAATGGAATTTGTTGTCCAACATGTTTTAAACTTTCCTTTTTTTAAGCCCTGAATTGTAGTGGTTATTTGAAAGAACTGCTCTTCCATGTAGTAAATGTACAATACTATGCTTGCATTGTTAGCACTGCACTGTAATGTCTTTAGCTCATGCAAAAATATTATTGTTACTGCAGATCTCTCCTGAAGATATTCAGTGGGTTGGGGAGGATCCAGGAATCAATCATGGTGGGGGTCTTCGTGGATCTGGTAATGGGATGAGTAGGTCTGTAGGACGTGGCAGTGTTCCAGGAGCTGTAAGAGGTAGGGGAACCACAAAGGGACAATCCAAAATGGATTTCTTTCCATCACAGAATGGAATTGGAAAGAAGACTCTAGATGATATACACATACTTCACACAGACACGCTAGTGAAGAAGGTTACTGAAAACACTTCAATCAGAATAGTACTCTTTGAGATTATTTGATCTTATTTGACATATTCAAGTGTCTGATGAACATGACAGGTAGAGAGGGTATTCAATGCTAATCATCCTGATGCACTTGAAATTGAACAAGTCAAGAAGGTATTAAAGGTAAGGGACAGATACATATGTCAGTGTGCGATTTCATGTATTTTCCTTTAAATGGTGTATGTACAGATAATTCATGTGAAATAAACGCAGGATCACGAGCAAGCTCTTATTGATGCAATTGCAAGACTTGCAGATCTTTCTGATGGCGAAAGTGGTATTTTTCTGATTTGATTCCTTTTAGCAAATACCATCTGAAAATTGATGAATGGTCTTCTAAATTAGAAATTAGAATAATGTGGACATCAATGAATCTAGTTAGTGCAGATAATTATGAATAAAATACTACTATTTGCATTCTTTCAGCATCATATTTTTTATGATGCTGGCATAATATGGTTTGCAGTCACTTTCAACTTAAATCCATGATGCATTAAAGGAGTTGCCACAATTTTTGCACTGTGTTCAATCATGTCACTAATTTGTACCTAGCAGCTGTGAAGTAAATTATCATATCATATACCAAAAAGAAAAATATTCCATACTTTCTTGCTTCCGTGTTTCTCCTATTCAAACAACCATATCCTATGTATTTATTGATACATTTTTTATATTAAAAAGGTAATATCATTCTTACTCAAAAATGAAGTGATGAAAAGGCCATATTAGTCAAATCTTTGTTTAGCCGTTCTTGATGTTCTTATTGTTTATACAGAAGAGGATGGCCACCATTTCGCACATGCTCAACCAATGGAAAGATGATGTGGAAAACCATCTTTGTAAAATGGGAAGAGTTGGCATTATTATAGTCGCAAAAACTTGGAAAATCTGAATTTCTCTTACGCTATGAAGGTAATTTCCCTGACAGACAACTCTTAGTGCATGTCATTCATTTTGACTAGGTTGAAAATTAGGTAGTTTAGTAATGATTATTCACTGAGGTTTTAAGATTTGACACAGGATACTCGGATGCTTGTACACATTCATGATAGTGTATAAATTCTTGTATTTGTTGTGTATTATGTATGGTCACTCTTCTGTTATGTATTACTCTCTGACTTCTATACAAGACCATGTTCATAAAATTACTCTCAAATCCTTTTTAATTATTTGTCGAAACTTTTGTAAGTGAGTTTGGTTTTGTTAAGGAAAGAATGTGATTTTGCACTGAGAATCCACACTATATGTAGCTACGATAATATTTTAATTTTTTGGATAACTTTATTTTCATTATTATGAATTATTCTTCATTAAATATGGGAATTAATATGTTTTGAAATTCTAGAAATGTTCAATTAAGTGGATATTCTCTAGAGCTTTTTTTTTTTGTATTTATAAGATGTAAGAGAAATACATGAATGAGTGATTATATAGATCTTCTCTCTCATATTACCATTAAAAAAATATTTTTAACATTCATTTGAAAATAATGCACCAAAAAAAACAAGGGCAACAATAATAAGAGTATGAATAGTAGTCCTTTTGGCGACGGATAAATAGGTTTATACATACTTTAGAGTATTTTTTTAAGAGAGTCCTTTAGCAATTAAATGAATGTTGTGACATTCAATAGACTCATCCAATCTTGTTTTAATCTTATAAACATCTCATGGATAGTGAGAAATGTAAAAATAATATTTCTTCATGTAGTTTTTGCCAAGAAAAGTCTGAATTGAGTGATAAAAAAGTTTCTGAATTACATAATTTAACGTGTTTTGAATTGCACAATTTAAAATTATTTTTTTTGTAATATTGTTGAAGAATTGAAATTGAGAAAAATTTAAGAACGCATTATGAATTGTATAATATAAAAATATATTTTAAATTGTATAATTCAAATTATATTACTAAATCTAAAATAAGATCTGGATTAGTATAGGCAATATTCACTTTGGGTAATTTCTTTTAGCACCTTTATTATACCTTTTCTTCCTGCACCTTCGTAGGTGTAGAAAAAAATCCCAATTATCCATGGGTTGAAAACATTTTAGATCCTGCAATTTGAAATTTAAAAATGTGTTTTTACCACTAAAATTGAAATATTATAAAAAAAAGTGTGTAGACGTTCTAGTAATTAAAAATTCCATTAATGTAGTAATGTGTATTAAATTATTTATTCATTACAAAAATGATGGTTATAAATATCTAAGTTGAACTAAATTTACCAACTAGTGTTGACATAGTGGTAAAAAGTTTGGAAAAAGACATAAATTTTTAAATTCCGTCTCTATGGTTATTTTGGTACACATACAAAAGGGTAAAAACTGGATTTTGTCTAAGTTCTCTGATCAATAATATTTTATTTATAAGTTCTCTGATTTTTCAATGTACACTTTTCATCTGAAGTTTGAAACATTGATAATTTCAAATTCAAACGGTTATTAGTGCGTTCCAATCGATGATTTTCATTTGAATATAATTACTAAAATGGCGAGAAATTACGAATAAAAATTATAAAGTGGGAGCTGTATGGGGGAGAAAAAAAGAAGATTAAACATACTTCTCCATAACTTTCAGAAAAAGAAAAACACAAAAAGTATTAAAATTAACTTTTATAAAAGTTAAAATTAATTTATATACAAATAAATTTGTAAAGAGACTTCTATTTTTTTTTCTAACTTCTTTAATTTTTATTTGTTTGAACAATTTTCTCCTACAAATTAGAAAAAGAAAAAAAAAATTAAAATTGACTTCCTCAAAAATTCAAAATAATGTATACATAAATTAATTTGTATAAGTTTCCTTTGACAGAAAAATATTTCTAATTATTGTACTTAAACAAATCTTTTCAAAAAGATTCTAGAAGAAAATTAGCATTATGTTAAAAGAAATTATATTTTCTTTTATGTAATTTCTTTAAAATGTAGCTTCTAACTTGCACTAAAATAGTTTTAACTCATAAAAAGTTATCTTATTTTTTTTAAATAATTATACTGTCACAATAAAGTCAAACATTAATATTGTGGTTGGATGAGTAGTTTAGAAGAATGACTCATTTATTTGAAAATTTTAAAATTCTTTATACTACCATCTTTTTGATAAAATAATTAAAAAAATTAAAATTTAAGAACTTTTTTAAAGGTATTTCAAATTAATAAAGTAGAAGAATTTTAAATACTTAACAAAATATAAGAAATTTGAAATTTAATTTATTTTCACTTTACTCTTACTTCACTTATGAAGATTTAGTCGAGTCATTAAAGGCTCAGACAAGTTGGCTTGGGCTAAACTCTTAGCCGAGAGTGGGTTTAGGTTGAAATTTGAATTGATTCGACCGAACCAAAGTTTGATATAAATTGGCCTGAATTGAAGACCAAGATGGATCATTCGGGCTGAAGATCGAGATAAGTAAGTGCAGGTCAAAGGTTAAACCAATTCGACTTAAAACGAAGCACTAGTCGAGTCGATTGTGGTTGAAGGTCAAGAAGAGATAGTTGGGACAAAGGTTAAAACAATTAGACCTGGTTGATGATCGAGACGAGTTGGCAAGGGCCAAATGTCGAGATGAATCAACAAGAACGAAGGTCAAGACACATTAGTCTGAGTCCAAGGTCAAGTTAGGTCAACATGTGCAAAAGGTCAAGTCGAATCGGTTCAAGCCAAGGTCCAGTCGAGTTGGCCCTGATTGAAGGTTCGACCAATTAGCCCAAGCCAAAGGTCTACCAAGTCGGTCTAGGCCCAAATTTGATTTATCTCATGAGGAATAACCAGCCGAGTTGGCCTCGGGGGAAGGTCGAGATGAGTGGATCGGACCGAAGGTTCAGAAGATTAAACTATGGTTGAAGGTTAAAACGACTAAACCTAGACCCAAGATTAAGACGGGTTGGGACAGGCGAAAGGTCGAGACAGGTCAACCGTGGCTAAATGTCAAGATGAGTCAGCCCAAGCTAAAGGTTGAGATGAGTCAGCTCACACCGAAAGTCGAGTTGATTCAGTGTAGGCCAAAGTTCGAGCTTATTAGGTGCAAACTTAATGTCGAGCTGATTTGGCACGAGCTAAAAGTCAAGTCGAGTCGATCCAAGCTGAAGCTTAAGCTAAGTAGGCCTGAGTTGAAAGTCGAGCAAGTTGGCCTTGGCCAAAGGTTGAGACCATTTAAGAAGGGTTAAAGGTCAAGATGAGTAAGTCTTACTTAAAGTTCATGGCGAGTTGGTTCAGACTAAAGGTCGAGATAAGTCTACTCAAGTCAAAAGTTGAGATGAGTTGATCGAGACAAAAGGTCAAGATGAGTCATTCTAAGTTGAAGGTTAACACTAGTCGGCCTAGACCAAAGATCGGGACAAATTTTTCTGAATCAAAGGTCGTTAAGTGTCGTCATGGGTTGAAAGTCGAGTTAGATTAACTCATATTGAAAGGTAGAGTTGAGTTATCCATATATTTTTAAAATGGAATTCTCCCTTAAAGGAAAAATTGAATTGCTTTATTTAACTAAGAATTAAAATCTAAGGTATTTCAATTAATTCATATAAAAAAACTATTTAAGAAATAAAGAGAATTCAATTGAAACTAATTCAAATACCATGTATTTCAGTTTGTTGGAATTGTTGAAATTTCTTGTTCAAACATAAGGTAAAAGTTCAAAGAATACTATTCTTTAGGGAGTTTTCATCTTAGTTGGTTCAAGATTAAGAGGTTGTGGATTATTGTAGATAAATGAATCATATATAGCCTTGCCTCAAAGTTTGAGTCTAATAACCTTCATTTTAGTTCATTCAAGCCTCATTGGTCACAACACAAATGGGTAAACAATGTTTGAAAAAACTATTAGGAACAATTTATAAGAAGTATCCTTAAACCAATTCTCTAGGAAACACATCAATAAATAAACATTACTAAATGATATTCAAACTAATTCTAGGTATTAATGAAAAGATAATGATATTTTGATAATATTTTGTTGACAACATTTTAACATCATTTACGTGTTATTCTATGATTGGTCCCATGTTGGTGTTTATGATTATTATTATTGATTGTGGACTAATTTTGGACCAATCACAGAATGACACGTACATGATGTTTAAAATGTTGTCAAAGTATCATTATCCGATTGAAAAATAGTAAGATTGATAAAGATGTGAGTTTAAAAATCCATATCAAATGAAAATCTTGTTAAACGTAAACAAGATGCACCTCCAAATACGTCAACAAAGAGTCAAGAGTCTTGTTAATTAATGAACTATAAATATATCTGAGTTGATAAAAGTGTGAGACTATTACTTTAGAAAGTGTACTATTGAAGTATACCGATCAAAATAGATTGTCATTAAGCAAGTACTAATAGGTGAGATTGTCTTACGCTCTACAAATATATTGCATTAATGATTAATTATTGGGTTTGATTACCTAAATTATATTGCACTAATGGTTAATCAATGGACGTGACTGTCACAAGCCTTATAAGTAGACAACTGATGTCTAGGTACAATCATCTTCTTTTATCCTAATAAAATATAGACCTCTTTATGAAACATATCTGACTTCAGCGTTGGAGTGTCTTCTACAGGTCAACCACCAATCGGGAAGGATTACTTGAAGAGTTGGCCGATCGGAGCATAGCAAGGAAGGACGACCGACCCTCGGACAAATGTTACCGAAACATTTTGGCGCCCACCGTCGGGCCGAGCGACATCCCCATGAAGCCACGAAGAACTAGACGCGTGCTCGGTCTCGACATCGTTATTCGGATCAACACCAGGTTTTATAACAAGAGTAAAAAATTCCGTAATAATTCCTAAAGGCATGACTTTTGTTTTGAGAACTTTCAAGAACGTTCAACCCTATATCCAACCTTGACAGGTTCCAGTTTTCATTATAATTTACAAATTATAATATATTTATTTAACTCATATTTTTGTGAGTAAAAATATCCTCCACAGGAAGGTAAAGAGCTGCGTTCAACCTTGTCAGGTTCTACCAACTCTTAATTTTAAATTATAAAATATCGTGCACATGAAGGTACATAGCTGCGTTCAACCTTGTCAGATTCTACCAACTCTTAAATTATAAAATATCCTGCACAGGATGGTTCAGAGGTACGTTCACCCTTGTCAGGTTCTAATGACTCTTAATTTTAAATTATAAAATATTATGTACAGGATGGTTCGGAGCTGCGTTCAACCTTGTCAGGTTCTACCAACTCTTAATTTTAAATTATAAAATATCATGCACAAGAAGGTACAGAGCTGCGTTCAACCTTGTCAGGTTCTACCCACTCTTAAATTATAAAATATCTTGCACAGGATGGTTCAAAGGTGCGTTCAACCTTGTTAGGTTCTAACGACTCTTAATTTTAAATTATAAAATATTATGTGCAGGAAGGTTCAAACCTCAACTTGGTAAGCTATAATGGCCGCTCGGGGGGAAGTCAGAAAAATGGCTTCAGAAATCCCCGCTCAACGCAGGAAGTCAGAAAAATGACTCCTGCCTCAAGACCGCTCGGGGGAAGTCAGAAAAATGGTTTCAGAAATCCCCGCTCAACGCAGGAAGTCAGAAAAATGGCTTCAGACCTACACACCTCTTTTAATAAAGAATTTGCTCGGACTTGGGGAGCTTATGTACTATATGAAGTATACCGATCAGAATTGATTGTCATTAAGCAGGTACTAATAGGTCAGATTTCCTTACGCTCTACAAATATATTGCATTAATGATTAATTATTGGGTTTGATTACCTAAAATATATTGCACTAATGGTTAATCAATGGATGTGGCTTTCACAAGCCTTATAAGTAGACAACTGATGTCCAGGTACAATCATTTTCTTCTATCCTAATAAAATATAGACCTCTTTATGAAACATATCTGACTTGAGCGTCGGAGTGTCTTCTGCAGGTCAACCACCAATCGAAAATGATTACTTGAAGAGTTGGCCGATCAGAGCATAGCAAGGAAGGACGACCGACCCTCGGAATGTTACCGAAAGAGAAAGCATGCTCACTGCCTGCTGGAAAATATCAGTTCCAATCCCAAAAAAGCATCAAGGACACATAAAAATAGGTTGCGCTCAGCTAGCCCTTGTACCAAGTAGTCATGAGCATTTTTGCGTCAAAAACTAGACTCTTTGACATGAACCTGGTGCCGCTGTCATAGGCCACTTATTGCACCAACAACCAACCAGAAATAAGACTCCAACAATTCATAGTTCACTGCTGCAGATTTTGCTAGCCAAAGATAGCCACTACTCAAGTTAAAAACAGTCCACAAATCCAGCAGAAACTGCACCACATTACCTTTGATCAACTTAGCATCGAATTGCAACTCTAACCTGCACCAAAATCTTCTACCAGAGCCAATAAAACTGACACAATTTGCAAGTCTCCAAATTGCCTAAACTGTCTACAACTCACTACCGCATAAGCGATCGATCGAACAACCAAAACTAACTAAAACAAAGCATCAAAATAAGTTGGAAATTTGCACCACAGCCATTGATTTGTTCAAAGGAACCCACAACACCATCTTAGGATGGTTGCACCTAACAAATTCAGAGATATGGCCAGCCAAGAGCAAATTATTAAGCACTACACTATGGTCAAAAATCAATGGTCAGCTATCAAGGGTGCATCTCTATGGTTAACCTATAGCAAAGCAACCAATTCCAGACTTAAAGAAATATAGAGATTCTATGAAACCAAGCCTTCTACATACAATTTGCACATCACTCATTCATCCCTCCTTGAGTTCACGTAAGGACCAACCTTCATAACATAGCAACTCTCATTATTGAAAGTTCACGTCAACTAGAGATAAGGTCAATTTATAATATATAAGTGAGGTGCAAATCTCACCTTATAAGTCGGTTTTGTGGAATTGAGTTAGGTTTAAAATCCACTTCTAATATGGTAACATAGTTAGACTCTATCCTAGCGAGTTTAAGTGGGACATTTCTGTTTTCACTTGTTGTCGGGCCGCTATCGGATCACCCATTATGAAGTGCAAACCTCACCTTACAAGTCGATTTTATGGAATTGAGTTAGGATTAAAGTCCCCTTCTAATACTCATGACACTAACTAATAATAATACACTACTGTAATATACAGTTTTAGGCAAAAGGGCAGCCCTTCAATCGCTCAAAAGTTCTTCACTATGATATAAAACACTATGATATACACTACTGTAATATACAATTTTAGAAACAAACCAACAAGCAGGATACACTCTCCTGTATGGGAAATGCAGCGGCATGAACATGCTGCCCCAAAGGTTAAAAAAAACTCCCAAACTAGGAAGGAAATATAACGTGCCAACCGCTGCTGTTAAAGCATCCGATTACACACTTTGAAAGCATGAATACAAACCATTTTACTTTTTAGTATGAGTTTAATAATATGAATAAGATCTTTTGACTATATGAAATATAACTATTTTATTTTAAGTAAAAAAAAATTAATACTAACTTTTAAATACTTATTCTTTTACAATAAAGTGATTTAGATTTTAATAAAAGAAATAAAATGTTAAATAATTAAAACAATCAAGAGATCATAAAAAGAATATATATATTTATTAATACATAATTATGTGACGTGTGACGTGAAAATAGAAATATTATTCAAACTTAAATACCTTTTCAATATGATTCAGTTTAGCTTTAATATTAATTAAGATACTAAAGATGATAAAATTATTTAAATTAATATATTTAAGGTGTGAGATTAAGTCAAATTATATATATATATATATATATATATATATATATATATATATTGATTTTTTACTTTTGAGGATCAAGTTATGATCTCGTTATGACTAAAATAAATGAATATTTTACTAATTAATAATATATTTTAAAAATAATTAATTATATGTATAAGTATTAATTAAAAATAATGCATAAAAAAATTCTTCTATCAATTAAATAAAATTTTTCTAGTAATTAAAATTGATATCCTTATCAACTCATAAAATTCATACTGTAAATAAATTATAAAAAAAGACTACACATATCGAATTGAATAATGATAACAACATATTGTATTTTATATTGTGTAATATATAAAGCTAAAATTTACATACTAAATATTTAACCAATTAAAACGGAATTGGTGATATCCAACTATTTGAAACAAAATATTCTGAAAAATAAAAGTATACGATTTTTACAATACTGAAAATAAGAAATATTAAGAAAGAATGAATTAAGATTGTATTCTTCTTAGAAAATAAAACATTAATATAATTATATTCTATTGAGTCAACTTTGACTATATTTCAACTTTCTCAAATTCAAGTGCGAGGCATAATTTAGTATGTTTTGAATGACGAAACAGCCACGTTGTGATGATATCGTTACTTTGCAATTTATGATTTTGGAAGATAGTTTTCCAAGGTAAGAGAATATAAATTCTCATAATCATCACAGGCACAAACTTCTACTCCCTCTTCGATATCTTTTGAATCTTTTAATATTGGCAAAAAATATTTTTCAACTTCTTTTTTATTGAAAAGAAGTCTATTTAAATTAACATTCACATCACTCTTTGTGAGTTTCTTTTTGAGAAGTTCTTCACTATGATATAAAACATAATTTCTGAAGTTTGCAAATGATGTATAAGAAGGCTTATCGCCATTCTTATGAATCAAATATTCTTGAGAACAAAAACAATCTTTTGACAATCCTTCAACAATTTTTGGAAATGCTTCGTTACTTGGCTTCATATTCTTTTCATCAAAACCTTCCAAATGAAAAGGAAAAAAAATATTAATATACATAATAAAAAGTTTTTATATTGAATAATCTAGAACAATCTTTTAATCTATTAATCAAGTATAAAATCATGTGTTTATCATGATATTTACGAACAATGTTAATGTTAATTTAATGAGAACAAGCGCCTGGTGTAAGACCGAGCACCACTTAATACGAGTGCTTGGTGTAAGACCGAGCACTACTTAGTACGAGCGCTTGATGTAAGACCGAGCACTGCTAAACTTATAGAAGAAAGGCTTGATAAATGTAATAAGATACCATTTAACTAGTGTTCAAGAATGAACGAAATATACACATCCATATAGATATACTTAAGTTTATAACAGAATACCAAGGAACGAATATCCTTGGTTGAACGCTTATATACAAATATTATTAAACGAAAACGCTCGGTCCTCAACTGGAATTCCATCCAAATGAAAGAATCCAGTTCCAACCGAGTCCACAAGAAAACCGAACGGTCAAAGACCTTCAGTGACGAACATCAATTTTCATATGGAATTACATACTTAGAATTCTTTATATCAATTCATTTCTCCACATCTATCTTCATAATTTCATACATCCATATCATAGTAAATATTCATACTTCATATAGTAAAAAACATAGCAACAATCATATTCATTCAGCAATTCAACGAGCATGCATCCATTCAAAACGAACATAAAATCAAATTATATAAGCTTCCCCCTCTAACGTGACCGAACGCTTCCAGATATGGTTATTGGTTCACCTCTATAAGTCCTTCTACCCTCAACGCTCAACAATTTCCAAAACTAAACCAAGTGAAAACCAAAACACTATCAGAACCACTCATTTTAGAAGAGTGATCAACACATGAAACCAGAACTTGGTTTGCACGTCCAGGAAAACGCACGACTGAGTGAAGAGAAGAACTTACCAGCTCAGCTTCACAAACTGATCGGTTCAATCGAAAGCCCTTGAGACCAGAAGAGTGGAAATGGTGCCTGAGTGATGATCGGAGAAATGAATGGTTAAGATTTCTTAGAGAGAAGATGAAGAAATCTAGAGAGAATGAGGAGATTTCAGAAGGTTGAAGATAGATGGTGCATGCAGAGAAGTGGCACGAAAATTTGAAAGTTTCAGTTTTACTCCTACCGTCAAAACCGAACGGCCACTCAGCTGCTCACACCTGCCTTCCACTATCTGATTTTCGGATCCCCTTCCTTGACACATGTAATCCAGTAAGATGGAGTTTTTTGGTGGATTTTAATGAGTATGACATAATGTAGTGTATTTTTTCTTATAATTACTAAAATGTCCATCATATATTAAAAACACATATTAAATTATATAGTAAAATATGATAAAAAGTTTGGTGTTAAAAAAATCAAATACACAGTGGATAATCTTATTCAAAATCCACGATATTTCAAGCGAACAAATCCTAGTGTTTGGCTGTCTTTGTATTTATAAATGACGTAGTTACGTATCTTCTAAATAAGAAAATAATATTTCAGTTCAAAAATATTAAAATAATATTAAAAAATAAATATTTTTATCATTTTGTTAAAATGTCTCTAAAATTACAAGATTGGCTAACTAAATCAAACTTCTTATAAAACTTAAGCTAATTCATGAGCATGTAAACTTTGAATCGACCTTTGAACATTCTATCTATCTTTGAATATTAGGTTGAATCTTGAACAACTAGGATGGTACACAGCCCACAACCTTGAGTTAGAGTATCTAAAAGGCTGAAAAAGTTCATTAAGCTCCTTAAGCTCATTTTGAATACTTTCTTGTGAAACTTTTTCACTAGCTCTCTTATCTTATCATTTTTAAATTTGGGGTTATCTCTTTGCATATAGCTATTTTAATTTGCACTTTATCACTCCACTTTTTCTCACATCATCTTCAGGTAAGTTTCTTCCCTTTTTTATTAAATTCGACATCCGTCTATAGTACATAATAATTTATGGCTTAAATTATTTACCCACAAAATGAACAAATTGTTGGTTTTTTTTATTAAAATAACTTATTTCCTGATTTATTAAAATAAAATATTATTATAAAATATTTAAATTTAGTAAAATAAAATATTACTATTAAATATTTACGTGGGTTAATTATAAAATTACTATAAACTATTCAAGTTGGTTAAAATAAAATATTACTATAAAATACTTAAGTTTGTTAAAATAAAATATCACTCTAAAATATTTAAGTTGGTTAATATATACTACTACTATAAAATATTTAAGTTGATTAAAATATAATATTACTTTAAAATACTTAAGTTGGTTAAAATAAAATATTACTTTAAAATATTTAAGTTTGTTAAAATATAATATTACTATAAAATATTTAAGTTGATGAAAATAAAATATTATTATAAAATATTTGAGTTGGTTAAAATAAATTTTTTCTATAAAATATAATTATATTAAAAGTATTAATATTAGATTTCATAAAATATATGTTACTGCTGGGTTCAAAATTGTCCCCATTAGATTCAAAGTTGTCCTCCCATGTGATATTTGAGGAGCATCTCTAGGAGTTGTTCTTACTTTCTGTAGTTGTTCTTGCTCACGGAAGCCATCTCCATCTTTTGTCGCGACTCTTTTGTTTCTTTATGAAACCATTCATGTTCGGCCTGGGCAATATCATTCAATCTTTGCCTTGATGATTTATATTTTTGCAATTTACATTTTAATAGTCTCTTTATAGTCTTACTTTTGCTATTTTAATAGTCTCTGTATAAATATTTGTTTTACATTTCTTACTTTTTCAAAGTGAAACATAAAGTAGAGAATTCGTGAATAATAAGACCTGAGGCATATGTGAAGTGGAGATTTAGTTTGGATGAAGATGTGGCCCTTATAAGAGCTAGAGAGTGGTTGTTTGATTCAAATCTTATCCATGAGGCTTTTGGGGAACAAAGAAGAAAGAGAAGGGTGGAATGGATGAGCTTTGACAAATAGGGTTGCCCGTTGAATAAAAAAAACGATAGTGGGATTCTAAATCGAGAGATCACTTTATCCTATTTTAAATTTAAAATATGGGAGAGGTACAAATTCCAAATATATAGAGACACACAACACACGTTTTCTACTACTAGTATAAAATAAAAGTATAACACATTTATAACTTTATTAATTAGATACACGCAATATTGGTAATTGTAAGAAAAATAAAACACCAAATCATAACGGTCAGTATTAAAAAGATAGTTACCTCTTTAGGCGGTTGTTATCTCTACCTTTAAATTTGATCAATGATGTGTTTCGGTATGAGGGTATATAAAAAAAAATTCTTAGTTTACAGTCGGATCCAATTGTGAATTAAGTTTTATTTTGAAACTGGATTTGATGAAAGAAGAGTGACGATAACTTTACCAGACATAACTTGAAAAATGTTCAATTGGACACAGAATGCTATATACGTGATGGAATGGACTGGTTGCATCAATTGGGGAGTAAAAAGTAAGTGGTGATCAAAACGAGCACAGGCACCTGGCACTGACTATGCTTTCCTGTTAAACCAAAAAATCAAGAAAAGCAGTCCGCGGAAGGACAATGTTGTTACAAGGTTTACCAAATCAAAATACTGTTACATGTACCGGCCAACTGACTACAAGCTACAGCTGATCAATAAATTAGCAGTATAAAACAAAAAAAGAAACCCATGCTTTGGAGATAAAATAATAATAATAATAAATAATAATATACAGAGGAAGGAAAAGAGAGACTAACTATGAAACTTGAATCATTTCTTGGAACGTTTCTTGGGTCGCTTATCTTTGCCAGCACTAGCACTATTTTCCCTCCCACGCTTTGAACTTCCTGCATTTGTCTCTGCTGCCTTCTTTGGAGGTCTACCAACACTCCTCTTCGACTGAGAGCTGTTCTCGATGTTCTTATTCCTTTTATCCGCAGACCCTGATCCCCCTCCAACGCCATGCCTTGATGCCCTTTCTTTCCCTTTATCCCCTTTTACATTATTCACCATTTTCTTCTGCTCTTTGGCACCAACACCACCTCCACCTCCCTTGCTGCTGCTACTACTTCCTCCTCCGGCACCACCACCTTTCACTGCGTCCACTGAAGTATTTCGCTTTATCCGTTTCAAGAAATCTGCAGCAGCACTCCTCTTCTTGTCTGCCCCTCCCTCTGCTTTGCTCTTCTCTGGTTTAAGACTCTCTGATGGCTTGTTACCCGAGGACCCCGCCTTAGGAGTGGAGTTAGAGGGAAGTTTCTTAGTGTTGAGGTTCTTGTTGCTCCTTCTCAGACTTCTCGCTCCAGTGACAGGCTTCTCCTTGGCCTTGGGGGGCTCGTCTTCGTCTGTATCAGAAGAAGAAGGTTTCGTAGGAGGTTTTGAATCAGAAGGTGCCCTTTCCTTCTTGTCGTTGAAGATGGGTTGGTCATTCTTTTGGCCAAAATTGGTCGAGGAAGGTTTCGCTGACATTGAACTGCGTTTGCGGCAAACCAATATGGGACCAGAGGCTTTGTTCTTGGACAAGAGAGAATCTGCTTTGGCTACTGGTATGTTTGGAGGGAGTGAATCGCTCTTCCGGGGGATAGGGTCGGATTGTGCTTGGCCGTGGTTCTTCATCTCGGTGGTGACAAGGCGGTGCAGCTGCCTTGCCGCCTGTGACTCTGGAGAGTCAACGGGGAAGATGACGGTAGCGTTGGTGAACAGGAGGAGGAGGTCGCGGAAGAATGCACTAGTGCATGAGAAATACTGACCTTTCTGGATTCTTGATTGTATGGTTTCCATGTCCAGTGGCTGTTTCACTATGTCTTTGTATCTGTCCGACTCCAGCTGCCACAAGAGACCACACCAAAATATGTTCACTAAATTGTCATAATTGCACGAACCTACATCTAATATCCATTCAAGGTTAAATTTTTAACATGCGAAACAGGTATTTTATCCTGCGAAATCATTGGGCTTTTCGTCAACATGTACAAATACTTATTTTTATTAGCACACGTGTACATATAATGTCCACTCAGGAAACATATATGAGTTTCTAAGGTCTAAGGGTTTGGTCAGATTAAAAATTGAATTATTATAATATAGATAAAACATTTGATTACTTGCAATTAATTTTTGGGATATATTTAGCAATAAAAAGATCTTTAAAATAACCATGAGAGGGCGCACACATCTATGACCGCGCTTTTGCTGTTTCAACGAGAAAGGACGAGCACAGGAACAACCAGGGAAAGGGCACAAAAAGCTACTGTCCATTAGTATTTCCACTACCGTACAGATTTTCTTTTTATTATCAAATCCAAACATTAACAGCTTAGTGCCAATTCGGTAGCATTCCCGTCCCGTCCAATCCACACATTCGATTAGACAAAGAACATTAAATTGATTACATTTTTTAATAAAATACTAATTATAATTATATTATTATATTAACTTAGTTGATATTTACATTTTTATATAACAGTGGAAACACATCTATATCCACGTTTTATCATAATCATTAAAAATAATAATATAATAAAGAAATACTTTTTATGATTTTATTCTAGGCAGTTAATTAAAAATTAATTATACAATTTAAACAGGAAAAATAAATTTATTCATATTAAGAAAGATACGTATAATTTTATTATAGATAATTAATTAAAATTTAAAAGTAATTATAAAATTTATAAAGTAAAATAATAAAATAATTTATATTAAGAAGGGTATTAATATTAATAAAGATAAAATAGGTAAAAACATGTAGACAAAAAAAATGTCATGAGGCAGTTACAAAACTAATAATCTCTATCAAATAGGTATAGATGCATTCTAAATGGATAAATAAATATCATTACAAAATTATTACTCTATCTGTGCGAAATTCATTATTCATAAATATATAATAAAGGAAAATAGATGTTTAGAAAGAAAAAAAAAGTAAACAGTGAATGAAAAATGCAAATAATAACTTGCAATAAGCAGGTTTACTCTAAAAAACAGAAAGTATCCAAATTTAATATTCAGAGAAGACACAGTTGGATGACAAAGACTCGTGAACAAACACGTCACCGCCGCGAAGCATGGGCGCAAGAAAAGGGAACGAAAAAGAAAAGTTTAACCAGAATAATAATTAAAAATAAACTTGGTCTTGGTCAAGTTGTTTATTTTGGGTCGTAGTAAATAGGATTTAGCCCAAAAAGCTCTCCTAGTAGTGGGCTTATGACGATTCGGTCTAAAATAATTTGTGAGCTCGTTGCATGCGGCTGCACTCAAATACTGGGCTCACAAAACTACATATGGTAATATTGATACTTACTTTCCTTCCCACATTTAGGGTAAAATAAAGTAATTTTCTCGTGGGAGAAAATTAAATTGGCCTTATTCATTCTATTTTGGCCATGGGATAATGAGAAGTTATAATAAACATCTTCCAAATTAAAAGACTTCCATGTTTCACATTGAGACCCGACAGATTGTACTCCCATGTTCATAATAATGGGCGGGTGTAGAAAGAAATTTATAAAATTATTTATCCAAATAATGTAATTAATTTTACCTTCTGACATATTAACGATATTAAAAATTCATCTCTTTCTTAAAATAAGTGCCATGAAACAATACGAACACGGCCATGTGTTATCTACCATTTTCGGCCGTGGGAAACTATCAAATCTTTAACTTCACTTTAGTCCTAGAAAAAGAAACTAGAAATGGATCCTCTCATTCGTTTTTCTCTTTATGATGAAATTGAATATATATCATGCTCTTTCAATTTTTATTTTCGATTCGCTCTTTTCTATTCACAAATTCCATACCCATTAAAACCAATCTGTTTCAAAAGTGGTCCCCTTCCGTTGGACAGTCACGATTTTAAAACCTCTTGCTTGCAATTAAATTTTACTTATTTAAAAAAATATATTTAATTTCTTTTAGTTAATTATTAGTGTAGGAAACATTTTGTATATATTCAACGTGCATGTATTAAAAAAAAGTAATTTGTTTTAATAATAAAAGAATGAAAGATTATTATTATTATTATTTAAAATTTGAAAGAAGTGAATTACCGGTTTTATCCACGAAAATAGTAAATGGAATACCTGGCTCTCAAGACGACTCTCGATTAATGAACAATGCTCATGTCCCTTGATCAACTCCAAAATACCAACCAACGGTTCTGATTTAACCGCTACCTCTTCGTTCTCCGGCAGTGTAGAAGCGCCGACTCCGCGACCGTCGCCGCCGGAAACATCTTTTCTACGTCGCGTCTTCCTCTTTCGCGTCAAGCTGGCCGAGCTCTGCACTTCGCTGCTCTCCCTCGTCCCTCCCTCCCCGGAGTGAGCCACCGAGTCGTGCAACTCAGACGAGTCATCATCCTGCTCCACCTTCCTCTCGCCACTCGGAGGCACCGACTCACACGTTGGCACCTTCGCCAAGGCATCGTAGCTTCCATTATTCGATTCCTCCCCAACCGGTTTTCCCTTCCTCGCAACCGGGTCCACTTCTTTTGAACCGGTCTGAACCGGATCCGGTTCGACTTTTAACTTTGCATCACCTTCTCCGGTTTTATCAAACCTCGAACCGGTCGAGTTAGACTCGTTAACTGATTGATTCTCCCGGTCGGATTCGTCGCCCGTTGTTGGCAACATCTTGTCAGCGTTTGCGGTTCTCTCCGGTCCGGAATTCGCCGGTCCAACCTCTTCAACTTCTCCGCCGGTTTTGTCGTTTTCCGGCCGCACTTCGCCGGGAACCGCCAGATCTGGTTTCTCGCCGTCTTTACCGTCATTCTCTTTCGCTTTCTCCTCCTCCAGCCTCTTCACCTCCAACTGCAGCGACCTTGGTATAAAAAAAACGGACCATTAAAAAAAACAAAAATTAAAGAAAAAGGTAAAATTAGATCTAAAACCTAAAAAGAATAAAATATTATCAGAAGAATTTCGGAGATTTACATAATGGAATCGTCGCGCCGCTGGACCTCGCGGCGGAGCTCGTCAACACGGAGTTTACGCAATTCGTCCAGCCAAGGGACGTGATCGGAGTTGTCCCCGGTGGCTTCGCCGTCATGTTGCGGCGGCGTAACACCGTCGTTGCATTGGTCGGCGAATCGGCGGCTGAGATCGTGAAATTTCTGCTCGCAGTGGCGCGCCGTGGCGAGGAGGCGCGTGGCGCGCGACTGAACCTCCATGGCGACGGTGTCCCAGTCCTTGAAGCCATGGCGGTTCACAGCGAACGCTAGCAACAACTCCTCCCACGTGCCCCACGCCTGGTTATTGTTTTGGTTTTGGTTGTTCTCTCTATCAGGTTCTGCCTCTCCCTTGTGGTTTTGGTGGTTTTCCATACGCTACGAGAAAGAAGAAGGAAAAAGAAAAATATGTTGTGGTTTAACCATAAACTGGCTCTTTCCAACACCCGCCTCCTCTTCTCACACCTCTTCAAATCCAATATCTTAATTATTATTTTTTAAAATAATATTTATTTTGAGAAACTAAATTAACTTTAATTAAATAAAATTAAAAGCAGTCATTAGGGTTTTTTCTTGCTTTTTCCATGGCTTAAGGCTCCTAACAAATCTCTCCTAAGCGGTGGTGTGCTTTGAGTTTGTGGCTTTTGGTTGGTAAAAATCTTCCAACTTCATCGTGTCATGGCTTGGGGGCTGGGGTTTTGGACGCGGTGGTGGTGCTCTAGTGTTTTGTGTGTGATAGTTCGAGATTAGAAATTGTAACGTACCAAACCAACACTGTGCACTAACGTCTTCGTTCCACGGGTCTTACTTATCCTCAGCACATTACTCCAATGAAGCACTGAATTGAATTTTGCTTTCTACTTGCGACACTGACCCTTCAAATTGAATCGCCAATTTCTCTCCCTCCTTGTGCTTCGGGTTCTCCTCCAAATTGGACTCTTGACCCGCTTTTGGTTTTTCTTCTACCTTCTGTACTCTCTTCAGTGGCCCAATCTTTAGTACTTCCAATAAAGGCTCTGAAGCCCTGTTGTAATTTAAGTAAAACGAGTTACATGATTCTGTTCTGTCCCTTTTAATAACAAAAAGTAAAACAAATTTTGTGGTTACTGTTTTCAAAACTAAACTCTTTTTTTAATTATAAATTCATTACAACGTATTGTCATTAATGTTGCCCGGCCCATGTTGCACCATGAATCAGTTTATGGAGGGTTTATCTACTCTAAACCGTATATTACTATTAGTATTCATAAAGTATCCATACACACATGTGTGTATATATATATATATATATATAATACTATTTATTAATTTTCCATCAATAATTAGTATACTTAGTTTACTTTAAAAGTAAGTTGGTTACTTCAGAAAATCATTCTACAAGTGTTTAAAGTTTTCGTATAGTTCCTATTTTTCAATTGTGTGATGTAATTAATGGAAAATTTAAGACCTTGAATAACACACTAAATGTAAAAGGAGTAATTTAAAATAATGATAAAAAAAACATTTTATAAAATAGTATTTATAATTTTATACAGAATGTATTAACAAAACCCCACTTATCAATCTGCTAGCTCACTTTAGAGTACTAAAATATTATATCAGGCTGTTCTTACATCTTAAAAAAAATAATTAAAAGTGAGACGTAGAATAAAATTATAACCATTTTTGTTCACTGAAATTAATTGACGAGCTTCAAGTAGAAACGAGACAAATTATAATCAGCAAAGTGCGGTGAAACTTTTGAGTGATAGCTTGAGAAACTGGTGGTGTAAGCAATGTTTTTTTGTTCAAAACATAAATTTATTGTTTTAACTAAAAATTAAATATGGTTGTAAATTTTGTTTATTAACAAAAGTTCAATTTATATTATTATATTTTTGTTTAGGATTTTATAAATATAAAAAATATATTGATTTTAGCATTTAGTTCATTATTATAAAAATCAAAGTGTATATATATAATTGATTGTTGATTGTATTATTAAAAATTAAATATAATCAGTAGTTATATCAATGGATTAACTTTATATTCTGAAAATTCTTAATAAGTTTTTTCTCTTATATACGCATATACACTTTTAAATCAACTAATTATATATTTAAGAAGTGTTTTTCAATATTACACCAAAATGTACAATGATATATGTTGAACTTTTTTTTTGTTTGGAGAACTTATTAATTGAGTATTACACTTGATAAACTTAGTAAAATTTTCTTGCAATAGTTTAACTTTTTTTTTTACCCATAGTTCAAAATTATATCATTTAAACATAAAGGTTTAATCATGATAGTTCCTATTTATGTTGGGTTTTCTCAAATAGGTTTCTTTTTCTGTTTTTTTTCAATTGGATCCCTAAAAATGCAAAATCAGTACAATTGGGTCCCTGATGTTAAATTGGGTTAACGGGTTAAAATTAAGCTGAGTTGTTAATGTGATGTGGAATCAATAATTGACGTGGCACATTCAGAGCAGGTTACGTGGAACATGTGTAATTAAAAAATAAATAACAAGGGTTTATGAGAATTGAATTTAGGGTACTGCAAAACTGAACCCAATTTCTGATTGGAATTGGGTTTAGTTTTGGATTTCATGGTGAGACGCGGAGGCTGCTGGGATTTTATGTGGTTTATGTTGTAAGTTTCAAATGGATTCGTGAAGAAGGAGAGTCGAAGGTGAACTCGTGATGAAGAAGAAGATTTGCGATTGGGTTTTCGCGTAAGAGGGTTTCGTGGCAGCGTATTTCGCGATTCTATTTCTCTGGGTTCTCCTCTCTTTTCAAGTGTTCGCGACTTAGACTTCAATAAGATGAGGAAGATGCAGAAATCTATAATGGCCCAATCGAAGTCACTAAAAGCCTTTATCTGAATGTAGGAGTCAACAACAAAAAAGTCCTTTTGAAGGGCTGGACTTGATGTACTTAAGGATATGCTGCAAAGCCTTCTAATGAAATTTATTAGGTGCTTGCATAAATTGGCTTAACAAATTGACAGTAAAACACAAGTCAGGTCTAGTATTGGTGAGATAAAGTAACTTCCTTATCAATTTGCGATAAGAGTGGGGATTATCTACATAGTTCTTTATTTTATATAGAAAATTTGTATTACTCAAAAAAGGAGTAGAGCATGGCTTGCTTCCTAGCATTCATATTTCTTCAAGAATACCCAAAGCGTATTTCCTTTGATAAAGATGAATACCCTTCTTAAACCTAGCCACTTCAAAGATTATAAAGTATTTAAGCTCTCTTAGATTCTTGATTCGAAATTGATGGTGTAAAAGAGCCTTTATGTGATTAATCTCTGTCATAAAATTTCCTACCAAAATAATGTCATCTACATACACAAGTATGACTGTGAAATTTGTTGATGTTTTATCAATGAAGAGAGAATGATCAGATTTAAGAAAATATCAACATATTTCATAGTCCTACTGGCCCGTTTTCTTAGAAGATATAAGAAAGGTGGATGATTTTTTAAACCATTGCCTACTAGCTCGTTTTAGACCATATAAAGACTTAGTCTTCAAACTTGTACTTTTTCATGAACAATTAAACCAGGTGGTTGCTCGATGTAAACTTTTTCATTTAAGTCTCCATGTAGAAAGACATTGTCCACATCAATTTGGTGTAGGAACCAATTCTTTGAGGCAACAAGGGCAAGTAGTAATCTGACAGTAGTGAGTTTGACAACAAAAGAAAAAGTGTTTAAAAAGTCTATTCCTTATTATTGCGTGTATAACCTTTGTCCATTAAGTGGGCCTTATACCTTTCTATGGTGTCATCTGCCTTGTGTTTGATTTTGTATATCCAGGAGGAAGTTGAGTTAAATACCAAGTACCATATTCTTATAAGGCTTTAATCTCTCTATGCATATCATCCGCTCTCTCAGGGCTGACTTTGGCTTCATCATAGGAATGAGGTTCACTATTGGAAGTTATAGCTATGGTGTATTTTAAGTGTTTCTCAGACAAGGAGTCATAAGATAAAATGTCAGAGATAGGATAAGGAGTTTTGAAACCATTTTTTACACATAAGGATTTAGATGAGGATTGATTAACCTGATGTATGTAGTCATTCAAGTATCTAGGGGTGCTTTTAACTCTGATGGACTTTTTGTGATTATGAACTCTTTCACTTTTAGTAGAAATAATGTTGTTGGTATTATAATTTTCATTAGGGTTTTGGCCATTGTTGTTACTCCCAACCAGGCTTTGTTCATTAACAAAGTTATAACTGCATGAAAGATCGTTAAGAAAAATCATTTTATCCTCTTCATTACCGTAGGTTTCCTTATTGCTTTGCTAGCTTTTGTATGGGAAAATATTTTCATAAAAGATAACATTCCTACTTATAAAAATTTCCACAGTGTTGATGTCAAACATAATGTAACCTTTCATACCATTTTTATAACCAAGAAAAACGCCTTTTCTAGCCCTATGATCTAGTTTATTTATGTTATTTTCCAAAGTGGAAGCAAAGCATAAGCAACCAAAGGTTTTTAATTTGAGATAAGTCGAAGGAGTGTCATACATCATATCATAGGGAGTTATGCCATTAAGGACAGAAAAAAGCCTATTTATTAAATATATGGCATGAAATACAGCATAAGACCAATAAACATTAGGAATATGGATTGAAAAAGCAGGCTACGAGTATGTTCAATATATGCTGGTCTTTACGCTCCACGACAGAGTTTTGTTGGGGAGTTTCAACACAACTTCTTTGGTGGTCAATACCATGAGAGTCATACAAAGAAGTAGAGTTAAACTCATGTTCATTGAATTTTTAATGATTTTTACGATTTTATCAAATTGGTTTTTAATTTTTACTATAAAATTATGCATTAAATCTCTAGTATGACTTTTATTATGTATTAGGAAAGCCTAAGTATGTTTATGACCTTTACAATAAGTATGTTGTAATCATGAACTATAGTATGGAAGTATTTATGACCATGAACATAAGGAATGGAGATAGGCTCATATATCACAATGTATCATTTCAAAGCAATTAGTAGACAAATAATTACTTTTAGGTAAAGGCAATTTATACTATTTGACATAATGACATATACACAAGTAGAATCAGAAGGTGTTTGTACATAAGGGAAAATTTTCCATATCTATTCTATAATTTTGTGTTCAGGGTAGCCTAATTTATAATGCCACATATTAACATTTATACATTCATAAGAGAAAACAAACTTAGGGTTGAAATCTTGGTCAGAAATGGGAAAATATTGCAAGTAATAGAGGACATTGTAGACATTAGCACATTCAATCAACTTTAAGGTAGAATTGTCTTGTATTTGACACATCTTAGAAGAAAAATTTAGGGTGTAGTTTATGTTCCTAGTTAAATTTTGGACAGATATTAGGTTGAAAGAAAAATTTGGAATGTATAAGACATTAAAGATAATAAAATCTTTTGAAAATTGAATGGTTCTTACATGTTGGATAGTGACAATGAAATTATTTGGCGGTTTAACAGATATGAGTTTGATCTTGTGAAAGGTGACAAAATGTTTTTTCTCATAGGTCACATGATCAGTGGTCCTTGTGTCTATAATCTAAGAAAACATACCTTGTTTGTCTTCAGTTGTGTTCCTTTATATTTGACTGATGCTATATGAAGAATTATCAAAGTTTTCTATCATCTTTAGTAACTTCTACATCTGTTATCTGTTATGGAGTAAAGGAGTTGAACGCAATGTTAGTGTTTGTTTGTTTGTTGGGATGTGTCTCTGTGGGACAAAATCACTCTTGTAAACATTGACAGAGTTTCAGTCACTTTGTCTTCCTCTTTCCTGACTGTTATTGTTGTTACCCTTCTTGTACCATGGTGGATAACCATGTTTAGAGTAGCATTCATCCATGATGTGGTTCATCTTTTGATACTAAGAGCATTGTTTCCTATAATTGGGATTTCTTCCTTTCTTTCTTCCTTGGCCGCAAGATCCAGAACCACGTCCATGAGACCTCCAAGTCTATTCTAGTTTCCAGTGATTCTATTTGTCAACAGTGTTTGCCAAAATCCTTGTTTCAATGTTTTGATTGGTGAGGCCAAAAACTTGTTTTTCTTGCCTTTCTTTGCATAATGAGAGTTGACACAATTGATCTTGGGAAAAGACTCCATTAACAAGATTTGTGTTCTCATAGTGTTATAAGTGTCATTTAGGCCCTTTAGGAAACAAACAACATGTTCCACTTCTCTATATTTAAGGGAGATTTTAGACACATCACAACTATAAGGGACATCACAAGTACAACATGGTATGGGTCTAAGAAACTCTAATTCTTCCCATAGGATCTTCAAATCAATAAAGAATTGACTTATGCTTCTTTCTCCCTGTTTAATAGGGTGAATGTCTTGAAATAAGTATGAAATCTTGAACTAAGTCTGAAATCTTGAAATAATCACCTTTTGAAAATGTTTCTTTTAGTTCATCTCATAATTCTTTAGCATCTTCTACATATATGACACTTTCTGCAATCTGTAAAATAATCCAAGATAGGACTATTATTTTACATCTTTCCCAAACATCAAATAAGGGATAATTTCTTTGAGGTTTATTGATTCTTATATCTATGAATTTGATCCTGTTCTTGGAGAGAAGGACTCTTCTCATGTTTTTGCCCCAGGAAGCATAATTGATTTCATTTAGAACTTGAGAGATGAGAGTAAGGCTTGAATTTTCCCCAAGATGCAGGTAGAAGGGGCTGGAAGAGTTGATAGACTGATCCTTATGCTCCATAATACCCAGAACGAAAGAAAAATAAGTTAAACACTAGGATTCAAAGAACTTTGGCCCAATAGAGACAGAGTAAGCAACAAACCTCTTTTGATATCATATCAGAAATGGTATTGGGGTGAAAGGCAAGAGCGGAGAAAACAATCATGATAACAATAAAGAAAATAAACATGAATGTAAAGAGAAAGCTGACAACAAAATTTTTTTTATAGAAGTTGTTAATTTCTTTTTACAAGAAAGAAAAGGAAAACCTTAACTTATACAAGATTCTTGCAAAATAGAAAAAAAAAGTAAAAACTCGAAAACCTAACTTACCACCTATCTAACTAACTAATTATTGCTTCTAAGAAATAATCTCAACCAACATAACCATCCAGATAAAAAAAAATATAATGACTTTCAAACCCTAGAGATATATAAAAAAAAACCTTTAAAATAAATAGACAAATATGGTAATATATCTGTCTAATTTTATTTTTAATTATCGAATCAATTAAGCCTGTTTGCTTTTCAAAAATTACTATCACTCTGTATTTCGTTTTTAAATATATTTTCAGTTGTGTATAAATAATTTATTTCTTCACTTTGTAATTCATTCCATTATTATCTACTTATACCTTATTTCTTTCTAATATGTTATACATTCTATTACTAATATATACAACCTATAACCACTAAAAAATTAATTACATGAACAAATACAATTTATTCAATTTTTGACATTAACAAATACAATTTATTCAATTTTTATAAATTTTTTTTTAATAAATTTCAATACCTATTCTATTTTAAGAATTTTAAAAATTTCTATTAACAAATTTGATATTTTGCTATATTTTAAATTTTTTATTTTTTTTAATAATATTTTTTTTCTAAACAATTTTATATTTCAAACAAAAAACATAAGAAAAACTGTGTATATAGTAGAAGAGTATGGTTCATGTGCATATTATAACAAAAAGATGAGAAAGAGGCTACTGAAAAAAAAATTCTTTTATTTTAGTCCTCTTGTACCGAATCATATTAATTTTAGTCTTTCAAATGTATTTAAACTGCTTCAAAAGTGTGATATACTTCAAAATTAGAGTATTAAAATAAGGTATTTTTTTTTTTAAAAAGAAACAAACTATAACAAATTAGACAAACATAAACAAATGTTATGCATCCTAGGTTTTACTCCAAACAATGAAACAAACATTCGCCACTGACCCACTGAATAAAACAACTGCTCCATCAGCTTGGTTTGAACGCCAACCAAAGCTCACTTTCTTTTGTTTCTTCCTTCTGTGATTAGTTCGCATCAATTCCCAGAAGCCATGATATTTATTGATGGCCATTCATTCTCTATTTCTTCATCTTCCTCACCATCTCAACCTCAGGTCCCTCTTTCTTCCTCTATCAGTCTTTCATCCATTTTCCTTTTCGTGATAATGTAGTTAGAAAACAAATTATGTCACTGCATCATTCTTTACTCACTTTTCTTTTGACTATATATGTTACTAATTTTTTTAGTTTTTAATTAATTGGTGGAATTCTCTGGTGGGCATGCTTTGTTTGGTATTCACATTTTTGTTGACTTATTCTTCTGATAAAGTTTACTTGCTTTAGAAGGAGCACAATCATAGAAGAAAACTTGAAAAGTGTGAGTGAGATCCATTTCTTTAGGAACTTTTCCGAGCGATGTCAGTTTTAGGTTTCGATTATTTAGTTTTGTAATTTAGAGTCTTTTTTTTTTTTAAGTTTTAGTTTCTAAATTTGAAGTCCAAAGCACATAAATCAGTCACGATTTGTAATTCTGAGTTAATTGGGTGAGATAGAGGTGGCCATAGTGGCAGTGGCAGTCATGGTGGTTGTTGTTTTGGATGGGTATTTTTCAGATTGATAAAGTAAGTTATATGGTTTACCCCTAAGGACCGAAAATCAAAGCTACTTTTAGTTCAAGGAATTGAATTAAAAGTGTTTCCAATTTGCATTCAAAAAAGGCAAAAAACTGAAAACTTATGACATTCCTGAATAGGCCTTGGCTCAATCTTCTTTAGCAATTGTCTGTGTTGTTTGGGTTAAATGATATTTGGACCAGTGATATTTTGTTTAATGGTATGATTCATTCATTAGTTTAAGATGGAGAAAATTGAAGGCATGATGAAGAAAACTGAAGGCATGGTGATAGATAAACTAGGGTAAGCTAAAGCTATCAAAAAATAAGAAACAGGCTAAAATTGTATTTCATTTGTGTCCCACACTTGTACAAGCCTGATTGTACTGGATGAAGACCATTAGCCGAGAGGGCCTTTTGACACTTCATTTGGGCCTGTCTGCCTCCTCATTGGGCTTGCTAACAGATGTACATATAACAATTTTGTTTGCATGCTTATTATTTCTTAGCTTATGTTTCAATGCATAGCTTCTGAAAAAATGCATGACATTTTGAGTTGTTGTTTGCATGATTGGAAGTTACAAGGTTTGTGATGCAAGTATAAATATGATTTTAGTATCATTCCATAAGCATGTGAAGACCTGCACTCTATGCTTACGAACAGGGAGATGATATTCTACTTGCTTTGGTGGAAAATCCCAATCTGATATCAGCCACAAGTTCTTTTAAGGCTAACCCAGAGAGGAAGTTCTTGGCATCTGATGAGTCTGGTTCAGAGAGATCAAAGTGGGTTTATATATTCCAGAAAGAATATGCTACAGTTGACCCTACCCTCGTTGATGTAACTTTTTAACCCTCTCTAATGTCATTAAGATATTATACATTACTTCAAATGCGACCATTTCTTGTTTACTTTGTGTATTTCTTTGATCTTTAAAATATGATGCTTTAATTCATGTTTTAGTCTTTATATTACATCAATAACCTCAGGCAGATACTGCTTTCGTAATGTCAATGTTGTTAAATAGTTGCTATAGTGGTGCCTTAGCACTATTGCATTGTGGAATTTCTTGGATCTGCTGTTGTGGCTACTGTGTTTTGCGGCTGACACTCATCCTGCATTCTCTTGTCATTTCTGATGAGTCTCCATCTAATTGAACTTTGAATTAATAGTGTTATTCTTTATGTTTTTTATTTTTATTTGCTTACAACTTAATTTTTGTAAGCATATATATATATATATATATATATATATATATATATATATATATATATATGTATGTATGTATTTATATGTGTGTATGCATGTATATTTCAATTACTACGTGAATTCTGCTAATTTGCCTTCAATTTTGTTTGTGATCTTCTTTGATTACACTGAGTAATCTGAGGAATCGGCAAATCTGCCTGTATGATTGGCAATTTATATGTCAATCTGAGGAATCGGCAAATCTTCTTTGATTACACTGAGTAATCTGAGGAATCGGCAAATCTTCTTTGATTACACAATTTTACTATTCTGTTTTAAAAATGTTATTCATATGCTTCATTTTCCTTCCATATCTCTAGTTTGTTGGCACTGATGAAGCAACAACGTGCGTTGGCCTTGTTATTCGGAACAAAAAAACTGGAATGTAAGGACTAGGAATTTGTGGCTAGACTACCGTATATTAAGTTTCACAATTCTTTTTTTTTATTTTTTATTTCTTTTAATGCAGGACATCAGTTGCTCATATGGATTCGCCAAAAATTGTAGAAATTGGCCTTTCCCAAATGTTATCATCACTTGTTGCAAACAGTCTGGAGACCGAGTTCGAAGTGCTTTTCCTTCTCTTGATCTCTACTTTCTATAGCGGCTTTATGTGATCAATATGTGCAATGACTTCTTTTTGACTTAGATTATCTTCTGAAATAAAAGTTGCTTTGTCCCAACTGCAGGTGCATCTCATAGGGGGGTTTGAAGACGTGTCACTGCAAGTCTGACCAGGGTCTTCTGCTTTGTTTGTGAATTTTCAATTTATAGTTTCCACTCAGACAGTATAATTGTAGTTGGATCGGTTGAACTTTTGTGCAGCAAGGAAATGGTAGTGCAATATCAGAAAGCCCTGCATATTTGGATGGTTATTCCTTTCCTTTGTGTTCAAAGATTGTTCATACTCTATGGTCAAGAGATGAGAAGTTTCACCTCCAAACGTTCTGTGTTCTTGGACATAATACCAGAAGAGATTCTGATGGAAACACATACCCCTTTTTCAATGGATTTGTGGTCAGCTTCTGCTTTAAACTTTTGTCATTACGTCTGGTTCATTTGCAGTATTTGATAAACCTCTTACTTGCTGCTACATAACCCTTATTAAATAAGAAACCACTACTTAAATCACTTTCTTAACTAATTGATTTTTTTAATATATTCTAAAGATATTGTAAAAGCTGTTGTACACTTTTTAGTGAATAATTACATATATGTTCAAACTTTTGAATGGGATCTTTAACTTCTTCCATTCTATGCATCATTTCAGGTGGAGACTGCATCAGGTATTGTCATCCCAGCTATTTTTGATAGAACTTCTAGATGTCCAGATGAGCTTGTCAGAAGAATACGAGTATCTGTTTCTTATGAAGATGCGAATTGGAAAGAAAAGTTACTAGAAACATATGATTGTGGCTCTGACTGTTTCAAAATTGCTCCTTGTCGCTGGTAACTAATGAAGTTTCATGAATTCATTTTCAAGTTTTGTATGTGGAAAATACTTGTGAAGCCAATGCAGAAATAAAATAATATATGAAGAAAACTCCTGTAAAGTGAGCATTTATTATCGTTTATAGAAAAATAATTTTTCCTAGGTCATTCATGATGTTTAAAATTGTTTTATTGGGAAGAATGAATTAAATATTTTCTCTGGTTTGATTTGATATTGATTCCCAAAATCCTTTCTCTTCCATTCTGATACACTGATGCTTGCTGGTTGCTTATCTAGGACTCTTCGTCAATATCATATTGCTCTTTCACTTCTGAACTGTTCTGATTTGGAAATTCTTTCAACATGTTCAACTTCACCTACTGCTGAGGCGCCAGATTTTGTGGATAATTTACGAAGGTAAAACATATGGTTGATTCTAACTTTATGTATTTCAACCTATCATCTTATTTCAAAATTCTGATAGAGGATTAAAAGTATATGTAAGAAAGAATAAAGGTGGGAAGTAGAGAATTCAGTTAGGAGTTAGTTAGAAGAATAGGAGAGTATAAATAAAGAGTTGAGTGAAAAGGGCGGGATTATCAGAATTGTATTTTGTTTGTTGAGTTTACTAGAACTTAGTCCAGTGGAGGGAGATTTGGCTTCCTTGGGTGTTTGCGACACGTTGTATACTTGAATTCATTGAATAAGACGAGTTTATTCAGTAGCTTGGGTCTGTTTTGTGGGAATCATACGTGTTACTGACTTCTGGATTAAAGAAGTCCAACAAATTCAATGCCATCATCCAATCAGTATATGCAACCATACCTAGTCAGGATGAAAATATGTCGTTGTTGTCTTCAGATGATATTTGGAATCATAGTTTTTTAAGATGTTCTTGAAAGATTTTCTTTATTTTATACTTAAATGAGCAGTCTAATTTACACTCTAATTTTTTCTGACAAAAGAAATAAAAAAGAATCTTGTTGCTGCAATTAATTTCAACTGTAAAACTTCAAAAGTTTTTTCATTCATTGCCTTGGTTAATCTTCATTTGTCTTTGAAGATGCTGAAATTGAAACTTTTGGTTCTAATTAAGATTGTAACTATCTGCACTTTTCTATGCAAATATATTCAAATTATTAGATCATATTTGAATCTATGTCCAGCTTATTATAATAACAATCTCATACTCAGGCAGTGGACTTATTTGATTGAGCACCCACACTGGACAGAAACTTTTCTTACGAAGCAGCCGCGCACTTTTACTAGAAGTTCTGATGGAAAGTGGATAAGGTGTTAATGTCATTCCAAGGTGGCTAAGGCTAATCCATTTCAATAATGATTTAGCTTGTTATTGAAAGATTTATTTGTCATTCATGGAAGTTATCGAATTGCAGTCAAGTGGTTTATAATGTCTTAGTTTTAAACTAATATAGTATGTGAAATTAGCATTGTTTTGAAAAGAATTTATGCTAAGAAGAAGATTAGGAATATGATATTGACGGAAGTTCCTAGAAACTGATAAGTGCAACAAAAATAGAGTGAAGATTAGCCATTATTTTTAAAGTTCTATCATAAGTTCAAGATATGGTAAGAAAAACATGTTCTTATGCATTATTTCAGACACAGTTTCTTATTGATTGAAATTATTAGGACTTAAAATACTATGAGAGAATCACTTTCTTCTGAATGTGTTTCAGCTAATGAAACACATTCTCTAGGTAGCAATCAAGCTGTTAATATCAAGTGTATTTATACTTTCTCTATGAAATGACTACCAAAGAACGATTGAAAAATATCAACGGCCAAGAAATGAGTTACTTTTAAGTCTTTCATCTGAAATGGATTGTGATTATAATTACTAGTCATGACCATGGCATCAACATTAGACATAAGATAAATGCAAAGGCCAAATGGAGATCTAAAAGAAAACATAGTGACCAGAACCAATCATATGAACAAAGAAATGAACTTATTTGAGTCATTTAAAAAAAATGTACCCATGATAAAGACCATAGATTTGAATAGAGGTATCAACTTAACCCATGACTACTTATGGGTCAGTCCTAACTTATTCTTAAAAAACCTTCTGTTAGAGAGCTCTTCAAATGAAGGCCAAAAAAAAAAGTTCCAATCCTTAAAGCCCCTTCTTACGTGAATTAAGATCAAGATTAAGTTGGATTTAGTCCCAGTTTCACTATAAAACTTTTATCTTTCGTTAATTTCTTTATAATGTCTCTAATCTACCATTCTTTATATACATTGTCACTTGTTTTCTGCATCTTTATTTTTAAATTCTAATTATTAGTTTTTGTTTTTTTTTTCAAAACATGTAAATTTAGTTTTTCATCAAGGTAAAAAAAATTGATAAATGTTACACTTAATATAAAAATCATTAATATCATGTATTAGGTATTTTTCTCTCAATTCAATTTTATGATGGTAATAAATGTTAATAAATTATAAATTTAGTTATAAAAATTATTAAAATTACAGTATATAACGTCCCAATAAAACATTAATTAAAGCATATTTCGTTCCACACTAATATATATATATTATAAATAAAGCATTTAAGAGCTATGAACAAGTCAAGCTTTCAGCACCGGTCATCCATTATTTTATATACTTTTCTTTCCCAGTAGGTAGTGCATATAGGGTATGTTCACTTGGGGGTGATTGGGAGACATGATTTTGGGAGAGTGATTGAGAGGATTTGAGGGTAATTTTGTGTGTGTTTATTTGAGTGGATTTGGAGGTAATTGAGAGTGGATTTAGAGGTGAAGTTTGTGAGAATTAGAGTAGGATTTGATTGATGTGACAATTTTAAAAAATTTGTTTAATTGGTAGAAATTAAAGATTATCAAAATATCCCTAGGTATTAAAGTAATATAAAATGATATTTGTTAATGTTATATTTAATTGTGAAAATGTTTATTAAGAGTAAAAAATTAAAAATAATTTTTAAAAAGTAATTAAATTATAATTAAGTAAAATGAATTTATTTTAAAATGTAGTATTTGTTTGTAATACAATTTAGTTCCAAGTAGTATGAATTTATTTGTTATGAAAGTGAAATTTATTAATTTTGAATACAGTCGATAATTAAATGAAGTTATAATATTACATGACATAATATAAAAATTGCAAACATAATAACATACAAATATATTTGTAATAGATCATGAGGAAGTTGCTTGAGTGAGGTATGTAAGCAATCTATTGAAACGATATTGTGTCGGCATCCCTATTAAACGTCTTGTATGGGATGGATGTGAAGATAGAAAGTCGAAGCACTGTCTGAATAAATTGTCATCTTGAATGTTCATAGCCCGTAATAAGTTATGAATTTCTTCCGAAGTTGGATCAGATGATTGATTCCTAGTCGTTAACAGTGAATTTCGACGCTCCATGGCCTGTATTTGGCGTTCAAGAGTCGCATATAGTCTTGTTCTTTGAGTAATTACTTCTTCCAATTCATCAATTATTCGTGAATCCATCTGATTTACAGTTCATTAAGTTGACAATATATATAAGTATGAAAACTGATGTGAAAACAAGTACAATTCAAAAATAGGTAATGTAAGAAATCAATCACATAAGTCAAGTATAGGAAAAAAGTCATGTAATACACTGACGGAATAGTAAGCAACTTAATCATCTAAATGGTGAAGACAAATTAGGATTATATCAATATATTATACAATACTACAAGAATAAGTTTGTTAAACCTGATATACCTTCAATAATACCTTCAATCAACTTGAACCAAATGAAGACAAAGCTTAAAAAATCGTAAATCTAGTGAGATTTTAGTAGATCATGACTCAAATAACTTGGCTGCCCTTGAATGAAAAACGGCAAAAGAACCACAAAAAATGTCACTGCAAAGAAAGATAGTCCTTTTTAACACAACCACCTTTCAGAAGTCAACACCCACCCTGCTCTTTGCTAACACCTGTAGGACTATACAAAGTTGTTAACATGGTTGCCACCACTACGAAACTCAGGTATGTAAACACCTTCATACTTCCACAACCTTGGCTACCTTGACAAGTGCACCAGAAAGGTCCACTACGACCTGCACAAGGTTCAGAACAACAACTTCACTTAGGTCGATGATGCTTCACCAAAGTCCTTCACCTACACCTTCACCAAACTCCACCAAGCTTCACCTGCACAACGTTCACAGCAACTTCACGTACCACTTTATTCACAACTCCCTCACCTGCAACACAAACAAAACACAGGGTTAGCTGCATCTACTCCTGCTACGTCAACAACTCTGGTGCATCCTCAGGTTGCTTGGACACACTCTCTTGTATGCTCCATCGACCTCCTCATCTCGGGCTCGTGCATGTACTGGTGCATGGACCTCTCATGTCCTCAACGTTGTTCACGCCCACGAAGCATACCACCAACCATGTTAACATGAAAAAGAACGAATGGAGGAAGCATGGAAGAAAGATGAAGCGTGCTGGAACCGAATCAAGCAACGCCTGTAACCGAATACACCATGCTGATCAAACGCCTGTAACCAAATACAACCAAGCGTAATCGAATAAACCATCCAGCTTTCCTCTCACTCTGCAGCGTATCCGAATACGCACACCCCATAACCGAATACACCTTCCACATCTCAACTTTTTCAACCGAAAACACAACCTTTCACGCTTTGCTTCTCCATCTTCAACGCTTCTTCCTGGTTTGTGGCTTTCGTTCCCCATCTTCAACGTATCTTCATTATCAACAATGGCAGCAACAACGTTCGAGGATCACCACACATCATTCTCCATTTGTCGTCATCATCAAATGGCTACATTTCCACGCTCCAACCTGCAAATATTTAACAAACCTTAACAAGGGACACTGCAATGGACAACTAACCTGATCAATGTGATGAAGCTCTGGTCTTCAATGCACTCAGCACACCCACACTTCTCAAGCACAAAGGAGCTCACGAATGATGAAGGAGAAATCAGGCGACATATACTTCACAACACAGCTGAAATAATAGACCAACTCGCACTTAACACACAAACCAAACATACACCAACCAAGTCTCTTATTAAATGGTCTACGGTCTTCTTCAAGGCTGTTTGAAATTCAAACCAAAGACTGTATTGCCAGGAATCTTTCCTATGCAGTGAGTGCATCTTTCCTGTGTTGGCCATGAATGCTTTTGTGTGTAGTTGTGTCAAAGCAGAGAAGCAGAGAAGCAGAGAATCAAATCTCTACATTACTACGCTGCCAAAGGTACAAAGTTGGCCTGTCAAAGTGTAAAAATTGCACTTGTGAACGCTTATCCAGCAGCCACACTCATGATGCCTCACATTGTTTACTGCAATAATATCTCAGTATAATTGTGCATTACTATTTCTTAAGCATGCCTGGAATCGAGTACCCAGGACTGGAATCTAGTATGATATGTGCATTATTATTTCTTTTTCTCAGTTGATATTATGGTATGTATTAAAGGGAAAAAAGTCATTTCCCTTCAATTCATTGCAAATCTTCACACTTTTGCGAGTGATGCAAAAAGGTAGTATCTCGCAAATCTCTTTAATTGCATCGTCAGAAATCAGCGAAAGTGAACACCATTTTCGTTCCTTTTCATCGCTCGCAAATCCACATGAACATGAACCGTAAATTATGTTCATGTGAACACAACAATAGTGATTTTTGGTGATAAAATAAACTCTTTCTTTTTACGAATGCTGGTCCATTTTTCATTTGCCGAAGGTGCATCTCACGTTTCTCTTTCTGCACCTCCAATGAATCTAATAAAAAAATAAACTAACTAAAAATTTCTAATAAATTAGCTAACTAGAAATAAATCGTATTTTGAAGAAAATATAAATTAATTCAAAATTAAAATGTTATTGATAAACCCGAAATATTATCATGTTTAAAAGCCTTTGATTAATAAAATTTTGTATAAAAATGTTATTACTGGTTCCAATATTTTATTTTATTCTTTTATTTATTTATTTTGTCTGTAATTTCAACTAAAACACTTGCTTTAATATAGAAATATTTATGAAGTAAAAAATTAATTTTATTGGCAAAAAATATAATTACACATGAATCAATTATGGTTATAAGTTATTACTAACAAAAATAAAATAAAAGTTGGTAATATAGTAGAAAATATGAAAAACATTTTAAAATGAATGTGACCCACTATTTTCTTATATTCAAAATGAATATCTTTTTCTAAAAAGAAGTCTATGGGTTGGCCTTGACCTAAACAACTTTTGTAAATATTTTGGTCAATGGACTTTTTCTACAGAGGACTTTCTGGATGGTTATTTTTTGTTCCAACTCATAGTAAGTCAGAACCAAACCATGTAAGAAGGATCAAACCATTTAAGAAGGACCAAATTGACGACTTAGATTTGAGGTGTTTGCACCTTCATACATTTTAAATTTTCAATTTTTACTCTCTTTTTATTTTAAATTCTAAACTACGTAATCCAGAAATATTTTTAAATTATATAATCTGAAATAAAAAATAAAAATTATATTTTAAATTATACAATTTAAATTTTAAATTTTTATATTTTTGATGGTACAATTCATAATATATTTTGTTTATTTTACATTTTGAATTATATAATTTAAAATACAAATTTTATATTTTGAAAAATAAAATAAAATATATGTTCTGTAAAATCCAGAATGTAAAATAAAAAATTATTTCAGATTATATAATTTTGAATTATATAATTTAAAATCTATTTTTATCTTTAAAAAAAACTTCTAGATTGATATATCTAAAAAGGGAAAAATAAGAATATTTTTTTAATATTAAAGTGCAGGAAGAAACTATTATATATCACATGCTTGTAAGGAAATTATTTGTAGAGGTATGTTGCTATAATATATCAATAATGACTTCACGTATATAATTAAGGATATACATATAATCCCACAAGGAAATAAAGGAAAAAATAAGGAGATAAATATAATATTATTTATGACAAGTGTAATATTGTTAAATGTTAAAAATAAAATATCATAATATTTTAATATGTGAAAATAAATAAATAAAATGATAAGATAACATAACTACCTCACCCAATTAACAAAAGAATTAAAGAACAGATAATTGTTTGAAAAATATAGAAATTTTAAGTACTTTATTAGATATTTGATTAAAAAGGGTCCCAAGGAAAAGCTAGAAATGTGATTGAAGAAAACATTTGGTATTCTGTTGTAGGAAAATTATGAGATAATTGTTATACGTGGACCATGAGTACTTTGTTATGGTACTTAATTATTTTGATGTATCATCATAATATTACTCATACGGTTCTTTATGTTATTAAGTGGTTTTATATCTTTAATCGACTTGGTAATTTAATATATTTTAATGTTACAAAAAACTGTATAATCAACTATTAAATACCATGTTTAATGTTACAACTTATAAATTACATTTATGTAATAGAAAAATGAATTAAATTATTTTTCACAATTGTATTTTATATCTTTTGTTTTATGTTTTAGAAAGGCAGTTATTTACTCTATGGAAAAACAAATAAAAAAAATCATATAAAGATGGAAATAAAATCAGTACCTTCATTTTTTTTTCAATCATGAAGAATTGTGAGAAAATATATAATAATCGATTATACGGAAGACAATAGATTATTTGAGTTTAAAAGCTTTGATTTTTATTATTAATTTATATCGTAATTAACAATTAAAACCTTAAATATTAATATCAAATAAAATAATTTATTTTATATACTATTATTTTAAAATTTAACTTTTTATATATTACAAATTTATAATAATTTTTGGTTTACTTTTAATTTTTATTTTATAAAAAATCATATTTTACTTTTAATTATTTTAAACTTTTATTTTATAATTATTTTTAAATATAACAATATATAACTAAATTTATTCAATCACATTTATTACAATTTTTTTACTCAATTCAAACAATCTTATTTTTCATCATCTTTTCCCTAGTTTCCATCCTTTTTCACTCCATCAAATTTATCCCTTCATCCAAATTCATCCAAATGAATATCTAAAATTTAAAATCTTCATCATGAATTTCCGCCCTGTAGTAACTGTTCAACCTGTGTTGTTGTATTAGCCTTAGCACATCATCACCACCGCACTTCGGAACGGTCTCAGAAAACGGTCTCCCCAGATCAACGAGCACATCATACCTACACAAGATATTCAACGGTGTATGAGGAACCCAATCCACAACGATCCACTTGGCGGAACCATTCCATCAATCCCAAACACACCTTTCTCATCAGTCACAAAACCCAATCAACCAGAAAACAAATCCAACATAAAAATGCAAAGGTCACAAGTTTTGATCCAAAACCAACACAATCAGCAAAATAAGGCAAAGAGTCCTTAGAAATTAATCCAAACCAGAATCATAATCATTGTACACATTACAAATTCAGATAACATAGCCGACATGCCAGCTTTACGTTTGCAACCAAAGGCAAAGAGCAGAGGTCCAGAAGTCGCATGTTGTTGAAATTCTTCAGGGTGGAAGAGGTACCGTCCAGAACTGGCAACCCGGAAGGGAGGTGCAGAACCTTATGAGCGATAGGGAATGTATAATGGTCTTTAAGATAGTGATCAGGCAAGTCGGCACGGGCATCACAAAGTTGCCGCATTGCGTCAGCAAAGCAGCTGCCTCCATGATACATCGTCGCGTGGACTTTTTGGTTTGCTATTTCACTAGCGACGGGGATTGCCCGCCGATCGACCCCTTGCTGCCCTCGTACTACGGCGAGGCGCAGATTGGACAACAGCAACGCTGGGCTGAGAAAACTCAACTTTGATGTCCGGGATAGGGTTGGTCGTGGCTTGTAAGTGACCACCCTCCTCTGTGTTATGCTTTCCAAAGGCAGTATCTGGATCAACCTGACTGAAGAATTGATCCTCGCCCCCGGCCTCAGCATCACCTCCCTCTTTTGAGTCGGAAACCGGTATAACAACTTCAGCACCCACGGCATCCATGAGGCTACGAAAACGCTTGGCGGCTCGATGATCCTGGCGGGCCTCAAGAAAGTCAATCTGGGTGTTGCAGTAGTCTTCCAGTGCGGATCGGTTCCCAGGGAGCTCAAGGTGAGCCAGAATAGCCCTTTGCCGGAGCTCAGGACCAAAATCACGAACAACATCAATCAGCATAGCCTCACTGAGTGGACGTGCAGTAACCCCATTCCTACCACATTCAGCAAGATAAGCCTGCCAACAAGCCCGGTTAAACTGGGCGTCAGGTGAGTGGACAAGTGTACCTGCAGGAACAAACATTACCTTGGTGTCGACGATGAAATCCTTCAACTCATCACGAATCCGTTGGACAACTAACTCAGCTTTAGCCAATCTGGCTTCAATTTCAGCACGTCCAGAACTAATTGTAGAAAACATATCATTCTGCTGTGCATGAAACATAGCAACGAACCCCATATCAGAAGCCGTTAAGGCACCACCACCGCGCTTCCCCAGCTTCTCACGCGTGTGCAGCTTGTGCAAAGCCTCTTGACCTTTTTGCTTCTTGAGGAAGCTAAGGAAGTCGTAGAACTGACCGGGTGTGCATAAAGCAAAGGAGTCAAACCACTTCTCGCGGATACCGATAGTGCAGACCTTCTCCAAACGATCTCGGTTATTAAGGTCGCCCAGCTGATGCAACAGTGAGGAGAAAAGACGGGGTGTATGGCCATTGCGAAGATAATTATTACTAGCAAAGAGATCGGCCCGAAAACCGAGAGCGGTCAGAGCAAGGGAAGCACTCTCTATATATACTTCATGGCGAGAAGGAGTAGCTCGCAACTGACTAGGACTGAGGCAAGAAGAAGCCATGAGAGAGGAAGATGAAGAACATACGAGAAGAAAGGAAGATATTTATCCCTCCCACTACAACGCTTTGGCTTCCGCGCCTCTATACTTCTCAAGACAACGCTTCGCATTCAACGTCGTTCCTTTTCTTACAAGGCAACTCTTTCATTTTCTCACTTATCTTACCCTTTCGATTTCTGGACCACATTTATCCCTTCCTACTCACATTCATTTCGATCCTAGATCACTTCAGTCAAACCTACTTCCAAAGTTAAAATTGAACATAATACAGGCAGACTACCTAACAACCTTATGATTCTACAATTCAACTAAAAAGTTCGACTAATGTTACTCCACTGAAACTCTTTGCATACATTTGAGACATAAAAAGACTCCAGGCAGGTACGAACAAGAACCATTCCGCCTTTTTAATAGTTACCTCTAAAACAATGGACAATTAGATTCACGACACATTTGCATACTTATTGTCGAGAATCAAGTTTAACAAAGATCAATATATAATTACTCAGATATTAGATAAGTTAAGTTTCGCATATACAGTATAGGATAAGTTTCGCATATCTAGTTTAGTTCTATTTATATTTATATAAGACGACAAAAATATTCATATTCACGAAAAAAATTTATGATAAATAGTTAATAAATAGTTGGTATACGTAAGGATTTATTATTCCGCTTATTTTAGTACTTACTTATAAACAGGTCAATTGTGGTATATACTACCCATAATTATGAGTATCCATTACTTCTAGAAAATTAAAATTTAATTTTTATTTTATTAAGTTAAATTTAATTAAAATTAAAATTAATTTTTATTTTATTAGATTAAATTTAATTTTAATTAAATTTAACTTAATAATATTTTTTTGTAATTTTATTTTAAAAATTTATAAAATATATCTTTTTAAATATTCTTGGATATTCATAGATACTTATGAGTTTTAAAATACCCACAAGTAATTTTTAAATGAATATCTATCAAATAATAAGTATATTTTTTTTTGTTGTAGATCGGGTAACGGGTAAACATTATTCGTGTCTCACTCAACCCTTTACCATCCCTACACTTACCTAGCACCTTGTACCAAGTACCACCTATTTTATACCCTAAGTACCTCTTGCAAGGTCGAGCACCGGATGTCGAGTGTTGAATCTTATGCCCTCCCTCTCAAAGGTCCAATGTTGCTTGCAAATACCAAATATTGATTATTGAGTGTTGTGTGTTATCTACTAGAGTCTGGTGCCTCACTACCATCTATGAAGAGTCGCATACTTTCTACCATTACCATATACCTTTACTACCTACTGAAGATATTGACAAATCATACGCTGTATAACTTAGTCAAATTTTGGTTAACCAATGTTTTACGTAACAAGTCATTGGGCTATTAAGTTACTCTAATCAGGTTTTCACTTTACTTTTTCATTAATTATCATTTTTACTATTATTTATGACTCTTATAACTGATTTGAGTGTTGGAGAAACTTTTACTCACATAACATCCATTCATTCTATAAAAGACTAGTATCGAGAGATCAAAATAGAGTTCATGAACAAAAATCGAATCAAAGTAGTTTGTGCAACAAAAAACTCTTTACGGATTCTTTTTGTAAGTACAAATTTAAATGTTAAAAAATATACAAATAAAATTATTAACTAATCATATTTTTTAAATGTTATAAAAGAAATAAAATAAAAACACTTTTGAAATGTTGATAATGTGTTAAAGTCAATTTTCTTTTTTAATTTTCAAAAGTAACAAGTTAGTATTTTTTTTAAAAATGTTTTAGTGATATGTTAATAATGTTGTTAAAACCCTTTATCCACATATTTTAAACTGCATTTGTAAAATAAATTTTATATGGTAAACTTTTTTTCCATACTGTTAAAACCCAATAATCTTGTAGACATGCAATATGTAAACCTTTTCTTTCTTCTTTTTAAACACTTTCAACTATTTCTGTTAGTTTTTGTTTGTTTCCTACTATTTCACAATTTATGTTAGGTCCTTATTAACTAATTTATAATTAAGTTTTTAATGGAATAACCAAATAACATCAAAAGACAGTTTGGCCGAGTGGTCTAAGGCGCCAGATTTAGGCTCTGGTCCGAAAGGGCGTGGGTTCAAATCCCACAGCTGTCATTTATTTTTTACTTTTTTTTACTTTTTTTTCCTTTAGTACTCTTAATTTCAAACTTTTGGATGGGCTCTTTGGAGTGTGTCACATTGACCAAGATCCTATATTTTTGCTTTCTGCACCTCACAAATTTCTCTTGTCTCCAAATTTTCAAATAACTACTTTAGCCTTTATAAGAGTGACTTCTAAATTATAATTTCTGAAAATTTTCTGAACAAGATTTCCAAAAAGTATGAAATGCATTTCAAAACAAACTTTTCAGAATTAGAATGAGTTTTCCAGAATGGAAATAACTGCAGAAGGGTGGCAGCAGTAGTGTGGTACAGTGAGAGAGGGTGTTTTAGTTTTTATCTATTAGTTTGGACATGCAGTTAGTAATTGCAGTGGTGCAAGAAGTAATACCCGAGATAATATTTCTATAGTCACTAGACTTTGATAAAAGAAATATTTTGATTAAATATTTTTCTCCTGAAAATAGGCTCTTTGAAGTAATTGTATATATCTCTTAGATTTACTTTTTTTTAATACATACTTTGATTATGTTGAAAATAATTAACAAAATTATCTAAGGGGAAGAGTTGTTAGAAAAGTCATTGCAAGATCCTCATGTTCATTTTTACATCCACATCTCTTTCATAGACTGTGTTTGGATCAAATGAAATGCAATGATTTGAAGGCGTGGAAAGGAGAAAATTTAAGCAGTTATTATCTTCTTTGATATGCGACGAAATTCGAAAAAATGTAATCTAAACATATGCAATGACAAAACAACCTTGAGAAAAAATAAATTATGGATGCCAAATATATGAATAATAATAATAATAATAATAATAATTATTATTATTATTATTATTATTAATAGTAAAATAAATCATAAGAAAATTAATATATATATATATATATATATATATATATATATATATATATAATAATGTTGTAAAAGCTGACAATAAAAATTAAAATCACTAACAAAGGATTTTCTGAAGCGTGTAGATCACTGTCTTTAAGGACTTATCCACAGTGTATTGCGCAAACCTCCATAATACAACAAGAACTTCTCATAATTTCTGAGTATTTCAGAACTAGCAAGGATATCTAAAAAGAGAATAAAATAAACTCAGAATATTTTTAAGGAAAGAAGAAAAGAGAAATAATTGAACCAAAAGAAGAGAGAATAAGAGAAGAATAATTTCTAATGACATTTAGAAATAAAAGAAAGACTCTATTTATAGAGCTAAGAGGGAGCCAACGTGCCCACTAAATTACGAAAAAATCTTGAGGCTTAAGGAAGACTTCAACAAGTTAATCTCGAGCCTTGGGGAAGAGAAAACTCAATCTTTGCGGAAGAAACAGAACGAGAAGCTTGCGGAACAACATCAACGTTCTGATACATTATGTTTTGCAATATAATATTCAAATTTAAAGCCCCAACGTTCAGAACATTATATTTTGCAATATAATATTCAAATTTTATAACAATCCCCCACATATTGCAAAAGATAAGAAACAAAGATTGAAACAAAAGAAAAGAAGAAAAAATATTTTGGGTTTTATAAGATGTAATGCATCAAAGCTGGTATAGCAAACTATATTAACCAGTCCTAGATTGAGAAACTTAACACGCAGTGTAGTTGGTATAGCAAGCTATATGAACCAAAGACACTTGAGTGTGTTAGAGGTTTATCAATCACAAGTTTATCAATCACAATACACCTCCACAATCCTTGTTGTTATCGTTGTAATGCGCTTACTAGGCCATGTGCGTGCCTGATATTCATGAGTGCTCTAGAGATCATGCCAAGATCACATGCAAGCGGTCCCATTTGACACTCATATAGGTGATTTCATCAAGTGTATGATGCAAATCATACACCACCAATAAGGGATATGAAGATAATTAAAAACTTTGTTCAATTACAAAGTTTAACCTCTCAATAATGCAGTCTCTACACTTTCACACACACACACACTAAGAATGGACATATTTGATTTAAAATCAAATTAGTGTTATCAGAACTAACAAGTGACTTGTTTTTACCCATATGAACCTTATTCATGATATCTTCAATCACAAAGGTTGGGTTATCATCACTTGTTTGTTAGCCAGTGGCTTAAGTCTAATTCCCCTCGATGTTTCTAATATCATTTGTCTTCCCAAGGGTTTTATCAGAGGATATGCTAGATTCTATTCTGACTTCACATAGTCAATGAAAATAGTTTCACTCTTTAGCAGTTGTTTCACCAAATTGTGTCTCAATTGTATATGTTTATTCTTTCCATTGTAATTCTTGTTTTTAGCTATAGTTATTTTCGATTGGCAATCATAGTGTATTGACACCGATGAAGTTGGTTTCATTCCTAGTGGAATGTTTGCTAAGAAGTTTTTCAACCACTAAGCCTCACTACCAACCATCTCAAGAGCGACAAACTCAGATTTCATTGTTGATCTTGCAATGATTGTTTGTCTGGCTGATCTCCATGTAATCGCACCACCCCCAAGTGTGAATACATAACCACTAGTGAATTTTGTCTCATATGAATCAGAGATCCAGCTAGCATCACTATACCCTTCTAGTACAACAGGAAATCCACTGTATTTAATGACATAATCCATTGAACCTCTTAAGTATCTAATAAGTCTGGGAAGTGCATCCCAATGTTCTTGATTTGAACATTTAGTGTACATACTTAGTCTACCTACTACAGAAGCAATATCAGGGCTAAAAAAGCTCATCAAGTGCAGTAAGCTCCCAATTATCTAGGCATACTTGAGATAATGATTCTCCTATATTTTTCATTAATTTAGAGTTAGCATCATAAGGGGTACTCGCGGGTTTGAAATCATAATACCCAAACTTCTTAAGAAATTTCTCAATGTATTGTTTTGGGATAGGAATATAATATCTCTCTTCCTTATGATTCTACCTTCTAAAATCACATTGACTTCACCTAGAAGCAACTTATATTTAAGATTCTAGAAACCTTTGTTTTAGAGGCTATCGGATTACATGTGTCAACCATTAGCATGTCGTTCATATATAAATATATAAAGACGTATTCGCTATTTCTAGATTTAGAGTAATATCATTAGGTGAAAAGCCAAACTTATTTCTTCAAGTAATTAAGTAAAATTACCTACACCCCCACAATTTTAAAATATGCAAGATTGGTAAACGAGAAAATACTAGGTTGTACTTCTTCATTTGTAGGTAAAGTATACAAAAAATTACTCAAGTACCTTATCTTCTTATTTCTTTTTCTTTATCAGGAGAGAAAATCTTCTCCACCTTTCCTCAAAAATTACAAAGGCACGACACATGAAAATTAGGGTCATCATCATAACTCCAATAAACTCTAAGTTGTCGCCTCGTCTCTCTCTCCGGAAGTTCTGTCTAGAAAAGATCTCAACTTTTGACACGTCTGAAAATGGTTTCGCAAATACCCTATGAGTTTTGGAAACAAAGATTTGATCCTCCGGGATTGAGTTGTTGATGTCAGCCATAAGTACTTAAGATTGTTGTAAAAGCTGACAATAAAAGAATAAAGATCACGAACAAAGGATTTTCTGTGGCGTGTAGATCACTGTCCTTAAGGACTTATCTGTGGTGTATTGCGCAAGCCCCTAAGAATACAACACGAACTTCTCAGAATTTCTAGGATTTCAGAACTAGCAAGGATCTCTAAAAAGAGAATAAAATAAACCCAAAATATTTTTAGGGAAAGAAGAAAAGAGAAAGAATTGAACTAAGAGAAGAGAGAATGAGAAAATAATAATTTCTGATGATATTTAGGAATGAAAGAAAGGCTCTATTTATAGAGCTAGGAGGGAGCCAACGTGCCTACTAAATCAGGAAAAAATCCCATGGCTTAAGAAAGACTTCAACAACTTAATCCTGTGCCTTGGGGAAGAGAAAACTCAATCTTTGCGGAAGAAACAGAACGAAAAGCTTGCGGAACAACATCAACGTTCTGATACATTATGTTTTGCAATATAATATTCAAATTTAAAGCCCCAACGTTCAAAACATTATATTTTGGAATGTAATATTCAAATTTTATAACAAATAATAATAGTAATATTTACATTTAAATTTATATCACATTTATTTTCAAAGATAAAATTGTAATTATCTAATTTTACCCATTAAAACATTTTTTTTTAATTTATAATACTCATTTTATATTACACACATAATAAACCTACATCATAATCATAACACAACATTTTACTTTACTCATTCGGATATAGAATGAATATCGAATTGTGGTAATTCTTGCACTTGTGGTAACCTCTACTGCTCTGCAAAGCCCTTGCCAATGAGTTTCACCCTACCACTCACAAGTTAAGTCCTCAAACACCCTTTTGCCAACTAAAGAAAGACTCCTCAGGCTAAGACCTCATGCTACTCTCCACGACATAATCATCCTTCGCAACTTGAATTAAGGTTATTGAGAGTGTCAAGATAAACCACCAATACAAAGTTTCACACATTCATACAACAACAACATTGGAAACAACCATGTATCATCTCCACGAGAAGCATGAAATTGCGTCCATACATCATTTACTTAATCAACCACATATTCATCATCATCATGTCCCTCTCATAATCATATATATATATATATATATATATATATATATATATATATATATATATATACTTTACACAAACATTGCATACTATCACATGAAACATCTGATTATACATTAAACAATCAGAAACACTATTACAAGCCATCAGAAGTCACACAATAACACAAATTTTCTTCATAACAGCTTGATACCCACACTAGGCAAGGAAAATGGGTTGAAAACCCTCACCAACAGCTTTAGAAGGGTCCAAAAGCCCCAAAACGACTTAAAGAACATTCAAAACTGATATCCATAAGCCCAAATTTGAGATCCTAAAACTAAAAAACTAAAAGTGTGCTGAGTGGCACTCGGTCCCCCAAAAGGGGCATCCGGTGCCAGACCACTGAATGAGGGCGCTAGGAGGGTGCTTGGGGGCGCATGGGAGCTGCATTAAGTTGAAAAACCTTCTTATTCTGACTTTGGTGACCCTTTATACAAGTTTAAATGGTTCCTACGACTCCTTAGGTACTAAGACACCTCAGAAAACACACCTCTAACTCAAATTGACCACTCCAAACCCAAACTAGCCATTCTAGACTATCTAAACTCACTTCTACCACTTCCTACACCAATTACAACAAACTAAAGGCCTACACAAGTCCTAAATGACTCCACTATAGATTCTAAACTATCCAATTTAGCCCAGACTCTCTAATTCAAAATCTCAGTACTCCAAACATCAATTTTAGCACTTTAACACAACCCAAAACACCAAAATCACTACCAAAACTCACAAATGAACTACCATCTTGTTTCATGACAGATTTCAATCTAACAACACCTCTAACAAATCTCATGACAACACCTAGACAATTACTTTCTTACCTCAACCTCTCTTTATCAAACTCACCCACTTAAAACTCAAGAATTTGACCACTACCCATCCCAAACTCTTTGAATTAAGTTTCAAACAACAATAATTTTCATCACACACAATCATGACAACATAGAACATCAATTTCACATCATTCCAATTATACACATCAAAGTACCAAATATCATTATTTAAACAAAGAAAATACTACACTACTATCACGATTACATTCAATTCATCATACTATTCTCATAGATACTATTTTAACACGATAATCATAATCTAAGCAAGTTCTAACTTCCTTTACCTCATAAAGAACTGCCCAACTCTAAAGAACGTTTCACAGATTGCTTGAAACGCAAGAAATTCTTAGACAGACCTATGAAACACCAAATTGAAAGCGGACAGAGTCCTTAGGACTTTAGATTAACTAAGAATGAGTAGAAGAAGCAAAATTACACATGCAATGACACTTGCTTCTTCCAAAAACAGATTAGGAACAAAAAAAAAATAGTCAAAACTTACTTCTCTATGACAAAAATTGATCGGCTAGAAATATAGACCTTGTCGCCATGATCGATTAGATACTTTTTGATCGTCAAAAAGATGACTCAAGAATTATAACTCTTAGAGAGAAGGTAGAAAACTTTAGAAAAGTGATTTCTAAAAAAATGAAATATTTTAAAATAATAAAACTATTTATAACCATTTAATACTAAAATAATCAAGTATCGCTATTTTTAAACTATCATTACTTCTAAAATGTTGATTTTTCTTTTAAATTTAAAACCATTCCAGTAAAAGAAAACTAAACAAAATGAGAATGAAGTTTTACCGTTTCTTACATTTTAAATCTAATGGCATTGAAAGTAGAAACTGATATTTTATCTTTATCTTATTCTTAAAAAATTTTAAATTAATTTCTTTCATACTTTTCTGTTATAATAAATTGTTTCACAATTTTTTAAATTTCATTATGTGCAAGTCAGCAAGAAAAATATGATAATCTAGCTGGAGAGCAAAGGATGGCAATTTCAATTTGTTGGTTTACATATAATAGAAACAGGCGAAGAAAAAGATAATTATACAATATGAATTCAAATGTTGTTTTTAAGTAATGTGTTTAGAATTTGAGATAATTAAGACAATTTATTATATATTTAAATTAGGGGATGCTAACTAATGTTTTTAGAATTTGAGATAATGAAGACCATTCGAAATATAACTAATAATAATTGATTCTACTATATTTATCTTAAAATATAAAATAATTAATTTATTAGTTAAAATTGATTTTGTTCTATTTATGTTAAAATTTGAAAATTAACTCAACCAATTAAAATAATATAAATTCATATAATAAATTTTTAAAATAAAAAATTTCATTTTTTTTATGTTTACAATGGTTTTTAAAATACTCTTTTTGTCTTTTCTAATTTAAGTTTTTTTTACAGTTGAACTATATTTTAATTTTTAACAATCTTAGAATGAATAACAATCAATTATAAAAGAAAGAAAAATGATATAATAACATTAAAATTATTTTATTGTTTAATTATTTTTCTAACTTTTTTTGTGTTTACACCAAATAAATTACCAGTTAAAGTTATATAATAAGTTAAAGTTATATAACACTTATTAATATTTTTTTCCTCTAAATAATATTTAGAAAATCGTTACTGTTTTATGTTTAGAAAATTATTATAGACATAAAAGATAAAAAATATATTTTTGCCTTTAAAAAAATCTGTTATATGAATTTATACTATTTTAATTAGTAAAATTAATTATTCTAAATTTTAACATAAATATACTGAAATCAATTTAATTAATAAAATTAATGATTTCACATTTTAACATAAAAATATTGGAATCAATAATCCTTAATTATAGCCTAAACTGTGTTATTTCACATTATCATTAAAAAAATCATTTAATTGTTTTAAATTTTACACTTTTTTAAATCTTATAATCAGTATTTTAATATATTGATAAAACATAATTTATTTAACAAGTGAAATTATATTTGTGATTTTTAATAAGTGTATATTATATCTAATAAATATCATATTTATTAACATTATAAATTGTATTGATCCGATCAATTTCTAACGATCAATTATCCATGATATTTTCGACTGAGTTTCTTTGGTCAATCTCCTTTGCACCGATTATTTTAGAGTGAGTTCCTTTGGACAAAGTTATTTTGACCCATTACTTTGGGTGAAGCTCTTGGACCAATCATTCGGACCAAGCTCCTTTGGGCAGAGCTTCTTTGATCAACCACTATGGACCGACTCTTGGACAAATTATTTGTAATTGATCATCCTAATCGAACTACATGACGGATCGGTTAAAGAATGATTAAATTAACAATAGTAATGACAAAACAATCTATTAATGTCAAGTAAAGTATAATTAAGTCGCGATTAGATCGATAAAAAGATAAAAACTCATAATAAATAACTATAAATAAAACTTTAAAATATGACTTTCATATACATGTGTCACTGTATTAATACTGTATTCTATAGGTACCCTTCAACGAACTAGAAAACTCCACCTAGTACTCGTTAAGCTACAAAATACGATATAAACACCTGAGACACGAACATACACTCCACCAAGAATTAACACAGACAAACAATCCAAGAATTGACGGTGTTAAAAACCGAACACAAACGTGACGAATAATCCCGAAACATGAACTAAAAATGTTTGTTACCATTAACGAGTGCAATTATTTATTACATGAATATTGGGTTTATATATATGAATTTGAAAGGAAATCATATATAAATTATGTATATCAATTAAATCAACGAATACAGCATTAATATTATCAAATATACGTTCGTTAACGAGCACAAACTTTTTTACTTTAAATCTAATTATTATTTATTACACTTAAAGAATGCAATAAATAATTTTATATAGAAATATATCTTTTAAACTCATTTCATTTCTTAAGCAATTATATATACGTGCAAAGGGAGTAAACTACGATCATAAAAAGGATAGTTTACGAAGAGAAGAGAGAAGAGAGATTAGATAATATAGAAGAAGAAAAAATGTGTGCGAAGTATTTGTTTATGTTATGTTTATTGGCATATGCTGCAGAAGCACAAAAGGTTTTCAATGTCAAAGACTACGGAGCCATTGAAGACGGCAACACTGATAATAGTGTGGTGAGAATTTTTTTTTCTATATCTTATTATTTTGAACTATGTTTTTGTTGATGTTATTTTTGTTGGAAATTGAACTCTCAAGATAAAGTAAAAAATAAAATATTATATAAAAATAAAAGACTCAATAATCTATTATTTTTAAGTTTTGAATAAAGAGTATCACTCTATTATGTAATTAGACTCAGATTGTATGAACTTCTTTCTTTATTCAATAACTTTGGTTTAAATTTTTTGTAATTAATTTCAAAAAACTATTTTATATGTAAAACTGTGTTAGATATCATTATTAATTTTAAAATATTTAGTTTTGATAATTATATAAAACATCTTTTCTAACCAATTTTTTCAATGAAACATATCTTCACAAAATTGTGATATAACTTTTATGAAAAAATGTTTTATATCACTTTCATAAAATATAGGAACACAATATTTTATAATTTAATTTAGAAATAAAACACATTTATTTTTAAAAAATTTAAAAACAAACTATATTTAACTCCTTCGAAAAAAACAAGTTAAAAAGTACCAAAAACCAAACATCATCACTTATTAGTTATTATGAAGAAAAGTCCAAAAGTAATAATGAAAGGCGTTAATTGTGGATATTTTTAACTCTACATTAAATGAAAATGTTATTAAACCATATAAATAGTGTAGGACAAAAATAAATAATAGTTTATGAAAATTTAATAAAAGTGTTTTATTGTGTGAAAGGCATTTGTGACCGCGTGGAGTGATGCATGCAAGCGGAATGGAGAGACAACAGTGTTGATTCCAAACGGAACGTACATGTTGAAATCTGTTATATTTAACGGTCCTTGCAACGGTTCAATAACGTTCCAAATCAACGGTGTTCTCAAGGCTCCAATTGATCCATCTATGCTTGCTGATCAGAAATGGATAAATTTCAGATATGTTGACAAACTCACCATCAACGGAGGTGGCACTTTCGATGGTCAAGGAACTGCCACGCGCCAAAAATGTCAAAACGATTCATGTCAAATTCTTTTCACGGTACATTTTTCTCTTTCCTTTGATTTTACTTTTAAAAAATAATAAGAAAAATAATTTTTTAACAACCTTTTTTTATAACATTTTAACATTGTGGTAATCGGTGATGGTTTCGTTTTAAATATTTTTTTTAAAAGTAAATTCAAATAAATCAATAAAATAATAACATGTGTTAAAAAATTGTTACAAAAAGTTATCAACATATTAAATTCCCTTTTAAACCCACTTAACTTATTTTTAAAAATAGTCTAATAATTAAAAATAATAAACTTTAATAATCTTATTCTTTTACTAATTTCTTAGAGTGTTAATTCATTGTTTTCTAATTAAAAGAAAATCCTCAAAATATTATAATTAGCCTATTAATTAGATTCTAAGTTGGTTATCAAAATTTTGACTATTAAAAAAATTAGTATATAAATTAATCATTAATATTAATCAGTGATCAATTTTGACATTAATTCTTTTGATAACTAAAGTTTTGATAGTATCAAGAACTAATTTAGACATTAATTTCTTTTATAGTTAAACTTGATAGTTAATGTTATTAATCAATTCAGAGTTTAATTATAATTATTTTAGAAATAAATAATTTTAAGTTTGTAAATTAATATTTAAATTTATCAGAGAGAAATTATTTTTTTATTTCTAAAATGGATTGTTATTTATTTTTTTGTTGTAAGCTTAGACTAATTAACAAACATGTTGTTTGATTGGTTAGAGCATGGTTCTGGACTTCATCACCAACGGTCGCATTGAAAACTTGCATTCTGTTGATAGTAAAGGCGGACATTTCATAGTGTTCGGAAGTGGAAACATGACCTTCTCAAACCTAACCTTAACAAGCCCTGCTAACAACCGAAACACAGATGGAATCAAAACATCTATTACAAATGGAATAAACATCACGAATGTGACAATTGGCACTGGCGATGACTGTGTTGCTATGATTTCTGGCACCAAGAATGTTCGAATTACAAATGTTTTTTGTGGCCCAGGTCACGGAATCAGTGTCGGAAGTCTTGGTGGTGGTGGGAACCCACATGAACTACCCGTGGAAGATGTAGTTGTCAAGAATTGCACTTTCAACGGTTCTATGAATGGTGTCCAAATCAAAACATGGCCCTTTCCATTGAAGACACCTTTAACTGTTTCAAATTTCATCTATGAAGACATTATCATGATTAATGTGCAAAATCCTATCTTCATTAATCAACAATATTGTCCTGAACATAACTGCGACCTTACGGTAAGTTTCTTCTTCTACAACTATTACAAACCTAAAGAAATTGTTGCTGCCATAACATGATTATTTGAATTTACTGCAGAAATCTTCACACGTGCAAATCAGCAATGTTTCATACAAAAATATCAGAGGAAGCAGTGCTACTGATATTGCAGTGAATTTAAATTGCAGTATGGAACTGCCATGTCAAAATGTAACTGTGGAGGATATTGATTTGTCAAGTTCTGGTAGAATTGGAAGACAACATATAAAGAATTATTGTTCTCACGTGAAAGGTTATTCTTATGGCAGACAAATTCCCCCATCTTGTCTTCCCAAGAATGAATTTAGAACAACACCTCTTCCGTATTAGAGCTTCATGAATAAAACAAGTTGCAATTCCGTTTCTTATTTGTTCACAGTGAATATATATAATTAAAAATAACAACCAAGAGTACAAAACATCTATGGAAGCAAGCCTAAAATGATATAAGAATGTCAAAAGCCATATTACAGACTCAAAAAAAAAAGAACAAGAACAAGAACTTCACTATCAAACATGGAAACAGTATGCTAAAATAGAATGAGGACTTTTAAAGTATTCTTATAACAACAAATGGATCCTAAAAATAACTCTACTACTTTTGAAAACCGTAAGAGAAAACTAAAATCAAGGATAACTAAAGCAACAAATGATATAAAAACTAGAATCAACTAATTTGAACTATTAAAGTAAATTTAAATCCCAAAAAAGATATTGAATCACAGGCTTTTGGTAAAAACTAAATAATAAAACATGGCACATGATGTGATAGCAGAAGGATTTGATACTTTGAAAAACATGGCACATCATGATATGAATGAGGTCGGTTTCCCTGTTGTGTGTTGTCTTTATTCCATTGTGCATGTATGCATGCCCATGTATTTTTTTCACATTTAAGCTCATTATTTATGGATAGACAAGTACCACTGATGGATGAGATCGATGCTAAGGTGAGATATGAAGGGGAAAACCATAAATTAGGGCAAATCTAAGCGAAGAAGAGAAGCGAACTTGTTGGTGGCGCACCTCCTTCTTCCGCCTGTGATCCGCCGGTCTGAAAAGATGGGTGGGCGTGGGTGAACCGCTGCACTGGCGTTGCGCTCTCACTCCTGGACTCGCTTGATCTGCGTTATTGGTGGGTGAAGGAAGAATTGGGTTTTTTCGACGGGTTCAATTATCTGACCCGGCCCATGATTTTCTTGTCGAGTTGACGGGTCTGACCCGTTTTGACATCCATCGCAGCCCACATCACAGCCCATTAATTAAAAAAAGTGTTTGCTCCTCCTTTCGTCCGTATAGGGTTTTTGCAGCTTCGTCATCCTCTGCGCTAAACACAACTGTGCATATCACCTCCAATGGCGTATTATTCTTCTAGACTCGATTTCTTTTGCCATTTGTGTGGGACAACGCTAATTGTTCCTTCTTCTGAGTACGCCCAATGCCCTTTATGCAAAACTCTCCGAGACATACAAGGTTAAAACCCTATATTTTCTTTTCTTTCAAATCAAGGCGCATGCTTGTTTTATTGTGGTAACGTGTTCTCGAATTTTTTTGATTGTATATTATGTATAACTTTCTCCAATTGACTAATGCAATATGGTTGTGTTCAGATATTCGTGATAAGGAAATAAGTTACACAATTACTGCTGAGGTATGTTTTATTTCGGTTATCTCACATGACTGTGAATTATTACTATTATTATAGTTTATATGCCAGTGTTCATTTTCTGGACTTACTTATGGTGCTTCATGCACTTTTTTTAAAAGAAAAATGAACATGTCTACCTCCACCTTGACTTCACACATGACTCACGAATTCATGACAGACTTTCTATACCTTTTGTTTAAAACTAATGTTAGTCATGACTATACTTTTTGATATCTCAGCTATGTTGTTGTAATGCCAATAATGTAACAGATCAATTGGTAGTATTGCATTAAAGTAACAGAAGAGCATTCAAGTATATATATACACGATCAGTTCTCATGTTATTGGAATTTGATTAGTGTAGCCATATTGAAATTTGGACCTGGGTTTAGATTTTTAATATCAATGTAGCAATGATAGCAAGTAGAGGTGAAATGATATTGTGAAAATACTGGCACAGTTAGTCAGGATTGCTAACATTTTAGGTGCTAAATTTCCTACCAAGAGTTGCAGCAGCTTAGCTGACCAGCTTGATTCTGTTGACAGATTGCAATTGGTCTCTTATAACTGAAATAAGCTAAATTTGTGATTTACCATGACCATGGACATATTCACTTTATGTAAACTATTGGCAATTCATCTTTAAATAAAAGTAACCTTGTGTTTGGCAGGAGATCAGAAGAGAGCTTGGAATGGAAATAATCGAGGAACAGAAGGTTCAATTATCGAAGGTAATGGCATCATTCCATATTAAATATAGCTTGGTTTTTAAGAAGATATTTGTATGTTTTAAATGTTATTGTTTCTTCTCTAAAAAAAACGTATTATTTCTTGACAGGTCAACAAGAAATGTGAAAAATGTGGCCATGATGAAGCTAACTTTTATACCAGACAGGTATCGTTAGACTTTATAATGTATATTTGGCAATTTGATTTGAATGTTATTTGTAGTCCAGAATTATTTATTTCAATCATTCTATTTTCAGATGAGATCAGCAGATGAAGGGCAAACTACTTTCTATACATGTACCCGTTGTGGTCATCAATCTCAGGAGAATTAGTGGTTTACTTTAAGGCTATCTTTGGAAGGAATGTACCAGGAAAAATAGAATGATCTTTAAGGTTATTTTGTATCTGATAATATGCCGCACCTGACCCCTACTAAGGTTGTTATCTGGACTTGGTTATTAATTAATAAGCCTTTTTACCTTAAATTTCTTTTGTATATCAGCTATAAATAATTAACACTACCTGGAGAAATGGCGTAGCAGTACAACCCAAGTAGGCTAGATTCAACATAAAATTTGGGTTGTCTACTCTGTCGAGCATGAAGTTTAACAAATTAGGTTCCTCATCCTTATATAATAAGATATTTTAGCCTTTTAACTCAGCATTTCCGTTTAACAAATCTTTCCAAACTTCCCATCCTAAAGTTGATTTGAGAATTTTGGTTATGTTGACTCTTCTTCATACGTTTGGTTGCATATTTTACACTTGTCTATTTAGTTTTGGTGCAATGAGGTATATGTCCAGTGGTGAACCTGTATTTAGTATAATTTTTTGTGGCTTGTATTAAAAAAGTAGCTTTAGTCTGTAGCCTTACTTTATGAAATCAAATTGTGTCAAATATGAATTACCAAGAAAACAGTCCTTTGGGTTTCAAGAAGGGGAGAAAAACTGTGAATAATATATCTGTCAAAACTCCTCCATCTGCACTTGTCTTGGCAGAACGATCACTTCTGCAGCAGTGATCTCGAAGTTTGTGAGTTTTCTCATCCTTTCTCACTTGCCCATTTCATTTCAACGTTTCTCTGCATTGGTAATTTAGGGATGCATGTTTCGTATTAGCTTTCTATTTCACCTCTGCGGATGTTGTTTGTTTATAATTCTTTTGGAATGAATGCTGTGTATCTGGGCGATTTCAACTGCTAGATCTAGATTGTATTGTAGTTATTTCATATGTCCTATTTAGATTTCCTATTCTTATACCATTAGGATCGATGAAACATTTCTTAGTGTGTTTGTACCATATAATTGGGTTCGTTTTGTGATTTAATCAGGTGCTATTGCTATTTCTACGAAGAAAAGTTGATTGTGGGTTTTGGGCTTTCCGTTCTCTTTGATGTGTTTATACTCTGGATTCAACAAGTAGGCTAGATTCAACAAGCATGAAAGTTTCGGGTTCCTCATCTTTTTATAATAACTCAGCATCACTGTTTAACAAATCTTTCCAACTTCTGATCCTAAAGTTGATTTGAGAACTTTGGTTATGTTGAATCTTCTTCATACGTTTGGTTGCATAGTTTACCCTTGCCTATTTAGTTTTGATACAATGAGGTATATGAGTGTGGTGAACCTGTATTTAGTGTAATTTTGTGACTTGTATTAAGAAAGTAGCTCCAGTCTGTAGCCTCACTATGAAATTGAAATGTGTCAGTTATGAATTACCAAGAAAACAGTCCTTTTATTAAGAGGTGATTTGGTTTAACAGAACAACTTTGGTATTTTATGTAGACTTTATGGGGGTTTACTTGGTAACTTAATGGTATGCTTGAAGTTTTGTTCAAAGTTAGTGTATATAATGTCGAACTTATAATGCTTAAAATTAATTGGTGTCCTCCAGTTCTATTTTATGTATGATACTATGTGATGTTTCATAGATGGAAAGCCTGTGTAAGTGAGATTTTCCTTTATGCACCTTCTGGTTTTTTCTCCTTATAATTTGCCACTCTCCCTCATACACAAAAACCACATCCCTAAGTTAGGAAAAAAAAATTCAAATCTTATTATATAAATCATTTAATGTTCTTGGCAATCAGGGAACTTGCGAAGCACTTAATAAGTCATGTGGGTGCTGTGGAAGCATTTTGGAAGATGAGGCACAACGTGAACAATGAGAGTCAACATGTGACTTGGTAACTCATGTCTTCTGTCACGTGTGTGCTCTTTGTCATGAGTGTCGTGGGCTCCGTCCCAGGTTACCTCATCCTGGCTGTAATGCTCAACCGGTACTGGTTATGATTCCCCCAGCCGAACAGACCATGGGACGTGAAGCTTGAAGATTCTCCATCATCTTGGAAGTGCTATTCTTGTGTATGTCACTGATGCCTCTATGATTTGATGTTGAACCATGTTATGACTCCATCTAAAATGGATCCTGGCTTTTTCATTTTCTTTTTATAAATAAGAACATTAAACCTATTAATTCTGTTTGCCTCCCTTTTATTTTGTATTATATATAGATTTGAATCATATGAGAGAAATTTTCTCCCAATAACTATGTCTATGGGTAACTAGTATTTAGATAATGAACTCAATGAAAGAATTTGGTACATTTAGTGCGTAATTCTTGTATGGTTATGTACTTTCGGCTTAGGCTTTAAATATTGAAAGGAAGTGTAATGTGAACAAGGGGTGCAGCTTAAATGGTGAAACTATTTTATGACGGAACATATCTAGCTACGGCCTCCACTTTCACGCCTTTCCTTGTCTGGAGGACAGCAAATGGAGTGGTTAACGCATGCTTCTGTTTTGCTAGGGTGACATTTGCTTGACAGGGATCTAAGTAAGTAATTTTCATAGAATAGGTAGTGTTCTTTGCGTCCAAATTGCAAGGTCGAGCACGAAGGATGAGGAATAGTTTCAAAAAAACATAACGAGTGTCAGAGTTTCAGCAGAGTAAAGATTATAGAAATAAAGAAAGGTTATGAAAATTTCTAGGGGAAGCCTAAATTGTGAGTGGAGTCCTTAAGCAAAGTATGAGGGAAGCATTTAGTCTTCCTCTTCCTCTTGATCTTCGTCCTCTACTTCTCCTTCTTTAGCATCATCATCTAAGTCTTCATTGTCGTCACCATGGTCTGTTCTCTGAGCTATTGCTGAATGGTTGCAATTTCTTTGTCCACTGCGACGAATGTTGCCACGTAGGTGGAATGGTTTGAGAATAGCATTGTTAGTTGTTTCAGCACACACTTTTCAAAGTCATTCTTTAGTCTAACAGTTGGGGGCATCATAGGACATGCAAATGTTAACTGTATCCACTTGGTCAGCTTTAGGTTCATCTTTGAAAGTCCGTCCTTTTTCACATTTTCGAAGTCCCATATGATGAAGGGTAGGCTTTGCAATCTTATTTGTGTGATTGTATCCCATGGAGACATCATCATTAAGTTAACGTGAAAAAATTCAAAGACTTTGGAGGAAGACGACAAATGGTAAACTCGCCATAGGTAACCTCATGGTTTTGATGATGGTGTCACTTACCACTTCAAACCAGTTAGTAGGAATTCAGCCTTTGAGTGCATGATTTAGGATCAATGAATACCAGTAGTCAGTCATCCCTCTTCATGCCACCGGCCTTACAGTGTATAGTTCCTGGGTTCATTTGGGTGCCCGAGACAGGCTTGAAAGATTCCCAACTTGTTGAATCCAAGAAAGTTTCGGTGGGATTTTTCACTGCCCAACCGAAATCCAACAATGGACATCCATACCTCATCATCAAGCTCTATATCTACCCTTTTAACTTGGGATGTGATGATTCCATTAACTAAATCAGTCCAAACCTTGATACGAGAGTCTGTTTTGAAATATGAATCCTTCGCAAAAAAACTGAAATTCTAGAAATTTGTGGTTGATTACGCTGTGGAGTCACTAGAAGCATATGAAATTTTGTTACGCTTCTTCATCACTTATCCATCCTTCAACATCTACTTCACTAGCCTGCTTCTTGGCCGCGCATTTGATGCGTTTTGGTTTGGAAGAGGAGGCCAGTAGTGAGGTAGAGAAGGTAACTGATTGAGGTTTGCTGGAGGAAAGAGCAGAGGAAGAAGAACAGAATACAATTTAGGGTTTGTAATGCTAAATGTGAGGGAAAGAGATGGGTGGTTAGCTGAATTAATTTTTGGTCAGCGAAATATATAATCTATGCAGAACGTATTATTTAAAGCGAGAAGTTATGGCAATGGTAAGACAAAGCAAAAAGTTATGTGGGACATATTAAAACAAAAGCAATCACATAACACAGTAAGGCACAAAAAGATTGTGTATTAATCGATTAATTGAAGATATAATCGATTAATAATTGCAGAGATACTTTTCGTACAAATTTTTCATTTTGAACATGGAATGTCTAAGATGCTTAGCTAATTTCTGATTGTGAAATCTTTCTTTTGTAAGTGGTTTGATAAAAATATCAGCTAATTAGGGTGTTTATATATTCAATTTTGCATCCTCTTTGGTACATGGTCCCTAATAAAAGGATGTCTTATTTCTATATGTCTTGTCTAGAATGCATGATTGGATTTTTTTTTTTCGAGATTTATAGCATTGGTATGGTCATATCTAAGAGGTATATGTTCTAAGTAGATGTCATAGTCTTATACTTTGCTTTTGATCTAAATGGAATGTGCACAAGAATTACCAACAACAATGTATTATACTTTAGTGGTTGTGTCACATAAGTTTGCCTTTTAGAATGTCATGATATTAAGGAATACCCTAACAAAGGACAAGTTCCACCGATGTTTTTCCTATATGTTTAATCGTTCCTAAAATCTAAATCGCTATATTCAATGAGTGAAATATTAGCACATATATCATAAGTCTAAGGTTTTAGTTACTTTTAGATATTTTAAAATTCTCTATGTAAGTTTTTAAGACATGATTGAAATCTTGCACATACACACACAAACACTATGCATGATGTTAATATGACTAGCAATCAAGTATAGAAGTGAATTGATCATGCCTCTGTCACTACACTTGTCATTGCCATTTATCGGTGTCAACAGCAGCACTGTCATTATCTATTGTTGTCAGTTTCAATTTTGATTGACGATTACACGATTTTGATCGTCTTGGCCAAGTGACCACCATGTTGCCAGCGACTCATTCATTGAAGCTCCTATGCGCTCTCAACGCCTTTTGAAGTTGTGAATATATCTCTTTTTTTCATCATACATGGTGGCATGTCTCGTCTCCTCTTTGACAAAGATTTAGAGGGTCGGGGTCACTCATTTTTCTCTTTCAGGTTTGTCATTTGTTATCATGCGTCCTGTCTCATCTCAAGCAGTTATTCAGAGCATCGAAGTTGGTTTTTTTTTCCTTTTTCAAGTGTCTTGATTGGAGAATCTTGAACTTTTAAGGTTTCTCTCTTGTTCATCCATGGCTTCTTTCGCTGTTGTTTCTTCTAATCTCCTATTTGTTATCATTGCGTTTGACTCGTCCATATATGTTTTTTCTCCTATGACAAAGATGGATTTTGTAAGTTTTTTATAGCCATGTTGCCTCTTCAACAATGACTTCTTTATTCACTGGATGTCAACAATGCATTCATTAACGATGATTTGTAAGAAGAGATTTACATAGAGCAACCTCCCAGATTTATTGCTCGGGAGAAGTCTTCTGGATTTGTATTTCGTCTTCTATTTTGTCCTCACAAATTATTAATAATATTATGTTACTCGAGTGCAAAAGCAAATATTTTCACTAAGTCTTTATGATTATATTAATAACAAGTTTGATACATACAATTTGTATGCTCTAGTTTGAAGGAAAGTGTTACCTATATTATCTTTATTTTATACTTATCTTTTATCTTTAGTTTGTTTGTTTTTATTTGCTTTAAACCCTCGGATGGTCCTCGTATTTGTAGCGGAATCTCAAGTGGGTCCTCTTGTTGAAAACGATCTTAAGTGGGTCCTAAATTTTAAAAAAGTGAGTCAATTAAGCATTTTCCGTTAAGTGTTGACAGACGATGTTAACTGATGTTGACGTGTTGCACAAATAATATGCTAATGTAACAATGTTTTATTATGTGGAATTTTTATTTAAATGAATAGTTCTTAACGTGGCACAATCTTTCTCATCTAGGTTCTTCCCATCTTCACCAATTCAGAATGTTCGTCATTAAGATTGTAGTTTCTTTTTCAAAAAAAGAAGTCTTGTTTTTGCCCACCATAGGAACAAATTGTTGCCCTAAAATTGAGGGTTGGGCGTTAGACCTATTATGATAACTAGGGATGGCAACGGGTCGGGCACGGGTAGTGCCTACCCGCAACCTGACCCGTCGGATAAAATTGTACCTGCAACCTAACCCGCTACCCGTTGGGTACCCGTTTAAAAAATACTCGCAGGTATTTTAAAACCAGCGGGTACCCGCGGATACCCGCAAAAAATGAAATAAAATTATTTAATACATATTTAAAATAAAATTACAATATATATATATATATATATATATATACATATATATAATATAATCTAAATTAAATATAAATTAAAATTTAATTTTAATTAAATTTAACCTAATAAAATATAATTTTATTTTATTTTTAATTAATTTAATTAAAAAATATATAATTTTTTTTTTAATTTTTCACGGGTAGCAGGTACCCGCGGGGCTGGTAGTATACTACCCGTACCCGACCCGTTTAGAAGCGAGTATTAAAATACCCGTTACCTGCGGGTAGTAAAGATCCACAAATAGTTACTATCTGCCGCAGATTTTATCCGCGGATACCCGTTGTAAGATCCTTGAAAATATTTGTATGTTAAAATGTAAGATCCATGAAAAAAAAAATATTTATAATAGTAAATTTTAACATTTTATTAGTAATAATAATTTTAATGGATAGAAAAATGTAAATTTTTGGATATAAAGTTATAGTAATTTTGGAGGGAGAGCTTCAAATTTTTGATAACTTATTTAGGATTTTTTTAGAAATGTGAATAGTGAATAGTGAATAGTAAATAGTAAATAGTGAATAGTGAATAGTGAATAGTTAAAAAAAAAATATTAAAATAAATTATGGAAGAGAACACTCCACGTAGAATTAATCATTCAGAGATAAGAATGGTGAATAAAAAAATAATTTTTGAATAGTAAAAATGAATAGTAAAAGTGAATAGTAAAAATGAATAGTAAAAATGAATAGTAAAATTTTTGGCTATAAATAGCCAAGGGGGGGAGGCTGAAGATTTACACCAAAATTCTAGAGAAATTGTGAGAGAAGAGAGTTAGAGGAAATTCTAGTTAAAGAGGGGAAATTCTGGAAGTTTCCGGAGAACGGTTTGAGAAGAGGAAACTAAGTATGGAATAGAGGTAAGGGAAGCTAACTTTGAGTATTTATTTTTGTATTATCTTGAGTCTTGAATATGCTATATTTTTCTTTTGTCTGATTTTAAATCTTAAATATGGAGTATTTTGTTTCTGTATGATTTTGAATTTTAAATGAGAATATGTTTTTTTGTGTGTTAATATCCAAGTGTGAAAATTTTAAAATGTGATATTGATTATGTTATGTCAATTGTATGTTATTAGTGGTTTATTTTTTTTTTGGAAGGATTAGAAATTGTCTAACCGGCTCTGCCAGATTCAATTTCTTGTTTCCCCAAACATTTTATTGTTTTCCTTATTTATTTTTATTGTATTTTGGAAGGATTAGAAATTGTCTAACCGGCTCTGCCAGATTCAATTTCTTGATTCCCCAAATTTTTTTTTATTTCCTTCCGTATTTATTTTATTACATTTTTGGAAGGATTAGAAGTTGTCTAACCGGCTCTGCCAGATTCAACTTCTTGTTTCCCCAAACTATTTATTTCTTTACTTATTTATTTTATTGAATTTTTGGAAGGATTAGAAGTTGTCTAACCGGCTCTGCCAGATTCAACTTCTTATTTCCCCAGACATGTATTGTTCTTGTTATTTAATTATATTGTATTGATGGATGGATTAGAAGTTGTCTAACCGGCTCTGCTAGATTCAACTTCTTGTTTCCCCATGAATTTTTATATTAAGATTATTGTTATGATAGTCAAATATTGTATTCTTCTATGACCATTTATAGTAATGTTTTATTATTGTTAATTGTTTATAATTATCTTGTATGAATTCTATTATGGATGTTTATTGTAATGATTTTATTGAATGAGTTTGTTGGCTGAAATTAATCTGGTTGGAAGGTTTGGAATAAGGGTTCTGTAATAGCTTGTATATTGGTATTAAATATATATACAGTGTTTGAGGTTGTTGTGAGAGGAAGTAAAATTAGGCATTTTAAGATTTAGAGCATAAGAAAACAAGGTAGATAAATTAAATAAATAAATTGTTAATTATTGAAGGCCTCCCTTTGTTGGTAGGATAGAGGAACCTTAAAAACCTGAGTTGGCACATCCCTGATCATAGAGCAGCCCTGGCCTGGTCCAGTCAGTTGTGACTAGTCATATGTGCTGGCGTCGAAGGTGAGTTTGATGCGTTCAGACATCTGGGTCCTTTCCGGTGACCAATTGGGGTAAAGAAAAATCTCTACTAGGATGAAAATAAAATAAAACAAGTTGATTGTAGATGCATAATATTATCATGGTAAAAATTTCATATATATTTTATTTATCATTACATTGAGCCCAGACTTTAATATGTAGTTCCTAAGATATGTTGATGTATTTTGGTTGATCCATGATCTTTGTTTGGTGAAAATATGTTGAGTTATACTCGTTATGGGCAAAATGAGTTTATAATATGAAGCATGATATCTGTCAATGTGTTTAATTTATCGATACCAAAACGGGTTATTATGAATTCATGATTAAAGAATGAACATGATTGAGTTAGGTGGATAAGAGGGTATGAATTGTTGGTTTTTATGAAATGTTGGAGTGGATATGAGAAATCATTACTTATGAAATGATGTTTACTACCGGGAGTAGTATGTTCGAGTTATACCATGAGAGTTTGGTATGAGCAAAGTAACACCTGAGATTTATGGAAGCAGGCAGAGAGGGGTCTGACCATAAGGCTTCAGAAAGTAAGACATAGTATGTAAGTGAGGCTTAAGGAAGCAGGCAGAGAGCGGTCTGACCATAAGGCTTCATGAGTAAGCATGGTACACTTGTAAGATTTATGGAAATGAGAAAGATGATTTTGATAATGATGAATTAATGACATCGGAATAATGATATTTTATCAATTGCAGAAATACCTGATTTTAATATTTTTGTTACAAGTTTAATGATTTTATGATATGGTTGGCTTACCCTTATTTGTTTGTACTATGATCATATAACTCATGTTATATGTGATTAGATAATGTTGCAGATGCGGTTGAAAAAGCTTAGAGATGAGAGAGATGCGGGGAAAAACTTTCAGGGATTTTTGTAAAAAGAATAAATTTGTATTGGGAAGATTATGTTGTGTAAAATTTATAAGTTGAAATTTCAATGGTGAAGACTATATTGTTTAAAGTTTGTAAGTTTGGTATTGTACTTTGGAGTAATTGAAATAAAGTTTGATTGTTTATATGAGATATCAAATTAATTTAGTCTCTACTATCAGTAATACCCTTTAAAATATTCGGGTGTTACATTATGGTATCAGAGCAATGGTTTTCGAAAGTATTTTAGGACTATGGGGAGTGAAATTATTATTCTTAGTAAAACTATTAATGGTTATGATGAAAATGACTATTTGGAGGAAATTGATATCATATGCTAAATTGTATTGTTATCTTTTTGAAGAAATCATTTAAACTCGACAAAGATGCAGCAACAACAAGTTGATCAAGTACCTCAAAATCATTCTAGCTTGAATGACTTCTTAAGGCATGATCCAACTAAATTTAATGGGGAGGCTACTCCTGATGAGGCTGACTCTTGGCTAAGGCAGAACGAGAAGATTTTTCGGGTAATAACTTGCTCAGAAGAACAAAAATTAACTTATGCATCATTTCTTTTGGTGGGTGAGGCTGAATATTGGTGGGAAAGTATGCAACAGTTGATGACGGTTCGTGGTGAGACTGTGAATTGGGAGAACTTTAAGATAAGGTTCTTGGAAAAATATTTTCCAAACAGTGCAAAATTTGCAAGGGAGGCGGAGTTTCTGACCTTACAACAAAGAAGGTTATCAGTACAAGAGTACGTAGTAAAATTTAATTATCTCTCGAGGTTTTATACTCAGAATATCACAGAAGAATGGAGATGTCGAAAATTCGAGGGAGGACTAAGGCATGAACTGAAGAAGGTACTTATGCCATTGGAAATACAAGAGTTTCCAGCATTGGTAGAGAAAGCCAGAATGATAGAATTGTTGGAGTTTGATCCAAGTAGAGTTTCCAGACTTGCAAAGGGAGAATCTTCAATGAAATTCAACAAGAAACCTTATGAAAAACCACAATTATCATATCGAGGAACAGTGAAGTGTTTTGAGTGTGGAGGGGCACATTTCAGACGTGACTGCCCTAAACTTACTGGGGAAAGAGTTGAAGGGAAGAGATGTTTCATCTGCAATGATCCAGGACACTTTGCTAATGTCTGTCCAAAGAAAAAGAAGGTGGGAGAACCACAACAACAAGATTCTGCTGAAGTAAAGCCCCGGGCAACAGGAAGAGTATTCGCAATGTCTGCAGAAGAGGCTACTAAGCCAGGTACATTAATCTTACACACCTGTATGCTGTTAGGAGAATGCGTATATGTTTTGTTTGACTCTGGAGCCACACACTCCTTTATATCTCTAGCATGTTTAGAAAGACTCGGATTACCGATGCTTGATCTAGGGTGTGAATTAGTAGTTTCTACACCAGCATCGGGACCAGTTACGACCAGTTCAGTCTGTGTCGGATGCCCGATCCAAATTGCAGGACGCGAGTTCAAAGTGAACTTGATCTGCTTACCCCTTCAAAATCTAGACATTATTTTAGGAATGGATTGGTTGACTGCCAATCACGTTCTTATTGATTGTGGGAAACAAAAGATAGAGTTTCTAAATTTGAACAATTTAGAACTAAGCTCAACTCGAGTCGCTGCGAAGGATATCAAAGATGGAGCTACCTGCTATGTGGTGTTAGCTCAGGAGAAAAGAGAGAATACTGAAGAACAAATCATCGGAATACCTGTGGTAGAAGAATATGTTGATGTTTTTCCAGAAGAAGTGCCAGGTTTACCACCTAGTCGAGAGATCGATTTCACAATAGATCTAGTGCCCGGAGCTGGCCCGGTTTTTATGGCTCCATACAGAATGGCTCCTGCCGAACTAGCAGAGTTGAAAAAGCAAATCGAAGATCTGTTGGAGAAGAAGTTTATCCGTCCAAGTGTGTCTCCATGGGGAGCTCCTGTATTGCTGGTGAAGAAGAAGGATGGAAGTTCAAGGTTGTGCGTGGATTATCGACAGTTGAACAAGGTTACAATAAAGAACAAATATCCTTTGCCAAGAATCGATGATCTATTAGATCAGTTGAGAGGAGCAGAGGTGTTTTCAAAAATTGATCTCAGATCTGGTTACCATCAGATTCTTGTCAAGACGGAAGATGTACAAAAGACGGCTTTCAGATCTCGCTATGGACACTTTGAGTACGTGGTAATGCCGTTTGGTGTGACGAATGCCCCAGCGATTTTTATGGACTACATGAACAGAATATTTCGGTCATGTTTAGATAAGTTCGTGGTAGTATTTATCGACGATATTCTTATCTATTCAGAGAATAAGGAAAAGCATGCAGAACACTTGAGGGTGGCGTTGGAAATTTTAAGAAAACATCAACTGTATGGGAAACTATCAAAGTGTGAGTTCTGGATAGAGAAAGTACAATTTTTGGGTCATGTGATTTCTGCTCAAGGAATCTCAGTGGATCCAGCAAAAGTGGAAGCTGTGCTAAAGTGGGAGCGGCCGAAAACTGTAACTGAAGTACGAAGTTTTGTAGGATTAGCCGGTTATTACCGACGTTTTGTCGAAGGGTTTTCCAAGATTGTAGGTCCTCTAACTCAGTTAACTCGTAAAGATCAACCATTTCTGTGGACTGACAAGTGCGAAGCCAGTTTTGAAAATATGAAGCAACGACTAACATCAGCACCAGTATTAATCATTCCAGACTCTAGCAAATCTTTTGAGGTGTACTGCGATGCGTCATATCAAGGATTGGGGTGCGTTCTAATGCAAGGAAGGAGACCTGTAGCTTATGCATCTAGGCAGTTAAAAGCGCATGAGAAAAACTACCCAACGCATGACATCGAACTTGCAGCAGTAGTATTTGCATTAAAGACATGGAGACACTACCTCTATGGGGCAAGTTTCCAAGTTTTTAGTGACCATAAGAGTCTAAAGTATTTGTTCGATCAAAAGGAATTGAACATGCGACAAAGAAGATGGATGGAATATATGAAGGACTATGACTTCGAGCTTTTATATCACCCAGGAAAAGCCAATGTGGTGGTAGATGCATTGAGTAGGAGACAAGCTCAGATAACAACGATGATGGTGAAGGAATTAGAACTGTTAGAAAAGTTACGTGATATGAACTTGGGGTTGCAGTTAAACCCAGATCACATATGGTGTAGTAATTTAGTAATCACTAGTGACTTCTTAGAACAAGTGAAGGTTGAGCAGTCGATGGATCAAGAGTTGCAGCAAAAGATCAGGTTGTTGGACACCGATCAAGCTAAGGAGTTCGTTCTAAGTAAAGATGGCATACTTCGATTTAAAAACAGAGTGTGTATCCCTGCAAAGAGTGAATTAAAACATTTAATTTTAGACGAAGGCCATAAAAGTCGTCTTAGCATACATCCAGGTATGACTAAGATGTATAAGGACCTGAAAGAGTCATTTTGGTGGAATGGAATGAAGAGGGATGTGGCCGAGTTTGTAGCAGCCTGCTTGGTGTGTCAAAAAGCAAAAGTGGAGCATCAAAAACCGGGAGGGATGTTACGACAGTTAGACATTCCTCAATGGAAGTGGGACAGTATCTCGATGGACTTTGTAACACATTTACCAAAATCATCAAAAGGTCACGATTCTATCTGGGTTATCGTTGATAGACTAACCAAGAGCGCTCACTTTTTCCCATTAATCAACGTATGTCACTAGAAAAGCTGACGGAGTTATACATCGGGGAAGTAGTGAGGTTGCATGGCATACCTACAAGCATTGTGTCAGACAGAGATCCAAGGTTTACTTCAAGGTTTTGGCAGACGCTACAGAAGGCTCTGGGAACACAGTTGAAGATGAGTTCGGCTTATCACCCTCAGACTGATGGTCAAACAGAAAGGACTATTCAATCTTTGGAGGATTTGCTGAGAACTTGTGTATTAGATCATCTTGGAAGTTGGAATGAGATACTACCATTAGTAGAATTTACTTACAACAACAGTTATCATTCCAGTATTGGTATGCCACCATATGAAGCTTTATATGGAAGAAGATGTAGAACACCGTTGTGTTGGTTTCAAGATGGGGAAGCACTGACAGTGGGACCCGAGCTATTACAACAAACCACAGAAAAAATAAAATTAGTCCAAGATCGGATGAAAGCAACTCAAAGTAGACAAAAGTCATATGCCGACAAAGGAAGAAGACCGTTAGAATTTGAAGAAGGAGATCATGTATTCTTACGAGTAACGCCAACTACAGGAGTCGGGAGAGCTATCAAGATGAGGAAACTGACACCAAAATTTCTCGGACCGTATCAAATTCTCAAAAAGATTGGGCCAGTGGCTTATGAGATAGCACTACCACCTCGATTGACATATTTGCATAACGTTTTTCATGTATCCCAACTGCGGAAGTATATTCCAGATCCAAAGCATGTGTTAGAAGTTGATGAAATTCAGGTCAAGGAAAATTTAACAATGGAAGTTGGCCCAGTGCGTATACTAGATGTTCAAATGAAAAAGTTAAGAGGGAAGGATATTCGCACGGTAAAGGTACTTTGGAATGAAGACACACAGGAAATGACTTGGGAATTGGAAGAATTTATGATAAAGGAATATCCATATCTCTTTTGTAAGTAATTTTTTTTTTGTTAAATAGTCTTTGTTTAAATAAATAATTTTCGAGGGCGAAAATAATTGTTGTTGGGGAGATTGTAAGATCCTTGAAAATATTTGTATGTTAAAATGTAAGATCCATGAAAAAAAAAAATATTTATAATAGTAAATTTTAACATTTTATTAGTAATAATAATTTTAATGGATAGAAAAATGTAAATTTTTGGATATAAAGTTATAGTAATTTTGGAGGGAGAGCTTCAAATTTTTGATAACTTATTTAGGATTTTTTTAGAAATGTGAATAGTGAATAGTGAATAGTAAATAGTAAATAGTGAATAGTGAATAGTGAATAGTTAAAAAAAAAAATATTAAAATAAATTATGGAAGAGAACACTCCACGTAGAATTAATCATTCAGAGATAAGAATGGTGAATAAAAAATAATTTTTGAATAGTAAAAATGAATAGTAAAAGTGAATAGTAAAAATGAATAGTAAAAATGAATAGTAAAATTTTTGGCTATAAATAGCCAAGGGGGGGAGGCTGAAGATTTACACCAAAATTCTAGAGAAATTGTGAGAGAAGAGAGTTAGAGGAAATTCTAGTTAAAGAGGGGAAATTCTGGAAGTTTCCGGAGAACGGTTTGAGAAGAGGAAACTAAGTATGGAATAGAGGTAAGGGAAGCTAACTTTGAGTATTTATTTTTGTATTATCTTGAGTCTTGAATATGCTATATTTTTCTTTTGTCTGATTTTAAATCTTAAATATGGAGTATTTTGTTTCTGTATGATTTTGAATTTTAAATGAGAATATGTTTTTTTGTGTGTTAATATCCAAGTGTGAAAATTTTAAAATGTGATATTGATTATGTTATGTCAATTGTATGTTATTAGTGGTTTATTTTTTTTTTGGAAGGATTAGAAATTGTCTAACCGGCTCTGCCAGATTCAATTTCTTGTTTCCCCAAACATTTTATTGTTTTCCTTATTTATTTTTATTGTATTTTGGAAGGATTAGAAATTGTCTAACCGGCTCTGCCAGATTCAATTTCTTGATTCCCCAAATTTTTTTTTATTTCCTTCCGTATTTATTTTATTACATTTTTGGAAGGATTAGAAGTTGTCTAACCGGCTCTGCCAGATTCAACTTCTTGTTTCCCCAAACTATTTATTTCTTTACTTATTTATTTTATTGAATTTTTGGAAGGATTAGAAGTTGTCTAACCGGCTCTGCCAGATTCAACTTCTTATTTCCCCAGACATGTATTGTTCTTGTTATTTAATTATATTGTATTGATGGATGGATTAGAAGTTGTCTAACCGGCTCTGCCAGATTCAACTTCTTGTTTCCCCATGAATTTTTATATTAAGATTATTGTTATGATAGTCAAATATTGTATTCTTCTATGACCATTTATAGTAATGTTTTATTATTGTTAATTGTTTATAATTATCTTGTATGAATTCTATTATGGATGTTTATTGTAATGATTTTATTGAATGAGTTTGTTGGCTGAAATTAATCTGGTTGGAAGGTTTGGAATAAGGGTTCTGTAATAGCTTGTATATTGGTATTAAATATATATACAGTGTTTGAGGTTGTTGTGAGAGGAAGTAAAATTAGGCATTTTAAGATTTAGAGCATAAGAAAACAAGGTAGATAAATTAAATAAATAAATTGTTAATTATTGAAGGCCTCCCTTTGTTGGTAGGATAGAGGAACCTTAAAAACCTGAGTTGGCACATCCCTGATCATAGAGCAGCCCTGGCCTGGTCCAGTCAGTTGTGACTAGTCATATGTGCTGGCGTCGAAGGTGAGTTTGATGCGTTCAGACATCTGGGTCCTTTCCGGTGACCAATTGGGGTAAAGAAAAATCTCTACTAGGATGAAAATAAAATAAAACAAGTTGATTGTAGATGCATAATATTATCATGGTAAAAATTTCATATATATTTTATTTATCATTACATTGAGCCCAGACTTTAATATGTAGTTCCTAAGATATGTTGATGTATTTTGGTTGATCCATGATCTTTGTTTGGTGAAAATATGTTGAGTTATACTCGTTATGGGCAAAATGAGTTTATAATATGAAGCATGATATCTGTCAATGTGTTTAATTTATCGATACCAAAACGGGTTATTATGAATTCATGATTAAAGAATGAACATGATTGAGTTAGGTGGATAAGAGGGTATGAATTGTTGGTTTTTATGAAATGTTGGAGTGGATATGAGAAATCATTACTTATGAAATGATGTTTACTACCGGGAGTAGTATGTTCGAGTTATACCATGAGAGTTTGGTATGAGCAAAGTAACACCTGAGATTTATGGAAGCAGGCAGAGAGGGGTCTGACCATAAGGCTTCAGAAAGTAAGACATAGTATGTAAGTGAGGCTTAAGGAAGCAGGCAGAGAGCGGTCTGACCATAAGGCTTCATGAGTAAGCATGGTACACTTGTAAGATTTATGGAAATGAGAAAGATGATTTTGATAATGATGAATTAATGACATCGGAATAATGATATTTTATCAATTGCAGAAATACCTGATTTTAATATTTTTGTTACAAGTTTAATGATTTTATGATATGGTTGGCTTACCCTTATTTGTTTGTACTATGATCATATAACTCATGTTATATGTGATTAGATAATGTTGCAGATGCGGTTGAAAAAGCTTAGAGATGAGAGAGATGCGGGGAAAAACTTTCAGGGATTTTTGTAAAAAGAATAAATTTGTATTGGGAAGATTATGTTGTGTAAAATTTATAAGTTGAAATTTCAATGGTGAAGACTATATTGTTTAAAGTTTGTAAGTTTGGTATTGTACTTTGGAGTAATTGAAATAAAGTTTGATTGTTTATATGAGATATCAAATTAATTTAGTCTCTACTATCAGTAATACCCTTTAAAATATTCGGGTGTTACACCCGTGCCCGCGGATAAAATTGTCATCCCTAATGATAACGAATCAGAGCCTGCTAACCACCATTTTGATCAAACATTGCAACCTTTTGAACAGATCCAAAATCAGGAAGGTAAGGATTAGTATAGTCTCTGCTCTTGTGATTTTGAAACTTCACACTTAAATCTAAATGTCCAGAATACGTGATCCTAAGGGTACATGGTCCCGTATGCTTAGGAAGAAGATACTTAGGTATACTTCTTCCATCCAAAGCATCTTTCATAGAAGTTGCAATCTTTGCATATGAGAATTGAACAAGTGCTTGAAATCTTGTCTTCTTAAATGTAGTAATCTTATGTACAAATCCAAAGGCTGAAATATCCAAAGACAAGAAATAGTGAATAAAAAAATTGCAGCAGATAAGTTTCGGACATGAAACTGGTGTGCATCCATTGAATTAAAGGAAGTCATGGCCAGAAAACGAAAAAACGTTTTGTCATGTCGAGGAAATCCTAAAACCTAAATCGCACCGCTACAAAACCTCCATTCAACTTCATCGTCAACCATCTTCAATTCAAAACCACAACTAAACTTGCGAAAATCCAAATCGCGAAAGCCAAACCACAAATCTTCTTTCACGAGCCCTGTTTTCTCCTCGTTCAACTTCCATGGCCCTAATTTACATTTTCTCCTTGTTCAACATTTGATGCTGAGATTTGTCAATGAAGAAGAAGCCAAATTTGAAGAAAAAGTGCTTCTGATTAGGGTTATTAGGTGAATTAGTTTTTTTGAAAGCTTTTGACACCTTTTTTTTGACCACTTAATGACAAGGACATAATTGTTACGATTTTTCAAAATTTAAAACTTAATTGAAATCGTTTTCAACAAGAGAATCCACTTAAAATTCCCTTACAAATACGAAAATCATCCAAAAGTTTAAATCTTATTATTTCTTATTTTTATTTTAAACTTAATCCATATTTCTTTATCATGAGAACCTTGTGTGTTTATACAATATTTTGTTAAGTTTTCATACATGGTTTTTAGATGTTGAATACTTTTATAAAATAGAGAAAACATCCTTACGTCTGGACAAGTATACTTATTTTCTAATTTTGATTTATTTTTCCTCAAATATTTTTAAGAAATATTTAATCATTTCTTTTGCATGAAACATATTATCATCAACAAATTAATGTTTTAATGAATATTATATTTTAAAATTCACTTCTCATTCACACGAGTACTTCGATCTTTATTTACCAAAGATAACGCTGTTAAAGATGTTTTACCTTTCATAGTTGATTGCTTCAATCCTCCAAACATTCTCATACCTAATTCTTGTATCGCATACATCAATGCATAAACACTTTTTCTATAATATACTCCGATCACTGCTAAAAGAGTTCCACAAAAACTAATAAAACCCACAGCAATTTGTAACTAAAGAGAAACAATTATCGCTTAAAATTTAATATCTCAACTTTGCAATCTTATTCAATGTCACATTTGAAAATGAGGTACCATATAAAACCAGAAAATTTAATTTTTCAAAAACTCTACCACAATATTTCTCATGTTGCACGCTCCTATTCAAAACTTTTACCTAAACTATACAAAAGTTAAAGCTTTGATTTATTTATTTTTTCAAAAGAGGAACTTGTCAGTTTTTAAAAGACCAACAAACGAACCAAACTAATTATACCATAAATTTAGTGACTAATTGCATAAAACCAAGCATCCTGAATCACAAAAATCAGTAATACGAAGATGTTAAATTTGTACTTTAGTCCTCATATCATGGAAATAGGACTCCCAGGTATATTCTTCTTTTCTTTGGTTTGCTCTATAATTTTGTTCTGCTGGCCCCGCTGGAGTTCTTTTTCAGTAGCTTTTGAGATATCTTCCTTTTTCACCACCATGCATATTCTCTCATTCACTGACACATTAAGTCTTATGTAAGCTTTATCTTTTCTCGTACCATCAATATGTGTAAAAAGGCAAGATACAAATATTTTAATATACTCAAAACAGCAAAACGGATCATACTTGTCATTATAATTAATACACTCCAACCATAAGTTGACTGTTGGCTGTGTTAAGGATGCTCTCCCACCCAAAGGCATTCTCTCATTGTTTTTGCTTTAAAATCATGACATTATCCTTCATTACTTTTTCACTTTCTCCTTTTCTTTACAAATACAAAAGTTTACTTTGTTATGACTATTTTACCCCTATATGAGTGTCAAATAGAATCAAACAACCTTTTTTTTAGAGTAAATGAACATAAATGAGCACATCTCCTAAAGCTTTTGTTGACGTAAACGTAAAGACACGAGTATTTTAAGCGAACATTGAACTGCAGAACGTATTCGCTTCACATATCTAGCATGGATATAGATTATGGTCCTCTTATGAAAATTTTCTTCATAAAATTCTAAAAGAAAAATACAATGAATTTCTTCATAAACTAAAATTAGCTTAAAGAATAAATAGTTAGTAAGAATTCTTCATATTAATTTCTCTAAAAAAAATTACTTTTAGTTCATGCATAGGCTAATTTTAGATTATGGGTAAATTAATTTCATATTTCATTTTTTTTTTCTTTTCTCAGAAGGTGTTAGGGGAGACTATTGAAGAGGATGCAGTGACAGATTCATTAGATAAAGGTGCAGTACATTGCAATGAAGAAGGTGCATTAGTTGTAGGTAGTTGAATACATGATATAGTAGGAGTAATAATAGATCAAATAACTGGGGATGCTAGTGAGAACTGATTAAAAAAGGCAGAGAAAAGTCAGCAAGATTAAACAATGGTGCAAATAGAACATACCTGCAGATCTGAATGATGGAATCAGAGTCAGGGCACAATGTTTGGGCCCAAAATTCATAGCCCTAGATACAAAAATAATTCCATGTCATTACGTGCTAAAAAAGATCATCATTAAATAAAACAAATACATGACGTATACAACACAATAGCAACAAAGATCATTTCCCACTACGCAGAATAAGCTACATGAATCAATTCAGACCACTGAAACCTAGGCCCTTCTTAATACTAAGTTAAATACTCTAATTACTCTTATTCTTAATTACTCTAATTACTCCTAACAAGGGCTTCAATTGGTCGTCATAGATTATCAGAATCCTGACAGATTGTACCATGTTTTCCTCAATAAGTGTAACTCCTATTTTCTCGCCAATATACTCATTCCTCCTAATCTTCATATTCTTTTATGTTCACTTCTATATTGCAACGTTGTCATCTATGCAACACTCGATTGTGCTCTCGTTGACGCCTTATTTCCCATACTTCATTGGTAGTATTGACAGATTCCTTCATACCGTGGTTCAAATTCCAATCCTACAATGACAATAATGAGTCCAAAAAAATAGCACTAATCTGAATCCAGTGGTTACTTCATTAAGAACCTCAAGGGTCTATTTGATACTAAAAAAAATGGTTAGTTTCTTATGAATCTAAAATTGGGAATGTTTGTTTTATTATTTAAAAAGATAACATTCCTAAGAAATATAATTTCCTGGGAATGTTTTCTTAGCAATGTTCCCACAACTTTTTTCCCGTGGGGATCTTTCAACTATATAATTCTCACGACACCCTATGTTTGGAGGAAATGTCATTTTTACCCTTCTTAGCTCATTTAATACAACTATATGCTTTTAAGAATAATCTCTTATTAACTGCAATTCAAATTTTCTTTGATTCACGGAAAACATGCATAAACATTTCAAATTTATGACCACTAACATTTTGGTTATTTTCTGGAATCATGGTTCCTACACATTACAAAGTGGCTTTCAACAGCATACTCAGTCATTAAAAAGCAATTTCTTCAGTGTCGATTCTCTTAAAAAATCAATTCCACCAAAAAAGAAGCAACAAGCAACATCAAATTCCTCTACAAACTTAAGAATTTCTAGAAAAACTCATGCAAATATCCTCCCACCCCCAAAATAAGAACACAAATTCACTAAATCTTTGGATTAATAACTTAACAAGTACCTATAATTGCTAGATCTGAACTGACAATAAGGTAATTCACACTAATGACTTTGACATCCTTTTTTGTACATGACAAGACAGAGTAAAATGTTATAAAGGATTTATTTATACTAAGATGACTTGTCATGCTTCTGAACTTAATGGTTAAAACACCTACAAATGGATGTCATCTAAACAAGCACAAACCAGTTCACCCGATCCAAGCAGAACTTTGATCTAACATAGTAAGAACATTAAATGAGGTGAAACTATTCAATCAACAGACTAGACTAAATCCACAACAAAGAAGCATTAGCATAACCTAAGTTTGGATGGCTAAAGGAGCATTTCCTACATTAAAAGCCATCATGGAATAAGGAAAGGTAAAATACGCAAAGGAATCTCCCATTCAGAAAGCTGCATAACTTACTCAACTAAAATTCTTTGGCTCCAGTGTTGAGTATGTGAAGCTAGCAAAATAGATCAAGCTAAAAATACACTTGGCTGCTTCAAAAAAGCTATAGAAAAATTCCCGAAAGAGAACATCTCTCCTTGAATGAAACCTCACTCAAAACTTGAAAACTATAAAATAGGAATTGTGAGCTTCACATCACAACTGAAGCTTGACCAAAAGGAAACCCCTTATTCTTTTACCTCCGTCTTGTGAGCTTCCAGTATATCAATTACAAACCTAAACCATTCCAGAGATGCTGTACAGGATAATATGTAGGCATAAACAGGTACGCGACCATAAAAGGAAGAAATTTCAATAAAAATAAATTTTATTGGAGAAAATAGGGATCCAGTGAAACTAGAATCATAGCTGTAGCAAGCTCAAAAATGATCTGTCAAACCTATACCACAATACTTTAGTAAGAGGATGGTACTGGACAAAATGGCATTTCACTTCCTTGCTAAACATCACAAGGAACCGAGGAAAATGAGTCTACGGGTCTCTACTCAGTAGAACCAGTTAAAAAATAAAATGAGGAACAAAGGAAGAGTTGTGCTTGAGGAGAAATATTTTCCTTCTTTTGTCATGAGATTGTCTCAAAAACTGACTTGAGAATAAATATGATAAAAGGAACCTGAGTGATCTCTCTTTATTGAGTGAAAAGCTGATACTAAATGAATGCGTACATACAGAAAAAAGAGATGCAATTCTCTCTTACAGAAACCTGTATATAAATTAGACAATTGCAACAATTACGAAGGAAAAACAGAAAAGTCAGTTATATGATTGAAAAATAGACCACTAATATAAGAATGATCCAAATAGAGACAGGCTTCCAAATAGAGACAGGCTTCACAGCGGGTGAAAAAGTCTTACTAAAATCAAACCCAGGTTGCTGATTGAAACCCTCAGCAAACAACCATGACATATATCTTTGTAAAGTACCATATGAATTTTCTTTAACTCTAAAAACCCATTTGCATCCTATGGCAGTTCTATGTGGAGGAACAGGAACAAGAGTCCTGGCTTTATTGCATTGTAAAGCAAGAAATTCTTCTTTCATAGCAGAGAACAAATGTCAATAACAAAAAGCTTGTTTGATGGTTTTAGGTGCAATATCAGCAGCAAGAAGAGTAGGACGAATATAAGATTTCACTATACCAGATTTTGATCTGGTTTGCCTAGGGTTGGTATTGAAAGGTCTAGAAGGAGGAGAAATTTCAGTGTGAGAAACAGTGAAGGGATTAAACAACAGAGGGGAGACTCTAGAAGAGGATGTAGTGACAAAGATTACTAGATCAAGGTGCAGTAGAATGCAATGAAGAAGGTGCAGTAGCCGTAGGTAGTTGAGTAGATGAAATAGTAGGAATAATAGATGAAATAACCGGGAAGAAGTAGGTGGTTGTAAAGCAGGTGTGAAAAGCTCAGGATATGGAAACCTGTTTTCATTGAAAAGCACATCTTTAGATATGTATATCCTGCCAGAATGAGACAAACACTTCTAAACACTTAAGATTGAAAAGAAATAATTCTTGAAGGCTTAATTGATCCCTCTCACAATCTTCTATTTATAAGAATAAATTGATACACAAATACATGATAAATAGGATAACCCTAGACACAATATAATCATGATAAATAGGGTAATCCTAGACACAATATAATCATGATAAATAGGGTAACCCTTGACACACTATAATGATGATAAAATAGGATAAATATCCTAACACTCCCCCTCAAGCTGGAGCATACAAATTGTATGTACCAAGCTTGGAACAAATAAACTCAATCCGAGGACCCCTTAATGACTTAGTCAATACATCTGCGAGTTGATCGTTTGAACCAATAAACTCAGTACATATTTCTTTGGTCAACAACTTTTCACGAACAAAATGACAATCAATTTCTATATGTTTAGTCCTCTCGTGAAACACTGGATTTGATGCAATGTGGAGAGCAGCTTGATTGTCGCAATACATCTTCATAGTATGGATGTCACAAAATTTAAGCTCTTGAAGGAATTGTTTCACCCATATAAGTTCACATGTTAATGATGCCATTGCCCTATACTCGGCTTCCGCGGTTGATCGAGCTACTACATTATGTTTCTTACTTTTCCATGAAATAATGTTTCCTCCCAGAAAAACACAATATCCTATTGTAGACCGTCTATCAATAGGTGAACCTGCCCAATCTGCATCACAATACCCAGAGACATGAATGCTTCCTTTATCTTCATATAACAATCCTTGCCCGGGAGCCTTCTTTACATACCTTAGAATGCGAATGAGAGCATTCCAATGGTCAACACATGGAGCCTGCATGAACTGACTAACCACTCCAACTGCAAAGGATAGATCTGGCCTTGTAATAGTGAGATAAATCAGTTTGCCAACCAGCCTCCTATACCTCTCTGGATCGGAGAATAATTCACCTTCTTCTGTCCTTAATTTCTGGTTTGGGTCCATGGGACTGTCTACCGGTCTACAATCAATCATGCATGTTTCTTGTAATATATCAAGGGCATACTTCCTTTGGGAGATTACAACTCCATCTTTTGATTGCGCTACTTCAATGCCTAAGAAGTATTTGAGACTTCCAAGATCCTTGGTTTGAAAATGTCTACACAAGTACTCTTTTAGTTGAGATATTCCAACAGCATCATTTCCTGTAATGACAATATCATCAACATATACTATTAAGTAAACACATTTCCCGAGAGAAGAATGACAATAAAAAACTGAATGGTCTGCTTCACTGCGTTTTAGCCCAAATTTTTGAACAATGGAGCTAAACTTTCCAAACCAAGCACGTGGGGATTGCTTGAGGCCATATAGAGATCGATGCAATTTGCATACCATACCAGACTCCCCCTGAGCAACAAACCCAGGAGGTTGCTCCATATAAACTTCTTCCTCAAGATCACCATATAGGAAGGCATTCTTGATATCCAATTGATGAAGTGACCAGTGACGAATGGCTGCCATGGCAAAGAAGAGACGAATAGTAGTCATCTTGGCTACAGGAGAGAAAGTGTCACAATAATCAAGACCATAAACCTGAGTGTAACCTTTTGCAACAAGCCGAGCTTTGAGCCGATCAATTTCACCATCAGGGCCAACTTTAACTGCATACACCCATCGACAACCAACCGCCTTTTTTCCTGGGGGAAGGGGCACCAACTCCCAAGTATTACTGTGGTCAAGAGCCTGCATTTCTGCAATCATAGCTTGTCGCCATCCAGGATGATCAAGTGCTTCTTTCACATTCTTGGGTATAACAACAGAGGACACTGAGGATAAAAGAGAAAAATAGGAGGGCGACAATCGATGATAGCTTAGAAAATTATAAATGGGATGAGGGTTCCGAGTGGAACGAGTACCTTTTCTTAGGGCAATAGGCCATGCTGAATCATTTGCACCAGGAGGCGTGGGAGGAGGTGACGAGGGAGAAGAATCTGAAGTAGGAGATTCACCATTGTCTTGGGGAGGTGGACTATCCATTGGGGCCCTGTGTGGGATGATCTCAGTATGTGGAGAAACAGGTATAGAAGGATTGTGATCAAGACATGGAATGACAGAGACAGTGGAGCTATTTGACTCAGCCATTGGAATAGGAAGGACTTGCTGGAGGATAGAAACATCCTGAACAAATGGAGAGAAGTAAGGAGTCTGTTCAAAGAATGTGACATTGGCAGACATGTAATACTTCTTAGTTTCAGGAGAGTAACACCGATATCCTTTTTGAAGTCGAGAATAGCCTAAGAAGACACATTTGAGAGCGCGAGCGGAGAGTTTGTCTAGACCTGGAGACATGTCATGAACAAAACATACACAGCCAAACACTCGGGGAGATGTATGAAAGAGAGGATCATTAGGAAACAAAATGGAGAAAGGGACTTTATTATCAAGAGAAGAGGAGGGCATCCTATTAATAAGATAACATGCAGTTAAGATGGCATCCCCCAGTGATGGACAGGAATATGGGCACCAAGCAAAAGGGTACGAGCAGTTTCAACCAAGTGTCTATTTTTTCGTTCTGCTATACCATTTTGTTGTGGTGTATGAGGACAAGTAGACTGATGTAAGATACCATGGGAACTCAAGATGGCAGAAAAGGAGGATGAGAAATACTCTTTTGCATTATCACTTCTTAATATTTTGATTACTTGACCAAATTGATTCTTGATATCATTCAAAAAGGATGTAAAGATAGCTAACAATTCAGAACGATTTTTCATAAGATAAACCCAAGTACATCTTGAATATTCATCAATAAAGGTAACAAAATATCTAAAACCAAAGGAGGAGATACGACTAGGTCCCCATATATCAGAATGGATGATGGAAAAACTAGAATTACATATTGATTGAGACCTTTTAGGAAAGGAAGATCTAACATGTTTTCCTAATTGACATGACTCACATTCTAAGGTTTGGAGACCACTAAGTTCAGGACACATCTTTTTTAATTTGGACAAATGAGGATGGCCAAGTCGATCATGTAGCACTTTAGGATTAGGAGCAGCAACACAAGACACCCTTGGACGAGATCCAAAATGGTATAATCCGCCAGCTTCATATCCTTCTCCAATCTGTCTCCCCGAACCACGCTCCTGTATAACAAAAGATTTATGATCAAAGGTTATTGAACAATTTAACATTTTAGTCAACTGGCTTAAGGAAATTAAATTAAAAGGACAATTAGGGACAAAAAGGACTGAGTTGAGATTGAGGGAGGGAGACAAAGAAACATGACCGACTCCTTTGGAAGAAGTTTTAGATCCATTTGCAAGGGTTATGAAATGAGGTTTTTCTCGAAAGGAAATAGATGAGAACAAAGAGGTATTACCAGAAATGTGATCAGAAGCACCTGAGTCAATTACCCATGAATTTTGACATTCCATAGATTGAGAAACGCAGGCTGTTGATGTATTGGGAGATTGAGATGGTTGTGCCAAGCTGTTAGACTTTAACCTTAAATACTCTTGATATTCATCCTCAGAAAACATAGAAGTGGAGGTTTCAGTTTTCGAAGTGGAAGTTTCAGTCTTCGAAATATTGGCGGTTTTGGAAGGGAAACCATGTAAGGAGTAGCAATTCTCTTGAGTATGACCCATCCTTTTACAATATGTGCATTGAGTACGTCCCCGACCTCCTCGTCCTCCTCCTCTAGTGCCACGTCCTCCTCTTCCTCGTGTGGCAACCATGACAGATGGTTCCACTAGTTCATGCGCTTCTTGAGTTTGAGATACCGGGACACGCAGAAGGCGAGTGGTCAATGTTTCCATAGAGGGGACCTCATGACTAGTTAGAAGTTGATATCTGAGATGATCAAAATCGAGATGTAGGGCACGAAGGATCAACACCATGTAAAATTTGTCTAGTTTCTTTTTGATATCCTCTAATGGATCTACTTCCAAAAACATCCTAAGTTCTTCGACAGCAGATTGGGCTTCAGCCATGAAGGACACCATATCATGGTCTGCCATTTTAAGAGATGCAAGCTTGTTCGTAGTGTCATAGAGACGTTGAAACTCGTTGGCATAAATGCTTTGGGCTTTCTTCCAAAAGGAGTGACAAGTTTTGAAAGCCCTCAAAGATACAAGAAGTTTGGGTTCCAGTGATTGCCATAACAGGGCACACAACTGGAAATCTGCTTGTTTCCACTGATCAACTTTTTCAGTAGGCACATGGCTTCCATCTCGCTCAAGGTGGTCATAATGCCCTTGGCCAAGGAACCACATTTCAACAGCAGCAGACCATGATAGATAATTTTTTCCATTTAGCTTCTCGGAGGTAATTGATGGACTTCCAGAGAAAGAAAGAGTACTGCCAGACGCCATCTCTGAAGAAGACGAATAGTACTAGCGAGGAACAAGAAAACCCTAAGGGTTTAGACAAAGGAAACTGTGACAGTGATGGACGACGGTGGCCGGCAACGGCGGGCGGTGGCCGGCGGCCGGCGACGGACGACGGTGGCTGGCGACGACGGTGGTCGGACGGTGGCCGGCGGCGGGCAGCGGCGGGCGACGAAGAACTGTGGCGCCGGACAGATATATATTACGAGACAGAAACCAGAGCGGGATCGACCCGCTCTGATACCAACTTAAGATTGAAAAGAAATAATTCTTGAGGGCTTAATTGATCCCTCTCACAATCTTCTATTTATAAGAATAAATTGATACACAAATACATGATAAATAGGGTAATACTAAACACAATATAATCATGATAAATAGGGTAATCCTAGACACAATATAATCATGATAAATAGGGTAACCCTTGACACACTATAATGATGATAAAATAGGATAAATATCCTAACATAAACCTTTTGAGATGTTGAATACACAACAATGATACATTCTTGAGAATGAAAAGCCAGCTTGTACGAAGTGTGTGACCAGAGTAAAGTAAAACATGCACATCAAAAAGCCCTTTAAAATCCATAAAGAGGTGAAGTCTGAAAAAGATGTGAATAAGATACAGAAAAGTTCAAAAATGCAAACAGTAATCTATTAATGGAAAACTGCTGTGATGAAAGCGTGATCCCAGTACTTCAGAGGTAAGGAAGCTTGGCTGAGAACAGCGAGACCCATATCAACAAAATGACAACACTTTCTGTCAACTATTCCATTTTGATGACGTTAATGAGAGTATATAAATATGTGATTTGTTTGAGATATATGGTGAAGAGACTAAAATAATCTCTCTACGCGTATTACAACATAAGAGCCTGCATAGAAGTGTCTCAAATACAAAGAAGATACAAAAAGATGGGCCAAGGCACATATATTTAGTTACACTTAATACTCCTCCTCATGTAGACACATAAATCATATGAACGAAGCTTGTTACTAGTATAATCAGTTCTTGGACCCCACAATAATTTAGTGTGGTGATGCCTCTAGATACAATATTTTCTTGGATAAAATGACAATCTACCACAATATATTTAGTCCTCTCATAAAATACTGGACTTGACAAAATATGTAGGGCAGCTTGGTTATTACAAATAAGATTCGTTTGCATGAACTCTCCAAATATCAATTCTTTAAGCAACTGATTGAGCCAAATAAGTGTGGTGGCAGAGGTCATAGCTCTATATCCTACTTCTACACTATATCTTGCTACTACAATCTGCTTATTGCTTTTCCATTTGATCTAGTTGTTCCCAATAAAGACACAATATCTCCTTAGGAGATACAACCCAATTTTCATCTATTACCACAGCAAGAGTGTGATTATTGTAACCACATAACAAACCTTTTCTATGCGCAACTTTAATATACTTCATAATGCAAATCACTGCATTACAATAATAGAAGGAGATATTGATAGGATATGGAAGGTTTATGGTAGAAGGAAATATAAAAGGAAGAGGTAGAAAAGGTTATCAGAAAATATAAGAATAAAGGAAGCAGTGAATAAAGGAAGGGATGGAAAAATAAGTGGAGATAGTGCAGTCAGTTGGGAATTGGTCCATATAATTAGACCAATCAGTTCCTTGAGGGGAGGATGATAATTTTATAGATTGAGCTTTAGCTCTTTGTGAAGGGGAAACCATTGGAGGAGAGAGTGCTCTCCTATTTTGTGTTCTTTTCAGTCTTTTCAATAAAAAATATTACTCTTCTTTCTCTTTTCAATTATGGGTTCCTAACAGATATGATATGATACATTATCCTTATAAGCCCAATTTGCATCTATTACCACAGCAAGAGTGTGATTATTGTAACCATATAACAAACCTTTTCTATGTGCAACTTTAATATACTTTATAATGCAAATCACTGCATTCCAATAATACAAGATATCATATGATATAGTATTCTTATATTAAATAGGGTGGTATGATATGTTATAGTTTTCTTATATTAAATAGGGTGATATGATATGACATGGTATTCTTCCAAATATTTCCCACTATTCAAGATTGATTTTATTCCTTATTATTGTATATGTTCATTGTTATAATTAAGAATACTCGTGTATACCCAACACACACAATGCATTATACTCCTTCTAGGTTTTTCTCTCCTGAACATGGCACCAAAGCAGTACCATAATCTGTGACACTTTTCCTTTCACCAGATGTTCATATGTAAACAAATAGAATAAGCAATTCTGTTTTCAATAGAAAAAGAGGACATTTTATGGATAAGGAAACGTATGATAAGTATAACATCACCCCAGTGATGAGCTAGTACATTAACACCTACTGATAAGGTACATGCAGTTTTAACTAAGTATTATACCATTTTGCTAAGATGTATGAAAACATGTAGAGTGATGTAAAATTCCATGTGAACTTAAAATGGCTAGAAAAATCAGACGAAAAATATTCTTTGGATTATCATTTCCTTCAATTTTCTTATAACTTGTACAAACTGATTCTTTTTTCATTAAAGATAGACAAAAGATCATATCAATCTTCCATTAAAAATTATTCAAGTAATCAATAAATGAAACCAAAAGATGTGACAAGTCATGGGCCCTAAATGTTAAATTGATGGTGGACAAAAGTAGAGTTACATCTTGTTTCAATTTGCTTTTGATTTCATTAATAAAAAATGGAAGCAATGTTTTACTTTAAGCATTGCCACTGGAGGAAGAGAGACAGTAAAAGCTAGAATGTCATCCAATACACAGATCTTTTTAATCTATAACTCTATATATATATATAAAAGGGATATGGGGTTGTTGTTTATAGATTTTGTTCTCTATTTTAACCTTATGTTACCCCAAAAACTTCCAAAATAAATCTCAATCTTATCCTTGTACCCACACTCACTTCTAACTGTATTCTGGAAACTACCCACTTCTATTATTTAACTTCTATTATTATTTATTTTCTTTTAAATACATGTAGGCATGGAGTGCCTCTTTCCCCCTAGTATTAGCATAAAAAACCTTCATTTCGTTATTTTTCTTCATATACACTGTACTCGGGAATGAATGCTATGAAAGGACTAGAATGTTTGCTTGGAGACAGTATTATGTGGACATAATGATTAATAGAAATCCTGTAGCCAAACATATGGATTAATGCAAGAAAATGTCATAGGAATGACAATATAATAGGGATATACAAGTCATCCTACTTTTCACGGAGGGAAAGATAAATGCTCACTGCATTTGAATTGACCTTTTTTATTGGGGTTTTGAGTAAGTTACGATGAGGGAGAGGGAAGGGGGAGATAAATATAGGAGAAAAATGAATGAAAGAGAAAATATCTTCAAATTCTTCTTGAAAGACTAAATAAAGTGTTGTAAATATCATATTATTAGGATAAAAAATATTATCAATATGTACATAGTAAATAGGAAAAAATATCTTCATAACCTTTCCATTTATTTCAGCATATTTATATTTCCTTTTTTCAAAAGGTTTTGGCCATTAGAAATAGAGATGATGAAAATGTAATTTGTGATTGATATCAATAAAATAATTCTTGATTTTTCAAGTCAAAGCAAGTGTTAAAGAAGCTTTTCTAAGACTCTAGTTTATATATATCATATAGTTACAAAGAATAGAAATGTACAAAGATAGAATCTTCATTTGTATGTGAAGGCACGATCTAGCAAAGAGGTCCATCAGATATTTCATTTTCTTTTCTAGAAAAGCCTATTACACGGCAACTATAGTTTGCTTCTGTGCTGGTGATGATTACAGAGAAGTTGATACTTAACAGCTCCAACAGAGATCGCATACCTTGACTCCTTGAGCAAATTCAAATCACTAACTACAAAGCACATTAAGTGAAAAGAAGGGATAGAAAAACAACTTATCTTTTCCTTGCCCTAGGAGGCAATGATGGCTAACAATTTGCTAATATTTACATAAAATCCAATGATAGTTGCATACTTTTGACAAAGAGCAACCTCCAAATAAGTATAACAGATAGAAATTAAAGAAACCATGCAAAAAGACATAATTTAAAGAACCAAGATTAACATGAAAGCCACACAGCAAAAACCAGATAACAAAACAAAATGTCCCTTATTTGACACCATAGACAACCATCATCTACGACATCATCAACCTACATGTGAGCTTTTTAAAGTACAACTTCAAAGACCTCCTAAAAGACAATTTCCCAGGACATTCATTAGTAGATGAATCAACCAATCATCTAGAAAGTTGCAACCCAAGATACCAGTTATATGATTGCTTAACAGGAATCTATCTGTGTCCTTGACCTCGCTGCATGTCATATGCACCCCAAGCCCCAGGCCCTGGTCCATACTGAGGGAAATTCTCCCCTCCAGACTGTACCTGAAATTTGCCAGTTTTAGCAAAGAACAATATCCAAATCAATGGAAAGGTTGTAAAAGACTATTAAATAAACATACTCCAAACAATAATTCCCACCATATACAATATAATATATACATACAATCAAATACATTTAGGGCAATAAACAAACCAAACAATTTGCAAGCTATACAATACAACTTCATCACCCACTGGCTTAAAGACTAAACCGGACTAGCCAATTCATTCAAGTGAAAACCAGTCTAGTGATCAGTATATTTACTGCCAAAACCAGATCATATGAAAATCAGTGAGAACTAGTGATGAAGTGACGAAAGCAATCTAAACCTGTGCAGAAAACCAGTATTTTTTCATTTTTCAAATTTTAAAAATACTATATTTTTTAGTTTATTTAATTCTTTTGTTAAGATAAATTAGAAAATATATCTAAGTATTATATTTAAGGATTACACATAATTAGTATAAATTATAATTAAGAATTACACATGTATAAACCATATTTAAGGATTACACATTGGTATAGACTACATTTAAGGATTACACATAAGTATAAATTATTTTTAAGGATTACAAAAAAAGTATAAATTAGACAACTATTATTACTTTCATTCAATAAAAATATTATATAATTGTCTATATTAATTTACAACTTTTTATATCTTGATTTCTTACAATTTTACTCAAATATAAATTTAATTACTACATTTTCAACAACGGTTCAAATACCAGCACAAGCTATAAAACATAGTGGTCACACAAAGATAACCAATTGGCAATTCTGTAATGACTAAAATAATAGATCAAATATAGCAATATGCTGATTAGATCAGGTGGTCATGAGTGTTGGGAACACAGTTGTGATTAAGAAAAGAAAAACTATTTTTTTCGTGATTGAATGATATTGAACAAAACAAAGGCAAAGACTTTTCCTCCAATGGTTTCCACTTGCTTACAAAGCTTTTGGTGCTATGAAAGCCTTATTCTCCCTATTTATTTATTACTAATTCTTCTAACTAACTACTCTACCTGTCCCCAACTAACTCTCCCTTCCCTCCTCTCCTGACTCAACAGTTCCATCCCTTCAAATTCAAGGTAATTCTCTCGGGACGAGCATACAAAAGAGACAAATACAGTTCTCATGGCATTATTGTAGATTCTGGAAAATTAATCAGTTTTGTCATACCATTCTTAAATATGTGAACTGCTGTTGCAGGACATAAGAATAATTTGAGGTGCTATTTGTATTCACCTAGGTTCATGACCGGATCTGAGATGAGCAAAGCAGTAAAAATGAAGATCCTACTCATACCACCAAGGTCCAGAATTCACAAAGGGTACGACATAATATAAATTGTGTAATCATAACAAGGATCATAAGATCCCATCCTGCAATAGCACTTTTGACTTAGCCCCTCCAACTCCACTGTACTGTACTGATAACTACAGACCTAATGAAAATATCATAATATTCAATGATAATGGGTACCACTTCTACATGTGAGTAAGAATCAACTTATTCGAGGTTTCACTGATGAGTGTCCATTGAAACGGTCCAACTTAAGTACCAAACAAACAACATACAGATTTCCCAAGAAACCACAGATATGAAAACCCCTTTTAATTCAGACTGATCCACTCAGTTAAGACAAATTTGAGATGCAACAAAACTTACTGGGTTCATGCCATAAATTCCAGGGTAAGGATTTCCAGCGTATCCACCATCAACATTGCCATAATTTGCATTATACCCTGGGCCTACAAAATCAAAGCAAAGGACAGCAAACAAAGAAGAGCATTAGTAGGCCAAAACAATGATATCTTGAGACAAGAAAACACAAGTGTCACAAAAAATGGAACTAGACCCAATACCATTTTATGTCACAAATTGCAGTTAGTTAACTCATCAAGACTACATCACAAAAAAAGGATGCATACCTGGATTCCCAGCCGCTGCAGCAGCCCGTGCTCTTTTTTCTGCATTAGCAATTTCCGCACGAAGCTTCTCCATCTCCCGAGCCATTGAAACCAACTTCTTCTCCATCACTTGACCATGCTCATAGTTTTCTGCGAATCCCTTCTTCTCATACTCAATGGCAGCCCTAAAAGGCAATAGACAATTTAAAAAAATACCAACAACATTAACATCAGCTCAGCATCCCAGTACCCCTCTTTAAAGCCACCAAGTCTATATTCACCATTCAACCCATATTCTATAGTCATAAGAAATATGCATTTCATAAAATTCCTTCAGTGTATATATTGTCAACTGCCACATAAAGGATTCAGATTTTACTGCAAACTCTAATGAATAGCTACATAATTCAAAATCAGAGTTGTGTTATTCATGCAACAACAACTAGTTGTTTTATACCCACCTACCTGTCCATCGCCTCATTCATCTCCTCTCCTACTTTTATATGTTTTTATCATTTTTAATATTCTCTATCACTACTGTAAGGAAATTGTTGGACAATTTTACGCAAAAAATAACACAATTCTTTAGAAAATAACCACGGCCAAGGTTTCCTATGCGTAATTTAAAACCTTGATCACAAATAAAGCACAATTCACAATATTGCACCAGATTGAGACAAAGCCACTACCTTGCACATTGCAACTCCTGTTTCATGGCCTCCACATCGGCCCTGAGCGCCGGCAGCCGTTTGGCATCGGCAGTCATGCGGGCCAAGTCCTGCGTCATGGCCTGCACCTGCCCGGACAGATCCTGACGGACGGCTGTGAGCTCCTTGATGTCGGCGTGGACCTGGAGGAGCTCGGCCCGGTTGGCCTCGGTGCCCCGGAGTTCGGCCTCGAGCTGGGCCGACTTGTCGTAGAGCTCCCTCATGCGGGCCTCTGTGTCTGCCCGGAGCGAGTCTCGGAAGTGCGCCACGCGCTGGAGCTCGTGTTGGGCTGCCTCTAGCTCCTGCTTAAGGGCCACATGGGTGGCGGCGAGTCTCTGGTTGTCGCCCAGAAGGCCCTGAATGTCCTGGTGCTGGACCGCGAGACGCTCCTCGATGATCGCCGCCGGATGAAGCGGAATGGGCCCGCGTGGGCCCAGCCCTAGCTGCGAGTCCCGGAAGTCTTCCAGAAGCGCGGGGTGGGGATGGGCGGGGACAATGGGTCCCACCAGATGGTGATGGGCCCGAGCGCCGAACACCGGGTGGTCGTGAATTGGCGGCGATAGCCCCGCGGCATGCGGAGGAGGAAGGGGTTGCCCGCGGTTTCTGCCCGACATAGTTTAACTAAGAACAGTGGAAGAAAAGGAGAAGCGAGTGAAATTGGGAATGTGGATACGTTCAATACTAGAGAAGGGGAAGCACCGGCTTTTCGAGAAGGGAATCGGGGTTAGGGTATGCAAAACGACGTCGTTGCGTACGGAAGGGAGTGTGCAGTGAAATAAGGAATGGATGGACCTCAGTGACCTCTGATACTTTTCATGTTTAGTCAATATCCAAAATTAAAATCCTTCGGAATCTCTGCTACATCGTATTTATTTTCTTATTTTTCATGGTTTTTGTCATCATCGTTCTATTATTTTATTGTTACTATTATCACTTCACTGTTATCGTAACTTTAATCTTTTATATTATTTGTAAATTGTTATATGGTGCCGTTTTAGTTCAAAGTTTAGCTTGTTTCAAATCAGAGTATTTAAAGGTTTCATTACTTGGTATTTCTTTCATATTTATTGACATATGGTTATTATTTAGCAACAATCATGTTTCTTTAGATTTATTAAGATAAGGAGTACTAAAAAAACTAATGTTATCTTTTATTTACTAATTAACTTTAAGTTTTTAACAACATAATTATCTATGTTTTAAATTACAATTTATCATTTTAAGAGGCTTAAGGTTATAACTGCTTCACTTAAACCCCAATATTATCTTATGTATTTTCAATGTGATTGGGTGATATTTTATATAGTCCCAAATTTTTTTATTAGTATCCAAATATTTTTGAAAATTATGACAATACACAAACTCCCATAATTAGCCAATTTTGATGTAAATTGTAACATTCCAAAAATATAGTATAACTATATAATAGAGTTATCACATAAAATGATATAATAGATCAGTCATCTACTAATTAATAAAGATTAACAGTACAGTTATCCAAAATAACCATAAAATTAAAACTTTACAGAGAACGCCTAACGACCAAAACTATAAGCACAACCGATCAGTCCAAAATCAAATCTTTCCATGACCGATCGGTCCTAACCTACACCGCTGGGTCCTCTCCGTCCAGCTCATGCTCCACCGAAACTTCACAATTCTCTGCTCACATCCACCGGATGGTCATTGCACAAAAGAAAAATATCGAACGACAACATAACAAAACAGAAAGTAAGGGTAAGCTAATGTAATAAAAAAAATCATATGAACATACAATTCAAAACACACCGAACAGATAAAACAATTAAACACAAGTAGAAAAACATATAACACATATTGACAGACCACTTCAACCGACCGTCCGGACTAGTATGAATATGTAGCTTTGGTCATTCGTGCACTCGTGGGTGTAGTAACTGGAAATCCATCAGCTGCCACACAAGGTTAACCCGTTATCACTCACCGTAGGACCCCCTCCTCGGCTAGGGCCTCTTGCTATTCTCACGACATGACTTACCCATCTCTACTTGAGACTTGGTAATCACCAGAGTGTCAGGATGAACGTCGTAGATTTCGCTATCCATATTCATACTATACCACCACTCTTGCTTATCCAATCACTGAGACACTCCTCCTTGGAATTCTCTTTTCATACCATTTTAAATATCATACTTTATTTGAATTCTAATACAATAGCTCATACAAGATATATCAACACAACTCTAATAATTAAACCAAACCAAACAATGAAATCAACAGTAAAGACCGAATAACATTTCATAGAAAAGAACCTAATAGACAATATACAACCTCTTAGTACGACTGAACGAAAAACTCAACATAACCAAGGAATATGACTGAATGGGAACACACTCACAACACGTAGTCATGACCGAACGGTCCTTTAACAAGCAATACTCGAATACTATCCTAAAACAATTGAAGAGTCAAAAGCTAGAACAACCGACACTATTAGCTTAGATCGAACACATAAAACTTAAACCGAAAACTAAGAACTTAGACCGAATACTCAGATAAAAAAACCAATCACTAAAACATAACAAAACAGTCATTAACAGGTAAGGTCCATAGGAGGACGATCACAGTTAATACCGAACACCGGTACTATATCGAATGATAGCGCGAGACCAAAACACTAGTGAGAGAACGAACTTTATATATTAATTGTATACTAGTGCAAAACAAAGGTTATAACTAAACCGAATACTACTAAAACCAAACGTTAATATAACCCTTAGTCTTACTCAAACGGAACACGAATACCACACCAAACACTATTAAGACCAAACGGAAATACAGAACTTAACCATTATACGAAACCTAGTAATACTAACTCGAACGCTATTATCAAATCAAATACTGCCAAGGCCGAAAACGAACGTTAGTACAACATCGAACGATCCTAAGACCAAATACTACTATGAAAATGAATACTGCTAAGACTGAATACCTAAACCTGACCGAGCGGTCAACAACAAACGCTCGACATTCTGTATAATTCTGCATAACTTCTGTAGAATGAAATACAAACTAGAATTTACCAAAACTGAATGTTTTTCAACCCAGAATTCCTTCCAAGATAGATATAATCTACAACTCAACAATCACAACATTTAACATGTCAAACAAACCAAGTCGATCACACAAACATTCAATTTCTCCCACATGCAAAACCATCAAACCATGTTTTCATACATCATTAACCAAACAATTAAATTAACTAGCTTCTCTTACCTTAGAAAATCTGAACAACTTAAATCCCAAAATTCCCAACTTGAATCTTGCACCGAAAGAAACTCTATGAACACCTATAGATCACCGTTTGGTGAGAAAAGACCAAATATAGGACCAAAATGAAGTCAGAAACTAGAAAAGAAATATGATGGACACATGCAACTCGAGACTTGGCTTGCATGTAACAACAACCAAAGTTTCTGAGAAGAGGATAAACTTACCAATTCAAAGATTGTTTTTGATTGGTGAAGAAGGAAGCTTTTGACACCAGGAAAGCTCAGGCACGACCTGATTGATGATCAGATGAAGAAAAGTGAGAATTTTCTAGAGAGAATTTGTAGAGAGAATGAGGAGAAGGAAGATATCAGAAGGTTGGAGAAAGAGATAGTGCATGGAGAAAGTGGAACATAATTTGAAACTCTCAGTTATATACCACCGTCAAAACCGAACGGTCCACTCCCTTGCAGACACCTGTCTTTCTCTATCCTTCTTTAATTTTCTCAGCTCTCACATAAATGTTGCAAGCTCATGTTCATATAATTTTTGTTACATGATACCTAATTATTGAACGTTTCTACCAGTTAAGACAATACATGTGTTAAAAAATTAAGTACATTTCATTTTGTTGTTTTGTGTCTTTAAGATTGTTTGATTTGTAAATTTTTCATATCATAAAATAGCATAAGATTATGAATCTTGCAATATAAAATCATTTTGAATATATATATATATATATATATATATATATATATATATATATATATATAATGAAGGATTTTTTGGGAACTAATAGATACATTATAGTGAGTTATGTTGATCATGTTGCTAAGAGATTATGAGATGGTTAAACAAGAAACAAAGCTTATTTAATTGTCATGTTAATTATGTGTTAAGGAACTAATGTTGTGTTTGGAAAATTTCAAGACTTTAGTAAGGATTGTAATAATTATCTGGGATAATATGCTTGAAAATTATAATCTTCAAGATAATAATATGTTTGACTCATCTCATAAGTATAATACTCAAAGAGCTTAGTTATTATATCGTTTGATGGTATGTCTGGTTTGTATCATATAGATTACCTCGTTTGTATAATTTTGTCTGATGTGTTAGGCTTGGGATATTTATGCACATAAGCAATTGTTTTTATTGTTGTTTTAAGTGATATTTGTCAAACTTTTTTATTCAATTAAATGTCAGGTTAAATCATGTTATTCATTTCCATTTTGTCAAAAAATCTAAGAAACATTCCAGAAAAATTTGCATTTTAACTTTCTAAAAGGGATAATTTTCACTCGCAAAAGTGGAGGTTGGTTAATAGAAGACACCATTAGCAAATGTTTGATTTTTTCCAATCATTTTGAACCTTATCTTGAAAAACTATCAAACTAAACTCGGATACCAATTGTTAGAGTCATTGTGCAAAATATTTATGTTGGACTAAAACCAAAAAAGTGAATTGATTTGTTTAACAAAAATTGATACTTTAGAATTTTCTTCGAAATTTATCCTCAATTATAATTTTTCTCTTATTTTATAATTCCGGTGAAATAAAAAGAGTAGGGAATAAAAAATTCATACACAAAAATATTTTATAGTGATTCAAATCAAAAAGACTCTCCATCCATTTGTTAATCTTTCTAAAGAGGGATTAACTCAAACACTAAAAGTAAACTAAACTTATAATCACAGAAGCAAGAGTTTGAGGTTTAGAGAACACTTCTCTTGAAAACACAAGAAATGAAAGACACTTTCCTTGAATCACATAAGGAATGCAACACTTCTTTTGAGTCACACAAATGATGAACAACTTCACTTAGCAATTACAACAACACTCATTCACACAATAACTCATTTGGTGAAAGTTATTGCTTTACCCACACTAGTTTTTTCAAATCCATTTTTCCCAAACACAAAGAGTTTCTTTAGTAGTCTCAAAAAAATGTTTTTGAAATAGGTCTCCCCAAATTTTATAGACTTCTTATTTTAAAATTTGGTCAAGAATTTGGAGAATCAAATCACAACTACCAAGAATTTGAAGAATCAAATCACAACTACCACTGATGATTGGAGATAATCGATTATCGCATAAACTTTTCTGAAAACATATTTTTTGCTATGATAATCATTTACTAGCAGTGGAATTTAATTATCATAGAGTCTCTCGTGAAAAAATTAGATAATCAACTATCATTAGTGTTAATCATTTATCACAAAGTTTTTGGACAAATAAAATCTTCTTTGAATGATCTCTGTGCATGATGCTTTGTGACTTTCTAAGATAAGAAGTCCTACAAACAATTTATTCACAAATATATGACTTATTATAAAGACTTAATCAAATACATAAATATAATACAAGTTTTCCAATATATTTTATCATCACTAAGTTCTTGGACTTACTTTTATCATCATCAAATTTTACTCTTGAAGAATGATCACCATCATCTTCTTTTTCTTTCTTGAATGATTTTTGTGCAACTTGCTTTGTGACTCTCTAAGTTAAGTCTTACCAACAATTTATTCACTAATATATGACTCGTTACAAAGACATAATCAAATACATAAACAAAATACAAGTATTCCAATATCTTTTATCATCACTTTTAAGTTCTTACACTTGTTTTTATCATCATCAAAATTTACTCTTGAAGAATGATATCTATTTTCTTCTTTTTCTTTCTTGAATGATCTTTGTGCGTGATGCTTTGTAACTATCTAAGTTAAGTCCTGCAAACAATTTTTTCACTAATATATGACTTATTACAAAAACTTAATCAAATATATGAACAAAATACAAGTCTTCCAATATCTTTTATCATGATTTTTAAGTTCTTGGACTTGATTTTATCATTACCAAAATTTAGCCTTTAAGAATGATTTCTATCCTTTTTCTTTTACTAACAAATGCTCGACCTAACAATTTAGACATGTCACTTTAAATTGCATGTGAAGGTTGAAATTACTTCACATGCCTCTTCCTTTATTAAAGGATTGCCCCCATGTAGCTACTCCATATGCCTCTCCTTGATTCAAGGTTAACTCGTTTGATAGAAAAGATTAGGACCTAACTAGGTGTTAAACATATGATTATTGATACATAGTTTATTCATTAACTTAATTAAGTTTTTCTTTATACATACTAGGTGCTATCTTATCTTGTATTCACACTTATTATTTATTTTCTTCTTGTGTTCATATTACTTGTAACCAGTTTGAAACTACTTTTCTTTCTCCCCTTACTCTTACCATACGATTGTAAATAAGGTGTCATGCATTGTAAATTTACAATTGATGATAGAATACAAATTGATTTTGTGAGATAAATTTAAGTGTTTTTGAGAATGTTTTATTCTTTTTTTTTTCTTTTTCTATAGAGCTTTTTAAGTGACAAATCTTCTTTGCATTTATCCTTTAGGATTTCATCACAAGATGACGGCGTTCTTCTTACTTCATTCCTTAATTCATTTTCCTTTTTTCTTTAGAATTTGTTCTTATTTTTATTTTGTTATTTTGAATGTCACTTCATTGCTTTTGCCACTTCTAAGAGTTTTTCCTTAAGTTTTGTCTTCTTAAGTAGTCCTTAAGTTTATCAATATCCTACCATCCTCAAAGTAATTACATCAAATAACAGTGTCTTACATGAAAAGTAAATTTTTATAACCTTCATTTGCGGTTTATTTATCTCAATACACATCCATTGGTGAATGTCCGTATTTAAGGTTCATTATACGACCTTTAAGCATTAAAAGTCTTAGACTCCCTTATATACCATTTACAAATAGGTGCAACTCATTACTGAACAAATTCAAAATATTAACCAATCTAATTTAACAATTATAAATTTACTTAATTTATCACAATAAAATTTTAGTAAATAACCCCTTAAAGGAACTACCTAAAAAGTTTGACTTGAAAGAGCTTACTGCAAGTGTAAGAAGAATAATTTGGTAAATATACCGTAACTAAGCCATGGTTAAAATATGAGCTCAATAAAAATGCATAAATACAAGATAAGTATTTTCAACCCTTTATTATCTTCCCAATTCAAATAATTATTTTAATATCTTAAATTTGAAAAAAAACTATAGTTTCAATCTTTCAAATTATTTAAGGGTTATAAAAACAATTTAAAAAATTACTTTACTGTTTTGAATATATTTATCTAGTAATTAAAACAAATTCTTCTAAAGTTAAAGATTTTAATATTTTTTAATTTTTAAAAAGTATTCACTTCAAACTTTAAGAAAGCATTAACCTTTTTCAAATAATAATACTCGTCAGGTTATATACACTTTTTTTTTTCCATAACGAATCCCATCACATACCAAACTGAAACTCAGCTGTTATTAATTATTTTTCCTATTTTTTTTTTTACTTCACCGGACAATAATTAACAATTTCCTTTCCCTCCCTTTTTCCTCTCTCCAAATAAGAACCCAAACTTACGCCACAATCAAAAACAACTTCGCAGCTCCTTTTCCTCTCCACTCCCACCACTATTAAAAAGTTACCGTCGCCGCTGCGGTCGCCACCACCACCACCACCATCACTACCACCATGCCTCTCGACCCTGCCACCGCTTCAACCACTGCATCGCGGCCTGTGTCGCCTCTCCCTCAGCCGCACCAGCACTACCCTTCGCAGCAACAAACCCTTCCAATTCGCGCCCCAGCGAATCCTCTCTTGGCCAAACCCCACGACCCTCACTTCGCCTACCCGTTCGCGCCCAAAGGTGTTAGAGGCCTCGCTGCCGTCGACCACAGCGTCTCAGGTGGCGCGTTCGCGCCTCCGGCTATGGTGTACGGCGGCGTTGTTCGCGGTATGCACTTGGATTACCTCAGTCACGCCTTGCACATGGCCAGGCCACCGCCTCACGTGCCTTTTGGCCACGTGGGCAACGCTGCTGCCACACCCACTGCTTCGCCTCCCGTTAAAAAGGTTCCAAATCTGATGCCCCATTTGCGTTTTTTTTGAATTTTGTGAATGAGTGATATGTATTAGAGGGAATGAATGATGATTATGTTTTTTCCTTTTTGTTTTGAGCTTCTAGATTTTGTCCTAGTTCAATGATAGTAACATTTCGATTCGATTTAGTTTGGAATTGAATTGAATTTTGTAGAAATAGAATTATGGTGGGTTTCAAATTGTTCCTTTATTTTTGTTGTTGCTTTCCTTTTGGCTATAGGCTGCGTCTCGGTCTGCGGTTTCTGATATTAATGGCGGTAAAGATTCGAGTACCAGGTAAATTTATTTTCATTGACACGTGGTGTATACATGGTTGTGTTGTGTGATTTTTATTGGTTATGGAGCTGGAATTGATGATATATCTGATTGGTTTCTCAGGGAAAAAATCAGAGAGGATACCTACATTGTTGTTAGAGATCGAAAAGTGAGTCTCTTTTTCTCTTATTTTACATTCTTTGCAATGCAATTTTTTTACATTTTTTGTTTATGATGAATCATTGATTTGTTATTGTTAAATTAAATTCTGTTCGTGTGTGTTTATTAATTACATATTGAGAAATATAGGTGCTTGTTAATCTTCTTAGGAATATGCACAGTGGGCTTATCTTTTCCTTACTAACAGTATCATTTACATTACATCTCTAGCACATAATGTGTTTGGTAGTTATACGAGTCCTACGCCTATTCTGATTGTCTTGTTTTAATTTCTTTATGAATTAAAGTCGTCTTTGTAAACTTTTAGTCGTTGTGATGCAAGTATCCTTGGTCTTTGATCTGTTTGTTCCTTTGTTTTTCATTTCACTGTCAATTTTGTCCGTTAACTTGATATCATGGGCTGACTCTGATAGGAATCCAAACCCCTTCCCTAAGCCTTCACATGTTTACAGTTGAATGCCATAGGCAGCAACAAGAAAAAGAGCGAGTTAGTTGTAGAGAGAGAATAAGAGTGGTTTTGTTATATAAAGGGTGGAGGGAACAAAAGTGAAGGAGCTCAGAAAATGTGTAAGCAAATGGTTTGGAGCTACAGTCTTGTCCCTATGTTTGCATGCTTTTACACTTTTTATTATAGTATTTTTCTTAGGAACCAGCAAATACAAAAGAGAAAGAGAAGACATATTTTTATTGGACAGGATGAGAAGTACAAGAAATAGGAGAGCATTCTCTCCTCCCAGGTTTTCCCTTACCAAAGGATTTCTCCTTTCACAAAAATGCTCAATTTACGATCACCAAAATATGAATATCTCCTATCATTCTTCCTTTATTTATAGATAAGTAACCCCTCTAACGAACTAACCCATTAATATTCTAACTATTTTTATAGGCTTCTTCTCCTCCTTATATATAACGATTTTACAGCTATATAATACAGAAAATACATGATCTGATAGCATTTGCTATCAGACTCACTTTTGTTAGAGTTTTGTTTGGGATTATAACTTATTTAACATGAAGAGTTTATCAGGGAACCTGTGAAGGGAATAATAATTCTCAGTCAAAAATTTGGCTTGGACATTTCACAATAAGTGCAGTAGGTAGCCTCTGTGGTCCTATCAACCTTGTCTACCCTTGCATCCACCACAAGTATCCTAAGATGTGGGACTTTGCTAATGCTTTAATTGTATATGAGTGGAAGCCCATAGGTTTAGGTGGAGTAGCACTCAAAAGACTAATTGGATTGTCCATGTGGGAACCTCTTGGCTATTTAGAATTTCGTTAGGGACATGTCAAAGTTGTAGTGCATGAACAACAAAACAAGGGCCATATACAAGTTTTTCAATTTAAAATAATCTTGATTGATCTCAACCAATACAAACATTTTCAACACTTGTATTATAGCTCTGCATAAGCAACGAAATTGGTCATGTTGTCATCTAGTTTTCTAAGATGACTAATGCAGAACTGAGTCAAACAAATACTGAATACAATAAACAGGCAAATTGCAAGCCTTTTTCCAATAGGTGCAAGATGTTCAAAGTTTGGAGTGAACCAAAAATATCTAACATTTTTTATTAGTCAATGAAACCCATAAATGGTATTCAAAATTTCCCACTAACTTCAATATATTCAAAATTTTCCCACTAACTTCAATTATCTCATGGAATAGCTTCGACCACCCAATCATGTCGCCAAATCCACAACTTTTGACACTTCTTCGTTCGAGTATAGAGACAGGGGTCAATAATGTTTGTGATTAAGAATGGTCTAGTTTTTCAGTATCTTTTGTTCATGTGTGTTGAATATAGTGAAAACTATGTATGAGATTACTTTTCTTTGTGTTGAATGTACACATAGGGTACTCTATTTATAATAGAAGAGATATAGGCTAAACCCAAAATACAAATAAGGAATAATAACAAATTAACTAAAGATAAAAGATAAAGATAAGATATCTATATAAGATGTAATATATCTAACACTCTCCCTCAAGTTGGTGCACACAAATCGTATGTACCAAGCTTGTTACTAATATAATCAATAAAGACTCAGTGAAAATATCTGTTTCTACATTCGAGTGACACCAAATTGTTAATGATTTGCGAAGACAACATAGAAGACGAAATAAACCCAGAAGATTCCTCTGAGCAACAAATTTGAGAGGTTGCTCCATATAAATCTCTTCCTGCGAATCGCCGTTAATGAATGCATTGTTGACATCCAATTGATAAAGAGACCATTGTTGAAGAGCCACCATGCCTATAAATAAACTAACAAAAGCCATCTTTGCCATGGGAGAAAAAACATATATGGACGGGACAAACGCACCAGTGATAAAAGAGAGGTCATAACTTAAGAGACAACAGTGGAAGAAGCCATGGATGAACAGGAGAGAGAAATTCTAAAAACTATGGAGAATAATATTGGACAGTGGTGGATGTCGTGAGGGTCTGTGTCAAATATTCTACATCGACTAGAGATATGATAAAATTATAATATAAGTGAGTGCAAATCATCTTGTACCTTGAGTCTTTGGTTGTATATCCTTCATTACAGAATTCAATTTTGGACCTTTCGTGAATTAGTTAAAGATTGATTATTTGAATAATAATTTCCTACTATGGAAACAATGTAACCTTATCATCAAGGAAGAACATTGTAACATAACAATCATTCTCATCAATGTCACAAATGTCTTTTTGCATGAGAATCTAGAGGAAGAAATTTACAAGGAGGGAAAGGTGTGTAAATTAAAGAAGGCACTCTATGAATTGAAATAGTCTGCAAGAGCATGGCTTAACAGGTTTACTATTGTATGAAGACCAAGGTTTAAATACACAATTTATTTAGCATTCAACTTTAGAGGGAGTGTTACTGTACTAATTGTCTATGTAGGTGATATAATTGTAATAGGAAATAATTAGGTAAGAATGGAAGCCTTACATAAATGTTGGATAACAAAATTTGAAATTAAGGAGGTTGACAGATTAAAATTTTTCTTGGGAATTGAAACGACTCATTGACATCATGGTATTTCGTCTCCGAACAAAAGTATGTGCTGGATTTATTGGCTGAAATTGGTAAATTAGGATGTAAACCAATAGACACCTATTGAACAAAATCACAAACTTGGTGAATTAATTGAAGATGTAGCTGTGGATAGACAATCTTATCAAAGGCTGGTCGGGAAATTGATCTACTTGTCTCACACTAGGCCCGACATTTCCTATGTTGTTGGAGTTGTTAGTCAATTCATGCATAATCTAAAGGTGACTCTTGTCAGAACTGTTTATCGAATTCTATAGTACTTGAAAGGAGCTCTTGGAAAAGGAATTCTATTTACAAAGGGGTGTGAGATGACCTTAGAAACCAACATAGGTGTTGACTATGGAGGTTACGGTGCATAAATATGTAGTGTTGGTTATGGCAACTAGTTAGTACCTTGAGTTAATATCTTGGCTTTATTCCTGCAACATTTTTAAGATGTGATAATTATCTTATATTTTTATAGGTAAGAATAACGGAGGATGCTTCTCTATATGCACTTTGTAGATCATGGTTGCGAAATGGTGTAATTGAAGAAAGCCAGGTTTGAGTAATATATTTGTACTTCCTCTTTTTACAATTTGTAATCTGCTTCTGATTTCAAGCTTGTGATGATGACTGGAAATTGTTCTATTTTAATTCTGTTTTGATGTTAAAGAAATGAGGCTAATTGCATTTTATGTGTACTTTGATAATTTGCATATTCCACATCAAGTATTGCTGGACTTTTACTTTGAGTCAACTTCCATTTTATATAAGTTTGACTTGAAGATGAATATTTTTGGTTGTAACTTATTGCATATAAGTGATTCTGGCTAAAGTTATATGCTCTTTTGTTGAATTTGAATGAACTATATTGATTTTTAAAAGCTGAACAAAATAATTAATTGATATTAATTCTATGAAGATGCATGTATCTTCTATCATTTAGCATCTTTGGAATGATAAATGGTTGAAATCTTTTAAGTAGAAGCTTGTAGTTTCTTTTGACATTTTAATGATTTTCCTGTGGGTTGTGTATTGTTGAATATTGTTAGAATAATTATTAAGTCTACCTATGATTAGTATAGCAGGGCCTAAAGTAGGTAGTTGTGTGTTGGGTTATCTATAATGATTGTTCCTAGCAGTCTAGGACAATCTCTTCATCTTCCATCCATCTATTGTATCAGTTTTTATCTATATAAATAAGAGAATTGAGAAGGGTCTAACAAGCCCTTCAGAACTATTTTTCTCAGTTTTAGATCTCAAGTTGGTATCAGAGCAGGTTCATCCTGCCTGCTCTGGTTTCTGTCCTGGGTTGTCCACCAGTACTGTCACTGCTGTTTGCATCTGTCCAGTGCCGTTCGCCGTTATCCGCGGCTGTCTCGCCACTATCTGCAGCTGTCAACTGCATTTTGTTGTTCTTCAACTTGGTTGTCCGCCACCTCGCATCTGTCCGCTGCTGTCCACCGCCGTTCGCCGCCGTCTGCCGCCGGCCGCCGTCACTGTTTCGTCCGGCGACCACTGGATCTGGTTCGCCTCTTCACGCGACAGCCAACCCCACCGGTGGGTTCGCCTGATTCTCCTCCACGCTCCGCCATGCGCCGCCTCTTTGTGCGCTGCGAACAAGCGCGTGCTGTCCACGCGCCGCCCTCTGCTTACCGGAAAGTCGCCGCGCCACCTCCATAGTTGTCGCCCTCTGCTCCTGCGTCTGTTCTGCCCCTCAAAATATTACTTTGGCGTGTCCAGAAGCTCCCCTTTAAGAAAACCCTAAGAAACCCCCTAGGGTTTTCTGGTTCTTCACGGTTTTTCCTGGTTCTTCACGGTTTTTCTGGTTCCTTCTCCTCTTTTTATCAAAGAATGGTGTCTGGAAGTGCTCTTTCTTTCTCTGGAAGTCCCTCAATCACTTCCGAAAAGCTAAATGGAAAGAATTATCTATGTTGGTCTGCTGCTGTAGAAATGTGGTTCCTTGGTCAAGGACATTATGACCACCTCGAGCAGGATGGAAGCCAAGTACCTTCTGACAAAGCTGAACAATGGAAACAAGCTGATTTCCAATTGTGTGCCCTATTGTGGCAATCTGTGGAACCCCGACTTTTGATATCTCTTAGAGCCTTCAAGACATGTCACACTTTTTGGAAGAAAGCTCAAAGCATTTATGCTAATGATATTCAACGTCTCTATGATGCCGCAAACAAGCTCGCCTGTCTCAAAATGACAGACCATGATATGGTCTCATTCATGACTGAAGCCCAAGCAGCTGTGGAAGAATTGAGAATGTTCTTGGAAGTGGAATCTTCGGAAGATATCAAAAAGAAGCTTGACAAGTATTATATGGTGATGATCCTCCGTGCTTTGCATCCAGATTTGAGTCACATCAGAGATCAACTTCTGACAAGTCATGAGGTCCCTTCCTTGGAAGCCTTGACCACACGTCTTCTTCGTGTTCCCGTGTCTCAGTCTCAGGAAGCTCATGAAACAATGGAACCATCTGTCATGGTTGCCATGCGAGGAAGAGGAGGACGTGGCACTAGAGGAGGAGGACGTGGAGGTCGAGGACGTCCACAGTGCTCTTACTGTAAGAGGGTGGGTCACACCCAAGAAAACTGCTACTCCTTGCATGGCTTTCCTTCAAAAACCGCCAATATCTCTAAGGCTGAAACTTCCACTTCCAACTCCAAGTTCACTGAGGAAGAGTATCAAGAGTATCTGCGATTAAAGTCTAACAGTTTGGCGCCATCATCTCAGTCCCCAATTACATCCACAGCTTGCATTTCTCAATCCATGGAAGGTCTAAATTCATGGGTAATTGACTCGGGTGCTTCTGATCACATTTCTGGTAATACCTCATTGTTCTCAACCCTTTCCCTCCAAGAAAAACCCCATTTCATTACCCTTGCAAATGGCTCTAAAACTTGTTCAAAGGGAGTCGGTCATGTCTCCCTGTCTCCCTCTCTAACTCTGAAATTTGTTCTTTTTGTCCCTAACTGTCCATTCAATTTAATTTCCTTAAGTCAGTTAACCAAAATGTTACATTGTTCAATAACTTTCGATTCAAAATCTTTTGTTATACAGGAGCGTGGCTCGGGGAGACAGATTGGAGAAGGATATGAAGCTGGAGGTTTATACCATTTTGGATCTCGTCCACGGGTATCTTGTGTCGCAGCTCTTCCCCCTAAAGTGTTACATGATCGGTTTGGCCATCCTCACTTGTCGAAGTTAAAAAAGATGTGTCCTGAACTTAGTGGTCTTCAGACTTTAGAATGTGAGTCCTATCAACTAGGAAAACATGTTAGATCTGTCTTTCCAAAAAGGTCTCAATCAATGTGTACTTCTAGTTTCTCTATTATTCATTCTGATGTCTGGGGACCTAGTCGCGTCTCTTCTTTTGGTTTTAGGTATTTTGTTACTTTTATTGATGAGTATTCTAGATGTACTTGGGTTTATCTAATGAAAGATCGCTCTGAATTGTTACCCATTTTCACATCCTTTTTGAATGAAATCAAGAACCAATTTGGTCACGTAATTAAAGTCTTAAGAAGTGATAATGCTAAAGAGTATTTCTCATCAAATTTTTCTTCACTTCTTAGCTCCCATGGTATTTTGCATCAATCCACTTGTCCTCATACACCCCAGCAAAATGGTATAGCCGAAAGAAAAAATAGGCACTTGGTTGAAACGGCTCGTACCCTTTTGCTTGGTGCTAATATTCCTGTTCATCACTGGGGCGATGCCATCTTAACTGCATGTTTTCTTATTAATAGGATGCCCTCCTCCTCTCTCAATCATAAAGTTCCTTTCTCCATTCTCTTTCCCAATGATCCTCTCTTTCACACCTCTCCTCGAGTCTTTGGTTGTGTTTGTTTTGTTCACGACATGTCTCCGGGGCTCGACAAGCTCTCTGCTCGTGCGATCAAATGTGTCTTTTTGGGCTATTCTCGGCTTCAAAAAGGGTACCTGTGTTACTCTCCTGAAACCAAAAAGTACTACATGTCTGCCAATGTTACCTTCTTTGAACAGACACCTTTCTTCTCTCCCTCTGTTCAAGATGTTCATATCCTCCACCAGGTCCTTCCTCTTCCAGTGGTTGCGTCTAATATCTCCAATGCCTCAGTCAATCCAAGTCATGCCCAAGGTCCTCCTGAACCTTCCTCTCCACATACTGATATCCTTCGACACAGTACCCTGGTGAGTAATCCTCTTCCAGAAAATGGTGGATCTCCTCCTTCAGATTCTTCTCCGTCACCATCTCCTGTCACGTCTCCTGGTGAAGATGATTCTGCTTGGCCCATTGCTCTCAGAAAAGGTACTCGTTCCACTCGAAACCCTCATCCCATTTATAATTTTCTTAGTTATCACAGAGTGTCGCCCTCCTTTTATTCCCTTTTATCCTCAGTATCTCCTGTGGTTATTCCTAAAAATGTGAAAGAAGCACTTGATCATCCTGGATGGCGACAAGCCATGATTGAAGAAATGCAGGCTCTTGACCGCAGTCACACTTGGGAGCTTGTGCTACTTCCCCCGGGCAAAAAGGCTGTTGGTTGTCGATGGGTATATGCAATTAAAGTCGGACCTAATGGTAACATTGATAGGCTCAAAGCCCGACTGGTTGCAAAAGGGTACACTCAGGTTTATGGTCTTGATTATTGTGACACCTTTTCTCCCGTGGCAAAGATGACTACCATTCGATTGTTCTTTGCAATGGCAGCCATTCGTCATTGGCCACTTCATCAGTTGGATATCAAAAATGCCTTTCTCCATGGTGATCTTGAGGAAGAAGTTTATATGGAGAAACCTCCAGGGTTTGTTGCTCAGGGGGAGTCTGGTATGGTTTGTAAATTGAACCGATCTCTATATGGGCTCAAGCAATCACCACGTGCTTGGTTTGGAAAGTTTAGCTCCATTGTTCAAAAATTTGGGCTAAAACGTAGTGAAGCAGATCATTCAGTCTTTTATTATCATTCGTCTCCCGGGAAATGTGTTTACTTGATAGTATATGTTGATGATATAGTTATTACAGGAAATGATACTGCTGGAATATCTCAGTTGAAGGAGTACTTGTGTAGACATTTCCAAACCAAGGATCTTGGGAGCCTCAAATACTTCCTAGGCATTGAAGTAGCTCAGTCAAAAGATGGAGTTGTAATCTCCCAAAGGAAGTATGCTCTGGATATTTTGCAAGAAACAGGCATGATTGATTGTAGACCTGTTGATAGCCCTATGGATCCAAATCAAAAATTAACAACAGAAGAAGGTGAATTATTCCCCGACCCGGAGAGATATAGGAGGCTAGTTGGAAAACTAATCTATCTCACTATTATAAGGCCGGATCTATCTTTTGCAGTTGGAGTGGTTAGCCAGTTTATGCAAGCTCCATGTGTTGGCCATTGGAATGCTATCATTCGCATTCTAAGGTATGTGAAAAAGGCTCCCGGGCAAGGGCTCTTATATGAAGAAAAAGGAAGTCTTCAGGTATCAGGATATTGTGATGCTGATTGGGCAGGTTCTCCTATTGATAGACGATCTACTACTGGATATTGTGTTTTCCTTGGAGGAAACATTATCTCATGGAAAAGTAAGAAACAAAATGTAGTGGCTCGATCAACAACTGAGGCTGAATATAGGGCAATGGCTTCATTAACATGTGAACTTATATGAGTGAAGCAGTTCCTTCAGGAGCTTAACTTCTGTGACATCCAGAGTATGAAGATGTATTGTGATAACCAAGCTGCTCTTCACATTGCATCAAATCCAGTGTTTCACGAGAGAACCAAACATATAGAAATTGATTGTCATTTTGTTCGGGAAAAATTATTGTCAAAAGAAATTTGTACTGAGTTTGTTGGATCAAATGACCAACTCGCAGATGTGTTGACTAAGTCGTTAAGGGGACCTCAGATTGAGTTTATTTGTTCCAAGCTTGGTACATACAATTTGTATGCTCCAGTTTGAGGGGGAGTGTTAGAATAATTATTAAGTCTACCTATGATTAGTATAGCAGGGCCTAAAGTAGGTAGTTGTGTGTTGGGTTATCTATAATGATTGTTCCTAGCAGTCTAGGACAATCTCTTCATCTTCCATCCATCTATTGTATCAGTTTTTATCTATATAAATAAGAGAATTGAGAAGGGTCTAACAAGCCCTTCAGAACTATTTTTCTCAGTTTTAGATCTCAAGTAATATCAAAGAGTAAGAGAGCAAGAATGGAACTGAATTTAACTAATGTAATGAATTATTACACCCATCTTTAAAAGTAGAGAGTCTACTATATATACATAAACTATCAAACAAAGATTCAGTAGACTATCTGAACTCAGACTGAGGAGGGCCCAAGGCTCAATAGAGAAAGTAGACAGATATATTATAGTAAAGAATATCTAACTTAAATACCTCCCACAATCTCTGGAGGAGTGTGAGAGACATCGGGATCACTCACACTGAGCTTGGTCCTTAACACAAGAAACCTATCGGGGGAGAGGATACTATTGATAGTGTAAGCACACTAATGTTCTGTAGGGATATGTAGTAGTTGAATTTGTTTGCTAATGTGTATTTTCTCGAACAAAGAAAGGTCACACTCCATGTGTTTGGCGTGAGCATGCAAAGCAGGATTATGAGCAAGAGCTACAGTGTTTGTTGACATTGTTCTAGTAGATGCTGGGAATTGAATATTGGACAAGTATTGAGAGAAGGATTTGGATCCAAATGTTTTCAGCGGTAACAAGAACAATACTTCTGTTCTGGATTGGGCAACGGCAATTTGCTTTTTGGATCACCATCCCAGAAAGGTTCAAGACTTCAAGTTGAATCCTTGTCATTACAGGGAGAGAAAAAACAAGATATATTACAGTTACGAGTAGTTAGTTAACACCCCACTAACAACTTAAGTAAAAGGAAACTTTACTTGAATTATCTACAACACTCCCCCCTTAACTCATATTGGCAATAATTTGCACTTCTATTATCAATGATTGTAAATACATTCTTATATGTACTTTCATTGTTATTGAATGACTTCATTATTGTTTCCTTGACTTTATCCATTGCTTCATATATATAGCCATAGTTGCTTTTCTTTCTCTACTCACTAAACAAAGTACATGAACAAGAGTAACCATTAGTTTGAGCGTAAATATGACATGATTCCAAAGTGAAGTCATAAGAACAATTTTTGTAGCTTCCCTCCCCTTGGCTTCGTTAGAGTAACCATGTACTTTGCCTGCTCACACACCTCATAATGAAGACTATGTAGATTTAAATCCTTGAAAAAGGAAGGAACCAATAGCTTTATGACATGAAATGAAGGATGTTCTAGACGACAATGAAACATTTGAAGTTTTTCTATGTTGCTAATGGTGGATTCAAACAAAAGATTGACTCTTAATAATCTTCCATGTAATAAAGGCTATTCCATTCTCTAGCATGTCCAATCATTCTTCCCTATTTTTTATCCTTCAATATACAAGAGTTGCTATAAAAAACCACATTACATAAGAGATCCTTTATGAGTTTTTGTATACATATCAGATTTGTGAACAATTTAGGAACATGCAAAACAGTTTTTAGAACCACGGTTGGGTTTATTTGGACATCTCCTAGACCAACTACAATCATCATGTTTCCGTCATCAATGGAAATTTTCTTGTTGCTAAGAGAGGGGGAAAATGTGGAAAATTATTCAGGGAGGGGCACCAAGGGAAATTTAGAATATGTCAATGAATACATTGGGTTTTCCATTTCAGTTAGGAAGGACCTTACTCTTTCTAGCTTCTCATGGTTGAGTTAGATAGGTCCTCCTTGATTTTAAGGAACAACGTGGGGAACACTATGTAATTCTCCTGTATTGTGGCGCTTGTCTCCATTTTCTATTTCAACCCTTACAATTATGTGCAAATAAGGCATAAAGAAATAAATTGATAAGTGAACTACACAAAGACCCAAAAACAATGGAGGTATGAGATTGTGCAGTAACAAAGGCTGATTAGACACACAAAGAAAATGCAACAACGAATGTTGCAATTAGGTTTTCAGCAATAAAGGCTACAATAAGGTTTGCAACAATGAAAGTTGCAATTAGGTTTACACAAGAATAAAGGATGAAATTAAATCTCATATACATATTCATACATATATATATATATATATATATATATATATATATATATATATATATATATATATATATATATATATATATATATATATATTAGGAAACAAGCACAACGTATTCTAGGAAACAAATCCCTTAGATTGTGGGATTCATACGTCTGTAATGAAACCAAGATACAACCAATTTACAAAATTGAACCAATAGGAATAAAATCCAAAACTTTCTAAAATATCTTGACAGAATAAAAACTTCCTAAAATATCTCAACAAGTAAATATACAATATTTACACCATATTTCAACACTAGGGTAACCTAGACACAATCTAATCATGATAAATAGGTAATCCTAGACACAATATAATCATGATAAATAGGGTAATCCTAGACACAATAATCATGATAAATAGGGTAACTCTTAACACAATATAATCATGATAAATAGGGTAACCTTGACATAATATAATGATGATAAAATAGGATAAATATCCTAACAGTTTGAGACAATGTTTGATGTTTAAGGCCCAAGGAGCATAGTTGCTACCATCAAATTTGTAGATAGCAAGGAGGCATAGTTGGTGAAAATAGACATATTAGGTTTCTGTGTTAAATAGTGAGAAAATTAGTAAAACATAGAATAACTAGTTAGACACGAAATAGCCAACTAAATAGGGTTGGAATGGAGGAAGGATCATTGATCCAAAACCGACACAATAGGGCCGGTTTGATCTCAAAATGGGAGTGAAAAGTCAGGACTATGGTTCAGGTGTTTAGTCCAATGGAGTAGTGATTATCAGGGTTGGTCATTCCACAAGGTGTTAGGAACCAATAATTGAAAAGTGAAAGAAAAGAAAGGTTTTTTATTAAATACAAACACATGAGAGCACTCTCTCCTTCAAGTGTTTCCCCTTCACAAAGAGCTAAAGCTCAATCTACAAAATTCACCTCCTCCTTTCCTATTTATATCTGACTAACATCTCAAGTAACCGACTCTAACTATCTTAACTAATTTCTCTTCTCCATGTGTCCTAACATTACACTCCCAAAATCAACCTTGTCCTCAAGGTTGGAATAGTGGAAGCTTGATTCCATGACTCATCGTCATCAATGTGTTATCTACCCTTACTGATGGCATTGTGATACTATCTTATCACATAGGAAGGGACCTCACTAGCTATTGCTTGTAAATACAGGTCTAGAGGCTTGGGTGGTGGTGATGATAGTGGTTTTTGTATAACAGACTTTGAACCCAGTAAGTTGGAATTCCAAAATTCCAATGTTGATGTTCCAATCATTATCATATCTAAGTTCAACAATGAATTCTTTTTCACATCATGTAAAAATGATTTTGGGGAAGAATGTTGCTTGGGGGCATCTCCACCTTCAACTCATTGTTTAATTGTGTAATTGGGTTATCAAGAAATTGACCTTCACAGCCTATAATTTACACTCTTTATTGATGTATCCCCTTCTTCCTCCATCATATTTTTTTTTCTATTACAAATCTCACTTATTTTTTGGTTTTTTCTTCACTATGGAGGGTGTGATTCTTCGTTGGTGATCCTTCTCCCACATTTAGAGCAATATCTATAACTCTAATCAAGTCCTTTGGATCCTATAGTGGAATCTAATTTTGAATGTTAGATTGCAACCTTGCAAAGAAATATCCCTGCAATTGATCTTCTGTTTGATTTGCCCATGACACCAACTGTTAGGACATGGAAGGTTTATGAGAGGAGAAAGGTGAGGAAGAGTACTTAACTGCTAAACAGTTAAGTGGGGCGGGAAAAGGGTCTTTATAAAAGGATTTCTTTTATTGTTTTCAGTTAGACAGTTTTTTACTTTGAGTTGTAGATCGGTTCAGACCTGGTGAAGGAGGTTAAGCTCCTGGTTTTCCTAGTTGTATTCTTGATTCTTTGATGTGAATACAGCCGATTCATTACCATTTCTTGTTGTGAGTTTTACTGAAGTGTGCGAGTGAGGTAGAAAGTTAGGATTCTTACCTAGATTCCTAACACCAACCTTGAGGAGTCATTGCCTTCAAATATGGGCAACTTCGTTGTTTTATTAACCCAAGGCCTCAACAATTCTTCTCCCTCCTCATCTTATCTACTACTATGTAGATTCCTTTCTTCCTTCTTCTCTTCATCATTAATCTTTCTTCCTTCTTCTCTTCATCATTAACTAAGTGCTCTCCTCCTTTAGAGAGTTTCTTGCTTCTCTTGATTTCTTGTAACATCTCTTTGATCTCTTTCTTTCCTTTTGTAATATCTTGAAGAAGTTCCTCAATCTCATACATGTCCCGTATGGTATCTTTAATCTTTAATAATAGACAAATCTATCTTCATCTTTGCAATCACTCTTCCTTGCTCGCTGGCTAATCTATCCAAAGAACACACTCTAGTTTCCATAATTCCCCATTCTTCGGAACCAAGAATTGAAAAGAGAAAGAAAAGAAAGGTTTTTTATTGAATAGACTGAAAAGAACAAAAGCAGGATAGCACTCTCTCCTTTGAGGGTTTCCGTTCACAAAGAGCTAATGCTTAATCTACAAAATTCACCTCGTCCTCCTCTCCTTTCCTATTTATATCTAACTAACACCTTAAGTAACTGACTCTAACTATCTTAACTAATTTCTCTTCTCCACGTGTCCTAACACAAGGTGATGATCCCGTTGGTTTTTATTGACAAGAAAAGGCTCATTGAAAAGTTGTTGCAGTGAACAAAGACGCAAGTGGTTATGAACAATTACATTTATGGTGAATAACAATGAAATTAGACAAGGAGAAAACAAAAAATCATGGTTAATTTTTTGGCTTCGTTTTAACTTATGGGCGATGGGCCATAGGGAAAGCACAAATTAGGCTCTGTTTCTTGTTGCACTCTTGATGCCATATTGAGAAGAGAGAAACGGAGAATGCATATCCTTGTGTTTAGACTACAACAAAGCTAATTAATTTACAGAGGAGAGAACATAAGTACAGACTATTCAATTATCATAGTTTAGTCTAATAACATAAATATGGAATTAATCTAGTTGATCCTATATCATCAATTGATTCTAATATCATCAATTACTAAAACTTTAAGATTCTAACATATTCACAAGATTCTAACAGGGGGATGACTTATATGCTAACCCTGTGGTTTTAAAATTGGTTCCAATGTGCAGGAATTTACTATAATGACTTACTTTTGGAGGATGAATATTTTATGCATCTATGTATTTCGATGTGTTATTTATTTATCACATGTTTCATTGTATTGGCAGCCACAACAAAAAGATCTAATTAAGGCACTTCCTAAACCATTGCCTGCATATATGGTGGCTGGTTATATGTCAAACAAGAAAGAAGATGAAAAAAACGAAGATGAGCAGGAAGAGGTTAGATTTTCTTCTAGTTATCTTCCTATTTTAAACCAATCAAACTTGTGAAACTGAAATCCTTACTTTCATACAATATAATGTTTCTATTGACATTTTTTTTCTTTTAGTTCAAGATTTCCACCCCATTAATCATATCGTATGTTAGGCCCACTTCTACTAATAGGCCCATTATGGTTGAACAACCAAGTCTAGAGAATATTCAAGAGGAAGTAGAAAATGATACAAGACCCCAATGAATTCGAAGGAAACCCATTTACCTCGAGGATTATGTAACCGAATGATTATGTGACAGCTGTAGGAATTGGTTAGGCAGTAGGGAGCATGTCTAACAAACTTTATTCTTTTTCTTACATTGTATGCATGGTGCAATAAAGGCACGGCTAATGATTGAGAAAGGGGATGACTAATGACATTTGCAAAATTCCTCTGTGATATTCTCCTTCCTTTCTGATTATTCCTTTATGTTTTCTGAGCTAATCTTTCATCATATGTTTTTCCCATTGTTGCTTTCAGAATGAACAATCTGTTGAGAACTTATCACCACAAGATTTATTAAAGAGACACATTAAACGGGCCAAAAAGGTTAAATTGCGGTATGCTTTACTTCTAGCCTTCCTTTCACCTTTTGGTTTATGCTTTCATCATCTGTGTTTTGTGGTAAGAACATTACATGTCTAGTTGATGATGCATTATAAACTGTAGCATACTATTGAATATTGTAGATTTGTGGTAATACGCTTTTTGTGAATTTGTGAATCCATCCATGACATGTGGTCGAACATTGAAAGACTAAGTTGACCACAAGGCTGTAAAATTGTGATATTACTCATAAGATTGTTGGATCCTATGAGTTCAGGGTGGCTTCCAATGCTTTATTTAGCATAGGATAACAAAATTTCTGTTCTATTTTATTTCCTAGTCACTCACTCCACCTCTTATCCCCTCAAGTGTTTGGGTCTTCATGCTATGTTCAAGTCCTTACTCGTGGCCTTGACATGTTATCTACTTGGTCTCTCAAATGTGTCCTTTTAGGTTTCTCTCGGTCTTAGGAAGTGAATAAGTGTCTCTCACCTTCCTTTTGTCGCAATGTGATCTCAATTGATGTTACATTTGAGTCTTCTCTCTATTTTATGCCTACTTTTCTTTGCTGTGCGAGTGCAACTACCACCATCACCATCTTTCTTGCCTTTGATACAACAGATGTGTCCGAGGTACCACTAGATACACCATCGCGGCTTTGAATATAACATTAGCAGCATCTTCACCCTCCAGCTGGGTCACCTACTAACTCTTCCCCAGTGCCAACTTCTTTGTCTCCTTGGCTTCTAAATTTTGAGTCTGATCTTCCCATTGTTTGTAAAGTTACACACTTCACCCATAATCCTTCGCCTCGTTATATTGCTAATAGCTATCATGGAATGTCTCCATCCCAACAGACTTCACTTGGCTTTCTTCTATTTCTTCAATGTCAATTCCTAAAATTGTAGGTGATGCTTTAGTCCATCCTAGCCAGAGGAAAGCTATGATTCGTGAAGCGCGCACTCTTCAGAATAGTGAAAACAGTACTAATGATATATCCTGTCCTCTCAGTTCTCTAGATTGAAATTGCTTATGGCTCTATATAAATTGACATAACCACTAGCTCGGCCAGTCTAGAAACTGACGAGTCATTTACTCACTTTACATGACACGCATTCAACTACACTGTCAATGATCTTTTGGTCTTATCCAATCAGCTGTTTAACCACAGTCCAAAGACTCTACCACCCATCCAATGGCCTGCCCCATTTGAATATGTAGAAATGGTAAAACAAAGTGGAAAACTTTGGAAGATGAAATTTAATAACCATTTTGCGCATTGGATAGTGTTGAACCCAGATTTCTTAAATAATGTTAACCTCGAGACCAATGTATACTTTTAATACATATGTTATAATTGACTTTATTAAAATACATTGGTTATACGGGTCAACCAATAATACATGTATTGTATTTTTTGAGATATACCATATGATTTAGGATGAAATAAACATATTAACAATGTTATTACTTTCCTTTTTCGGCACATAGATTAAGGGAAGAACGGTTACACCGTATCACGAAGTACAGAAGTAGGCTTAGGCTTTTGCTTCCTGCAACTGAACAGTGTAGAAGTGACACGGCTGCTGGGAACTGACCTTGCTGACTATATAGACATCAAGGCTATTGCAGGACTCTAACAGGCCGAACTTGATTCAATATTGTATTTGTGGTTCACTGAAAACGTATTCCTTACAGTAGCAAATGTATAAAACTAATTGAAAATGGACAGATTTTTCAGCTTTTCCACACAATTTCTACATTGGTTGGTCTTTGACCAGGAAATTTGCAATAGTTAGAGAGGTTGAATGAATAGCGATGACTCAGAAGTCACTGTCTGCTTAAACCACTGTTTATTCTTGTGGGCTGATAGGATGATCAACCTAGTATGACTTATCTGTATCTCCTACGAAGATTATAATGTATTTTATTTCGGGGATCATGCATTTGGATTAGCTTGTTTTTGAAGAAAAATAGTTTTAATAGCATACTTGATGATATTTTTTAATTAGAAAAGCAGTCGTCTTGAAATTAACCGGTTGCCAGATATATGTAATATACGCATTTAGTGCCTCGCTCGAATCTTTTTATTTATTTATTTATTGAAATGACACAAACAGAAGGTATTGCTCAAGTGACCTTAGTTTTGGAACTTTAAAATATAGGTTATTTCTCCCTCCCCTCGTATGCTTTCTTCATGCACATCCAAGGTGTTGGAAGAATCTAAAATACCTATGCTTTAGAATTCAGATTGTGGAATTGGGAAAATGTTCTAGATTGTGTAATTAAAAAATGTTTTTGGATCAAAAAATATATTATTAATTGCGTAATCAATTATTGTGTTAAGCTTAGAAGAAAATAGGTTTAAAATGTTATGTTCTTTTGATGAAAAATTCTCATTTAAATGATAATGTAATAATATAATCTGTAAAATATCATAATTAATATGTTATTTAAATTATACATTTAAATTATCTAATAATAACACAATCATATTACAATCATAAACAAATTTGTATTAATAACAGATAATATTTTACCAATAAATTTTAAATATATAGTCAAATTGAATTTATCAATATTCTAAAATATATAGATTAAGAAATGTATTCTTGATTTTTGAATTACACAATTTATACTACATTTTTATATTGATTAATTTAAAAATGCATATTAAATTGTACAAATTAAAATATATTTTTGAATTATGTAATTTAAAAATGTATTGTCCGAAATATATATTTTGAATTACATCATTTGAAAATATATTTTAGATTGTAATTTTTTTTTTGAATTTTACAATCTTGAATGTAAGAACCTAGAATAATGAGTAGATAGGTGTATTAAAATAGTGAGACCGATTATTTTATTTTAAAATAATTTTATAATATAAATAAATTTTTTTTTAAACCGTTTCATTACTTTAAGAACACTCCATCTCTCTAAAACACTATTCCTTACCATTTTTCTGCTTTCTCTCTAGATCTTCTCTCATTTGAGCTGTCGGTTTGATGATCAGGAGGTGCCTAGACGATCCTGACGTCAAGGACAACAATGTAGACCGATCAATTTCTTGATTTGAGTCGGTATGTCGTTTTCCATTTTTCTCTGTATGTTTCTAACCTTGATCATGCAACAATTGCTGCTTGCATGTGTTTGGGTGCTTTCTTCTTCAATTTCTAGCTCAATTTAGGTTTTAAGAGTTGTTTTCTATCGCCAATCGGTGATTTGTAGGTGGTCCTAGAAATTCCTTGCGTTGCAAGCAAGCTGTCAGGGTTTTGGTAGAGCTGTCCAGAATTATTCAAGGTAAGGGAAGCTAGATGTCTGTTTTTGATTAGTGTTAACAATATTTTTGATCTCCAGAAACGAAACCAAAAATTTGTTGATGGATCGGCAAGTGTACTGAATCGCACAAGTAATATAAAATGGTAAGACCAAGTATCGTATCCGTGAAGACACGCGACACTAAACAGTTGTGTGATAACTGAATTAATTAAGACTTAAATAAAACGAGATTGTTGGTTTCAAATGCAAAGACATAAAATTAAATATGAATGCAAATTGATCAATAGTAGAGTAACACAAAGATGAACGGAGGTTGTTTATAAAATGAGATGAGTATGTTGTCAGGGTTTGATTTCACCAAGTTTACTCTCATGTAAGAATTCTTCTTTTTACATTAATATTAACGTCACTCACTAAATTACTTGGAACCCGATCCATCGGCGCAATAAGCCTGCCTTAATTCCTAGTTCGTGCAATTCCTAGCGTTCCTAGAAAATTAAGTATGAAGATCAAGAGCTTAAGACGACCAAATACTCATACCCTCATCCCTGAGAAATATTACCCTTGGGAGAATTCAACAAGAACCTGAATTGTAAGGAACCTCCCGACACTCATGTAATTCATAAATCTTGCTACTAAATGAGTTAAATAGAGCAAGCATTGAAATAGATGAATTCCCTTATAATTAATGAAAAAGCATATAAATTAAGAATCAATTCAAATACATGAAAGTTCGCAAGGTTACATCATTCCCCAACAACAAATAGAGTTTAGTTCCCCATAGACATGGAGAAACTATATGAATAATGGAAAAACATGAGATAGTGAAACCCTAAGAGTAGAAGAGGAAGCTCCCGCCTCCAGATCCGCCTTTAGAGAGTAGAATAGTGTGCTGTTGTGGTTTTCCAGCCAAAGATACTAAACCTAGAGTGTCTGGGTCCTTTAAATAAAGTTGGAAAAAGAGTAGAAACAGGACCCGGTCCAAAAGAGTCGAAACAGAGCAAAAACTAGGCCGAATCTGCGACGCGCGATGCTTAGGCGCCCCATTTAGGGCGCTCGGGCGGTGGATGTAATGTCCCAGCAACTTACAGGGAATATTGAACGGTGTTAGTTTTGGAGGACCAAAAATTAAATTTTCCTTAAGGAGGATGACTAAAATGTACCTTACTTTGAAAGAGGGACTAAAAACAAATTCACTTGATAGTTAGTTTAGGGACTAAAAACATATTTAACCCTAAGTAAAAAAAGTTGCATTCTAACTATTAATTTAATAATTGATATGATAGTTAAAATGTTTGAAGTTGATTTTCAATTAAACAATTGTGTATGAAAAATTTATTATTTTAAAAAATACTTCAAAAAGTAAATAACCTCTTTCTTGTAATCAAGAATACCTAATAAACTTAATGGAAAAAAAGAAAAAATAGATAAATTTTATAATAAATTTATATTATGTGTTTTGACATTTTAGTTAGATTCACCGAAATAAATAAATTTATTCATAAGTTAAAATTAATTTTAATACAAATTATAAAATAAAAAATTAAAAACCACTTAAGATTTTTTTTTAGTTTATTTGTAAATTAATTTGATAATTTATTTTTGTCACTTAAAAGTACTTTCATACCAAATATGAAAACTAATTTCATTTGACATCTAACCGAAACACAATGAATGAATTAATTTGGGGAAAAGAAAAGAAAATGTTGGTCGGTGAAAAGTGTGTAAGCAATAATGAATGAATAGTAGCAAAGTAAAAGTGCTTCTGTTGTAGAAGCGTAATCAACTTCTCTCTTTCAAGTAAATGCAACATTAGCAAAACCCATTTTCTTTTCTCCACAATATTCAAACCAAAGATTATGCTCTTAACACACACATTCATCCTAAACTCCTTTCATTCTATCCAACAATACCTCCTAATTTGGGAAGTCTAAAGAAAACTTCCTTTTTATTTATTAATAAAACTATCTATATCAAAATATATCTAATTTTAAAAGACTTAAAATAAACTTAAGAATAAAGTATTTTTCCTAGTAATTATTAATTAAATTTGATTATCAAACATAATTTTATAATTAATTTAACATAAATATATAAGTGCTAATTATTTTTTTGAATTTGTTTTGAGACCTATAAAACAAAAAATTTACTTACTCCACTCATGTCTTCATTCGTGCTCGTAAAAGTGAATTGACTTTTTGTGGTTGCAAATACAAAGAGTTACACAAACCAAACACGTCTCAACCTCAAACTTTTCGAGGGTCAAACATCTCCTTTTTACATGTTGAAGTCGTTGTCGTTTCGAATGTGGAGTCTGAATTGGGCTTCCTTTTTGCAGCCATAAAAGGGTCAACTTGTGGATTGGACATAAACAAAACAAAAGCCCACTTATGTCCTCATGTTTACCTCAAATCAATGACTAAGATTCACCAATTTCTCCACCTTACCATGCTTAGTCAACGATGTTTTGTGCTGTGTTCTTTCTTTTTTTTCCTCTAATAATTTTGGGTTCAATTTTCCAACAACGTATATGAAAAGTGACGTAAGAAAATTTTTGGTACAAGAAATATGATCCTTTGTGATGATGAATTGAGGACTTCCCTTCAAAAACTATATTTTGAATGGATCAATCTTGAAGTAAGAATAACCCAAATATTAATATCTTAGAAAAGAAAGATTGGATGAAGATCTTACAAAAGGAAAATTGGTGAGATATAGGATAAGTTTCATTAGTCCATTATCAAAGATTTCATCTAATTCTATAAATGATAATCCTATATATCCTTTTGGTTTATAAATTTCCTTATTAATCTTGCAATACTTTATACAAAATTACAAGATTAATAGCATATTTAATATCTTATAAACTCACAAATATTTAAGGTTGTTTCATTATGTAGACAATATAAAGGGAATTTGTTTTTCAGAAAAATCATTTTTATGTTACATTAACAAAATAAAATTTTCTTGTCTTTGTCATGATAGATATAATCATTATACTAATGATGTATACAATGACACCGTCACCATGTAACCACTACCATTTGAATTTGATTATCTCCTGTTTAATTCTGTCTGCTTCAACCATTTTACTTTCTCAATATTGTCTTTTTCTTTTGGATGGTTCACTGTGAGATTTCAGCAGATAAGAATGAGATTTGAATTGAAAGATGTCTAAAAGTCAAAAAGTTTTTTATTATTTAAAAATTCCACATCTTAATATATCTTTGGCTCCATCTACAATACCCTTAAATTATATTTCAAATAATGTAATATCAACATGGTTACTTTTCTTTTAAATTATTCGTACAAAATTGAATCATGTCAAGTTGATTAATTTAATTCACACTATAATAATAAAAATACATTATAGCCATTTTATATTGAAATCAATCATATTTTACATCACATCATTTTAAGATATGGTAACTCTAAGGTACCCAAATGTTGTCTCATTATATAGCCTCCAAATATATATCACTTGCGTGTGGAAAATGGCAGCTACATCATGCCACGTCATCTGGTTTTGGTTCTATCTAGGGTTTCTGTTCTATGTACTAAGGCTACTACTATTAATTAATAATTACACTATTTGTTATTGAAACTGTAGAAAATCATTCAGAATTCCAGCCTCACTGTTTCAACAAGTCCTGATTGATTGAATAAAACAGTGTTTTTCAGATAAGATAAACATAAATAATTCAAGCAATTGATCAGAACATATCAGAAACTGTTCCATTGATTTTAACATTGAAACAAAAATTTATTCAGCTCCACCATTGATGATTGCTTAAGTAGGAAGCTAAATACACAATTATGGTGGTGGGCTTGTTATATATATATATATATATATATATATATATATATATATATATATATATATATATATATATATATATATTTCTACAAAATGTATAGTAAAAGAATAATTTTTTCATTGGGTGTATGTTATGTTATAAATGCATGGTCATTGGACATTGGGGGTAGATGTTCATCTACCCAAAAGTTATCGCTTTGAATTTAATGCTTTGAGATAAACCAAGAATTTCTACATTATTGGAAGTGAATACTGTATGATGTAATTGTTGGTATGGTCTTACTTTTTTTTAACATATTTTTTAATGAAATAAGTAATTTTTTATTTTTTTAATGTGTTATTCTATATAGGTTTAATACCCTATTTTGTTTTCAGTTTCGCTCGAAAATGTCAAATTAGTCCATTCTTTAAAAAATGCGTCAATTACGTCCTCACCTAATAAAATTTGCATCAATGAAATCCCTTCCGTTAAATCCGTACAAACGACGTTACTTAATAAAGAGAGAAAAATAATTAATGCCGTTTGTATGAATTTAACGGGAATGGATTTTATTCAATGCAAATTTTATTAAGTGAGGACGTAATTGACACATTTTTTAAAGGATGGACTAATTTGACATTTTCGAACGAAACTGGGGACAAAATAGGGTATTAAGCCTTTTATATATTATGTTTGTTTTAAGAGTAAGTTATTTCATTTTTTTAAGAAAAATCTATCTATTTTTAAAGAAATGATTTTTCAAAATTCTTATTTAAGAAAACATTTAGGTTAAGTTTAAGCAAAATGGTTAAATATTAGTCTCCATTTTAGATACAAGATGAATGTAAAGGATAGAAATCGGTAAAAAAGTTGTATTTTGCATTCATAATATATGTTTTTCATTTTTATTTTTAACACTTACTCCTGTCTATTAAATTAAAGAAAATTATCAATTTTACTTCACAACGATAAATCTACCTTAAATTTATACATTTCTGTTCCCAAAATTACTCTTCTTATTATTAATACTTTTAATTACACATTATCTCAAGGAGTCCATTATATATATAAAAATACTTGTACTTTGCCGATAAAAAAAAACTCTTATACATTATAAATTGATTCGTACAAACAGTAAATATTTTGAATTTGAATTTTAGAAAAGAAGTACAAATGAAGTAGTTGGCAAACCAGAACTTATTTAGTTGAAATTAAAAAATGAAAAATAAAACGCATTCATTATACTCATTAATTAAGCACTTCACACATGTATTAAGTTAGCCATATGAAGTTGAGAATATTATGCTTATTGAGTATAACTTACATAAGACTTACTGTTCCCAAAAATATAGGTGTAATTAATTTTGAGGCATTTAAGTGATTTAAGGTATTTTTGTTTTAAATAAATGAAAGATATTAAAAGATTTATGAGATCTTTTAAGATCTTAGTATCATTGTTCAAACTAAGGCAGTCATAGAAAATTGACAGAAATAAATGAAAGTTGATTTCAAGTACTACATCATAATAAATAAAAACTATGAATCATGATTGAAAACAACAAAATATAATGATGGACATGTGAGTTTTTATTATGTATCTAAGTTAAACTTTTTAATTTATGTAATTTTAAATTTCTTATTGAAAGTGTTAAATAGTATATGAGTGGGACGAATTTATTAAGAAGAAGGAGGGAGATGCAACCACGATTTTTTTAATAATATTGAAGTAGATTTAGTAAATTTAATTAATTATTATTGTTAAATAGTCGAAGAATTCAATTTTAAGTAAAATCGTATCTATGATTAACTACTTCAACTTTAATAATTTTAAAGTGAAGTTATATACAAGAATGATGAGCATAAATCAATAATGACTTTAGTTTAGGTCATTTTATCTTTTACTTTTGGTTTACAAGTTTATTTTAGCACACTGAGTTTATTGTTTTTCACATTTGTGGTGTATGTTTCTACTTGTTCACATATTTGTCAACTTTTTTTACATCCATCAAATTTCATCCGCTTGAAAACCCTGCTCGTTGGTGACACATACGATGACTCACTTGTGTAGCATATCGGGTCACTCACTTGCATTTCAGATTGAGTGCAATCCTAAACCTTGAGCTATCTACTAAAGTTAAGAGGAAGAAGAAGAAAGAGAAGAATGATGGTTAGGTAGTCATGTGATATAGGTTTGTAAAACCTTGTATGTGTTTATGTTTATAATTTTATTCGTTAGGTTCTAAGTAGTCATGTGATATAGGCTTGTAAAACCATATCTATACCTTGTCCTAGAGCTGTGAGGTGAATTGGGTCATGCAATGACCAATTGTTGATTTGCAATTGAGCTTCAAATGCTATAGCAATTGTGACAAGCACATGAGGGTTTGGACTGAGCATAGATGCGTTGGGTGAGCCACAACATGCTCTAGGTGAGTCTATCTTCTTCTCAACCACTCTCGGCTTATCCTTCTTCTCCCTCTTGTTTACTTATCACACATACTCTGACCATTTCAGTTTTAGTTTCTCTCTCACACACACTCCTCTTCACGTTGTCATCAACATGGAACAAGAACATGTATCCACCACAAACTCACATTCCAGCGCACACTTCTAGCAAGGAAGGAAAACCCGAGCTTTACCACTACTCATAGAAACGTGTCCCATCTCTTCCACGGGAAGGAAGAGAAAATTGAGACCCTTATACCCAAAAAATCACTCTGGTTTAGAAAGTGTGGAACAATACTCAATAACCAAATACATTGCATCTATAAACATCCAACACATAACCAAATACATTGTATCCAACACAAAGATAACTCAACAACATCATACACCAACACATAAAACACTTACCAATTTCTCAATAACCAAATACATTGCATCTATAAACATCTAATACATTGCACAAACTTACCTCCATAGAAGACCCCGAAAATGGCCTCCCTCGCGTGTCATAGTGGCAGCCACCATCACCTACCGCTAGCAGCCACCACTACAAAAAAGAAGGGCATTACCAAAGGCCAGGAGCCCTCGGAAACAGCCCGAAACCGTCGGTAAAAGGTAATTACAGACGGCTTATCGATGGCCAAAGAGCCATCGGTAAATCCCTTGTCGCTAACATTTACCGAGAGCTTCCGCCCTTCGGTAATTAACGAGGGCCAAAAGCCTTCGGTAATTACCGAAGGGCCAAAAGCCTTCGGTAATTACCGAAGGGCGGAAGCCTTCGGTAATTACCGAAGGGCGGAAGCCTTCGGTAATTACCTAATGTGGGTAGTTACCGAAGGGCAAAAGCCTTCGGTAAGTTGAAGGCAGATCTAAGGCACAATTGTATTTCTTATGAAACCAAACTGTTCACAACACAAACAGACATGCATAACATTTTCGAAGCACATACAAACCTGCATAATGTGCATCTCAATGATGCAATCATTGATCAGAAAAACAATATAACATTTGAATCATCCATTAATCCATAGAACGTGTATTTATATTTAAAACATAAAACAATGTAACATAATGATGTTCTAACATCCAAATCATCCAATTGATCTAACATTCAAATGATCTAAACTCCAAATGTTCTAATATCCAAATGTTTCTATACCAACTAATAACAAAATGAAACTAATAATGTACATAGTTATCATCAGAATGATCTTCATCATCCTGCTCCTTTATAGATGGTTGGACTGATGTGGGTTGGACTAATGTCGGCTGGCTTGATGAGGGTTGGACTGATGTGGGCTGCTGAGGGACAGCGGGTGACGAGAAGGGTCGTGGCTGGGTCGGAGGGATATTGAATTCATCCTGTGAAGTTTCAGGAAACACTCTCATGACCAAGGCCTTAAAGTTTGTAAACTATGCTCTCAAATCAGTGATTTCCTAGTCACGTTGCTTCAGTGCCTGCGTGAGGCGGAGAACAACCTCGTCAGCAGTAGTGGTGGAAGAAAAAGGTTGGTGCTTCAGAGTACCTCCTCTCGATGTTGTATAGTTTGCAGCAAGTTGTCCTGCACCGTACACTCGTCCCTTTTTCTTCCTACCAACGATGTCGACCCAGCATTGTGTCCTACGGATGTCGTCTTCTGCATTACTCACATCATCTGGTGTAGGAGTTGACTCATGTTCATATCTAACCTGTGAAAGTCTCGTAGAAAATTCTTCCTGTTGAAACATTAAAAGCAATGTTAGGGAATGATAGAATAACATAAATGAAAAATTAGTAATAGTAATAGTGTTATTTGCTTACATGAGTCTTCCGAGATCTTTCATCAACGAATTGATTAGTGTCCTTCCTTACATGAGTCTGTGCAAAGACCTCATCAACATGGACCGCCCGTCCTAGAGCTTGTGCTTGTAACATAATTTAGAATTACAAGTGTACATATGAAATAGAAAATACATAACTTATATATGAAAGAAAAAGTTATGTAATGAAATTTTACCATACGGATGACATGCTCATGAGTGGTTATCGACCCACCAGTATGCAGGGTGCCACCTTTTTCAGATGCTTTGTTCCTCTGGGCTTTGGCACACTTATTGCGAAACTCTACTGTATTCCAATGAGCCAGTAAAGAGTTCCAAATTTGTTCGCCCAGCCAGTAAGGGCGTTCTCCTACATTGCGGGCATCCCTAAATGGGTGTGCGTGAATTATATTTCATTCAAATGTGCTGAAAGAAGCACATGATAACAAGGAGTGTTTTTTGTTGTTGAACTTTTGGAATTGTCATAGTTTTCAAGTACGAGAAAGACTCAGTTATGGAGGTGACTGAAGAAGAATATGAAAAATGTGTATCACCTCATCCCCTCTTTTTCTCCAACAATGGTGACACTGTGTTCAAGTTTGACAGAGCAGGCTTGTTCTACTTCATCAGTGGTGTTCGTGGTCACTGTGACAGAGGGCAGAAGATGATCATCAAGGTCTTGGATATTGAAGCAAGTCCCTCACCCCAATATGCAAATAACACTACACCAAAGCCACATTCAAAAAGTGGAGTTGCTGAACTTAGTCCCATGAGGATCATGACAGAGTCCACAGTTTTTGTTTTGTCAACCTTCTTCCTTCAGCTTTATGTTTGATTCTTATGTGTTATCACAGTCCTAGGTTTATGAGTAGCAGTTTCTTTATTGTTTTCGTCATGTGTTAGTGTTGGAAGGATTGGACTTTGTTATTTGTTAATGTTTGTAAAGGTTATAATGTTGACAATTCTGGGGGCTGCTGGAGCTCAAGAAATTGGAACACATCATAATAAGGGAGGACCTTAAATGCAAAGCAAGTGAGCTATCATGAGTTTGAGAAGTTCGTTAAGGAAGAAAGTTCAAGGCCATTGGCAGACCTTTCAACACCATTGTGTTCAGCACATCAAATGGGGAGTTGCAGGATAGGTTCTAATCCAAAGCAATCAGTGGTGAATGAGACAGGAGAAACATGGGAAATGGAAGGCCTTTATGTGGCTGATACAAGTGTCTTTCCCACAGCTTTGGGAGTGAACCCAATGGTCATTGTTCAAGCTATTGCTTACTACGTAGCACAATCTGTCCGAGAAGTTCTCAGAATGAAAAGAAGTAAATGAGGGGAAAAAACGTGTGTTGTTTCTGTAGCTCCAATGTTACTGAATTCTCAGAAAAAACCACGTTCAAATAATTTGGTGAGATAGTTTGTCATTTTGGGCACGCCACACAATCAACTAATCAAGGAGCTTTACACAAAATGCTCCACTAATATTTTCCATGGTTAAATGGTTTAGAACAAGTCCAGAACAAATTATAAAAGCTAAAAATTAAAGCAAAACAGTGAAAAGAAGATGAAAAATAGGAAAAATGAGGAGTGAAGAGACTTACATATCGACGCGAAGTCGAGCAGTTGTGTTGTCTTCGGTTGTTGCCTCCTCCACGAACCCCACACCGCTCTCAACGCACTAGGAAGCCCCACGTCATCGTTGTCGCCTCCTCCACGAAGCCCTCCTGAGCAGCGACAACCAATTTGTCACGCAGCCCTTGCAACCACAGAACGAATCGCCACCGCAGAATGCTTACGCGAAGGACAGAGACGACGTCCGTGAACAAAACCTCGCAGATTTGGGGAATGTTGGTGAGGGTTCGATGGCTCGAAGAAAGGGGGAATGTTGGTGAGGGTTCGAAGAAAGAAAGGGAAACTTTTGGCTCAAAAAATGAAAGTTAGCAGAGGGAAACCCAAGTCTGCTGGGGTTAATTACACCAGCACCTTACCGAGGGTCATATATCCTTTGATAAGTTAATTCACCAAAGCCAACCCCGACGACCCAAAGACCTTCAGAAAAAAACCTTCGGTAATGAGCGCATTTCCTATAGTGCACTATCACGTAGCGCCCGACGTCACCTACCGTCACGTAGAGCCATCAACAACCGTCACACACTGCCACCAACCACCAAGCCTCGATCATTGTCGTGCCACGCAAGGGAGAAAGGACAAAGGGAATAACAAATTTGGAGAGGGGGGAATGAAGGACGAGAGGAATAACCGGTGGTGGTGGTGGTGGTGATGGGGAGGAGGGGGTTCAAATTAAGAAAAGACAGGGAGATTGAGGGAGAGGGGTTCTGCACATTGAAAATAGGGGAAGGTAAACCCAATTTATGATTTCATAAATTCGAAGGACTTATCAACAATCATCGTTCGTCGATAATGATTGATGACATTTATTGACGGTATTACCGATGAATATATCTGTGATAAGTTATGAAGTTCATTATTGACGACCATATTTCATCAATAACTACCCATTTTCTACTATGTTGATAAATCCGTAAGTAACATGTTTTACCGGCGGATCATATGTCATCGGTAATAATCCACCGATTATTTCTATAAGGATAATGATACTTTGATAACATTTTTTTGACAACATTTTAACACCTTCTACGTGTCATTATGTGATTGGTCCATGTTGGTGTTTATGATTATTATTATTGATTGTGGAGTAATTTTAGACCAATCACAGAATGACACGTAGATGATGTTAAAATATTGTCAAAAAAATGTTGTCAAAGTATGATTATCGTTTCTATATAATTATTGTGTAACACCCCAAAATATAAAACATCTCACACCCAAATTTATTTCATTAATAAAGAAAACATCGTACAATATTACAATCCTCCATTTAGGAGTAACATAGTTCACACTAGAAATACATTATAATTTCACACATAAATAAAACACTCTTAATTTTATTTATGTTTTATTTTTTTTTTCTTAAAATATTCTTCATTTTTCTGCTGCTTCCTCCTTCACTTGAATTGGTTCAGACGTCGTTCCCTCATCTGCTCCCGTATAACAAAAACATTATACGATCATCGCAAAAATAAGATTTTTCCGGCACAAACAAACAAGTAAGGGTGAGCTACCATGCAACATTCAAAGAAAAACATTACACTATTGCTATACGTAATACATTCACCATAAATTCATGTAAAATGCAATTATCATTCTAGACTCTATTATCCGGATATAATGTTGATGGAAGTCTCGGGTGGTCATGCACTTGTGGTGATTTCAACAACAAAAATTTTGGCCAAATATAATATATCATATCACCCACAAGGTTAATCCATTAATGTCTATAAACATAGACTAGGACCTCCTACTACTCTCACCACATAACACATCCTTCTCTAATTGATACTGGAAGATTATTAGAGTTTTAGGATAACCACCAACAACAGGACCCTCAACATCAACATATACACTAATACCATACCAATATAGAATCTCTCCATGAGACTCATATCATGCTCATTTTCCTCAACTCATGTCATACTATTACAAAATCTCCTCATAAAACTCATATCATGTTCAGATTCATAATTTCATATCAACATCATAAAATACATTCAACACAGAAATCATACAAGATAAATATATTACAAACAAATTAACAATAATAAAATCTTACTATAAATAGTCAACGGAGAAGAATCAAATGTTTGACAATCATTAAAATAAACTTAATAAAAACTCTTGGGGAAACAAGAAGTTGAATCTGGCAGAGCCGGTTAGACAACTTCTCATCCTTCCAAGAATACAACATAATTAAATAATAAGAATAATGACAGGTTTGGGGAAATAAGAAGTTGAATCTGGCAGAGCCGGTTAGACAACTTCTAATCCTTCCAAAAGTAAAACGAATAAGGAAAACAATATAAAGTATGGGGAAACAAGAAGTTGAATCTGGCAGAGCCGGTTAGACAACTTCTCATCCTTCCAAGAATACAACGTAATTAAATAATAAGAATAATAACAGGTTTGGGGAAATAAGAAGTTGAATCTGGCAGAGCCGGTTAGACAACTTCTAATCCTTCCAAAAATAAAAACGAAAAAGGAAAACAATATAAAGTATGGGGAAACAAGAAGTTGAATCTGGCAGAGCCGGTTAGACAACTTCTAATCCATCCATAGGCAATTAATAGCATACATATGCATAACATAATCTACATCACATTTTACAACTATCACACTTGGATTTAAGCACAAAAGCATGTTCTCATCAAATATTCAAAATCATACAGAAACAAAATACTTCACACTCAAGATTTAAGATCAACCAAAAGCAACATATACAAGACTCAAAATAATACCAAACAAAATGTAACTCCCCTTACCTCTATTCCAGACTTAGGTTCCTCTTCTCAAACCGTTCTCCAGAAACTTCCAGAATTTCCCCTCTTCAACTAGAATTTCCTCCAACTCTCTCCTCTCACAATTTCCCTAGAATTTTGGTGCAAATCTTCATCCTCCCCCCCTTGGCTATTTATAGCCAAAAATTTTTACTATTCATTTTTACTATTCACTTTTACTATTCATTTTTACTATTCAAAAATTATTTTTTATTCACCATTCTTATCTCTGAATAATTGATTCTACGTGGAGTGTCCTCTTCCACAATTTATTTTAATATTTTTTTTTTAACTATTCACTATTCACTATTCACTATTCACTATTTACTATTTACTATTTACTATTCATTCATTTTTTTTTTAACTTTTAAAATAAATTCTCAAATTTTTAAACTCCTTCCTTTGAAATTATTATTATTGTTACCTATCATAAATTTTAATTAATTTTTTTTTTACCATACTTTTATTAACTTTATAAAAATAAAAATAAAAAATAAAAAAACAACTATTTATTAAATTTAAATATTTTTTTTTCATGGGTCTTACATATTGTAATTCAATCTTTATGACAAAATAAAAAAAATTACGTTAATGCTTATAAGAGACTTTAAAATATATAAAAACCATATCAAATAAAGGATAAATAAAAAAATATTGAATCACTATTATAAATATAAATCTAGGGATAAAAATACTATTAAACTTTTTACTTATTGTTACAAACATTACTGTCTAGAAACCTATTAATAATTCAATATTTTAATATATAATACATTAAATTTAATTTATTATTTAACTTTTTAATATAACATTATTAAATTCTATTTAAACAATGTACTCCAACATTTTATATAATTTTAAGTTTGAAATATGATTTTTTAAAAGAAATATATTCTAATATAAAAATAATTTAATAAATATCTCAATAAATTTCAACAAAAATATAAAAAAGTCCACCGGTGTGTACACACAATCTCGACTAGTTATTAACAATCTCGACTAGTTATTAACAAAACAACAATGTTTAATATATTAAAAAATTCATACACATTTAAATTTTCTTTAAATAAATTAGTGAAAACACATAAGTTGTGAATTTAATTTTTTTAAGATAATAAAAAATAATAAAATTATTGTTGTAATTATTATAATTATAAAATTAAATATAAATAGTTTTTATAATTTTATTATAAGTAGTTTTTATTTTATAGATAATTATTTTGAATAAAAAGTAAGTTAAGTTTAAAAAAATGTCCAAGTTAAAAAAAGGTTTAAATTGAAAAAAAACACCTAAAAATTAAAATTAATAATATTTATTTGAAGAATAAAATTGAAAAATAAATTTAGACACCAAAATATGATCTCTTTACATATTAGTATAAATAAAATAAGTTAAAAATATTATTTTAATCCCTAACATGTGTCAACTAACAGATGTACATAAATTCGTCAAAATTGTGTTTTAAAAGATTTATATATTGAAAATATTTGAAATGAAATATAATTATGATATAAATAAAAAAAAGTCAGAATTTAATTAAGCATTAATCTATCTCGGGAAGTGCTTTGTTGTGTTGTGTGTATTAATTGACTAGATATAGTAAAAGGTATTTTTCATAAACTTTTTCAAAACTTGACACTGTTTTCTTATTTCCCACTAATAGATTACTGAAAGATAGCTTTAATTATTGCAATTCTGCTTAGTGGTTTTGCACTGTTGTTTATAATGTGTGAAATATTCCACACAGAACTGGGTTTGGCAATGGAGCCACCTCTTATGATATAACATTTCATGAAACCTTAATGCTTATCCAATATCAATAAGCATTACAAAACAATCTCTTTAGCTTTTTGCCTTTTGTGGAAAATTTTAAAAGGTTGAAGAAAACTAAAAATGGAAAAACAAAGCCATATGTTACAAAATTAAAGAGTGCTTATTATAAGTTGATAAGTGTATGTTATCATCTTGAATCAATCATTAACACCTAGTCATCACTGCTATTTAATTTGTCATTAAAAATATATATTTCACAATTTTTTAACATCTTTGGGGCAATGTTTATACTTATTTATAAGAAAGATAGATAGGTTTAGAGAGAGTCATACATGAGATTTTATAAAATTTATAACACGAAAATTTATAAACCCTCAGAATATATTGATAAGCCATAAAATTTAAGAATCAGAATTTTAAATAAGACCGTATATTGGAAAAATAAAATATAATTTTTTATTTTAGAAGTAATTGTTTAAGAAATTTAGAGAAAATATTATTAAAATGAAATTTTTATAAAATTTATAACACGAAAAAAAAAGTAATAACGAACTTTTAAAAGTGATATAACATAAAAATTAAAACCTCATATTAAAATTGATTAATATATAATTAAAGAAAATAAAATATCATGAATATTATATATATATTTAAATTTTGAGAAGAAGAGAAAAATTCTTCCCTAAATTAAGACTTAAGCATTTACATTTTGGTGTTTTGAATATTATGACCTTAACAAGATTTGGATTAAATAAAAAAGTTGGCACTCGTGGTTTGACTAATTGCAATGGCCATTGAAATATAGGTTAATTTTCTTTGATAATGGTGCACTAAGTGGGAAGCACTTTCACATGGGATAGGTATAATGTAAAGATATTACAATATCAGGATTGGCTTAGAATTTAAGTTAGATCTCCCACTTATGTCAATGGTGTCCATTAACTAAACTTTAGCAAAATCACAATAATGGATGAAAAATAAATATTACTATTTTATTATTATGTATTTTTTTTTTAAGATTTAAGTTTTAAGTTCTTCATACATGTGACTACCTATTAAATTTATTAAATTTTTTATATTTATCAGATACTCAAAATTTTTTATATTTTCAATTGAATTCTTGTTATTTTTTTTTGTTAATTGAGTGACATGTCTTGTATTTTGTCATGTTGCCTTATTTCTTTGTCTTTATGCTTAATATAAAATGATAAAAAATATTTATCGTTTTATAATAATAAGTTTTATTAATAACAAAACATTACATTTTTAAACATATAAAGATAAGAAATCATGGTAACAAAATATTATAACAGCCATGTTATCTAGCTAACAAAAAAGAGATAACAAAATAAACAAGAGATTGGATTGAAAAATATAAAAAATTTAAATATCTAATATTAAAAAAATTTAAAAACTTAATTAAACATAGTCAAACTTAAAATTTAATTAAATTCTTTTAAATACAAATATTTTGAGACAAAATAAATAAATAAATATATTATTTAATAAATTCTGGGATATTTTAAATGTTAGTCTGCCAAATCCATTTCACCAAATTAAAAACAAATAACAATGAAATCTATCTGAAAGTTGCTTCCGTACTTTGAGTGGAAGTGGGGTCTTCCGGTCTTGCAACAATTTTAGAGTGAAAAACTTAGATTGAACTTTTGAACATACTATACCTTATTCTTCACAAATCATATCCAACATTTACCAACCCATCACGTCCATTACACTCCATCAAACCTAAAAAATATTACTTATACTTTTGGATAAATTACATTCATAACTCCTAATCTTAGGTCAAACTAAGCCTGCACCACCGTTCCTTCACTTTTCACTCTTTCGGACTTTTTTAATTTTTACTACACATTTTTTTCATTCCTAGCTAATCATAATTAACTCAATGTACAACTTTTTCATCGTATACATATTTAAATATATGAAATATGAATATGTTTTTATTAAGAATATTATAAGTTTAATTCAATCTTTCAATTTATAATATAAGGTTTGTATTTATTTAAATATTATGAATTGGTTTTATTGTTAATTAATATAAAATTTTTAATTTTTATTTTTAAAATTAATATATATATATATATATATATATATATATATATATATATATATATATATATATATATATATATATATATATTAATAGATAATCAAACAATAGTTTGATAGCGAATAAGTAATAAATTTTATTAAAAAATTCTAACTCATAACTCTTATATTATATTATTAAATACATTTTAAATCTAACACGAATTTATATATGACTTTGAAACTTCAAGTAATGTTAAATAAAAATAGGAGCTGCCTACACAACCACTGTCTACACAATGTGAGAATCCGTCCATGAATGTCAACATCCGTTTAAGGGTATGTTGTTGAAATTGGCCATGTAATTGAGGACACTAGATTAAGGACTGTTTATTTATGTCATCAAGCAGGAAGAGTTACAAGAAGAAGTGACAATGATCTGTTTATTTATGCAAAGATTGGGTAGAACCACTATGATTCTAGATCATACCAAAATCTATTCTACCATATCGGTGGGTTTATAATTCATAATGATTGGTCTCCTTGGACCTTAACATTAGTAGATTATTAAGGAGTTCGGTATCAGTTGAAGGCCCAACAGATATCCCACATCCGTTGTGGCCTTTTGCGAGCTCTGTGGAGGCGAAAAACAACAGAGACAACACATTATACAAAGACAACACAATATACATAGCATGAGCAACAAGAACACAACACATATTCAAACAATAATACACCCTAACATTCAAACAAAGCTAGAAAGCTAGAAAAGAGTAATGGAGAAAACCAACCTGGATGGATGGAGACGAAAACAAGCCGCAGCGAAAGCAGGATCTGCGCTCCTCCACGTCACGAATCAGCAGCAATAATGAAACCCAAAAGGTGGGGAACACAAGAATCAACGAAAAAGAAAGAAAGGGAAGGAAGAAGAGAGGAACTCAAACAGAAATGGGAAAGAGAGGAGAGAACTCATGAGATGTGGGGGTGGGGGTGCAGTTGTGCTAAATGAATATGAATGAGGTAAAATTAGGGTTTGAAAAATAAATTAAAAATTTGTGGTGAAAGTAATAAAGTTTTAACCTTTAACCTGAGGGTAATTTTAAGGTAATATGACTCAAGTTTAATAAGTGTTCACTTTTTTCTTATTTTTAAAAAAATATTTTATGGCTAATATTTTTATAATAGTTTTGAAAATATATGCAAGCTATTTTGATGTCTACTGGTCGCATTGAAGCTAGGAAAATAAATAAAATTTTGACCGTTAATAATTTTTTGTATTAAAGAAAAAAAGGTTTGTGAAATATGACAGAAAAGCATAACATAAATGATTGGATGATATATAATAATGGCAGTTGAACATTCTACTAAGGTGATAAGGTCATGTCTTTAATTTTTCATTTTCCCTTTGAGTTTCCAATGGAGATGTGAAACAAATGGGTTCATGGTCGGTTCCATATTTTAATCATAAGCTTTGCTTTTGCATGAGATGTGCTTTGTCTCTTCATTTATGTGTCCACCTGCACACCTCAACTATGAGCATTAAGATTTGAGAGCCAACACATGCCTTGCATCAGTTATCATCTTTCATCTTATTGGTGCTACCTTAATCATACAAAATGATGTCCTTGTCTTTTACCATTTATAAAAATTCACTTCCATGAGTTTTTTTTTTCTCAACCATTTGTGACAAAGAATTTGGAAAAGATAAGGAATGCATATTTATTGTGTACATAAAATCTGGTATTTTATCATTGGAACCAAATAAGGATAAGAATTTATATACATGTCATGATCCATTGCACTATTTTTTATGTCAAAAAGTATGCTCCTATATTAGGTTAAGTAACCTGATACGTCATTGTTAATGAATGTCTGAATTGAAAAGAAAAAGAATTGATTTTTTTATTTTATTTTATTTCTCTTTACATAGTGCTTATACCATCCTCCCCAAGTAAATGTTATGATACGTGAAACAATTTAAAGGGATACTTTGAAGAAAAATGAGAAACTTGATGAGACGAATATTACGAAGTTGCGTTGTCCAGTGTAAGATCATTATCTCATACGAGTGGGGAAGAATATGCTTTAGAAAAAGTAATCTGAAAATTGCTAAAGATAACAAAAGAAATAATAAATGTTTGTTCTCCAACATAATAGGGGTACTTTGAGTTATATAGTGTTCGATTCATCACCAACAAAAGCTGAGTTAGAAAGGGCACGAAAGATGAAAAATCATATGATCACATGTGGATTAGCACCATCAAAGGTCTCTGAAAACTTCCTACAAGCATAGTTTTTCATACAGATTCAAAACTTTTAAATCACTTGGAGAATATCTCTTGGGAAAACCATGAAACAATTTTTCTTCTTCTATCAGTTGTCATCTCTAAACTGATTTTCAAACAAAAGATAATCAATAGGACTTTGTCTTAAGATCTATGATATCTAGAAATTTATGAGAGTGGAAAAAACTTACTTCACATAGAGTTGTATACAATAGAGTAGTCAACACTATAATTTTCCATTATTCCTTTGAGATTTTCTATGAATTCAATCCCTTAACACCTCTTAACCTTATACCATTTCCAAAATTTGACTGAACGTTTATAATGATGAATTTAAGTCACAAATTACAAAAGAATTGCACACTAAAGTCAAAACTCAAATGGAAAAGGTTAATCGATATGTTAAACATATAAGGAATAAAGAAATATTAAAGGAATAAAGAAATATTAAGGTATTAATGATTATATATAAGTTTACATTTTCAATAAGTAACTATAAGCTTCGATCATAGCAAATAATATCAAGTTTTTATATATCTAACAAGTTTATCAAGTGTAAATCAATATAATATAAGATTTCTTCTAGTAAACAAACATAGTCTAACTAGCATGATTACTTGCTTCTAGTACAAATAAACATAGTCTAAGTAACACTCTGTAATAGCATGATTACATAACTAAATTTAGTATTACAATTTTGAGTATTAAGCATCAACAAGAACTTAAATATAGTTTACATTTAAAGTCATCCAAGTTTTTCATAATATTTTATAAAATATCTTTCACAATATAAAAATAATCCAACGTTGAGAGGATTGTACAAAATATAACTATATACAAACATAATTTTTATTAGTCCTTCAACAATTTCATTACTGTCCATTATTTTCACTTGTACTATCATACAAAGTATTGTTTTTTTATACTTGTTCCAAAACTGGTATAGAAAGTGCCTTTTTCTATACAGGTTAAAGTTACAACCAGTATGCAAAAATTCGTCCAAATCATCCAAAAATTCCAAAAGATCACCTTCTTTGACTAAATCAATCTCATCAAAACCTAAACTTTTTTTCTAATTCTAATTTCTTCGCAATAACTCATACACAAGTGCTCCCCCGTGGCGGCCACTGACAAAAACTCGTGAACAACCTCCATCACATACCTTAATGACTCCTTCACCAACTCCTCAACCAGTTTACCTCCAAAGGGGATGAAAAACATGTTTCCAAAGTAACACTCCATCATTGCTTCGCTTTCTTTGTCACCGTTGGTTAGTCTCTTCCTTCTATAAACCTGTTTTGGAAATAACCTGTTTACAATGCCCATTTTGGAAATAACTTGTTTACAATTTGTGTCTCTTGAAGCTCCACAAGAAAGTCGAGAAACACTCTAGCTTCATGCGCGTGAGGGACTGCATATGTTGTTGCTGCTCTACCGTGATAAATATGTGGCAAGAATGGGTGGCAGGAAATGGTGGCAAGAATGGTGGTGGACAAGAAGGAGATATAGTTGTAGAGGAAAAGAAGGTGAGAACGAGAAAGGGGAAAGAGGAGAATGAGGGTTAGGGATTTGGGACCTCTTTGTTTACAAATAAAAAATAAAAAAAAATAATTTCTATATCGATTCAAATTAAAATCAATATAGAAAGTTTTCTTATTTATTACAAAATTTTTATTGCGTCTACTTTCTATACTGGTTATAACTAGAACTTGTATAAAAAGTTTTCTTATTAATTACAAAAATGTCACCGTGTTCATTTTTGTATTGGTTATAACTAGAACCTGTATAAAAAGTTTTCTTATTTATTACAAAAATGTCATCACGTCTACTTTTTATACCTGTTATAACTACAACTGGTATAAAAAATGTTATCTTATTTTCAATTATGTCACCACACCACTTTTTATACTTGATGGATTATAATCGGTATAAATAATCACTATAAACAAATGTTTTTTGCACTAGTGCTACCTGCACCTTCTTAGGGTATTCTTCATGTCACAAAGGGTACAAGTGTCTTGATTCAAATGGTAAAATCTATTTTTAAGAATGTTATCTTTGATGAACACAATTTTCCCTTTGCCCCTCTAATCCACACTCCTTTATTGTCATCTTCACCTTCTAGGCTTCTTCCTCTTGTCATCATTCCTACTACTACTAATAATCTCACTTAGCATGCTACTCAGTTCCCCCTAGTTGTGTCACATCCCTTTGTTCCCTCTCTTCCCGAGTCTCCTTCTCCACTTTCACTTGTTTCTAACCTTCCTTTAGTGTTTGTAGCGAGTTCTTCCTCTCTTAGGCCTACTCATCCTATGCAAACACGCTCTAAATGAAGTATTGTCAAGCCTCGTTGCTTTCCTACCTTACCTTACCTTTTATTGTTGTAGAACCATCTACTATTAAACAAGTTTTCTTCTCTCCTCTTTGGAGACAAGCCATGCAATTTGAATATGATTCTTTAATGACTAATAATATGTGGCATCTAGTTTAAGCCTAAGAGTTTTTCTATGATTTTCCTAGCTTACTAGGTTTTCAAAGTATTTAACTTATCACCTATGTTTCAACTATTATGACATTCTAGTGATAACCTATTCATATGTTCATTTTGTTTAATGTTGTTTTGTTAAACTTCAAAACATATAAGATAGTGTTTAGACATTTTAGTCTTATAGACGATTTTGTCTTAATAAACTTATCTCTTGAAGATCTTTAATGAAAGCAACCTTTGCTCTTGATACGAAATGATGGAACCCTTTTCAAGAAGCTTGATGAGGAGTCCTAGAGTAGTTTTGTGGAAGACTTGAATTGATGAAAGAAGTGCTTCATAAAGAGTGACTTGGGGATAATTTCTTGAAGGAGGTTCGGCCAACCTATTAAGAGAGAGCTAAGAAGAGTCTTAGAAGAAGACAACTACTTGATCATAGAGAAAGTGAGACACCAATTTGGCAAAGTTTCACTATATTCAATTCCTATATGTTTTTACAATGGGAGGAGCTCTCCTTTTACAGGAGAAGGAGAACCCTCTAGAAAATAACGAAAAGTACTTGTATCTAAGAGGTGCTTTAAACTTCAAAAGGTTCTAGAAGCTTCTTTTGTCCAAGGAGAGTGAACAAAAGTCTTTTCTTTCACCAACTGTCTAAGGGGGGTGCGTGAGAGTCTCTCCCTTAAATGATCGGCCACGAGGAATGTTCCTTCACCCTTCCACGTCCAAGTGGCCCTTCCAAGGCCCAAAGCAAGCCTAAAGTGGCGCTAAAGTGCTCCAAGGCCCAAAACTAGCCTAATTGACAATATCTTGACAACTTTGACCTTTGCTAACAATTTGAGCCATAACTTTCTCTACAAAACTCCAAATGAGCTGAATTTTCTTTTATTGGAAAGTAGACTCAAAGGGCTTTCATTTGATTGTAAGCACATATTTTTAGACCTTTGAGCTAGATGCAATGAAATCTTCAAAATCGCCTATTTTATTAATCTCCCTAGATGGATAGGTCCTTAGCCCAAAATATAAGGCCTAAAGAAAGACACGTGTACATATTTATAAGACTTAAGAGAAGGGAAAAACAAGCTTCAACACACCATCTCCACAAGAGTAAAGTCTTTCTTCTTTTATCTCTCTAGTCATAGCTCAAGTTGTAGCTTCTTGGAAGGTTCTTCATCAAGCTCTCTAGATGCTTTTTATTGTATTATTGTATTATATATTGATTTAACATTATTTTAGTAGAAGAAAATATTCCATTTTTTTAACAAAAAACAAAGTAAAAGATAACATACGGTTAATTTGATGTGTTTTACTATAACACCAGATGTTTAACACACATAAAAAAGCTTAAAATAACATAGGTCAAATGTCATTTTTATGTAAAAAAAAATCACTTTTCATAAAATAAATATAAAATTAGTGTTTGTAGAATTAAATTTCTTTATTAGCATATTCAGTTTTAAATAAATTATAGTAGATTTAAAAATATTTGATTTACTTTTTTAGTTTATTTAAATTAAAAACGCTTTAAGATGTTAGATTAAACAAAAGGAATTTACAATTTTTTTTGTATGTTTTCGATTGAATAATCGATTATTTTTCTATATAAAGTTTTCATCGATCGAAAAGAAATATTAATGTGTCAGTCCCGTATATAATTTCTTTCTCCATGACAAGTGGTGGTTAGTCCAGAGTGAATCTTCCGTAAATGTTTTTTTAATATATGATTATAGGTATTCAAATATTAAGAATGCGATTAATTTAAATAGAGCAGAATAAAGTTAATTTAAATATTTAAATTATTTATTCAAGTTTTATTAAATGACATTTCCAACTAGAGATCTCCTTCCCTTTCATATTTAACAGTTTTAAAAAAATTATATTTGTAAGAAAAACTAGTAAATTTGAATATCCTATAGAAAGTCAATATTACTAATATAATTTTGAAAATCATATAATTATATTCAATGATATAATTAGTATAATACAAAGTACAGAAAATTGAAAAACACTCTTTAATAAACATGAACAATAAATTATTCCTAAAATCTCAAAAAATATATTGTATAAAATGAACTATAATATTCACATTTTATAATAAATTAATAATTATTCATTAATTGTTACGTTTATTAATATGATTGATTTATTACAATCAATTATATTATTAATTACTTATTATGAGATTTAAATATTTAACTATTTAATTTATATGTTTTTGGGTTACATAAATAATTTTTTTTTCTATTAGTAATAATATACTCTTTATTGTACTTTTTTCATTCTTCTTCTCTCGTTTTATTTATAACACATTTACAATTAATATTATTTTATTTTTACGAATTAAATTTGAAAAAAAAATGAAAAACACAAATTAAATTTCAGCTTATATTTTACTTATAAAACATTAGCGATATATTTTCAAATTATAAATTCTTCTATTTTGAAAATAGTTAATTAAAATATATTATTACGCATACACAAAATTTAATTTTGAATGTTATAATATGATATATAGTTTATGTATTTACAAAGACATAATTACATATATAAAGAAAATTGAATTTGTTATTGTTTTAATTGAATTGTCTGAAACCGAATCTGCTGACATGTAATATGAACAGGTGTTGTTTGGTAAATAAAATAGCAAGAGTTTGGTTGTTGGAATTGAAAAGAAAGGGTTTGTTTTGGAAAAAACTTGAGGACTCTCGTACTCTCATTTATTAATTATAATAATGAAAAGTGTACTTCCCTCGTGCATACTCATAATTGGGGTACCCCACTTTAGGGGACAGTGTTTATCAATGTGGCATTCCTGTCCTGTCCCTTTTAGGTCTCAGTCCCATTTGTTGCCCTCCAAAGTCCCACATCGGAAGCAAAAGGCATGCAATTGCCCCCTATCAGTGTGCCATATCAACACTCACATACCCATAAATAAATGAATTTAATGAAGCAATGAACCACCACCACACCATTTTCTTTGACTTCTCTCTCTCTCTCTCTCTTCTCAGGTCTGAACTCCTCTTCATCATGAGTGACTGCTGAGGTTTGAAGTCTTCAAGAAATTAAATCATTAAAACTTAGACCAATCCACACATTTGAAAGTCTCATGGTCTTTTCTGTAAAGCACACCTTATCATCACCATTACCCATACCATACCTACCTAACTCTAATTAATCACCTATTTAATTTTGCACCCACATTTGAATCTTTCAATTAATTAGGGTAACCTTTTTCATCTTTCTTCTACTTCTGTAAGTAATACTACTATGTGCAAAGATAATTCTATTATTACCATACATATATATTCAATTTATTTTTCTTATTTGTTTTTAAGAAGTATAGAACATAGAAAAAAAAGGTAAGGATAGTATCGTTTCCTTTTCTCTTTGATTGATTGATATCTATCTTCTTCTTCGGTGTCTAAAATTTTCATCTCTCTTCTTTCTGATTTCACTATGGATAAAACCCGAGAAAGAAGGAATAATACATGGAGATCCAAACAAGAAAAAACAAAACCCAATTATCCAAATTCTGTATGAGCGACCCCTTCCACCACCACCCCACCAAGAAAACAAAATAAAGGTAAAAACTATGAGGCTCTCAGAACTAAATTAACTTCCCTATATACAAAATTGAAATAAAACTTTCCAAGCCTGGACTCAGTAATAATACTAGTCTTGATCTGCATATTTTCAAGATGATGGAGATTGGTGTTGATGGGGTTGTTGGGTAGTGTGGACAAATGGATGAAACCTGGGTTTACTAAATGGGAATCCAATGGCTTTGGAGGGTGAGTCATTGTTGGTGGCAGTGCTTTTGACAATGGTCATGGCTCCTGAATTTGCATTGATGGTGGCATTAGGAGCACTCTGAGAGGAGGAAGTGGATGTGGAATTTGTGGCCACACGTTCACAAGAAGGGCACATGGTCAAAGTTGTGGCTGGTAATTGCATGTAGAATGGGTTTGAACTCTTCAAAGCCCTCAATTCTTGAAGCTCCTTGTGAAGTCTCCTATTCTCTTCCGTTAGTGTCTCACAACACCTTTTCAAGTACTCACAATCCACTTCTGTTTGCTTCAACTTCGTCCTGCATGAACACACATACAAACACATCATATTTCTAACCAATAACAAAGGTTAACATACCCTTCTGTTTACAGTTTAAGAAAAAGTATTAAAATCTGCATAGAACACAAACAGAAGGGGACTAGAACATGTACTTATGATGTCGTACCTTGCTCTTCGGTTTTGAAACCATACTTCTACTTGGCGAGGTCGTAGATTGAGTTGTTTAGCAAGAGCAAGCTTTTGTTTCTGCATCGCAAGATTACGTGTCCAACACTATTATTAGTATTAAACACCAAATCAAAAATCATTCAAAGGCTTTGTACAAATTATCATATGGTTTTATTATCCGGACCAATTTTCATATGACATGTTTCTTAAATTAGAAAAAAAAAGAAGTCAGTCGCCTATCACATAAAAATGGATCAAAAACCATGATTGAATCTCAACACTTTCTGAAACTCACAGGATTAAGAGTGTTGTGTTCTTTGAAACTCTCTTCGAGGAACGCAGATTGTTCCTTGGAGAGTCTGAGTTTCTTTCTGGCGTTGCCGCCGCTGCCGTTGTTATCATCCTCATCACTGGCTCTTGAAGAGGCCCTTTGATCATAAGCTTCACCCTCATAGTTCCTTTTATAGAAACTCCCTCCTCTGTTGTATATGCAGAGATCCATTTGAAACGACGAGGCTGCGCTGTTCGGAGATGATGACAGCGCCGCCACCTCCTCTGCCTCATCCTCCGCCTGCGGCGGCTGTGCGTTCACGTCCAAGCCCCTGGAAGAACCTCCCAACTCAGATGATAAACTCCCTGCACGTGACCACACGAGACCCGTAAGCCATCAACGAGACTCAAATAATACCAAATAAAAGGACAAAATCTTATATTCGATGGTGGAGCAGTTTATCTTCCAATCAAATTGATGTTTTAGAGTTTCATTCAGATAATCTGAAGAACGTAAATCCTTATCACACATTGCTGAAGTAAAAACTGTAAAAAAGAAACTGTACGGATAAATGTATAACACTGTATTTAAGTCTTTTTTTTTTCTTTTTTTTTTCATGGAATGAATGGAAAGGATTTGAATCTCTTGGATACGTTGTTTAAATGGAAAGGATCGTGTAAGAGACTGCAAAAAACAATCAGAAAAATTGCTTGGTGGGTAAAAGTGAAAAAGTGGGTCTTTACCGTTTTCAGAAGGAGGGTGCCATGGGAGATAGAGTTGAGGGAGAAGATCGAGCTGATGCAGAACTGGGTTGTTGTTGTTGGGTTCGGAAGGATCTTCTGTTGTATCAGTGTTGATGTTGTTGTTGCTCTTCTGCCTTGTTTCTTCTTCTTCTTCAAATTCTTCTTGTTCATCTTGCCGATCCTTTCGTGTAGTGATGACTGGCCCAATTGATAACGCGGTGCTGAAGCCTAACCCCAGTTGGTTGGAGGCTTCACGAGGCTTTTCCATGAAGCCGAGCAAAGGCCTTGAAGAGTCTCCCAAGCTCAAACCAAGTTCCATGATCTCTACTCTGCATAGGCCAAATGAAGAGAGATATAAAGAGAGAGAAAGATCTGTGGTTTGGACTGAGAATTAAGGAAGAGAAGTTTGAAAGAGAGAGTCTTTATAATAAAGAGAGATAAGAGAGAGAATAGTACGTGATCATAGGATGACCGAAATGGTCACCTTTCAAAAAAGAAATAAAAAAATGTATTTATATTTAGTGGGTCTTCTCTCTTTTTCTTTAGTGTTGAAGTTTTTGAGAATTTAAAAATAAAAAATTTAAAAACTTGTGCAAGGAAAAGGGTGTTTGACCGACAAAGGTTACCAAGGTTGACAAACACACGTGAAACCCTATTTTTAAGATATAGATACTGGTATGCTAGTCCTAGAGAGGTAGCTAGATAGAAGGGCATTAGATGATGCATGATGGGTGGTGTGAGTTAGTAGATTTTGATGGAATCAATCACACGACAACATTATTCCTCGAAAGAATTATGCTTGGCGCGTGAGCATCATGTAGGTTAGGTCTGAGCATGGGTAGTGGCATTCATTCGTTCACACATATTCATTCATTCATTCACACAGTTGGTTGGGGCTATGGCATGATGTTGTGATGAGGTTGGGATTTGGGACTGGTTTAATCTTTAGTTGTCTGAAAAGTTGTGTGGTGTTGTGTTGTGTCGTGTGTGTGGGTACATATGAGTGTGCATCAATGATATTATTCAGTCATCAATCATGATCATCATGCATTTGGCATGACTTTAGAGGGATTCTTGCCATTAAGGCTTGGCCACCCACCACCCACCTGCTCCTCTTGGGAGAGCCCACGGTGTCTGCATATTTTGCAAAGAGTGAAGTGAAGTGAACAGCGTAACGATATGTTCGGAAACGGATCAACCCATGTGGCTCTGGGAGAAAAATTTTTTTCCCGGAAAATGAGAGGGAAAATGACATTATAACGATCGTTGTTGTTTGATGGGGACATCATTACCATTTCATACACCTCTTCCTAACAATGAGGGATGGGAATAATCCTACAGTTTACACCATTCATCACACCCACACTGCCAATTAGGACTGCTGCTCAAATAGTACTACTTTTTTTTTCTCTAGGGTCTGTCAATTATTATTACTATTATAACCTTTTCTTCATTATAAAGAAAAAAATATCTTAGAACAAGTATTTTCTTATGGATTTGAGATTGTTCGTATGATAACACAAACTCAATTTTTTTGCTTTAATGATGAATATACTTTTACACATTTAAATTAATATCGATTTAGAATATATATTGTAATGTTTTTTTGTACTTCTAAACTAGATCTGCATAACATAAATTCAAATTTTAAATCTCAATTTATTAATTAAAGAAAAGTTACTGTTAATTTTTTTTAAATAATGAATAAATCTATTTATAAAATATATATTAGAGTAAAGTCTTTATTTCTATAGTGTTCATATTTGACTCATTTTTATTTAATATCAAACTTTTAACTCATCTAAGTTAAATGGAAAAACAACAAAATTAAAAAAAAAACATGTTTATCTTTTCACACTCATCTTTAATTATACATGTTCTCTTTTTTCTTTAAAAAAAATATAAATGTAAAGATTGTAGGAGATAAGTTCCTTGACGTTCTAAAGGCACGCACGCAATGAATTGTGGGAACATTTGTAACGTCATAAGTTGGTGGTGGGCACTGAAAACCCACCATATTATTAGGGCTTAACTTATATACTTTCTATTATTAATAAATGAAATTTAAGTGTATTTAATTTGATGAATTGTATTAAAATTAATACGTTGTTTTTTACCCTTATAAAGTTAGCTAACTTTTTTTTTTTTTAAAATGTTTGGTTTAGTTCTCATTTCATAAACATTTATTGTTTCTAATTGCTATTTTTAAATAGATAAACTATTTTTAAATTAAAAAAAATTGAGTAGTTACTATGGATGGAAATTAGTATGTTTATTAAATTAAACATTGGAGGGATATGTTTTGAGGTTAATTGATGATGAAAAATGAAAGTATATTTATAATAAGTTAATCAGTAATATTTGTTTTATGTTGAATTGAAGAGGGGGGACAAAGTGTGTTGATGAGTGTCGGAGAGAATATTAGGGAAATGGTATTATTGATATCTGATTCTGATATGCATTATTATTATTATTATTATTATTATTATTATTATTATTATTATTATTATTATTATTATTATTATTATTATTATTATTATTATTATTATTAAGTGAAAAGAGTGAGTGAATGTCTATTCTTTCAATGAGAGAGCAGAGGTAATTGGCCCTTTGACAGAGAGACCACTCATCCCTGACTGAACCCAATGTTCAGCACCAGTCAGAAACAATAATGCAAAGTATATGAGTCCCATATGCCATGTTTTATGCTCAACAAAAACAGAGAGAGATTAAGTTTTTTTTATCACTGTTTTGAATTTTCTGCTAGTTTTTTTTATTTGTTAGTTCTTTTATGTGTTTTTAAATAAACAGATAAATGCTGATTTAATATTTTAAAATATATTATATTTTTAATATTCAAGAGCTTATGATTAAGACCAAAAAACTAAATCAAAATTTGGACTCAAATTCCATAATTGGAGATCCTATGTCCCTATAAATATATATATAATTAAAAATAATATATAAAAAGCGTGAGTAACTAATTTTATTTTTTAAACTTAAATTCAATTATCAGAAGTAATTTTATTGTATTCGTCTTAATAATATTTTATTTTTTTCATAGAAGTTATGAATGAAAATTCTAATGTTTTATAGTATGAATTTAGATATTGATTATTTTTTCAATGATTTAGTTTGTTTTTTGTTACTATTTTATCAATTTTTTGTGTAAAGATAAAATGAATCATTAATAATCTATCATGATTTTATAATTAAATTTAACTAAATTATAATAAACAAGTGAAGCTAATGATCATTTTCTAAACTAATTTTCAGACTTTATATTTATAAAATGAAACCAGGCCTATATATATATATTATTTTAAGTTTGATGAATGATTTACATATATAATGTAAAATAAAGGCTTGATTGTGATCAGGTTCATGGGTTTTCTTTTTTAAAAAGTTATAAAAGTTCCAATATATATACATGAACATAAAATGACATAAATAGTATACCAAGTAGCTAAGTAGAAAAAGAGTGAAAACTTTACGTGTTTCAAATACAAGATGCGTATTTTTGTCACATTGTAGTGAGAATTTTCCTCAATAGTTGCAGATATTCTGGGAAAATTTTCTTATCGTTATCTTCAGACATTTCACTTTCTGGAATGACCTTCTATGCATTGGACACCAATAAATCCTCTTGAATGATCCTTTCGTTTTATCTATTTCCCTTTATTTTATCAAGGGAGAATTTTCCAATTTCTTACTCACTAATATTAGAAATGGAGTATGAAAAAAAAAAGTTGGAGATTCACATTAACAACAAATAAAACTATTTATAGCAGAGAATGAAAATATCACATTCTAAGTTAAATTAAATTTATAATCTATTTTCTAAAATGATATTAAAAATGATCTAAAACTTATTTCAGTAAGACTTATTATTTATTAAATTTAATGGTTGATCATTATGGAGGCTGAAGAACCCTTGACGCTCCTCAAATTATAAAAATATAATTCAAAATATATTCTTTTTAAAGATTTTTCATTGATTAAGTTTGCTATTATTAAATTATTATTAAATCGTTTATTATTATTTAATCTTATATTTGAGATATATAAATTAATATGATGAATGTGCTAACAAATTCACATAAAATAGAAATATATAAATTTGCAGTGAATGCAAATTTTATTAGAAGTTTTGTATAATTAAGTTTCACTTAAAATGTACACCTGTGAGGGGAAAAAAGAATTAGAATAAAGTTTTAATATTAGTATGAAAAAAAAAGGTTTAAAATGAAATTAGTATTGATTGATGAAGCATATTTTGGATGTGGAACAATATCCAAAAAAATTATTCTGAGCATGCGCTGAAATCCACTATTGATTGGAATAATTGCAAACAATTGAAATGATGGTACGTTTTTCTTTTGATGTAATAGTATTTATTGGTCACTTTGATGTTGCCACATTTAAAATGGAAACATGATGAGTTGCGTCTAAAACTGCCTACCAACTACCAAATGCAAGAAAAATAATATAACAAATGAATATATTCTTAGGCTTCAATGTCAAGTGCCCCACATTTCAATTCTTTGCAGAAACAAGTTCATCATATTGAATTATTTATACTACATTTGGTTCCTCCGACACATATCATGCTCATGTCTTCAATCAATATTGACCAAAAAGACATTTATGGAAGATAATAAGTAGTTCAGTGATCATGAATCATGATCATAACATCATCTATCCATACCCCACGCTAACATACCTTTCTTAATAATCAGAACTTGGACAACAAATACTACAAAACCCTTTTAATTCATCTAGCTTAACAAATTCTATAGTAACGTTGTTTTAGAACCCTATTTATGTAGAACATATTCTTTTTTTTAGGGTTTTAGCAATATTTTTCGTGGTATATTCGGTGTACAATCGAGTAAAATCATCTAATGTTACCTTAAAACATAGAATAAAAGCATCTAATAAAAGGAAATGTTCCAAAGCTCTTTTTTGGGGGACAAAGATAAAAACTTATTCTTTTCGAATGGATTAGTTATTTTTCGGTTAAAGCTTAAGCAACTTTCATACGGGACAATTATTATCAACCTCAAAATTCTCAAAGGAGTATTTTACACATTTATCTAATCAAGATATTATAACAATATTTTTTGAAGAGACAACTATATTAAGGTAAGAGAAATGTGTGACATGGAAAAGGAATCGGATGGGATTTAAAGGAGCAAAGGAGGGGATATTGAAAAAATCAAATAGAAATAAAACAATTAGATCATAAATAAAGAGTGGATGTAAAAAGTTAATTATAAGGAAAAGGAGAACGCGATATAAAAGTTCAAGTAATATGAGAATTTTAAGTTACTAACAAGATAAGGGAGGTCAGGAAGAAAAGTGATTTAAAAAAATATTGATTTTCTTTGCTTATAAGAAATAAATTTAGAGTGATAAAATGAGAAATATGTTATAAATTGGGAGGTACGTTTTAAGGAAGTATTGTAGGCTTTTTGTTCAGTAATAAATATAAAGTAGGAGGTATTTTTATCACTGTGAAGATAGGACATGTTCACCTATACATCATAAATAGTGGGGATGGATATTTATGTGTAGTAGGTACATGGAAGAGTTGTCATATACCATTGATTACTATGAATATTGTTGTTATAAGTGAAAAGGAAACACATATTATGCAAATAGTGTATGGTTTCAATACCAGTATATTTGAATGCTTCATTAATTGAACTAAATCTATACTTGCATGAATACATTGGATTATCAATTTGCTTCTGTTTTGGAATGTTAAATCTGATCTTTAGCACTTGATCTTATGATTCAATTTTTATTATCATTCCATGTTCATACATATTAGCACAAACTGTTGTAAATACTCTACCTATTCAATACTAACATTGTATGGTATAAAGAAAGTTGTTTTGGTTCAAAACTTGAGTGATACAGACTTAGACATCATTATGTTCAGACCATACTACACTATTTTAACATATTAAACATACTTGTATAATTTGTTATATGACCATTACTTGTAGAATTTAATTAGTGAAGTCAATAATATAATCGGTTAGGATGACAAAATCTTGTTTTATGTGCATCTAACTGCATTTCTAGTCTAATATACAAGTTTAAATTGACATTAAATACATGTTTTGAGCGACATCCATGTTATATGTTGCATATAACACAAATTCACATTGAAAACCATTGAATATAGTGCAATGTGTATTATTTTGAGACCATTTATGCACTTATAACTCTGCTTGCAACTATGCTAATAATACATCTATCATATATTCTGCTGCATAACAGACTAGTCTTATGTTGTCATACTCATTGATTAAATATGTGCTTCATCTCACATGAGTATTGAAAAATGTACTTGAATCATTGCTCTATCATGTGAAATAAGCAAATTCTGCTCTGATACAAGTCATATTACTCTAATACAATATTGTGCTGATCTTTATTTTTATTTTATTCATATATTGCTCACAAATTTCCATAGTGTTGTAACTCTTTTTGATAGGGAGAACATCACATACTTCATGGGTTTGTAAGTGGTTTTGATGTTTTAGCATATATGAATTCAATTTTACTTGCTTGTTTTGCTATTTTTTGCTAATGCCCAAAGGGGAGAGTAAATGGAAAACATTTTTTTTGTTGGTCATCATAAAAAAAAGGAGGAGATTGTTGATAGGAGGAGCTTAGCTTCTTTACATCTTAGTTTTTGATGATGATTGGTTAAATGATTAACAATGGTTTCTTGCACAACAAAATGACATAACAAATGCTTATATCTTTATCATGTTTGTGGTAGATAATTGAATCCAATGATGTTGAGTGAATAATGTCTAAAACAGATTTAAAATATTGTTTATGGTATAAATAAATTATTACATAAAGTATATAATCTATTAAATATAGCTAGAACACTTATAAAGCTTAACTGGGGCAAATCACTATGTTATAATCTGTTATATAAGTTACATAATCGAATAAAACAGAGAGCAAGCTATAATATGTTATATAAGTGAGATAATCTGTTAAGGATGGAAAATGGATGACTAATATAGTTAAGTGTTAATATAATGGATTACATAAGTTTGATAATAGATTAAAATAGAGAGCATAGTCTAATCCATTACACAAATAATCTAATTTGTTAAAAGAAGAAGTAATAGGCTTAAGAGTTTAAATAATTGATTACACACATGGAATAATTTGTTAAAACAGAAAGGAAAGCATAACAGGTTATGCAATTAACATAATCAATTATTTTGCAACAGGATTTGAAAATCTTATATATATGTGACTTGAACCTCTTTCAATAATGTTACAATTTTCAAATACTAACATTCTTGGTGAGTTCTGATTACAAGTGATTTCAAGAAACATTCTTGGAGAATCAAACCTTCATTTGATGATTACAAATCAAGGATTCTTTCAAGACTTTGGACTACATTGGTTTTGATTCAATTCGTACTTGAAGAGTAGTGTGCTAAAGATCAGGTTCATCAACAGACTGTGCATTATGTACCTATGTGGGGATAACCAGGTTTGAAGAGCTGTGATTGCTCTTGTGTTTGTAAGAGATTGAGTGTGTTCATCTCTTGTTTTATTATTTTGATTTTGAGTGGTGAGAGGAGTGCAATTGAGGGATTGACATTGTATTCTTGTATACTAAATCATTATAGTGGATTCCCTTCATCTAAGGTTGTTGAAGGAGGGCTAAATGTAGGCTTGTGATAGCCGAACCAATATAGATTGTTGTGTCTTGATCTTTTTCTCCTTCTCTTTATCTTTGTTGATTCATTTGCCTTTGATTATTGATTTCAAGTTTCAAGAACTCATGAAGATTTCAAAATGATTTTAAAAACGGCTAAAACCAATTCATCCCCCTCTTAGTTTGAGATATAAGGCTTATCTTTTCTAACATAATCCCTACAAATCTAGAAAAGGGAAAAAGAAAGAGACTCCCAAAGTTGTAGGTGCATGACCAATACTTGGTCACCTTCATTGTAGGAATGATAAAAAAAGGAACACGTGTTAGAAAAGTTCCTTTTGTATTAAGCTTTTTCATTCGTCACAATACAAGAATACACAAATTTATCATTGTACCCTTCAATCATTTATTAGAGATACATTATTCTCATATGATGTTATGAACGTGGTAAAACTCGGAGAAGCCTCTTGAAGAAGACAAAAGATTGATGAAAGTCCACAATAATGATAACTTACGAATTGGTCGACTTTATACACAAGTCATGTGAAAAGTACGAGTGATATTCTCTAACAAATGGTTTGTGTCATGGCTAAGAATGATGAAATCTGTTTTAGAATTTCTACGAGGGAAATTTTGTAAAAATGGTTTAAGGAAAACTCTGGTTACGAATGACAAGTTTTTTAAGTTTGTCCATTTGTAAGTCACCTCTCTTTTCTTAGAGTTTTTTTAGTAAACTTTCAACAATATTTCTGTCTAAAAATTTGTATGCATCATGGTAGCTACAATTTGCATGGTCAGTAGTATTAACTCACATCATCCTTTATTAAAAGTCAAAAGTTTCACCAAAATCATCCTCGCATGAAAGGGGAATTACCCATTATTAGTGCATAGCAAGAGAAAACTTTGACATCGAATAAAACAAGAAGATTCAACAACTTGATGTAAACTTCAAATATATAATACGAGAAGAGACTCAAATATAAGAAGTGGTAGCAAAGAAAAGAGTTGCACAGTGATACGACATGCAAGTAAAAGAACAAGCTTAAGTTCAGAGAAGCGAGAAGAGATAAACTTGAAATTCCTCATAATGCCTAATTTGTCAAACGGCTTTGCAAATACTAGGATCAATCCAAGACATCAAGCAATACCTTTTACCAAAGATAACAACATTACACAGGTAGAACTAATACCCTAGTACAAAAACACTGTATAACGTCGGTGTTTTTCGGCCTTTCACGTCGAATTCGAGGTCGACGTCATATCGGAAGAGTTAAATTGACGTTGAATTTAAAAAATTCGACGTTAATTTACATTAGACGTTCCTAGTAAAGCAAATTAACGTTGAATTTGTCAATAAATGATGTTATTTTTTCTTTGTTTTTTTAATTAATTGTGATCCTTTTTTACAACTCTATGAAACCTAACAAATTTCAGTTTTCGGTATTTTATAAAGCATGAACTATGAACGTGTAGTGTAGTATCAACAACAAACAACAATAACAAACAACGAAACAACAATAACAAACAACAAACAAGTTAAATCAAACAACAATAACAAACAAGTTCAACCAAACAACAACAACAAACAAGTTCAAGAAAAAAAAACAACAAACAAGTTCAACAAATAATTTCTTCAAAACAAAACCAAAAACTAACCTTCAAAAGATGAGTTCGTCAGAATAAAATATTGTCACCAGTGAAAGAGAAAGTAGAATATGCCTATGAAGGACAAAAACACGAAAATAATCGGTCAAAACAAACGAAAAGTCATACATAAAGTAGTTAATTAACATGCATTTGTATCAAATGAAAGAAAGATTACATGTGATGGTCGACAAACTTCATTCCAGAAAAGTTTGAGCAGAGGAGGGTCTCAGCGCGCTAAGATAAAGTGAATGAATTTTCAATCTCCCGCTCAAATTTTTATTGAATTCACTAACCTTTTGACGTCTAACGCTGGGGCATTCGACATTTTATATCCTTTTGACGTCAAATTCTAGGGCATTTGACGTCATACGTAAATACATTTTCACCTTCGCGCCAAGCATTTTTGCAAAATTTACCCAATAGGACGTCGGGCTTCTCAATATTCAACATCTTATAACAAATTGATGTTGAATTATAATTCTAAACGACGTCTAATAATTGCATTTATTTTCAAAAGTGTCACCCGTCATTTTTAACTGTTGGCTATTAAATGGTTGAACATTGAACGCGTGACGTTATACACTGTTTTTGCACTAGTGAGTATGAGATTGATATAGATCGTTAATGAAAAATTAAAGACCCAACCAGAGTACTAAAAGTTCACACTCAAAATTCAAATTAGGAAGCACAATAATGTCAACCACATAAGCAAAATGTTTCACAGACAAGAATTAAAACGTCACAATGACTAGATAGATGATCAATAACTGTACTCTATAAGTCCAAATTGGATTATTCCATCGATAATTGCTTGATGCAGGGTAAATCCAAACCATGAAAATGTGGGAAGTCGGTACACAAACAAGAAATTGACTGAGATGAATGTTATAGAAGGACGAGATGGGGCTGGTAGCATTAGAAATACCCCAATATTTAGCTTCTGAATTAATTTTACTGCTTTGTTTCATATTGATGGAAAAAAGTATGTACTCTTTTCCGAGCCTAGTGTTTGATTATATGCGACTACTCGATGAATTTGAGCCCAGTATTCGAATATGTGATTACTCGGTAAATATGAGCACGAGTGTTAAAAGTTATGATTATTCGGCAAATATGAGCTGTTACCAATAAGGAGAATTGGTAAATCTTGAAGAAATTTGTTTTGATGATGCTACAAGAAGTTTTAGTTGAAGAAGATATTAGAATTAGTTAAAAGCAATTTGTAGAAATTAAATGTAGTAGGAAATTCTTGTAAACCTTGTAAACTTGCATTTTTAACTGCAATAATCGATTATGGAATGGCAATAATCGATTATCACAGAGTCATACAGGAATAATCGATTATCACTTCATATAATCGATTATCACATTTTGAAAACCCTGTAACGGACTTGAATAATCGATTATCACTTACAATAATCGATTATTCGTGGCAGTTGAAACTTAACCTTAGATATTCAGTGCAGCTGGCTATATAGTGGTTTTTCTGTGAAGAAAAAAAGAAGAACTCTGAGCTTTTTGAGAATACAGTGTGTCTGAGGAAGTTCTAAAAAGCTAGTTCAAGTGCTTTGCCTGGTCTCGTGAATAGGAGAAGCTCGCGTTTCGTGTGTCGATAGTCGGAGCGGTTCTCTTCGAGTTGGCAAGGTGATCATCTTCCGGTTCGTTCGTCAAAGGAAGGTTTTATCTTTTCTTTTCTTATTGTAAATTTGCGAAACTGATTTTAGTGAAAACGTTAATCACTTTTTATAGTGATTAACAACTGGACGTAGATTCTTTTGAATCGAACCAGGATAAAAATCCAGTGTATCAATTTTTCTACTCTCTATACTCTTTACTTTTTACGCATGTTAACTGTTTGATAAATTTTCTCTAAGAAAATTGTTTTTCTAAAACGGACCATTAAAACTTGATTTGTGACCGTAACACGCTTTCCGCATTAAGTATTTTATTCCGCTGCGCGACTCTATAACGGTACCGATTGTTCCGACATGAGCATGATTGTCCAACCATGAACCTACTTGGAAAATACTCCAAGTATCTTATTAGTGTCCTACATCGAAAATACTCCAAGTATCTTATGAGTGTTAAACCATGGACCCACTTGGAAAACACTACAAGTATCTTACAAATGTCTAATTATAAACTTACTCGTAAAAAAATCCAAGTATAAATTAAATGTCAAAAGGCTTAACAACATAAGTGCCCAAGTACAATCCCACTATGAGTTAAATATAGCATAAAAAATTAAGTACAGAGTTAAAAACAACATATAAACTCATTTATTTAATAACTTGGTCAACCTTTAAAATTTATTAACTTTCGAGTTTAGAGGGCTACATACCTAGTCCAAAAAATAATATTATTACCAAGCCCAAAACAAACAATAAACATGTGATCCAAGTGTGAGATGTATATGAAATATTAACACTCTTAAAACCATGAAAAGATGATATTTGTGATACACTAGTGCAAAATGGGGTTAAGAACGCGGGTCATACGTCTCGGTTTCCAGAAAACCGAAGCATATGTAAAGGCGGTGACATTTTTGTAATTTGAACGAACTTATACGTCTCGGTTGTAAGGGAACAGAGGCATAAAAGAAAAATTACCTCGGTTAAAAGCTAAACTGAGACGTAATGTTCTTACACTTTCCACCTAAACCTGGCTATTCAGTTGACAACTTTTTGAAATTGCCATACTACCTCGGTTCTGTGACCAACCGATGTAACCAACCGAGGCATAAAGGTTCTGTGACCACCAACCGAGGCATAAAGGCCTTAGGTATCCTTTCTCGTGAGCCTTGGGTATCTCCATTCTTTTTTCTCTTCATCATGCAATGGCGGTGGCTTATTCTAATTCCTCTCAAAGATTTCAGCTTCAGCCATGGCAGCGGCTTAGTCAAATTTAGAATCCTAAACCCAACAATCATTCATTACTCCCTTTCACTTTACCAAGGCAAATGGCTTTGTCACTCGCACTCCGATTCAGATCCCATCTTCTTTGCATCGCCTCACTCCTCCCCTCTTCCCTTCACCGCCCTCCATTCCAACCCCTCGTCGCCTCGCAGGGTTCGTGGTGATCGTGCTCAACAACTTTCAAGACCAGTTGGTGTTCTACATCACTCCCACAGACGCACTTGAAAAGTACACGACCAATCCCTCCAAGGCGCGGTTCCAGTTGGGAGGCTCGGTTCTCGAAGGCAGCGTGGTTTACCCGGCGTCGAAGCCGGAGGTGGAGTTCGTCATCACCGATCTGATCACTGACATCGTGGTCCGGTATGAGGGTTCCTAGCCGAATTTGTTCAGGGAAAGGCATTTCGTGGTGGCGGAAGGGATCGTGAAACCGTTCACTGAGGAGATGAAGAAGGAGGTATTGACAAATAATGTGTCCGAGAAGGCGAGGAGATTAGAGTGTTATTTTTCTACCGTGGAGGTTCTCGCTAAGCACGATGAGAAGTATATGTCGAAAGAAGTTGCCGCTGCTATTAAGAAGAATACAAAGATTATTGAAGAAGTTGCCGCTGTTAGCGTAGCGGCGGAGATACCCAAGACCACCAGATGGATATTTACAGTATTGATCAATTTTTGAAATTACAGATAGAGTATCGTCACTTTTTAGAGATGAGGATGGATTAACTATAGGAGATGTGTTTGTGTTGGATGGTCAATTAGACATGGGGTTTATCACCATAGCCAACAAGCTCATCTCAAAAAGAAAGGTGAAATCTTTGTGTTCCCGAAAGGTTTGGTGCATTATCAGAAGAACAGTGGAGATAAGCCTGCTTCAGTGCTTTCTGCTTTCAACAACCAACTTCCTAAAACATTTTCTGTGGTTGTAGCTCTACTGCCCAAAAACCACTGTACTGCCTCGGTTCAGGTCCTAACTGAGCCAGTAGAATCCGAGATATTGCATCGGTTCACCAGGAACCAAGGCGAAATCCTACCGCTTTTTGTCCCGGCTTACAACCGAGGTAGAAGGAGATAGACTTTTTACTTCGCCTGTATATGTCTCGATTGTAGAACCGCTGTCTATGAACAAAAATAACCGTTGTCATTTTCCTAAGTGAATAATATAATCAAAATCCAGGTTATAATGAATTGAATTTAGTTGTTATATTTGGAGTTTATTTTACTTGATATTTTCTTCTACATACTAAGAAGCACACGAAATCCTATAAATACCCCTGTCACAAGTAAAAATATAATTCAATACTCATTTTTTATTCTCACACTTAGAAAATATTCTTTACTCTGTAAGTCTCAGAGCCCTTGCAAGTGCATTTTCTTCCATGTTTTCAACCAAGAACTTAGATACAAGTCGACGACATGTCCAATCACTTCAGATATATCCAACAAAACTCCTATACAAACAATAATCATATAAAAATGTTATTAAAATAGAATAAAAAACATTTAAAGACTACATCGAACTCAATGAAAAAACACACCTCACCAAAAAAAGAAGACCTATTATGAAAAATATAACATATCCAATATTAATTAAAATAAATTACAATAAACTCTGATAACATATTAAATAATTAAAAAATTTAACTAACTCAATTTTGTAAAAATAATTTAATGAAATTTACATATGATAAAATTTAATTATATTATCTAATTAATATGTCGTATTCTTTCAAACTAATACACTTTTGATCTTCAAGAATGATTATGTTGAATAGCACCATAGATTTTAGAATGAAGACTTTTATCAAAACACCATTTCATGACCTGTTCACTATGAATTAAAAAAATAAAAATATTTTATAACAATATATCAGTATACCATAGAAATGAGTGATCAACAAAATATAGTGTTCGTCGTGCAATACAAATTTGTAGTAGTAAGAACATTCCAAATATTTTAAATTACATGGCTAATTCTTTTGGTATCGTTGTTTACTCTAAAACTAATTGAATAATTATTTTTTAACTCGTATTATAATTAAATTAACTTACTAAAAGGACTGGAAAATTGAAAGATTTGACCATTCCAATTTATTAATTAAACTAGATCATTATGATTTCCCAATTAAGTAATACGAGCTTATTCTATGTTAACAATATATATAGATTACTGTAACATTTTTCTTATGTAGATCTCCGATATTAAAACCTATTTATTAATGTAGATCTCCGATAACTTATGAAATTATTTTTCTTTCAAGAAAAGTAAAAATAGTTACACTATGGTTTGATAATTTGTTGTTGTCAAGGTATCACTGTTGAGATTGGAAATGGATGGAAAGGAGAAAAGTAGTTGAAGAACTTTTTGGGTGATGCAGCAATAATTGAAGAAGCAAAGTTTTCATGTGTTGACGAAGGTGTCAAAGGTGACGGTTATCACCGCCACTAGTCTTCTTCTCCCATTAAATTCAAAAACATGAGTGCGACTAAGCAATACTACTTTGCTTCACATTATTGAATTTTAAGTCATGTCCATTTCCATGGAAAACAACATCAATTGCTTATATTAATAAATTAAATTCACCTATGTCTCTATTTTCCTTTTTTTTTCTGTTCACGTCATGAATAATGATGAAACTGTATTAGGTTTCTGTACCATCAGGGTCAAGGTTGAGTAATCCCTACTTTACCAAAAGGATTTACTCTCAAGATGGTTTAGTGATAAAATTAAGAAAAAGAGTGAGAAAAGTTGTAAATAGAGGTTATGATTTTTCCTGAGAAATTTTATTTTTTCCTTTAATGGATCATTTGTGAAAGGTTGACAGGAAGGTTCAATATAATATTATTCAAACTTGAAATTTGACACAATTTTCAATAAAAAATATTAAGTGTAAGTTTTTTTTTTTTTAATTATACGTTAATTTGATATTTAAATTTATATTTGAATTCTTAAAATTCTTCGTAAATGTGCTATATTTTTATAAAAAATAATTATGTTGTAATTTAATATTTTAAAGCTAAGTTGTTGAGTCCAGAATTGATATATATATTTCTTTGGCTTTAGAAAGGGTTTTACTCGAGGAAGGTTTTGCACGAGTGCCGTGCAGGTTAAATTGTTAATATAAATATGGTTTAATACCCTATTTTGTCCCCAGTTTCGCTCGACAATGTCAAATTAGTCCATCCTTTACCGTGCGTCAATTACGTCCTTACTTAATAAAATTTATATCCCTTCCGTTAAATTCGTACAAAGTTAACAGAAGAGAGAGAAAAATAATTAACGCCGTTTGTACGGATTTAACGGAAGGGATTTCATTGATATAAATTTTATTAAATAAGGACGTAATTGACGCACGTTTTAAAAGATGGACTAATTTGACATTGTCGAACGAAACTGGGGAGAAAATAGGGTATCAAGCCTATAAATATTGAAGCATTATCAGTTATAATTGTACTAGTTAATTATAGTTAATTATTCAGGTAGAACTGATAAGAAGTTTTAATAGTTCATTTTTAACATATATTAGGGTTTACATGTGAGTATGTTCGGTTAGTAATTAAATAACATATTAACTATTGAGAAAGATTGGGTCCATTGAATGAGTATAATATATTAGTGGTTCTATACTTACTGATAGAATTCGTGATAACATATTCATTTCATATTAAAAATTTAAGTTTAAAAAGTTAACACACAAAAAAAAGTTTAAGTTTTTTATATCTTTTGAAGCTTCAACCTCATAGTGGATGTAATTAAGTTGATGTATGATATTTTTGAATAAATATCAATGTCTATTTAATTTTGTGAGATAATTATTTACAAAAAAAATTCATATATTTCTAAGTACTCTAAGTATCTCAAATAAAGTTATAAAGTGTAGAAAAAATTGAAATAAAGATATTGTGAAAATAAATAAAAAATAAAAAACATACAGCGATGAATCTTTTAAAATTTTAGAATCCAATCTTTTTTTAGTATTTAGTATTGGCCAACACATCCCCTATAAAAAAATTATGACTTTTTGAAGTGTTTCACTGTCACAACTCTGAATATAAGACTAATAGATAATATGTGAACAGTCTAGTTATTTTATAAAACCCTAATAGTGGAAAAGAAAATGAGAAAACACAAACATTTGTGAAATACAATCAGAGAGAATGAAAGCTTGAATCCAAACGAGCGCCACAACATTAATATAGACTAAAATAGGTTGAAGATGAAACTCCATCGTTGGGAGAACTTTTGTGCAAACGAGAAAGAGAAAGCATAGGGAAGAAATTTTGCCCAAAACTATCTTGTGTTATTTCATTTATGTTTTTAAAACGAGTTTGATGTCGGACAAGGGTGTGATGTCATAAAGCCTTTTGACATAAAAAAACTTATGGCACATTGACACTAACTGATGTATGTTATAGAGGTTTTGACGAAAAATTTCATTTAAACATCTATTACGAAAGTAATCAATGTCATTTGTAATTTTAATTATAAAAATGTCGCAAGACATTTTTAACATTGATTTTTTCGAATCTAGATGTCGACTAGTTGACCTTATAAGGGTTTTTTTTTTTCGATTAATGTCTTACTTTTAATTAGTGTTGTCAAAATTGTCCACTTGACCAGACATAGCTCAGTTCACCATGAGTTGGTCACTTAGTGAGTCCACCTAACTCGACTTACTTATTAGCAAGTCCAAAAAATTTAAACAGGTTGGTTTATTGGTTAACTTAGTTACAATTTTTTTCTTCAATCCCAAAAACAATAACATTTTTTTTACTTGAAATCTATTTTTTTTTCACTTATCCATTTATAATATTACATTCTAGAATGAATAAATTCACAACATATGAGGTTTTAGGTATATGATTTTGATTTTTTCAATACAATTTAAATATTATAGGTGAGTTGGTGAGTCGGGTTCGTAATAGGCAGATTCAATTTTGGGCGTGCCAAAATTTGTATAACCCTACTCAGCTTGAACCCATGGTGGATCGGATTACTTATGATATGACAGGTAAACTCTAAAAATGAGGGGAGGGGGATGACTAGAGTTTCAAAATCTTTTTGAAATTTAGTGCTAGATGTTGCTTGTAGGGGTTAGATGGTCTAAAGACATTGTTGAACACTTAAGGATTTTTAGAAATTTAGTAAAAAGATAATAGAGAGAGAAGACCTATTTTTGTATTGGTTCACTCTTACTAAGTTACGTTTAATTCTCATTTAAGCACTCTTAAAGGGTTCCACTATCTTTGAAAAAATACAACAAGTTTTACCACTCCTGGTTTACAATGAGTATAACTATTCCTGGTATAAGATAGTCCAACTGACTATAAACATTTAACTCCCCCTAAGTTAAACAACAAAGTGTTTTAAATCACTTTTGATTATCCAAAAAACAACAAATTATTTTTTAAAACAAGTACAAAATTCAGCTCTCTTAAAATCAAGTACAAATCGAGAAGCTCTCTTAAATCAAAACAAAGTACACATGAAAAATTTGTCACAAAGAATTTTCTTTTTAAAAGAGTTAGACAACACAAGAGCAAGAAAATATTGGCAGCATAAGAGTATGTGTTGTTAATGTTCTTTGTTTTCTTCTCTTCATATGATCTTTATATAGGCAACTTTGAAAAAGATTTGTTACTAAAAAACATTGACTTTGATGTAAGTGTATAACCTTTTTGTACGGGGTAAGATGCTATGTTGCTTTTGCAAAGTCAATTATGTTGCTTCTACGGATTGGGAAAACAAAAAGCATTTATGAAATATTCTTATAATGTCTTCGTATCTCTTAAGAAACATATATAACCAACTTCCAAAGATAAAAATCTAACTCATAGAAAAACAGTTAGGTCCAACCTAGATGCATCATTAAAATCTGAAGATGTCTTAACTAAAATATAAAGATAGCAGAAACATAAGTATTAGTCTCAAAATCTCTAAACATCTAGTAACATAGGAAAAACCTTAGGAAAACACTTAGGTATAAACGAATCGTAAACCACTAAAGCATCTAGACGCATCATTGAATGACTCACCAATCAAAGCGTCTATGAGAATTATGTTAAACGCGAAAGCTATACTATACCAAATGGTAATCAATTAAACTCTCAAATGTATAAGAATGTAAAAGCGTCGAGACAATGTTTTTGATAAAATCCTTAAGTGTCTCAACTAATATTCTAAAAACATGAAAAAAACAAAACTTGTTAAACGTTCTAGCTAAATAAAGCAGAATCGCAAAAACGTTTACAAGAGATTAGACGATAATACTTTCTCACTATATCACAACTTGATAAAAGTCTCAAACGATGAAGGCATGACAAAAAAGTCTCAAACGATGAAATGGAACATATAATGTGAAACGTGTTCGTTAGAAAAACCTACATAATCTAACCAAGTTAGATGAGCTCTCACCATGAAATGACGAGTCTAGCACACACATCAAAAGAATAAAAAGTGCCTTAAAACACATAATAATATACATTCACACTAAACGTAATCCTGAAAATAACTAGCAAACACTGACTAAGAAAAAGACTCTTACAGGCTAAACGATATCACATACCAAACATACTCTCAGTCAATGATGAAAATCTCATCTTTGGAAATTCCATTAGTAAACAAAAACAATCAAATCATTAGTAAATGAGAGAAAACATAAAAACCTTGATTGTTTTGAAGAAGCATTAAATGACATTATTTAATGCTCAATGTTTAAAACTAACAAGGTAAATAAGAAAGAGGACATATATACTATATAGACATATGCTACCTTGTGCAGGATAACTACTATAAACATTCATCTGCTCTATCTTATGGGAGTAAAAAATGAACGTTAGAAAGAAGGAGATATAAGCGAAATGTTTTATTCATCAAAAGTCATGCCAAATGAACATTTAAATTTAATTTTGATAAAGTTTTGAAGAACATATACTTTTTGACAAAAAGACACCAACCTATGACTGACACCTACAATAATAGTCATGAAAATTCAGATCTCAAAACAAGCTTCATCATACAGTCATATTATCAAAAGACAAGCATCGTCTAAATGACTATATCATAAAAAGTGTATAAATAGAAGATAAGGAGAATAAAAACATGATAATGGGAAAAAAAAGAGCATAAAGAAAAATCATCATCATAATTGAGCAAGAAAATCACTTGGAGCTATTAGAGTCAAATCCTTCTCAAGCCTCATTGAAATACATGTTTATTTTTGTAAGGAGAAAAAAATAAAGTAATAGAGTAAAATAAATGGAAATACCCTTAAGCTTCATTGTGATATTAGCTTACTATTTGTAAGTAGAGAGAAAAGAGAGAAACAATGAGCAAGTCTGTAGACAATATTGTATCGAACAAATATCCTCTCTATAAGAGTAATCGTTTAAATGACTTGTAAGCAATTAGTTGATTGCAATTCGGAAGAGAACTAAAATACTTGTTGAATAACTCAGTAAAGTTAAAGGAAATCTAGGCATCGTATTATAGGAGTGGGTGTGAAACTCAACCTATCTAGGGTAACAATAGTTATTCGCTGACTGGGAATATCAGGAGTGGTAAAGAATACTGCATAACCAGGAGTAGGTGAAACTTAGTTGAGGTCACAATAACATGTGGTTATTGGGTGGACAGGGACAACCTGAAGTAGGTTAAACTCAATTAAGCAGCGTATCAAGGGATACTAGGATTGTCTAAGGATACCAGAAGTGGTGAAGAATACTGCACAATCAGGAGTGCGTTAAACTCATTCAAGGTCATAGTAACAGGTGGTTACTGTTGGACAACGACAATCATAAGTGGATTAAACTAAGCTAGATGGTGTGTCAGGGAGACACCAAGAGCATCTAGAGAAACCAGGAGTGGTGAAATATATTACGCAACCAGTAATGGGTGAAACTCAACTAGTCAGAGTAACAGTGATTAGTTACTCAGTGTGACTAGGAACACCCCGAGTGGTTAAAATACTTATATGTACTTCATTGAATATTTAATGAAACTCTCTAAGTTTATTTAGATGAGAACTAGACGTAGCTCTAACAAGTGAACCAGTATAAAAATTGTTTGTGTGTTATAGCTTTTCTCGTAAACGATTATTTCCTAAAGAAAGCAATCTCCTAACACACAAGTCTTCAACAAGCGTTATCATTCCGAAAGAGTTGCTTCATACCAAACTCTTGGAGAATGAGTTGAAGTTGATTCTATAAACCAACTAAACAAAATAGTGTTTATAAAAGAAACACAACCAACTTTCAAGTATAACTCATACCACAATTAGATTTATAGCCACAAAAAGAGTAACGAAAACACTATTCAACCCCCCTTCTAGTGTTTTTTCCGCAACTTCATGTTGTTCCTCCATTCTTCTTCTTTAGGTTTTGAAACATACACCTTTCGCTCGTCATGTGACATTAGCACCCACTGTCTAGGTACTATCATTGGGGTCTCCTTTCGTTCATGAAACAGATCTGTAAAGGTAATAATTTTGTCTTTAGGTATCCATCTAACATTGGATCCTACTTTGTTTGACAAATGTTCAATTAAGTCAACCATCAGACACAATTTGGTTTCTTCTCCTTCTTCTTCATCAGACTCAATCGAGTCTAGGTCTTCCGAAGAACTCATAAGTAATTCTTTTTATCATGTTTGGGAAAGACCACTTTCTTCTTAGATTTCTCTATATCTGGGAATTTAGACCTAAAGTGTCCATGCTATTTACTCTATAAGCACACAACTAGCCCATCTTTGCATTTATCCTTCTGCTCGTTCTTTGGTGTCGATCCAATTCATCTACCTTTAAAAAGTGTGTTTCTTCCTCGAAATAGAGTGGATCTTCTTGGAGATGAGTGATAGTTCATATTCTTCTTCTTCCTCCATAGAGTCATCATCGACATTTGACTTATTAGACAGTTCTTCCACCTTCTTGGTCGCTGAGCTTTGAGAATGATGCTTTTCTTTTTTTTTCTTAGCATCCTATCTTGTTGAAGCTCTAGCTCATGGACTTTTAGAATGGCAACAAGTTCTTCGAGACTTAAACTATCAAGATTCTTTAAAGTTGTTAACATAGTTACCTGTGACCTCGATTAAGGGAGGCTACACAAATTCTTTTTGATATGATAGAAATTTTCACATAATTACCCAAAGATTTCAATTCATTTAGAATTGTTTGGAAGCGGTTGAACATGTTTTTAATGCTTTTTGTTGTCTAGCATGCTAAATAGCTTATATTGTCTAGTGAATAGACTAAAGGAGTTTTACCACTCCTGGTATAAGATAATATAGCTAATTATAAATGTTTAACTCCCCCGAGTTAAACAACCAAGTGTTTTAAATCACTCTTGATTATCCAAAAACAACAAAAGTATTTTTAAAAACAAGTGCAAATTTAGAATCTCTCTTAGAGAGGATTTAAATCAATACAAAATATATATGAAAAACTTGTTACAAAAAATTTTCTTTTTCAAAGAGTTAGACGATGCAAGAGCAAGAGAATATTGGCAATGTAAGAGTATGTGCAATTAATATTCTCTATTTTCTTCTCTTCATGCAATCTTCTTGATATATGAAGCTCCGAAAAAGATTTGTTACATAGAAGCATTGACTTTGATGTAGGTGTGTTGTCTTTTTGTACGAAGTCAGATGCTATGTTGCTTTTGCATAGGCAATTGTGCTACTTGTACGGATTAGGTAGACACAAAGCATTGATGAAACATTCTCAAAATATCTCCGTATCTCTTAACGTTCTTCTGAATCAGTGCAGAACATTTGAATAAAGTATTTGTCCTTTATGAATTTGTACAGATAAAGAGAAACAATATAATAAACAAAAGAGTATTATTCCTACTTATGGATTTAAAACGTTAGAAGTTCATTATATTGTTTAACATAGTCCATGTACTATAACATTTATGCGGGTCTGTTTATTAAGTCGTTTAGAATACTCTATATTGGTTGCATTTAAAATATTGTCTAGATATAGATATTGTTTAGTGTGTTATCCTAGATAATCATATTGATCGATATTTTGTTAGATATTTTTGTTAAATTTTAAATAAAAAATTCTTAAACGATCTTCTCTTTAACACCTTAGTCTTTAACCATCTTAACAACGCTACTTTTAATATTTTTGTTGTAATTATTATAGTAGTATAAATTATTTATGGTTAAAGCAATCATTAATACTAACATAAAACCTGAAGACATTCAAGATAAATATTCTCTTTTTACTGGGCATAATTAGGGATGACAAAAAAATCCACGCTCGCGGATATCTGCGGATAAAATCCGCGACGGATAGTTGATACCCGCGGATATTTACTACCCGCAACCCGCGGGTAGTGGATATTTTAATACCCGCTTATAAACGGGTCGGGTGCGGATATTATACTATCCGTACCAGGATACACGCTACCCGCAAAAAATAAAAATAAAAATTTAATTTATATTTTATTAAGTTAAATTCAATTAAAATTAACATTAATTTATATTGTACAAAATTAAATTTAATTAAAATTGAATTTATATTTATATTTAATTTAATTTATATTATATTTTATATATTTTTTGTAATTCTATTTAAATTTTATTTTAATAATTTATTAAAATATATTTTTTTTAAATATCTGCGGATATCTACCGGATTTTAAAATACCCGCGAATATTTTTTAAGCGAATATCCATACAGATAGCGGATAAAATTTTTTTTTTCGAATCAGATTACGAATAGACCGTGTCCAACCCGATCCATTGTCATTCCTAAGTATAACAATGATACACTGGACATGGATTTAGGTGGCGAAAAACGAGACAAAGGATCATGTTTATAAGAAAACACGTTTAAACTTTAATATTCATCCTTATCCCACTGGATTTACTCGGTTCATATAAACTATCATTCAATACATACATTTTAAATAGTATTTATATTAAGTTATTAATTATACTTTAATTTAAACATGAAAAATATATTTAAAAATAAAAGTTAAGTATTTTATTATAGTTTTAGGTTTAGGTTTTCTATTTAATTATTTTATAATTTAAATAATTTAATTAATAATTACCTCTTATTTCTAAATGTTATAAAAAAATCAAATGTAAACAAACCATTACCTATTCTTTATCTAAAGATGGGAAGGATTCACAGTAGGCTATTTTCCATCCCTGGTTTTTGTCAAACTTTATTTCTTATTCAAAATCACATTACCATGAATCCAACAATGGACTATAGTCGATTATTTGTTTGTAATTTTGCAGCGGTCAAGATGGCCCAGGTAAAAGTCAATAGATCAGGAAGTAGGTGACAAATAAAATAATTTGTTAGTGTAATAGGTTTTAAAAGTCTACTACTTTAATTAATAATTTATATAATATAATCAAATGTGTTGAGACAAAAATGTCTTTGTTATGACACATGAACACGGTCCACCAAGTTAATATTGATTAAAATCGGAAAATGTACAAAGTTGAATGTTGTGATATAATCCAAAAAGATTTTATTTTTGACTTTTCTACATCTTGTTCTATATGTTGGTATTTGTGGTTTGAATTAGCTTTATAATTTTGGTAAATATAATTGTGCAATATTGCTTATTACTTATTATTGATCTGCTAAATAAATTATTGATAATAAATGACTAAGGATTTCTTTATTACTTTCTTTTATATTTAGCTCATTTAAAAACTTGGGAAATTAACAATTCGAAGGTAATATAATGTAACATTAAAAACACATTCTTAGAGAATTCGCTTTTATAATTCATCATTTTTTATAAGATTTTTAATCAACAAAAAAAATAATAAATGTGATTGTACTTTGGGTACTCATTTACAGATAAAATATAATGTATAGAAGTAGTTTAAAGAAATTCCATATTACAAAAGATAAACATAGTATTTCTAAAATATATCAAAAAGTTATTTTTACATTCAAAATAACATAACAAAAATTTATCTTGTGCAAACCACCAAAATTTTAAAATAATAAAATGAAGAGACTATTGGAATTATTGTTGTTTTATAGAAATATTTACTTTACTTTAGACAAAAAATTAATAATAATCCTTAGAAATTAGTCAGAGATAAATTTGGGCAAAGATTGGAGCATTGTCTTTGTCTATTTTATTGCTCTTCATTTGTGTAACTTATCTTTTTATTTTCTTCTGTATTGTTCCAATTAATAATTCAGATAGGCTAGCCAAAAAATCTGTTGGGTTCTGATCCACTTTTGCAATGCTCCGATCTATTTAAGATTCATTTAATTAAATCTGGGTTTTATTTTTATCTATATTTCATAATATTTCCAAATCAGAATTATCTTTTACTTAATAGATTTTGTACCGTATGTTTATTCGGATAACTATAGGTCAGCGGTCCATCATTGGTGGGAGTCCAAAAAACCATTGCCAACATCGGATAGTTGGTGAGTCATAGGTTGCATGGTCAATCGGTGATAGGGAGCCTGGAACAACCATAGCCGAGAGACGGTTGAGGAACCTAGTTGATTAGTCATTCACCAAGTTAATTAAGCATTGCTAAATCTATTAGATATAAAGTATGATTATCCATAATTAGATCGCTATTAAAATGCTGAATTTTTACTGATTTTGACATAAGAGTACTTTTTGTAGATAACTTCCAGGTGCGATGACGAACGACACATACGAACGGTGACACAGAGTTGGGCCTGGAGATATGACTAAAACCTTTCACCGACATACTAGATAGTAGACCGTTGAGCTAAACCCCACAACTGAAACAAATTTTAAAAATTAAAAAATCCAAATTTTTAGTCCAAATTATTTTCAGATCAAAATAATTTGAAACTAATTTTAGCTTTTTTTGGAATAGATCTTCTTCTCTGTTTCAAAATGTCAACATAAACCATAATTCTTCTTTATTGTTTCTTCTTTGCAATTCACTCAAAAATTTTAGTGTCAACCAAGGTAAATCTAATTGGTAATCTTAAATCTCTATTATACGTTTCTCTTTTTGATTTATTCTTTTGTTGCATTTTGTTCTAGAGAACACACAATGGTGCCAATGTTACACTAGTGGGTGTGGTGGGGTTCGTTAGAGATTAAGATCGAGGCCAAGGTGTTGCATGTTGGGAAGTTGATATTGAGAGTGATTGTAACTTTATTCTTTTGCTTGAATTGGATCACTTACGATATAGAATATATGTCTATTGTTTGTAGAAATAGGTATATAGAATTCCCTATGGCATTTATGGGGATAGTTGATACTGAGAGTGATTGTAACTTTATTCGATATCCATAAATAATCCAATTTCTATTTAACACAAACATAGAAAGATCATATAAACCACATTATGATCTATACATCAGAGGATATTCAACAAATGATTGACGACTTATGAAAGACTCGTATTTAGTATATCCTATTAAAGACTAACATTAGATCCAATGCACATAGATTTACAAGCGAACCTAAGAGTAATGGACCATGGTAAGTTCAATACAACCCAAACCACATATGCACATATCGTGGTATGCAAGAACTTCCCTACCCTCCGCCACCCTAGCCTAGGACTGGGCATAGTTCAATGAACTGTACTATAACTACAGTTAACCATACTATATTGTATTTAAAAACACTAAATTTGTTTTAACTAAAAACTAAATAAACTATTATACAGTACAATTAAAAGAAATTGAACTTTATACCGTTTGAGTACAGTTAACTGTGACCACAAATTTTTCTTCTAATAAAAAATTTCACCCCAAATTGAAAACCTTCGAAGCTAGGTTTTGAGAGGCTGAGAGAAATGCGAAGAGAATTCCATTCTTCCTTTGCAAAAATGCAGATTCAATGGATCAAACTACAGGATTGAAGCTGCAAAAGGGGTTGATTGAGGGGCGCGAATCCTCCAAACGAACCCTCCAACCCAACCCTACCCTTTCTCTTGTTCGCGGGTTCAGCCGGAGGACCTCGGCGATCTTGAAGATGACGACAACGACAAAGAAGAAGCACCACGTGGACCCTCTAAACCCCCTGATTAGGATGATGGACAATGGCATATTAGGTCTGGTATTGACCAAGATTGCTCCCTCGATTACGAGGTATATATACCGCTCATACCTCTTTATTCTTTTCCCCCAATAATATGTTATCATGAACTCACATTATGCAGTTATAATTTTAATTCAACCAATTTGATGATGAAAATTGCTTCTTCTTTTTTTCCCTTTTGAAAAAATAATCATTTAGACCTGCGATGAAGGAAAGCGTTTTCATTTTAATTTGGGCTTACTACCCCTCTTTTTTGTGTGTGAGGAAATTGTGTAGGAAGAAGATTTAAATATATTGAAGAGTGTGTTACTGTTACCACTTAGTCCCTCCATGGGTTCACTGTTGTTCCACCTTAACCAGTGGTCTCTAAATTTGTGGGTTTTTTTGGTTTAATGTGAAAAATTGTGTAGGAATATGAGTTTATTGAAGAGTATACTATGAAGGTGATGGACTAAGATTGTATACTTAAATTTCATATATAATGAAATACATGGATAGAATCGGATGGGGTTGTTTCATTTTAGTCAAATGGTTTTGTGTTTGAACCCATGGTATGCTTGCCTGTAGAGTAGTCCTACTCGGTTCAAGCAACTGTAGAGGATACTTGCAGTCTACACTAAATTCCTTTTATTGTTGTTGTTATCATTTTTGTAAGCAAATATATAATTAAACTTGAGAAGGTCTCTCTATTTTAAGCTGCATTGTCGAGTTGTAATGTTATTCGATGATTTAAGCTGCATTTTGTTTCTACATTGGAGTAAAAATGAGTTCTGAAATTTGATAATTGGTATGCTCTTTTTTGCTTCTCTGATTTGGAATGTTTAGGATTTATTTTTTATTAACTGAAGAAGCCATTTTCAGTGGTCGCGTTCTGTTTTCCATGAGTAATTATCTATCTGAACTTATTGATTTAAATATCGAGTGTTAACCAGGTACTGATAAGTCTGATCATTGATGTTGCTTTGGTTATCTAGTTATATGCAAATTAAACTGTTATGTATGTGCTAGTTGGGTGATGATAAAAAGGAGATGTTGTGAAGAGTAGAATGTGATATAAATGGTTAGACTTTGGGTCTGTAATGAACTAGATGATATGAACTATTAAATGCATGTGGATAATAGTTGTGTTGTGGTTAATAACTTGTAACCTTTGTTTAGATCAACATGTGTAGGTTGTTATGGTTGTGGATTTTAATGCTTCTGGTTATGATTCTTAATGTTCATTCTTACTCAATAATGTGACAGTTGTTGTTGCTGATTTTTCAAGTGCTGATTTTGCAATTGTTGATGCTGGTATTCATACACCTCTCATTTAACACATTCAGAAACCTTCACTAGATGAGGTGTTGTTGGTGCAACAGAATTGGAGAGAAATTCGTTGTTTTATAGATTAGTTTAGTTTCCTGCCTTTTAGTTTAGCTCAGCCTAGATTTATACAGTTTGTTTTTGCTGGTTTTTATATGTTTCATACTTAGTACTACTTTATGGATGTTAGGATTCAAGTTTCATTTCAGTTTCGATGTTGTTCTTTTTTTTTCTGATTTTTATGTTTTTAGCAGAAAAATGTTTAGTTCAAATGTGAGGAGTGTTATGCTGTTTTTAGCATACTGTTTTAGTTTGTTGCTTTTACTGTTTTAGTTTACCTATTTTCTGTTTTTAGTCTAGTTGCTGCCAGGGTTTAGTATTCGTGTTGATGTTTTCTGTACTAGTTTACTAAATTGTACTAGTGTAACTGAACTAAAAACTAGTTCAGTTCAATTTCTTTGAACTATTGTTTAGTTCAGTTCAGTTCACTTGAACTATTTTATAGTTAACTGCAATTATTTATAGTACAGTACACTGAACTGCATTTTGCCCACCCGTACCCTAGCCCCTCTCCCCCCCCCCCCCCCACACACACACACAACCCACCCCCCATACCGCTCTCCTTTCTCCCTTAAACTTTTCATCACTTGATATCTTAGTCTATGTGAACTAAATCATGAATGAAGTATAGGGATCTCTATTACAATCATTTAAGATTTAATTCGTTTAAACTAAAATTATAAATCAATTAAATATACAAACTAATATTCATTTTACATTTATAATAAACATTCAAATTTGACGAGAAGACAAAAAGAAAGAAGAAAAGAAACTATAAACTTTGTTTTAGCTCAAGGGAATATTTACTTATTTGAGTGAAAATATGGTTGAATCCACACTTTAAGTTGTAGTGCCATTTTTCACTTAAGCCAAAAAAGCCTTCGATTAGTGAAATATCGGTCACTTGATCGAATATAAGTTCAAAAGCTAGGTTATCAACTATATTTTCACTTGAGCCAAAATTTTGTTAAGAGTATGGTATGAATTTGTGAGACAATTCTCCACTTGAGCAAAACTATCAAAAAACCCTAACAGCGAATCAATTTTCAAATGTTTTATCCAAGGTCAATTTGTCATATACAATTTTCAAACAATTCAAAATGATCAATACGATCTATAATTTGTTTAAACATCATCCCTCCCTAGTTTCAACTCAAAATGGTCATTCAAACTCTTTTTAGATACTTTTATTCACACTGAGCTCATAAACTAACATTGAATATTTTGCTTCAAATAACTAGGACTCAATTTTACATTATCCAACATCTAAATCAACTTCATATTGATGTTGTTCAAAACATTTTAAAAGAAACATTTTTTTAACCAAAACTCAAATATCATTCAACTTTAAACATTCAAATAGTTCCCAAACAAAGCATCATCTCTACATAGAAACCAAAATTTTGTGACAAGGTCACCTTCACATCGAGATCATTTATAATAAGGTTCTATGTAAAGACATGCATTTCTTTTCTTATTTAAAAGATTTAACGCAGTTGGATTAGGAGGATTATATCTATTTATTTTTAAAATTTGGAGATCAAATTATATAAAAGTTTGAAATAGAGACAAATTCTAATTTAATATCAACATTTAAGAACTAAAAATGTATTTAATTCCTTTTCAAAATGTAAGAACATATAATAAAGTAGGTTTAATCATTCTGATAGTCCCTATTTATGTTGGGTTTTCTCAAATAGGTCCTTCTATTTTTTTGTCTCAATTGGGTCACTAAATGTGACAAATCAATGCAATTGGGTCTCTACCGTTAAATTGGTATTAACGAGGTTAAAATTTGGTTGAGTTGTCGTTGTATCCTGATTTCATTAAATTACTGTGGCAGATGGACGCCATGATACGTGGAATATGATACATTAAACAATTAAAGAAATAGGTTTCTGATAAAAATTGAAATTGGGAATCATGAAATTAGGGTTCTTCGTATTGTTGTGTTAGGGTTTCTCATAAAAATTGAAATTGGAAATTAGCGATTGTCACTACGACTGAAGGAGCATGATTTCTTCTCTGGCGAAAATTAGGGTTTTGTGTTTTGGTGTCTTGCAGGTTACTGCGATGGTGGTGGCCATGAAGCAGCTCGATTTGCGTCTTAGTTTTCTGCGATTTTGGATTAGGGATTTCTTTTGCGATTTAGAGTTCATGATTTCTTTGGTTGCAGGTTCCATATGGAGTTCATGATTTGGGAAGATGAGATGCAAGTGATTCGTGGCTTGACTGAGTTCGTTGCAGATTTTTGGAGATTTAATGGCACGAGGGTGCTGGAATTGACTTGCAGAAGAAGCTGATAGATTCTTTATTTGCTCAAAATATCTAATCTCAGTGGTCTTTTACGTTTTTAAAGCAATCTTTTTGAATTGATATAATTAGAGTAAAGTAATTATATATTGATTGGTTGAATCATTTTCACCACATATTTTCCACACAGAACAAAACTCAATCATCACTTTCTGTCTTCCTTCAACCCTAACTTCATTATCTTTTCTTCTTTCACAGTAGTACTGCTTCTCCTTCATCCCTTCTTCACTCTTCTAACAACTCTTTCCACCCTTACCATTCATCTTTGCCACTTTCTTTTCTCAACAACTGAAAACCTTTCTTTTATAGGTTGTTTGTTTCAGGATGGCAATCATGATTTATCCATGATGGTCCATGGTGGTGCGAAGATGGCACGAATGTCGAACAATCTATGAATCCTAAAATCGTTGTGTCTCCAATCTCGAACCCTCTCCAATCTTGTTCCCAATTCCGTTTTCATGAACCATAATTTCGTGATCTCCTAATTTCAATTTTTGGAAACCCTTTTTTTTTATTTTTTAATTACACATACTTCACGTAACTTGTTCTGCAACCCCCACATCAATTAATGATTTCACCTTACAGCAACAACTCAACCTAATTTTAACCTGATAATCCAATTTAACCTGCATGGATCCAATTGCATTGATTTTTCACATTTAGAAACTCAATTGAGACAAAAAGACAAAAAGAAAAGGATCTATTTGAGAAATCTGAACATAAATAGCAAATATCATAATGATTAAACCAATAAAGTATTCAAACATAACAAAATTTAGTATGTCTTAACCAATTTAAGGATTAATTTTTTTCAATTGAACTCATATTAATAACAAATATATAAATAAAGAACAAAGAATCTTTATAGTAATAAAAATTTACTCTATTGAAAAAAAATTATAAAGAATGATTAACAATTTCTCCTGATGAAATCAAATTTTGAGAAAAAATAAATTATGAAGAGAAAATTTATAAAGGACATAAAGAAGTATTTTTCACTTAGACAGAAAATTTTATAAAAAAAAAACTATTCAGAGAAGTTAAGTGGTTTACAAATTCCAGACAAATAAGGGAAACGAAAAATAATTATATTTTATATGTATGTTATTATAATTATAATTTTATATTTTGTTAACTAGTTTTATTATAATAATTTTTATATACAATTTTTAACTTAATTGAATATATTTTATCAAATGTGGGCATAAACTTATGTGCGCATTAGAAATTAATCTTAGCGATAAAAACAGTTTAAAAATTTTCAGAGATGAAATTTAAATACGTTTTTTTTATATAAACTCTGCTCAAAATTTATAATTCTAGAGGACTAATATTAAAGCTAAACACTTTTAACTGGGAAGCAATTAATGAGCAATTTCTATTTTTACAAAGTGTAACCTCAATCTAATACATACCAGATACGTTCCAATGATTACATCTATTATTTGGATGAAGTTAGCCAAAATGGGTCCCTTCTACACATTAATTTCAAGCATTAAACGAGGTATGATGGTTCGATACTGTTCGGTCCCGTTACCACCAGGAATCATAATACACATATCAAGTGTTTAGGACAGAAGCAGGGGAAGATTCAGAACACACTCAGTTAGCAAAAGGCAAGGCTGTCGGGTGCGTTGGTTTCGGACACTCAATTCTGCATAATATTAATAGCAAATAATTAATCATAATAATAATAATAATAATAATAATAATAATAATAATAATAATAATAATAATAATAATAATAATAATAATAATAATAATGTTACTACCGTGGGCGGAGTAACCAACCGAGAGTGTGCAGACGTGTCCGATCGGGACTCTCAAGTATAATATGTCCGATCGAGTTTCTTAATCTAATATGACCGATCGAGTTTCTTAGTCTAAAACTATTTGGAAACAGCGGTTGAATGCTCATGAATGTCTAATTAATGAGGTAATGGTCGTTGTCGTATATTTAAGATTAGTATTCTCTGAAATCATATAAATAGCAATCGAAAGAGAAGGTAAACTCTCTGTTTTTTTCCGGTCCCATTCAGCATAAACAAATAATAATAATAGTAATAATAATAATCCAAGTAATGGCTCATGGCTCATGGCTCATGCTCATGTATGTCCTTCTGAATTGATGGATCCGCAATGTGCAGAAGTTGCTGGCTGTACTGTTTTTGACCTTCAAAAGACCGTGGAATTATTTAGAGTACCTATCCGTGTGCTTGTGTGTGAAGTGAATGCACTGCTCTTTCTGCATTAATTGCCTTCAATCACGTCAAAACAAAACCGTTGTGGGTGGGTCTTTTTTAAATTTATGGACAATGTATGCACTGTAAGCCATTTGGTTTTTTCAATTTTATCCTTATAATTATTATTTTTTAAATTTAAATATATTATATATTAATAAAACAATTTTTTAAAAAATAGTTTGACATTAAAACATATTTAACTTTAATATTATATATTAGTAAAATAAAATTTAAATATATATATATATATAATTAAAATAATAGCACATTTTAACATTGTATATAAGTTTTGTTATTTTTCTAATTTATATTTTGTTCTTAAATTCGTGATTTTTAAATAGCACCAGTTTTTTCTATTGATTTGTTTTTGAACTAGAATTATTTAAGTAACTATATACATATAGATAAAGATGTCCTGAGTTATGAAAAATGTTTTTTTAAAGACTTATACTCTAACACATCATAATATGTTTTGATTAAGACTATGATAAGTATTGTACTTCTATAAAGTAAATTGAATCACTTCTAATTGAAAAAAGCTATCAACTCTACATGAAGTAAACATTTTCGTCTAACGATCATTTCTCAAGAAAAATTATAAATAGAAAGAAGCTTGAAGAGAAGATAAGAAGGATAATATAGACAACTTTTCAACGCTCACACAAGCTTGGTGATACCGAGTCCATATATCACCTGAAGCTAAATTTTCTACAAAAAGAACCTTAGCAAAATATCATATTTCATTGTATTGATTTTATCCTCTCCTTGAAAGTTACCATTCTGTATGTGCTCTTAACACTGATTGTGGTGTATATTCTGAAGAGAATTAAAACACTTGGTGTTTAGCTTAGTTGACATAAATAGTCTAGACAATTGTCTAGGATTGATATCAACAATGATTAGAATACTTGTATACTAGGAGTGGTTAAACTCGGACTAGTCGTGTTGGTCAAGTGAACCAATAGTGGTGAGAATATTCGTTGCAAACCAGAATAGGTAAAACTCGTGTAATCTTTTGAAAGATTAGTGGAACTCTTTAAGAGTTCTTAAGGGAGAATTGGACATAGCTCAACATTAAGTGAAACTCTTTTGAAACTCTTTAAGAGTTCTTAGTGAAACTCTTTTGTATTTTATTGTTTTTCTCTTTGATACATTTTCCGTATACACCATTTATAAAAACTATTGTCTAAACATCTTAATTGTAGGTACTACTTAAGCAATTGTGGACGAAGAGAACATACTCAATAAGAGACAAAGTGGAGACAGAAGTGACTACAAGACCAAACCATTTAGGAGTTAAGAGTGACGGACCAATAAAACATTCCTAAACATCTTATATATGAAAACTCTTTAAATACTAAGGAGGTTATCCGTAATACACTTATTAATTAATTTAAAGGTTCTCATTGATTCTACAAATATATGTTATTTTTAAAGAAACATGACCCTACGTATATTTTAGATATTTGTATTTTTAATAATAATAATAATAATAATATAAATAATTATACTATTGAGGGGTATTTTTAATAATAATAATATAATTAATTATATTATTAAGGGGTAAGAATAAGTATAAAAGAAGAACGATAGTGTAAATCGTTAATCATGTAAAATTTTAATGTAATTTCCACTAATTTAGGAATGATATCTGGACCCCTATTATAGCTGCTTTTTCGTAAACTTTTATTAAAATGTATATATTTGACTTAATTTCTTCTATTAATTAGAAAGATGAAGAGTTTGAAAACAAGTTAGGCCAACATTCAAAAGCTTTTCACAAACAAGATAAACCAAAGTCTTACTATTCCCTTGGAATTGCACCCAAGGTCTTTGAATAAACCTCCTCACTTTCCCTTTAAGCATTTTTCCCGGTGCTATCTTTTTTCCCTTTATTAGATGCTTTCTTAAAACCCATGTGTAGAAGTGACAAAAAGTAGGTCAAAACTAACCTATTGACTTGATTTTCTAATAAGAATTCGAATTGGATGAAGTTGAAAAATAAATTTTGTTATTTAGTTTTGTTAATAACATTCACAAAAAATATTTCTTTTTTCAGAAATATTTGTTTATTTTTAAACTTAATAGGTTGATAGTTAATCCATCAATATGTAATGAGTCAATCTAAATCAACATTTTTAAGATTTTCTATAAGTTGAATTAGGTTAACCCATTTATTAAGTAAGTAAATAGAACTTCTAGAATTCTATTGACTATTTTCCCAACTCTACTTATGTAATTAAAAAAATCTCATTTAATACCTGGTCTTAAACATCACAATCTAATTAATCATTGCCACAATCCTCAGTGAAATTCAAACTCTCACTGTACACCCACTAGATTACTTCAAGAATTTAATGAAAAGGTTAGTGAAAACATGTAGTTTTAATAGGTGTTACTGTTCACTTTAGAGGCTTTTCTTCAATGACGGTGCAGCCAATTGTGAGAGTAAAATAAACATGATCAAGATGGAATGATCTTCATTTTACTTTTCTTTTCTCTACTTTGTTGAAGGTGAGTAATAATTCCTTCAAGAATTTGAGGACATTTTGTGGGGACAATAGGTCATAGATGTAGAATATGGCATTGGCGTGGAGGAAACCCTATGCAACCTAAACCGCAAAAGAAAGAAAAAGGGGAAAGGCAAGACTTTAAGATTTTAATACGAGATTGTTAGTTAAAAATGGAAATAAAGAAATTGACACTGAAAGATGGTTGTTTTTTATTATTATTCCTAGGCTAGTCCGATTTTAGCCTATCCAGATCTATCTTTAAACAATTATCTAGATCGAGTTTACCCACACTCCTAGTATCTCTATACAATTCTAATATCTCTTGAATATGCTACCTTGTTGAGTAGAGCCACTTCTGGCACCTTTAGACAACTCTGGTATCCCCGAGATACATTGTCTAGTTGAGTATCACCAACTCCTGCCTGCAAGTGTTATAGTTCTCTCTAGAACATACAACAGATCCATTACGAGATATACTACAAGATACAGATGTTTAACTCTCAATGAGAGGATATGTTTACAATTACAATTTGACATTTATATAGTTACAAACTTGAGTAACTCTCTAAGATAGAATCAAAGTATTGAGGCGTAGTCTTGTAGCTTGGAGGTTGCTTCTTTTGTTGAAGAGCATCAGACGATGTAAACTTGATGAGCATAAAATTTATCTTCAATCTTCATGCTTGTGCTTGCTCCTTTTATCTTCTCTTAGTGAGGTTGTTCCTTTGTTTGAAGAAACATTAGATGATGTAATCATAAATGATATTTATTTAAAAGAATATAATTTTGTATTTTTTAACTTTTTTAAAAGTAAAAAATAACTTAGTGTCTATACTAATTTGACATAGAATAAATATTTATTTATTAAAAAATTAAAAATAATTTTATGCTTTTTTATTTTTTTTTAAAATAATATTGTATTGTGAGGGCTGATCGGCCATGAATGGATAGACGGTCACACAAATATACCCGAGGTCAAACCAGACCGGACGCCTTCAGTGAAAAGGAACACACTAAGGCAATTGGACTGAGGCATGTATGAACCAGACGGTTGTGGGTAGGACGTCTGACCTTCAATGCAAAGATTAAGGTAATTAGTACTTAAGGGTATTGGCTGAGATTGAGCCGTGATTAAAATCTCACTAATCTCAAGCTAAGGACAAAAACTATAAATACAGGTTAAAGAATAAGGAGTAAGTGATTTCATTTACTGTATATTTATTACTGTTACATTGAGCTACTGTAAGGACAATTCACTAACTTTAACATCAGAGAATCTTTGGCACCTTCGGACGTTGAAGTAAAGACGAAAGGTCAAGCGAGATACCGAACAGTTTCATTGGAGAAATTGCGTAGGTGTTTGGAGTGATTCGACCTCGTACCCGAAACAAATCTTTTATGTAATATTGTCTTTAATAATATCACAATTTAGTTAACTTTGATATTTAAAAACTAAATTTATGTTTTCTTTAATGGCAAAAGCACAAGTCAGTAATGAGTTCATGTCAAATAATTTGACATATTAACAAAACATACAAAACACAGTAAAAAGTTATCGTTCATATTTGTTTAAACATTCTAATACGATAATTTTAAAAGTATTTTTTAACTTACCTAAAGTATATATTCTTAATCAAATAATTTTTAATAAAACTCTATACCTGGCCTACTTGTAAAAATGTATGAACTAATTTGAGTTTGATAATCTATTATAGACATATATGAGACGAGACAGTTATACATATTTGCATCCCTAATCATGCTAATCTACTCTTTCTTTTCTTTATTCTATATAAGGCCTGACATCCTTAATAGAAATAAATATATCAGCTTTAATGACGTTTCAAATGTCTTAAAAAGTAAAAGAAAAGGCATTTATATAAGAAAATTAAAATAAATTATAAATAAAATAAGAGTATTGAGTCTCGCACTGTTTCCTTATTATAAACATAAAAGTATATTAGTAAAAACATGTTATAAATAATTTTTATAATTTTATTGCAAATATTTTTTATTTATTTTGTAAGTAATTTTATAATTAAGAGATGGTTAAGTTTGAAAAAAAAATCAAATAAAAAACAATTAAATTAAAAAAATATTTATTTAAAAAATAAATTAGTAAAATAATTATTTTAATTTAAGAAATAATATTTAAAGAATAAAACTGAAAAATATGAACACATAAAATAAATCCTTAAATGGGTATTATAGACTTGTTTAAAAATTATAAAAAAAAACAATACCTAATTTAAAACCGAAAGAGAGATGATTTTTTTAACATAATATAAAAAATAAGGACCATTTTTGGTAACATAAACAATCTCTTAAATCGAATAGACAGACATATGGCGAAAAGAATCTACACACAGATATGATAAGCCTAGGCCTAGTGTACTTAGGAAGACACATCTATGAAGACTTGTTAACACACTTTACCTACAAATTATTTTTTTCAGACTAAATAAATCAAAAGATGTTTTATTTCAATTATTTTGTCTGTCAATTTTTCAGAGAAACGGTATGAGAGAAACCTAAGACAAACATTTCAAAATTTAACAAAGAATTACTTTCTCTGTTTGAATATGATTGTACAAAGTTTTCCGTAAAAAATGATAAGAAAAAAAAGCTTTTCGTAATTTAAAATTCTTTTATTTATATACATTTTTTTAAACTAATATATAAATTAATTTTATTTTTTCTAAATTATTCAAATACATGCTCTATATAAAAAAAATAATATTTGGGTCTTTTGGATTTCCGGCAAGCCAATAGAAACTTAAAGAATGGCTAGTGGAACACAATCTACAGTGTTCTGTTCTGCTTCAAATGGTGCTTCAAGCGGCACGTCACATTCTCCACTAAGAAATCCATCACAAATTTTAACCTAAAGTCGATAATGTTATTTTTAGGGTTTAATGTTGTTTAAGTTCTGAAATTCAAAAGAAACTTATCAGAGTAATTCCCAACATTTTTTTAACGTATTTTTTTTTTTCATAACTCTTTTGTTGGTGGAGATTAATGAAAACTCAACTCAAGAAAGAATCTCTAAACAAAATGCTAGTCTCCCACTTTTATGATTTTTAATAAATTTCATTAGAAGAAAACTTTTAAATGAAGACCAATTTTAATGAGAAAAATATATTTAGAGACTGATTTCTTAATAAAAACTAATTTAGAGATAAATTTTTTTAACCAAAACTTTGATATTTAATATTATTTAATATTAGTGACTAATTTAGATATTAATTTATAATAAAAGTTATTTTAGCTACAAATTTAAAACCAACTATAATTTTTTGAAACTAATTTAGTTATTAATAATTTTTATCTAAATTGGTCACTAAATATTTGATAACTAAATTTTGTGATTATTCAATGATTGTTTTTAATATTTCTACTAATAAAGAAAAGAGTTTACTCAAAATAATATAGTGTGCTAGACAATATGTTTTTAGCATCAATCTATATTGAGATTTGATCTCTCCAATGAAAAAAAGAAATATCATCACAGTGGAGATTGACAAAACTTATTGAAGTGGAAACATGTCTAACAAAAATCTTTAGCAAATTATTATATGTGGTTATGTCACAATCTTTGTTAACCTCACTTGTCTTTAGAGATTACAATGGATGTTTTTTCTTTTAAATTATAGAGACTAACAATTTCTTTTTAAAAGTTACTAAGAAAAAACAAATTTATTTCAAATTATAGTAACAAGAAACAATCAGATCTATTCTTATTTACAAATTTTAGAACTTTTGTTATCGTTTTATCCTTTTCAGATGTCTCTATCATGTCATTTATTTTATCTTATATTTCTTATTCTGTTCCCTCTTTTTGTTAATTGACATTATTGTGAAAATAACATTCTTGGTCTAAATTAAACGAAAAGTTTGGCAAAGTTTGGTTGAGTTGGTGGAATTTCAATTAAATATAGCCAATAATGTTAGCTAAGGTGTGTCACCACATTCTTAATGCACAAAATCATGTAATTCAATAAGGTCAACTTATCAAGTTATCTTGTAGTTGATAAGAAAAAAGAGGGGACATTTTCACATGACTGGTTATTAATTATTAGTAAGGATTCAAGAATAAATGATAATAATTGAAGTTTTCATACATATCCACTTTTTTATGTCACTTTTACCAAAACCAATCGACACTTCAGAATGCATGACCTTGTGTTCTGCAATGAAATTAAGTTCTGGATTGGAAAGCTCTCGATGAAGGCTGTTGTTTTTTCTTTTACTGGGTTTTGACAAGGAATATCAGTTTGCAAAGCTATGAAATGCATGTTTGAATACTTATTATATCAAAAGTAGTGCCTGTTTGAAAGACACATATAGATTAACTTCAATTCATTTCTGAAGTATTTTTTTTATTTATTAAATAAATAGGTTAAAAAGTTTTAATCTTAAAAATTCTCCACATAAATTAGGTTAAGTTCATCGGTAAAGGATGTTTAGATTCACTGTAACATTAAACAATATTTTAATTAACTTTTAAATATCTTAATTGCATGATTTTTTAAAATTTAAATTAAAAATTTATCTCTAAACTTTTTACATTAATTATAAATTAGTTATTAATTACTTTTATTATTTACAACTTAATCATGAGATTTGTGACAAAATCTTAGGTTCATGATGAATGATGGGTTTTCATACTCATTTATGCATAAAATTAGAGAAATATGTTTGAGATATTTGGTGAATTGAAACGAACGAAATAGAAGGGAATGAACCAATTAAACATACAAACAAAACACAGATTAAAAGGGGAAAACACATAACCATGAATGTGAATCAAGTTATGAATGTGAGTGGAAAAAAAGTGAGAATCAAATGGACGAGTGGAATTGATAGATGAAGCCATGCCACTTGGAAATAATGTCAAGATTAGTGAAGAAAAGTCGTCACTTGATTTAAACACTCAAGATAAGACCTAGGAGAGAGGTTGGGCACTCTCCTGTCTCATAGAAAGGTGCAAAGAAATTATCAATTCAATATTATCAAATCTGTTTCACAAACAAAGACAATCCATATTTATAGTGGAGGGTCAACTGACCTAGAATTAGGCCACACTAAGCAAGGTTTAACTATTAATTAATATGTACTAATAGAAGAAAAGTAAAGCAATACGTGCTACCCTTATAGAACGCATACACGCTCGTTGGGAGTCATTCTCAAAGTTGGGCATCACTTTCTAGCAGAGGAAAACAATTGGCCACTGGGTTCGGCCTCGTCGGGCGCCCTTTTGTCATTGCGAGACATGGCCATTGGCCACCACTTATTCTACAACTTCTTGTTAGCCACTGACATGGATGGCGTTTGATGCAAATTCTCCACACTAGGTGTGAATTGCCCCTACAAATATTGCATTGGGTGTCACTCCCTTTCATGTGCTTCCTTCAATGATGTTAAACCAATCTTTTGGACTTGATTAGGCTCTAATCGTCCAACTCAACCCAACCTAACTTGGACTCACCTTAATCTTGCATCACTTATAAGCTTAGTTTGCGTTAGCATTTGTTAACTTAGATTCAACTTGATTTATACTCAACATAACATTGGCTTAACCATGATCCAACTTGACCAAACATGACTTGAGCTCAACATGGTTCAAATCATCCTAACATGAGCCTAACACAAACTAATTTATACTTGCGCTGAAAAATTCTTGCTTGAATTTGACCAAAACCTAACTCAACCTTCCGTGAATAAGGTTGAACTTGATTTGAGCTTACTCAACTTAGTATAACTTGAACTCAACTTTACTTGGTCTAACCTCATATCAAGCTAATTTGACCCAACCTTGCTTTAGCTTAATTTGGATAACCCAACTAAGGCCAAAAAAAACTGACTCAACTTGACCTAATATCATATTGCTCAATGTTGGTTTAACCTAGGTCAGGTTTATCTTAACCCAATCTAACATAGGTTAATCTAGATATAGCCCAATAATGGCCCGACTCAACTTAACACAACATGAGCCCAACCTAACTTGACTTGGACTTGACTTGGACTTGACTTGGACTTGACTTGGACTTGACCTAATATTACCATACTGAATTGGGCCCTATGTAGCTTGACCTAGACCTGGTTTGACTCCACATGACCTAAGCCTAGCTTGACATGGCCTACTATAGTCCACTTTGACTTGACCTAACCTGAGTCGAGTTCATCCTAACCCAAACTAGGATTATCTCAACCTAACTCGAGATTAACTTGAGTCTAACCTAACTTAGCTTGACTTGAACTTTACCTTACTCAACCTAACAATGACTTGATTTAACTTAACCTAACTTGAACCAATCTCGACCAACTTAACAAGGTCCTAACCCGACTTGACCTTTTAGGTCGATATTTTTCATTTTTATTCTTAAATGACTATTAATTAGGATTATTTTGACCTCATTTTGTGTTGACTTTTTAGTTCAGTAAACTATTTTTATTTGTGGCTTGATATTATGATATTTTTGGTACTTTATCCACATGAAGTTTTAAAATTATGTAATACAATTGTTGGAAGTCCCACATTAACTAGAGAAAAAACCAATTTAAAATATATATAAATGGGTGCAAACCTCACCTTACAAGTTAATTTTTTGTGAGGGTTGAGTTAAGTTTGTAACATCCCAATTTCTCACATTGGATAATTCATAATTTATATATTGTAACATTACATTTACGGTAACATCCCGTAATCTCACCCTTTAAAATTTCCTAGTTGATATAAGTCTATACATGTAAAAATGTTCTAATTATAGTTCTTCTACTTCTCCCTTCCTTGGCACTGAGTGAGGCAACATTCCTTCATCTGCTCCCGTATAACGAATTATACGATCATCGCACATACCCAAACACAAACAAGTAGGGTGAGCTAACATGCAACCAATCATTTATGAAACATGCATGCAAACCTCATATAATAATTATGTCATACATACTCATACCATCATACAACAATCACATCATACAAACACAAACAAGTAGGGTGAGCTAACATGCAACAAATCATTTATAAAACATATATAATTACCTTGATATAAACATCATATAATAATTATGTTCGACACTCTCATACCACAATTCCTATTAGACACTCGTCTCACAATACCCAATAGACACCACAATACCCAATAGACACTCATCCGGATGATACGTTGATGAGCGGTCACGGGAAGTTATGCACTTGTAATGACTTCTACTTCTTCTTTTTTTTTAATATACTTTCAAAATACTTCATACCATTTACAAGGTTAATCCCCTCACTATGTCCAAAACCGGCACATAGACCAGGACCTCCTGCTCCTCTCACCACATAATTCATCCCTCTCTACTTGAGACTAGATGATTATTAGAGTATCAGGATAACCTCCAACTACGGGACCCTCAACATCAACATATACACAAATACCATAACATTTATTTAATCTCTCCACAAGACTCATACCATACTAATATTCCTCAACTCACATTATATCCTTACAAAATCTCCCCATACTACCCATAACATGTTCAGATGCATAAATTCAAATGCAGTATAATAAAATGCAATTATCACAATTATAATTCATAATTCCATATCTACCACAAAAATGAATTCATCAGACATTTCCATTCCAACAAGATATATTGCACAATATTTTAATAGTACAAAATCTGTTCAATAAGATTTAAGTTAAAAACTTGTCGAGTAGACTTCCAGGAAAGAGAGGTGCGTCACAATGGACAACTTAAGTACCAAATCTTTCCTTAGCCAAAGTGTTCCTCAACTAGTTTTTAACAAATTTCTTATTTACAGATTCAAAACAACAGCATATAATATTAACACCGAATTTCAATATAGATAAACATACAGTAAGCATTAACAGTATTCATACATAATTTCAAGATATGAATAGTAATAAAATAATACTAAGTCATAATATAAAAGCATAGAAATACTAAATCATAATATAAAAGCATAGAAAAGTTAGCTCCCCTACCTCTATTCCAGACGTCTCTTGCTCTGAATTTATTTCTCCGAAACCTTTCAGAACCTCTACCCTTCTTGCAACTAAAAATTTCTCTCTAACTTTCTCTCACTTGATTTCTCTTCTCTTGGTGCAGAATAATCTTCCCTCCCATGGTTATTTATAGTAAAAAAAAATTTACTATTCATTAATATTTTAATATTATTTATTATTTTAATATTATTTAAAAATAATATTTCAATCATTTTCTCACCAAATCTGATCCTAATTTCTACCTACTACTTTCTTCCATGCTAAGAAATCCAAATGCTGAAAATTTATTTTTACTATTCACTTTTTACTATTTACTATTTACTTTTTACTATTTACTATTTACTTTTTACTATTCAATTTAAAAAAATTTACTAAATAAGTTACCAAAAATTTGAACCTCTCCTTCTAAAATTACTATAATTTTATATCCAAAATTTACATTTTTCTATCCATTAAAATTATTATTACTAATAAAATACTAAAATTTACTACTATAAATATATATATATATATATATAGATTTTTTTTTATGGGTCTTACATTCTCCCCAACAACAAAAATTTTCGTCCTCGAAAATTCAAAAATAAAAATTTTTAATTTAATACTCATCTGAACGCATTCAACTAGAAAAGTCTCACACTCATAACCTGAATCATTTCTCTACTTATTTTGTGCATAAAATTTCTAGCATCTCAAATTGAAATGTACTCACAAAAATTAAAATCATAAACCTTCCAAACACTCTTACTTTAGCCCTATCACAACCATCATTAAACCTACCTCAATTATAATGTGTTTCCCGAGATCAAAACCATATCCCAAGGATATTTAGTGTTAACTAAATCTAAAATTTTTTTTTTTTATCTTATGCGAATTAAAAGTAATTATCAACAAGTTCACTCATACACATCACTGGATAGAGATCAAGGTGCGACATCACCATTGAGGTTTGAATACTACCATATAACTATGCCTGATGAAATTGCTCCAATTACAACCTACAACTTCTTAATTATTCCTAATTCCCTAATCACATTAGTGTTGCAACCCTCCTTTTTATCTATTTCCAAACTCTTCTTCTTCCTTATCTTGCCATATTCATAATAATATCAATTCCACCTACACTACCTCTACTAACTTTAACATTCCAAAATCAATAAAATTTACAACCATAAATCATGACATTTTAATCCTATCCTAAAAATACCAAATATTTTGCATAAGCCGAAAGCCAAAATTTTCGTACCTGGATTTTCTCCACTACTCCTCATACCAAAATCACATATTCTCAAATCTTATCTCTAATGTATTTACTGAAAAAAATCTAACCATCTCCTTTTAATCATCCATTTAGCTTAGAATTCTTCCAATACTTCATTCTTCTCTAAAGACCTCGTGTTCTCTTAACTTATAAATTTCTCCTCCTATTAAACTTTCTCTCAATCCTCTTTATGCCTTATACAACTTCTTATTTACTCTTCTTCGTCTAATATTTGATTTATTCTTAATCTACTTCAGTATTCCTATCCCTTTTTATTTTAAGCTTTATCTTCAAATCTTCATCTATTTTCTTTCTTCAGATTCCAATCATCACTGATACATCAATCCATGTTACCAATCTCACACAATGCCACTCTGTTTCTCATCAATACTTCCTTCTCTTCTGACTTCTAACGTTGCTGATATACTAAACCAAACTGATTTCTCAAACCTTGCCACATTCATGCTTATCCAAAGCTTCTCTTAATCTAGCCTTTGAACTCAACTCCTTTTTGTGAAACGTAAGATATCTCATCTATTAATTTTGTTCTAGAAACTTCTAAAAATTTACTTCTAAACACCAACATCTTCACTCATCCTTTGAAACTTAAACTCTAGTATTATATCTCCCTATCAAGGCTTTAACTAATTCTAATATATTTCCTCAAACCCTCATAATTAAGAAAGGAAAATCATCTATGGTAAAAGTCATGGTAGTTAGACACAATACTCTACTATCTAGATTTAGAGGAAATGGTAAATTATACCATTTAGACTCAATTCTTCACAGAGAAGACACGGAAGACCCACAACACAGAGGTCATCCTAAGGACGAACTGCTCTGATACCATTAATGTAACATCCCAATTTCTCACATTGGATAATTCATAATTTATATATTGTAACATTACATTTACGGTAACATCCCGTAATCTCACCCTTTAAAATTTCCTAGTTGATATAAGTCTATACATGTAAAAATGTTCTAATTATAGTTCTTCTACTTCTCCCTTCCTTGGCACTGAGTGAGGCAACATTCCTTCATCTGCTCCCGTATAACGAATTATACGATCATCGCACATACCCAAACACAAACAAGTAGGGTGAGCTAACATGCAACCAATCATTTATGAAACATGCATGCAAACCTCATATAATAATTATGTCATACATACTCATACCATCATACAACAATCACATCATACAAACACAAACAAGTAGGGTGAGCTAACATGCAACAAATCATTTATAAAACATATATAATTACCTTGATATAAACATCATATAATAATTATGTTCGACACTCTCATACCACAATTCCTATTAGACACTCGTCTCACAATACCCAATAGACACCACAATACCCAATAGACACTCATCCGGATGATACGTTGATGAGCGGTCACGGGAAGTTATGCACTTGTAATGACTTCTACTTCTTCTTTTTTTTTAATATACTTTCAAAATACTTCATACCATTTACAAGGTTAATCCCCTCACTATGTCCAAAACCGGCACATAGACCAGGACCTCCTGCTCCTCTCACCACATAATTCATCCCTCTCTACTTGAGACTAGATGATTATTAGAGTATCAGGATAACCTCCAACTACGGGACCCTCAACATCAACATATACACAAATACCATAACATTTATTTAATCTCTCCACAAGACTCATACCATACTAATATTCCTCAACTCACATTATATCCTTACAAAATCTCCCCATACTACCCATAACATGTTCAGATGCATAAATTCAAATGCAGTATAATAAAATGCAATTATCACAATTATAATTCATAATTCCATATCTACCACAAAAATGAATTCATCAGACATTTCCATTCCAACAAGATATATTGCACAATATTTTAATAGTACAAAATCTGTTCAATAAGATTTAAGTTAAAAACTTGTCGAGTAGACTTCCAGGAAAGAGAGGTGCGTCACAATGGACAACTTAAGTACCAAATCTTTCCTTAGCCAAAGTGTTCCTCAACTAGTTTTTAACAAATTTCTTATTTACAGATTCAAAACAACAGCATATAATATTAACACCGAATTTCAATATAGATAAACATACAGTAAGCATTAACAGTATTCATACATAATTTCAAGATATGAATAGTAATAAAATAATACTAAGTCATAATATAAAAGCATAGAAATACTAAATCATAATATAAAAGCATAGAAAAGTTAGCTCCCCTACCTCTATTCCAGACGTCTCTTGCTCTGAATTTATTTCTCCGAAACCTTTCAGAACCTCTACCCTTCTTGCAACTAAAAATTTCTCTCTAACTTTCTCTCACTTGATTTCTCTTCTCTTGGTGCAGAATAATCTTCCCTCCCATGGTTATTTATAGTAAAAAAAAATTTACTATTCATTAATATTTTAATATTATTTATTATTTTAATATTATTTAAAAATAATATTTCAATCATTTTCTCACCAAATCTGATCCTAATTTCTACCTACTACTTTCTTCCATGCTAAGAAATCCAAATGCTGAAAATTTATTTTTACTATTCACTTTTTACTATTTACTATTTACTTTTTACTATTTACTATTTACTTTTTACTATTCAATTTAAAAAAATTTACTAAATAAGTTACCAAAAATTTGAACCTCTCCTTCTAAAATTACTATAATTTTATATCCAAAATTTACATTTTTCTATCCATTAAAATTATTATTACTAATAAAATACTAAAATTTACTACTATAAATATATATATATATATATATATATATATAGATTTTTTTTTTATGGGTCTTACAAAGTTTAAAGTCGACTTCTTAATAATGTATACATCAATATCCACATATTAAACTAGGCTTAAAGTCCTCTAGGGTTTCTTTCCATCTTAATTAGTTTAATACATGTATATTAATTTATACATTATGAAAAGTGAACTTTAAGCCTAAATCAACCCTAGAGAACCGGTTTATAAGGTGAGATTCGCTACCCATATATTATAAATTAGTCTTATCTCTAGTCGATGTGAGACTTCAAACATAAATAACAGTGTAAAAAGTATAATAATTATAAAGATAGTCAAAAAAGTTATTTTAATAAATAGAATTTTTCATTTTACTACTAATTTTCTTTTTTAGTTTCCCTAATTTTTTAAATTAAAATAACTATGTTGTCTTTTATTTTAGATATTAAAATAAATTTAATTGCTTTTCAATTTAAATTCATGTTTATATATAGTAAGAAAAGGACACACATATATTTTCACTAATAATAATAATAAAATATTCATGAAAACGGTTACTTGTAGATATGGTTTTAGTCAAAAAAATTATTTTAATAAATAGGATTTTTCATTTTACTACTAATTTTCTTTTTTAGTTTCACTCATTTTTTAAATTAAAATAATGTCTTTTATTTTATATATTAAAATAAATTTAACTGCTTTTCAATTTAAATTCATGTTTATATATAGTAAGAAAATGACACACATATATTTTCACTAATAATAATAATAAAATATTCATGAAAATCGTTACATGCTTGTAGATATGGTTTTAGTCAAAAAAATTATTTTAATAAATAGGATTTTTCATTTTACTACTAATTTTCTTTTTTAGTTTCACTCATTTTTTAAATTAAAATAACTATGTTGTCTTTAGTTTTAGATATTAAAATAAGTTTAACTGCTTTTCAATTTAAATTCATGTTTATATATAGTAAGAAAAGGACACACATATATTTTCACTAATAATAATAATAAAATATTCATGAAAATGGTTACATTAAATGCTTGTAGATATGATTTTAGTCAAAAAAATTATTACAATAAATAGGATTTTTCATTTTACTACTAATTTTCTTTTTTAGTTTAACTCACTCTTTAAAGTAAAATAATGTCTTTTATTTTAGATATTAAAATAAATTTAACTGCTTTTCAATTTAAATTCATGTTTATATATAGTAAGAAAAGGACAAACATATATTTTCACTAATAATAATAATAAAATAGTCATGAAAACGGTTACATGCTTGTAGATATGGTTTTAGTCAAAAAAATTATTTTAATAAATAGGATTTTTCAGTTTACTACTAATTTTCTTTTTTAGTTTCACTCATTTTTTAAATTAAAATAACTATGTTGTCTTTTATTTTAGATATTAAAATAAGTTTAACTGTTTTTCAATTTAAATTCATGTTTATATATAGTAAGAAAAGGACACACATATATTTTCACTAATAATAATAATAAAATATTCATGAAAACGGTTACATTAAATGCTTGTAGATACGGTTTTAGTGAAAAAAATTATTTTATTAAATAGGATTTTTCATTTTACTACTAATTTTCTTTTTTAGTTTCACTCATTTTTTAAATTAAAAAAACTGTTGTCTTTTATTTTAGATATTAAAATAAATTTAACTGCTTTTCAATTTAAATTCATGTTTATATATAGTAAGAAAAGGACACACATATATTTTCACTAATAATAATAATAAAATATTCATGAAAACCGTTACATTAAATGCTTGTAGATATGGTTATAGTCAAAAAAATTATTTGAATAAATAGGATTTTTCATTTTACTACTAATTTTCTTTTTTAGTTTCACTCACTTTTTAAATTAAAAAAACTATGTTGTCTTTTATTTTAGATATTAAAATAAATTTAACTGCTTTTCAATTTAAATTCATGTTTATATATAGTAAGAAAAGGACACATATATTTTCACTAATAATAATAATAAAATATTCATGAAAACGGTTACATTAAATGCTTGTAGATATGGTTATAGTCAAAAAAATTATTTTAATAAATAGGATTTTTCATTTTACTACTAATTTTCTTTTTTAGTTTCACTCATTTTTTAAATTAAAATAATGTCTTTTATTTTAGATATTAAAATAAATTTAACTGCTTTTCAATTTAAATTCATGTTTATATATAGTAAGAAGAGGACACACATATATTTTCACTAATAATAATAATAAAATATTCATGAAAACGGTTCCTTGCTTGTAGATATGGTTTTAGTCAAAAAAGTTATTTTAATAAATAGGATTTTTCATTTTACTACTAATTTTCTTTTTTAGTTTCACTCATTTTTTAAATTAAAATAACTATGTTGTCTTTTATTTTAGATATTAAAATAAGTTTAACTGCTTTTCAATTTAAATTCATGTTTATATATAGTAAGAAAAGGACACACATATATTTTCACTAATAATAATAATAAAATGTTCATGAAAACGGTTACATTAAATGCTTGTAGATATGGTTTTAGTCAAAAAAATTATTTTAATAAATAGGATTTTTCATTTTACTACTAATTTTCTTTTTTAGTTTCACTCATTTTTTAAATTAAAATAACTATGTTGTCTTTTATTTTAGATATTAAAATAAATTTAACTGCTTTTCAATTTAAATTCATGTTTGTATATAGTAAGAAAAGGACACATATATTTTCACTAATAATAATAATAAAATATTCATGAAAACGGTTACATTAAATGCTTGTAGATATGGTTTTAGTCAAAAAAATTATTTTAATAATAGGATTTTTCATTTTACTAGTAATTTTCTTTTTTAGTTTCACTCATTTTTTAAATTAAAATAACTATGTTGTCTTTTATTTTAGATATTAAAATAAGTTTAACTGCTTTTCAATTTTAATTCATGTTTATATATAATAAGAAAAGGACACACGTATATTTTCACTAATAATAATAATAAAATATTCATGAAAACGGTTACATTAAATGCTTGTAGATATGGTTTTAGTCAAAAAAATTATTTTAATAAATAGGATTTTTCATATTACTACTAATTTTCTTTTTTAGTTTCACTCTTTTTTTAAATTAAAATAACTATGTTGTCTTTTATTTTAGATATTAAAATAAGTTTAACTGCTTTTCAATTTAAATTCATGTTTATATATAGTAAGAAAATGACACACATATATTTTCACTAATAATAATAATAAAATGTTCATGAAAGCATTTACATTAAATGCTTGTAGATATGGTTTTAGTCAAAAAAATTATTTTAATAAATGGGATTTTTCATTTTACTACTAATTTTCTTTTTTAGTTTCACTCATTTTTTAAATTAAAATAACTATGTTGTCTTTTATTTTAGATATTAAAATAAATTTAACTGCTTTTCAATTTAAATTCATTTTTATATATAGTAAGAAAAGGACACATATATTTTCACTAATAATAATAATAAAATATTCATGAAAACGGTTACATTAAATGCTTGTAGATATGGTTTTAGTCAAAAAATTATTTTAATAAATAGGATTTTTCATTTTACTACTAATTTTCTTTTTTAGTTTCACTCATTTTTTAAATTAAAATAATCTCTTTTATTTTAGATATTAAAATAAATTTAACTGCTTTTCAATTTAAATTCATGTTTATATATAGTAAGAAAAGGACACACATATATTTTCACTAATAATAATAATAAAATATTCATGAAAACGGTTACATTAAATGCTTGTAGATATGGTTATAGTCAAAAAAATTATTTTAATAAATAGGATTTTTCATTTTACTACTAATTTTCTTTTTTAGTTTCACTCATTTTTTAAATTAAAATAATGTCTTTTATTTTAGATATTAAAATAAATTTAACTGCTTTTCAATTTAAATTCATGTTTATATATAGTAAGAAGAGGACACACATATATTTTCACTAATAATAATAATAAAATATTCATGAAAACGGTTCCTTGCTTGTAGATATGGTTTTAGTCAAAAAAGTTATTTTAATAAATAGGATTTTTCATTTTACTACTAATTTTCTTTTTTAGTTTCACTCATTTTTTAAATTAAAATAACTATGTTGTCTTTTATTTTAGATATTAAAATAAGTTTAACTGCTTTTCAATTTAAATTCATGTTTATATATAGTAAGAAAAGGACACACATATATTTTCACTAATAATAATAATAAAATGTTCATGAAAACGGTTACATTAAATGCTTGTAGATATGGTTTTAGTCAAAAAAATTATTTTAATAAATAGGATTTTTCATTTTACTACTAATTTTCTTTTTTAGTTTCACTCATTTTTTAAATTAAAATAACTATGTTGTCTTTTATTTTAGATATTAAAATAAATTTAACTGCTTTTCAATTTAAATTCATGTTTGTATATAGTAAGAAAAGGACACATATATTTTCACTAATAATAATAATAAAATATTCATGAAAACGGTTACATTAAATGCTTGTAGATATGGTTTTAGTCAAAAAAATTATTTTAATAAATAGGATTTTTCATTTTACTAGTAATTTTCTTTTTTAGTTTCACTCATTTTTTAAATTAAAATAACTATGTTGTCTTTTATTTTAGATATTAAAATAAGTTTAACTGCTTTTCAATTTTAATTCATGTTTATATATAATAAGAAAAGGACACACGTATATTTTCACTAATAATAATAATAAAATATTCATGAAAACGGTTACATTAAATGCTTGTAGATATGGTTTTAGTCAAAAAAATTATTTTAATAAATAGGATTTTTCATATTACTACTAATTTTCTTTTTTAGTTTCACTCATTTTTTAAATTAAAATAACTATGTTGTCTTTTATTTTAGATATTAAAATAAGTTTAACTGCTTTTCAATTTAAATTCATGTTTATATATAGTAAGAAAATGACACACATATATTTTCACTAATAATAATAATAAAATGTTCATGAAAGCATTTACATTAAATGCTTGTAGATATGGTTTTAGTCAAAAAAATTATTTTAATAAATGGGATTTTTCATTTTACTACTAATTTTCTTTTTTAGTTTCACTCATTTTTTAAATTAAAATAACTATGTTGTCTTTTATTTTAGATATTAAAATAAATTTAACTGCTTTTCAATTTAAATTCATTTTTATATATAGTAAGAAAAGGACACATATATTTTCACTAATAATAATAATAAAATATTCATGAAAACGGTTACATTAAATGCTTGTAGATATGGTTTTAGTCAAAAAAATTATTTTAATAAATAGGATTTTTCATTTTACTACTAATTTTCTTTTTTAGTTTCACTCATTTTTTAAATTAAAATAATCTCTTTTATTTTAGATATTAAAATAAATTTAACTGCTTTTCAATTTAAATTCATGTTTATATATAGTAAGAAAAGGACACACATATATTTTCACTAATAATAATACTAAAATATTCATGAAAACGGTTACATGCTTGTAGATATGGTTTTAGTCAAAAAAAATTATTTTAATAAATAGGATTTTTCATTTTACTACTAATTTTCTTTTTTAGTTTCACTCATTTTTTAAATTAAAATAACTATGTTGTCTTTTATTTTAGATATTAAAATAAGTTTAACTGCTTTTCAATTTAAATTCATGTTTATATATAGTAAGAAAAGGACACACATATATTTTCACTAATAATAATAATAAAATATTCATGAAAACGGTTACATGTTTGAAGATATGGTTTTAGTGAAAAAAATTATTTTAATAAATAGGATTTTTCATTTTACTACTAATTTTCTTTTTTAGTTTCACTCATTTTTTAAATTAAAATAACTATGTTGTCTTTTATTTTAGATATTAAAATAAGTTTAACTGCTTTTCAATTTAAATTCATGTTTATATATAGTAAGAAAAGGACACACATATATTTTCACTAATAATAATAATAAAATATTCATGAAAACGGTTACATGCTTGTAGATATGGTTTTAGTCAAAAAAATTATTTAATAAATAGGAATTTTCATTTTACTAGTAATTTTCTTTTTTAGTTTCACTCATTTTTTAAATTAAAATAACTATGTTGTCTTTTATTTTAGATATTAAAATAAGTTTAACTGCTTTTCAATTTAAATTCATGTTTATATATATAGTAAGAAAAGGACACACATATATTTTCACTAATAATAATAATAAAATATTCATGAAAACGGTTACATGCTTGTAGATATTGTTTTAGTCAAAAAAATTATTTTAATAAATAGGATTTTTCATTTTACTACTAATTGTCTTTTTTAGTTTCACTCATTTTTTAAATTAAAATAACTATGTTGTCTTTTATTTTAGATATTAAAATAAGTTTAACTGCTTTTCAATTTAAATTCATGTTTACATATAGTAAGAAAAGGACACACATATATTTTCACTAATAATAATAATAAAATATTCATCAAAACGGTTACATTAAATGCTTGTAGATATGGTTGTAGTCAAAAAAATTATTTTAATAAATAGGATTTTTCATTTTACTACTAATTTTCTTTTTTAGTTTCACTCATTTTTTAAATTAAAATAACTATGTTGTCTTTTATTTTAAATATTAAGATAAATTTAACTGCTTTTCAATTTAAATTGATATTTATATATAATAAGAAAACGACAGACATTTATTTTCAGTAATAATATTAATAAAATATTGATGACAACGGTTACATTAAATACTTGTATGGTTTTAGTCTTTTAAATATCTTGGTTTTGGTCGTTACAAATTTCTGTTTGACTTTTGGTTCTTGCAACTCTTATTTTATTTTATCCTTCATAATTTATTTTAGTCTTTTCAATAAATATATCCTTTTAGTTTAATTCCTGTTATATTTATGAGAATAAATAATTTACATAAAACGATCAAAAATGAATATTTCACATGGATTAAAACAATATAAAATTCAAACTTTTTTTACAGAAATCAAAATTAAAAAAAAATTTAAGGAAAACATATTGAATAGAATTATATTTCAAATACAAAAACATGTGCATTTTAGATATACACATCTATCCAACTAAGTTGACCTGTAAACAATTGATCAAACTTAACCATCGGGGTTGCATAGAACAAACTCAAGAAGGAGAAAGTCGTCCAAATGCAGATTACAAAATGTAAATAATGAAAAAAAGAAGATCTTTTAGATGTTGTGAACATCTTCATGTTTGTCTTAAATATATTGACCACACTACATAGTGTAAACCATCCTCATTACAGTCTCAATATGGGAAACAGCATGCAGACCTTTTCTCATTACAGTAAACTCTTTTAAACAAAACCAGTTATAATAAAAAATGAAAGGTAGATGTTTTCATATAATGCCATGACTCTTCGAGAAACATAAAATATAGAAATGCATCACATCTACAACATACAAATCATATTGAAATAAATGTATATATTGTCAATTAATGACCCATCAAAGGATGTGAAAATGTTTCTCCAAGCCTCTAAACCTTACCATAGAAAGATTAAACTCTATATGGAACTGAAAAATAGAGGCAGATTATAAATTCTAACTAAGCAAAGCTAAACTAATAGAAGTTAGAAAACCACAACATTGCTCAATTTCTGAGTTGCTGCCTAATGCTCTCAACCCTCCTTGAACAGGGTCTGGGAGGAATTTCATGACTTTGTTCATCAACTTTCAAGTTGCCACTGTCATGGACATCTGAATTGCCATATATTGTTGTAAGACTTTCATTTGTGACCTGTCCTTCACAGACTGGACATTGCTTTGCCTTTGCATAAGTACATGTCAATGGCAAGTTGTGAAAGCAAGGCCAACAAAACAAGTGACCACAACAAGTCAAAACAGGATCCTTTGCCCTCTTCAGGCACACATTACAGTGAAACAACTTTGCAGGAAAACCTTCACCTTCATTGTTTTTCAATCCCAGTGCATCAGCAACCAAATAACTAGCCTTTCTTTTACCCTCTGTCTCTTGTAAAATTTCTCCTTCAAAATCACCATCGGGCACCGTTTCTTCATCTTGAAGATGAGCAACTGTGACCACTTCTCCATCCTCGTTAACTATCTGAATCGGAGCATGACTCAGTCGTCGCCTCTGACGTTGCCTTGCCCTAAAAGCTGCACCTTCTAGCCTTCTCAGTCGCTCTTTTATTCCATCCAAATCTTCATTCAGATCAACCTCCATTGCAAACTTCAATCCTGTGCACTCACCTTAATCATTTCAATTGCATCAATCTCCTATAACACAATATTCTAAACCAATATAGAATGAATGATAATCAAGAACACAAACAATATCGAATGGCAATCAAGAACGCAAACTGATAAGATCTATCACTCTTTCTTTTATATATTTTAGTTTCTGTCTGATTCACTCTTGCTTCCACTTGTGTACTTTTGAACAGGTGCTCGTTCTTCTTTTTCCCTTTTGTAATAAAACCCTAAAATTCGAACGAATGGAAAACAAACAAAAAATGTAAAAGTTTGTTAGATCAAAATTTGCGTAAGGTAATGAATAAAATCATAAATGAATGGGAATATAAAGTTGAACTGCGTGATGCTGAGAAAGTGTAATGGCAGGGACTCAGACAACCTCCTCTGATACCATATTAGAAGGTGGGTTTTAAGCCTAACTCAACCTACAAAACCGGCTTGTAAGGTGAGGTTTGCACCTCACTTATATATTATAATTTGGCCTTATCTCTAGTTGATGTGGGACTTCCAACACACTCCCTTCACGCCAAGGTATAAACATCTCATGCGTGATAGTAGAAATTGGGTGGTCCGATAATGGCCCGATAGCGGGTGGAATAGAAGAATAGAAGAATAGAATGTCCACTTAGAACTCGCTAGGATAGACTCTATGGCTCTGATACCAACTTAAACTCTAAAATAATTCTAGAGAACTTAATTGATCCCTCTCACAATCTTCTATTTATAAGAATATATTGATACAAAAGTACATGATAAATAGGGTAACCCTAGACACAATATAATCATGATAAATAAGGTAATCCTAGACACAATATAATCATGATAAATAAGGTAATCCTAGACACAATATAATCATGATAAATAAGGTAATCCTAGACACAATATAATCATGATAAATAAGGTAATCCTAGACACAATATAATCATGATAAATAAGGTAATCCTAGACACAATATACTCATGATAAATAGGATAACCCTTAACATAATATAATGATGATAAAATAGGATAAATATTCTAACAATATATATATAAATTAATTTATGTATGTGGAAAAATAAATGAATAACGAAGATTCTGACTATTCCGCCTTTGAAAAGTGGTTAATTAAATAACTGTTCCTTCCATTCTTTAAGTCTAAAATATGTGTCTGATTTAGACAATACCACAAAATTCAAACATCCAAATAAAAAAATAAAAGTTGCAAAAAATCCATGATTGGTTAATGATCCATTGTAGTAAAACACCCTACAAATTAAAAATAACTAAAATAATCCTGATTTGAGAGGAGAACTAGGTTCATTTGAGTGTGAAGGATTAGTGAGCATTTTCTTACTCTGACTAATAAAGATTTACAGATAATATAAAAAGTATATAAAAAAATAATAGAATATGAAATGAAATTAAGTGTTTATTATTTTGTGTATACAAGTTGACATATAATTTAATAGCAAGTTTTCTTTTAACAAGTTGATTGATAACACAATGGAAGATCCATATTTATCTATATTTTAGTGTTATGTCATGATTGATACGAAATAACTTTTAAAATATAGAGTTAAAAAAATTTAAATTACAATAAAAATATATTTTATTTTTTAATAAATAATAGTTATATTTTGAAATTAGCATATATTAAAATAAATTAATTTTATTTATTTATTATTTTTATTATATTTTATCATAATATACAATATCAACATTAATAAATATTAAATTAATTAGTTTATTTATTATTTGTTATTTTAATCAGTTGATTTTATAATATAAAATGTGTTTTAGTAAAATATTAAATTTTAATTCATTTATTATTTTAATATTTTATCTTATTATAGTATAGAATATACATTCATAAAAACTTAATAATATACTTATTAGTAAAACTAGTTTATACACCTTTTTATACTTTTTATGTGTTAGAATATAATATTAATATTTTATTATTATTTGGTGTCTAATCGATTATAAAAAAAGTACAATTTATTATATATAAAATTTACTCGTAAATTCGTTCTAATTTGAGAAGAAAATTATATATATATATATATTAGGAATCATGTTGAACTGGTTTTTGACTTACAAATTTAAAAAGATAAATATAAATAAATTATGAATATGAATAAACTTCTCTATAGATCAAGGGATTTATCTCGTGAACTTTAACTTTGTGTATAATAAAAATGAGATGCATGTAATTGCGAATTTTCTGCAAAGTAACAAGTGAATTCAGTGTCCAACCTTTCGTTAATTACCCATAATATTATTAATAGAATATTATCCGCAACAATAAATTTATTTGTATATTTGAGTTTATTAATTAAATATTTTTACAAAATTCACATTTTAATTTATAAATAAAAATTTTGCTTAATACCAAATCTATTTGTAAAATGTATTGATAAATTATAATTTTTATTATTAATAAATGTTTTTGTCCGAAATTAATGATTATAATTACGTATCATTTCATTCCATCTATAAATCTATAAACACCTTGAGTGGTAAAGTTTCATTCAATTTTATTGAGTGTTTTTATATTAAGAGAAGATGAGTGAGAAAATAAAGAAAACAAGAGAAAAAGAAAAGAAGAGAAGGGGATGAAAAAAAGGAGGAGCAAACGTGACATGGTGGCGGTGATGATGCGGTGGTGATGCAAAGACTCATCAGTAACAAATGTCAAGATTTCTAATGACGTTGATGGTAGTTGTTAGAGTTAGAAGATGATGTTGAAGAGGAGGTAGAGGATGGGGATGAAAAAAGAGACATACAAATAGAGGAGGATGAAACCTTAAAAATAAAAATGATCTATAGGTGATGATGGTGGCATGATGGCCTAATAATAGTAAGGAGGAAAAAAATGAACAAATAAAGGAACACAAAGAGAACGAAAAGGAGAAAGAAGAAGATCCAATCATGCATTTACTAACAGATTTTTAATCTTTGATATTTACAAACGGATTTCTACATTTGTCAATAAAGTTTACTAACGACTAACTTACCAACGAATTTCTATCCATTGGTAATTTGCTGGTAAACATATTTTACCGACAAATTCTTTATATTTGTTGATAAACATCCTAGAGATTAAAAATAACTAAAATAATAGAGAAAAACCTTATTTGAGAGGAGAACTAGGTTTATTTGAGTGTGAACTATTAGTGGGTATTTTCTTGCTCTGACTAATAAAGATTTAGAGATAATATAAAAAAAATAATAAGATATGAAATGAAATTAAGTGTTTATTTCTTTTTGTAGACAAGTTGGCATATAATTTAATAGCAAGTTTTCTTTTAGAAAGATATTGAAACATATTGTCTCATATCAGGACACGAGATTAACACGGATATATAGTAGTTTTAATTATATCTGTTGATGGGTAACACAATGGAACAGACAAAGATCTATATTTATCTATATTTCAGTGTTAATATGTCATGATTGATACGAAATAATTTTTAAAATATAGAGTTACAAATATTTAAATTACAATAACAATATATTTTATTTTTTTAATAAATAATAAAGTTATATTTTGAAATAAGCATGTATTAAAATTAATTAATTTTATTTATTTATTATTTTTATCATATTTTATCATAATATACAATATCATCATTAATAAATATTAAATTAATTGGTTTATTTATTATTTGTTATTTTAATTAGTTTTTTTATAATATAAAATGTGTTTTAGTAAAATATTAAATTTTAATTCATTTATTATTTTAATATTTTATCTTATTATAGTATAGAATATACATTCATCAAAACTTAATAATATACTCATTAGTAAAACTAGTTATTACACCTTATTATACATTTTATTTGTTCGAATATAATATTAATATTTTATTATTATTTAGTGTCTAATCGATTATAAAAAAATTACAATTTATTATATATAAACTTTACTCGTAAAGTCGTTCTAATTTGATAAGAAAATTAATTAATTAATTAATTTATATATATATATATATATATATATATATTATTGGGAATCATGTTGAAATGGTTTTTGACTTGCAAATTTTAAAAAAATAGATATAAATAAATTATGAATATGAATAAGTTTTTTATTGATTTAAGGGATTTACCTCCCATCGGACTTTAACTTTGTTTATAATAAAAATGAATTCGGTGTCCATCCTTTCGTTAATTGACCGATAAAATATTATGCAGTCCTTAGAAAAGTTTGATTTCAATAATCGAATTTAACAAGCTAATTATCACATATTGTTCAAGAAAAATCTCATTCCGCCGGTTAAGAAATTTTTTTTATAAATTTTAAAATTAGTATAAATACGGTACAAAAAAGTTTCCACCTTTTGTACCGATTTTAAAATCCATATAGAAAATATCTTTTAACTAATTTTAGAAAAACTATATTTTTTATATCGATTTTGGAACTAACCAATATAGAAAGTCAACTAGGGAAAAGAAAATTTTGTAATGAAAAATCATTTTTTACACCGATTAAAACCTCAACCAATATAGAAAATGACACTTTCTACACTAATATTGGTCTTAACTGATATAAAATGTGATGTTTTTTTAAACAACAAATTTGTTTATATTCCGTACCATATATAAAACTTGTATATATTAATGTATCCCATGAGTCAACATGTTTGCATATATGATTTTATGAATGTGCCTTATAACATAATAGCAACACTCATAGGTTCCCGATTGATGTGAACATTGCAAGTTAAATTCATAAAATGTCATAAATTTGATAACTTTTCAATAGTCTCAAGATTAACCACTTACAATTGGCTCAATGTACTGCAACTTCTTTCTAGACGCGATCTTTTGTTCATGTAACCTCAAGTAAGCTTCAACCACTTTGTAAAAGTTAACGTACATTGAAATTGTGACTAGTATAACTTAGTAAAATTAAATTATATAACAACAAATAAATTAGTAAAAAAATTATACTTGTAGTATACTTTTAATTGCTAAAGTATTAATTTCCTGTTCTAATGAACACAAGAGAACCATAAAAGACTTTTGAGGAGGAATTATTAGATATATTATATACAATTAAGTTTTATATAAATATAATTTAGTTTATATAAGACATACTTACTGCTACAAGATACTAAGTACAATTCTCTTTTTTTTTCTTGTTCAAATGCCTACTATAGGTACTTTTGCCTAAAGGGTCAATGATATGGAATAGCATGCTTAGAGAAAAATGTTCTAATGACAATTAAGAAATGGAAATTGAAAATATTTAAAATGGAAGAGATAAGAAAGAGAGAACTTATGAACTTAAGGACACGCCACTTGAAATGATCCAAGATAAGTGCCAATGTTGGATCGCCACTTACTTCTCGCAAGATAAGACCCAAAAGATGAGTTAAAGACAAAATTCTATCTCAAAGAAGATAAGCAAATGAATTCAAATCACTCTTATATTCATTCAATCAAAGGTGTCTACAAAAGGAGACCCCTAGGCTTCTTATATAACCTCTAGGATGGATTAAGTGACAAGTTTTAAGGGATGTGGGACTTGGAGTGCTTCCCAAGCTGACCAATAGCGTCTCCAAGGAATCTTAGTCCCACATCTCTTAAATCTTCCATTCCTAAAGGGTTTATAAGCTTCCTATCCAGAATTCAAAAGCTACAAACTATGCATGTTTACTTGCACTACAAGCAACAAAAGGAGAAAACATATTTATTCTTCTTTTCTTTTAAGTCCAAGATATATGAAGTCCCACATTGCTTGTACTATAAAGAAAAGAAGAGTTTATAAGCTTCTCTACAACTAAAAATAACGAAAGAACAAAAGAGGCAAATATAAGCCAATGAAACTTATTCTATTCTTTTTTATGTTTGTTGTCACTTTGAAAACTCTTCATTGTTGCCTCATCTATGATCATATTAGTCAAACATAAAAGCCATGACCAAACACATTCAAAAAGAGTGGACTTCATCTATGAAAGATGGGCCTAAGCTCTTATTTTATTAGGCCGTCATTGATTGTAAATAGTAAAGTAAGTTTATTTTGCACCTTGTATATTGGGCTAAGTAGTCTATAGTTTTCTTTAGGCCTTGTACTTGTGCCTAGGGTAGTAGTCTAGGTTTTGAGCCTATGATGGCACTAAAATGAGGTTCCTTTTTGGGGTTGACTATAACTCAACCCCCTGATGTGGCTAGCTTGTTCTCTAAGTGTGGTGGAATGTATGTCTTTACACCTTTTAGGTGTGAGACACATGATCTTGCCACTTGGCAAGACACCTTTGGCACATTTGTCTCCCTTGGTCCCCAAACATTAGGGTTTTGTTCTCCTTTTTGTGAGACACCTCTAAGATTTCTTTGGTTCTTAATAGAGGTGCTCTACTTGAAAAACACTAAAAGGGGGAGGGGGTTGAATAGTTTTAATGGAAAATCTTTTGTGCAACCTTCGTGATATAGCCTTTTTCATCAAATACTAGATTTTCAAGTAGTTGTTAAATGTTCGACCTTGTAAATGATTTTGAACAATGAATTATCTTCATAAGCTATCCAGAATATTCACTGTAGTGTTTGTAAGAGCTTTCTTTTAATAAAGAATCATTTAATATAGGAAGCTTTAGTATTAAAAACTAAAATGCAATTGTAGATTTTATAAGAGAAGCATTGAGAAAAAAGTAAATAATAAATGCACAAATATTTTTATACTAGTTCACTCCAACTAAGCTACGTCTAGTCTCCTTTATCCTTAGAGGGTTCCACTATAATCTTCAATAAGATTAAAACTGAGTATTCTCACTACTCCTGGTATCCTTAGGTATCCTCTGATACACTACATAGTTAAATTTCACTCACTCCTAGTTATGTAGTATTCTTCACCACTCCTTGTATCCTTAGTGAATAACTCTTGTTACCCTAGATAGGTTGAGTTTCACCACTCTTGGTACTAGACAATCCTGGTATCCTCTTATATGTTGCCTAGATTTCCTTAAATCGTTTGAGTTTCACAACAAGTGTTTTAATTCTCTTCAGAATTGAAATCAATTGATTGCTTACAAGTCGTTTAGACTATTACTCTCATAGAGAGGATATGTGTTCAATAGAATACAATCTATAGACTCGCTGGGTATTTCTCTCTTTTGTCTTTTCTCTTTTCTTACAATAGTAAGAAAATATTACAATGAAGCTCGAAAGTATTGCTTAACTTTTCTTTTTCTCTTCTCTGATATTCTCTTTGAGCTTGAGTTTTTTTGTGCTTTTCTTCTAATTGTTTTTCTAAGGATTGATATTTTCGTTGTATGGTATCCTCTTTATCAAAATATAGTCGTTAGACTAAGCTCTTAGTCTTGAATCTTGTGTATTTGTTGTCTTGCATGTGAAACAACCGTTGGTTAAAGTCAACTTGTCAGAGCAAGCTTGCTTTTTCAGTACTTTGCTCGAAGTTGGTTATACTATCTTTTAGATATGTTTTCTTATGAAGAGAACATTCCATGAATGTCTTCTTTATCTCTAACATCCACTTTTGATATATTTCAAATAAAGCATGTGGATGTGTGTAGTAGATTATTTGCATAGAATAAAATAGATTGTGCATGCAGCATATATGTCTTATCTCTTAACACTTTTGTCATTTTTGAAAGTTAAGCATTTAATGACATTTAATGCTTGTTTAGAACAACAAAGTGTTTTTTTTTTATATTTTCTACCATTGAGGTAGCGTTTATCATTTAAGTTTTTCTTTAAGATACCAAACGTTAAGAACTTCATCATTGGACGAAGTAAAGATTTCAACTTATGGTATCGTCTAGTCTGTTGTAAACGCTTTTTGGGATATTTCCTTTTTAGAGTTAGAGCGTTTAACACGTTTATTCTTTTATAAGTTTTTGGATATTTATTTAAGGCTTTTTAGAGGGTTTAGTCAGAGACATTGTCTTGACACCTTTTCTCTTTTCGAGAGTTTAATTTAATATCATTGGGTACAATATAGCTTACATGTTTAGCATAACTCTCTTAAACGCTTTGACTTATCAGTCGTTTAGCGTTGCATATAGATAATTTTACTAAGTTGTTTTGCGTTTTGCTATAATCCTAAGTGTTTTCCTAAGACTTTTTTATGTTGATGGATGATTGGGGATTTGTTCCTAGCACTTGTGTTTCTGACTATCCTATTATTCTGGTGTGAGCATTTTCAGATTCTTGTCTCATTTAATGTTATTTGATTAAACTTCAAAACTTGAGAGCGTTTAGACATATAAGTCTTATAGAAGATTTTGTCTTAACACTCCCGATGTAAAAAGCACTTTATTATTAGTAAATAAGTGTTTCCAAATTTGTGTCATTATTTCTCTAAAGACACTTAGGCTAGAACACCTATTTTAGGTTTCCTCTTGACTTGACATAACCTCTCTCACGACCACCCAAACACCACCTCATCTTAACCATATGCACATCACTTCACCATTTCCATATAGCTTTCTCACCTACCATAACCTCTCCACCGTACTTCACACCTATAGCTTAGAGGAGGAGTCATCATTTGGTATCAAGAACTTTGGTCATTTTAGTCTTCAAGAGCTAAGTATCTTGGTTCCCCTTACTTTATCATTTGTTGTGTTGTCTAACTATATTTTCTTTTATTGTATCTTGGTTCCCCTTGCTTTATCATTTTCGGTTTTCATGATTAAGTTTCCATACAAGCATATTTTGTGTGCTTTTTAATTTTGTTTGAGTCTTCATCATTTTGTTGATTCATTTGATATTGTTTGAGTCTTTTCCATTTTCAAAATCCATGCATGTTTTCTAGAATCATCTTTAGCCCTTGACATGTCATTATCTCTTAGTTTAACCTTTGAAAAATCATAAAAAAAGGTGTTATGACTTGTTTTTCAAATTTGCAAAACATATGCATCCTTTAAGTCTTTTTATTTTGCATTTTTTAGTTCATGTTTGTTTGTAAATCATTACCAAGTTCACAGAGTTAGTTTCCATTGTGTTTTGCTGAGTTTCATATTCTAGTTTTGTTTCCATTAGGTTTCTTTTCTTTTTAAATTGCTTATTGTTCAAGTGCAAAATATATGATGAATATATATTGTAGTGGTTCTTTTTATGTGCTAGAAAAATATTGAGAAAAAATAGAAATGGGATTAATAAAAAGAGCAAAAGAAAAATCAAGAAAAAAGTGACTAAAACATGAGATCTAAAACCATTACTTCTACTTGACTTGTGTTGTGATTTTACTATCTTGTAAAAACAACCTCATTGGTCTCAGTTAGAAGCTAAAGGAGTATTTATAGGCACCATTAACATTCGGCCAAAGAGAGGAAAAAGCATCCATTGCAAATATGATGGTTGAGCATAATATTGAAATGATGAAAATGATGAAAGACATGGATTAGAGCTTGCAGAATATGATAGTTGATGTGAATGACATCAAGATGCAAATATCATATCAACAACCAACTATAGAATCAAATCCCGTTGATATGTCTACTGATAGACATATAAATTTTACTAATGGTGTTGTTGAACTTGTTAACGATGGAGTAGTAGAGTCAACTACTTCCTATGTAGATTTTTGCCCACAAGATGAGATTATGAGGATTACTGATGATCTTGTTAAGCATCCTAATGCACCTAGTGTTGTTGAGATTAAGTTGAAGCCACATGATCCACACATACAATTTGTTGATGTGAGTAATGACAATAAATTTTCATTGATGATCTTTGTTGACTTGGTTGCGTAACAAAAAAGAAAGGTTGTTGAAATCAGGAAAACAAGTTAGATTTAAACTCATTTGATATCATTGTTGATAAAAAAATTTAAATCGCAAGCATTTTATTTTTTTGTTTTCAACAATAGTTTCCTCTACAATACATCTTTCAACAATTGATGCTTCAGGATAATATCGGTTCTTTACATATCCTTTTAATATCTTCATATATCGCTCAATAGAGTATATCCATCGAAATAATACTTGACCACAAATTCTAACTTCTATGACTAAATCAATAATCAAGTGGACTATAATATCAAAGAATGATGGAGGAAACTACATCTCTAACTAACACAATATAACCACAACCTCATTTTCTAGCTAATACAACTTCTTAATGTTGATAACTTTGCTACAAATTACATTAAAAAATAAGCACAATCTTATTAAAGTATATTTGACATTGAAAGATGTTATTGCATCAATATATGATAATCATAAGATTTTAACCCAAGTAATTTTAGATCTTTCCTGGATACAAGTCTTTTAAAATTGGAATAGACCTAATGAATGTTTCACACATAAAAACTAACAAAAATTTCTCTTGTTTAGACAATGTGTGACATAGTAGAGGCAAGTATGTTCGCTTACCATGTGATTGTGGAGCTAATTGTTCTTTTATACCTATTTCAACCAAGTCCAAACGAGCATTGAGACCATATTTCGTGTTGCCTTGAATATTGAGGAGTCTTTTGATAATACTATCTCAAACATATTTCTCTACATGCATAACATCTATACAATATCTCACATCAAGCATCCTTCAATATGGAGATCAAAGAAAATTGACATTTTCATCCATATGTTGCTTAAAGTGCCATTTTTGCATATTTGCAAGCACAACCCTAATTTCCTTCACTCACTCATATACTTGTGATCTATTTAAAGCAATTGAAGCTAATTTATTTTCTTGACACTCATTGAATGCTTTCTTTAATTTACAATATGGATGGTTTGTACTAAGAAATCTATGATGTCCAACGTAAATTGTTTTCGTTCCATGATGTAGTTGATGGTGACATGTGCTTTCTTAACATATAGGACATGCTTTGTGACCTAGTGTTGTAGCCATGTATATTACTATATGCTTGAAAGTCGTTTATTGTACAAAATAACATGACATGCAATTTGAAGGAATTACCAGTGTACCATCAAACATATCAACACATTCCTCCAATAACATCTCCAAATCTTCAACTGATATGGTTAAATAAACATTAATGTCGTTTCCTAATTGTCTTGGACCCGAGATCATCAAGGATAACATCACATATTTGTGTTTCATGAACAACCATGGGGTAAATTTTAAATGACTAACATCATAGGCCACGAGCTATGTTTACTACTCAAGTTCCCATATGGATTCATTCCATTTATAACAAGTCTAAACCTAATGTTCCTTAAATCATTAGAGAAATTAGGGAACATGGAATCAATATTCTTCCATTGCATCAAACACAATATCTTCTTCTGATCATAATTGTGTGTTAGCAATGTGTTACCTTAAGGAAACATGTCACTCAACAACTCAAGTAATTATGTGAAGCTTTTATTAGTCTATCCATTTTTTGTCTTCACATTGAACAATTTTAATATCATTGACAATCGACTAAACTTAGCTATAGATTATGCACTCATACAAATCAATAACAAATAAGCAATTGAACCCTTCACTAATTGAGCAATCCTCAATACCTCATAAAACAGTAAGCGAAAGCATACCTGGATTGACATTGGAAACAACGTAGATCAAAGATATTTGATCTTTCAATTATAGAGTATCTTAGCTTTCCTCTTGATTTTCTCTTTTGATGGGAATGAAGAGAAAGAAACAAGAATAATATCCCCTTTATGTAACCTCTATCAATTACTTTTTCTAAAAAATCAATATTCATAATTTAATCTCTCATCAAATTACAATATTGGATATGTATCTATACAATTAATAATTCATGACATATATGTTTTTAGCTATAAATATAATTAATTAGATCACTTTAATATTTTAACTAATAATATAATAGTCCTAACACATTTAATTATATATATATATATATATATATATATATATATATATATATAAATCATAATTGCGTGATTGTTTAAAAGCTAAAAACATATTTAATCCTATTTTTATGAAAGCTTATTTTATAATTAAATTTAGTAACTATTTTATAAAATTATATAAAAGAAATGTGGATAAATAATATATATATATATATATATATATATATATATATATATATATATATATATATATATATATATATATATATATATATATATATATATATATATATATACGCGTGTGTATGTTAGAAATTGATTTAAATAATATTGATATTTATTGTCTATTTTTATTGTAGTATGTTTACCTTTAAATATTTAATAACAAAATAAATTTCAAAACATATTTAATAATCTTAATTATACATAAGTAGTTTATAAAAAAACTATTTAGGAAAGTTATTAATTATAAAACATTACTTATAAATATAATGTAAATAAACTTTTAATAATTATTAAAATTAGCTTGAATTTAGTTTCTCCATTTGAATAAATTATGTGTGAAATTATATATTTTATTACAAATGTATAAATATAAAAAATTTAAATACATTCCTACAATAAATAATAAAATATTATTATTCAATTTTATAAAATAAAATATTAATATAATTTTGAATTATATTTTAATAAATTTAAATTTATATAATAAATAATACTTTTTAAAATAGTCCCGTGCATTGTCCTGGTAAAATACTAGTATGTAAGATTGAATCTTTATTCTCTTTCAATTTATATAATTTGGAAGTTTTTCTCCTCTTTTTTTTTTAATTTTGTATCTTCATTTATATATTTTAAATTCGTAAAATATATTTATATATTGTATTTATATAATTTTCAACCAAGTTCACTGCTAAAGAAGAAAGAAAAAGATCTTAACGGAATTATCCAATAGTTTGACACCCATACATACACTTAAGGTACTCCTAACTCCTAACCAAAATAGTTACAACAAATTAAAAGAAAGAGGTGAAATGGAAAGAAACAAAATTACCAGCTACTCCATGAAGTAATCATTGAATCTTTCCAGGAAAATGATCTAAAATATAATGTCCAATACGGCCAGTACGGAAAAGATTAAGCAACTTCCTAGCAACCTTGTCATGAGCATCTTCTTCACATTCAACTGAAATATGGAAAGCTTCCTGCAAGGCATTAAACTGTCTATCAATGAGAGCAAGCATTTCATCTTCGCATTTTATATCGCCTTCCAAAGATGAAATTGTTTCAAAAAGTATCCGTCGAACATCCTGCACTATGCAGTCCTGGGAAACCAAAAGTTAAAATGCAAACATTGAGAGATTACAATTACTATTGTTTTAATCATACAGTAGAAAATATTATATGGTCATTAACATAATACACTATATGTTACACATACCTGTGTGTGATCTGTCGGGGTTTGGCTTTTGTACTTCTTTAGCAACTTGGAGCTAGTCAACTGTTCTGTTGTGCCGTTAAGGAATGATCTACCATTATCCTTCATATATAGTTTTGCCCATTTCTTGTATTGGTCACTAGAGTTGTGTATAGCTAGAAAATATTGGGCAACTTCTTTTCTCCTGACTAAACAATCCTCAACAGCTCCTGGATTAAGATTGAAATGAAGGTATGAGCGACAACAACAGATAATCTAAAAGTTACAAAAGCTAACCTAACAATATAACACATTTCTCTTTATTGAAATTTAGTTCGCTTGGAAGTTATGATGTGCTTATGAAATGAACATTACTCTACACTAGTTTTGTATAACAAGATATATAAGATGATGCAAAGTTGAAGGAGTGCATTGTGTAGAAAACGAAGAAAATATCAAAGCATGGTTATATTGGCTGTAGTATGGTGCATTTTACATCTTTCTATAAGGAAATGATTGTGTATTGTAGAAAGAAAAGGTCCCTAAACAAGAAAAACCCGATACTTTAATGAACACGATAAAATATAAAAATGCAGCTTTGCATGCCCTCATCGTGCATAAATAGCAGCTACCATGAGCAGAACAATTTAAAGAGGCAACGTAACACCCATAAAAAATGTGAGCATTTCAGCCCAATCAATGCATAAGCCCTTGCAACACTTATACAAAATTTGAGCCACCTTTTCTACAAATACTTCGTAGACAGCCATCACAAAATGCTCCGTGTAGAACACACCAATTGCATGAATCAAATGATGCCACAATGTCCTCTTAATATATTATCTGCAATGGCATACCATTTAAATTTAAATCATTCTTGATACTGCTAACTGTGGGACTACCCTCCATTTGATCAATTAACATCATTAGGACTTTGTTGCAAATAGTGAATTATTAAGATAAAAATGATTTTCAATATCTCCATATGTATTAGGAGAAAATATCTTTAAAAATCTTTCTTTAAATATAGTTAGGAAGTAGTTGTATTGGGAAAACGCTATATTTTGTACCTATTAGCCGTGCCTAACTTTGTACTTAAGTATCCATGATCTTTGATTTTCCCTATACACATTGTATTAGAATCCTATCAATATAAATATGAGAACATGAGGGGAGTTTTCTAGCTCTCTAAATTACTCTCAAATACAGTCTACTTTATTTATCTTAACTCTTATTTTAGAGAATCCCAATTTTCTCTCAAATGATTTTATTCATAATATTTTCTTGTGGGTCTCCTCGTCCATAGTAATATACTAATATTTTCATCTGTGATACTAAGAAACGGAGAAAAAGGAAAATCAAGTAAATGTACCTGTTAAAATTAATTTAGATAAAACAGCAGCATTGGGAACCTTTGGAGATAAAACAGCTGGAGTGTCTAACACATAAATATTGGGATGGCTACCAATCTGAACGGAAAGCAGAGGTTTCAAAAGTGAGAAATACACATGTACTAATTCACGTATGAGTGAACAAGAAGCAAAACAGGGAAACAAGTATGAAGATCATAGTAGCATAGATAGGCCAACAAAGTGCACAATAGACATCAACCTTCTCTAAACATTTACACGACTAAACACAGGAAACTTACATTCTCAATTATTTTTTAAATCAAGCACCATGGATATCAATAACAGCCTATGGCAGTGAGCCACAAAATCTGCCATACCAATATGGTAGATGGCGTGGTAGAAAAAAAGATAGACTTAAATCCATTTTTGGTATTCATAGTTTCATGAATGTGCAATTTTGACAAAAAGAATAAAAGTCGCCCAACAAAGTGACAACATAAGACACCTTAAAAAACTAATCATCACACTTCCCAATATAATCATTTTCCTTGTTTGACCATGAGGCATATCCTTTAGTTTTTTCTTCTGAAATTTTCAAATTAACATTTGGCAATATATGAGATTATGTTGTCTAAACTTAAACTAAATATACAACTAGAATACAATTTAATTCTACTGTTCACACTATCTTGAAACACTAACATATTTAATGACAACCAATTAGCTAACTTTAATCTAACTAAATGATTTTCTACTTTAATTATCTATGAAAAAATTAACAAATTAATATATTTAAAAAAATCTTGTAATAAAATCTATATTTATTTTTCTCCATTTATGATCTACATAAAAAAGTATAATTTTTATTATTAGTTAAGAATCAATACACGTTGCTATTGCATAAAAAATGAATACAATTATTTATCTTTCATTTAGAATCAAACACTTATGTCAAATGAAGAAAAAAAATATAATATAATTTCAATTTTAACTTGCTTATAAATTTATTATATTGCATTCTTTTTATTTATATGTTTTATTGTAAAAAATGTATATCAGAGGTTCAAGTGTTAACATAAAAGTGTTACTCTAGACCTTATTTTAGGTGGTTTAAGTGGTTAAATTTCTTCTCTTCATTAAAGAACCTTACCAGCTTACCTAACATAAGCATCTTTCACAAGCATATTAGATATCTGGTAACCTAAGATACCTAGATGGAGCAACTCTGTGCACCAAAAACCTACCAAGAGTATAAATTATCATTCATCACTTATTGTTCTGTTAACATGATGAAAATCAAATTCTTAAGAGAAATTACCAGAGGTAGAATGAGACAGCATAACAGAAAAGTTATACACTGATAGTTCACATTATGGAAAATAATATAATATATAAAGAAAACCAAATGGCTAACCTTAAAACTTCGAATATCTTTAGTATCTCTTGGTTCTGGACTGACAGTTGCATGCTTTAGCTTTCCTTTTTCTATAAAATAAACAGTGAACAAGAAAAAAAATCTATAAGATAAAACAGTAAATTTGTGATATATATATATATATATATATATATATATATATATATATATATATATATATATATATATATATATCCACCAGTGTTTCTCATGAGTTAAGCATGTCATTTAGCTTCCTCTACTCTACTAGAATTGTAATAATAATTTGAATACCTGCTGCATTGATTCTCCCCACTTGATGCAAAGCATTGGTAATTGCCGACTTACCAACATTTGGAATCCCAATTAACATTACTGTAGCGGTATAATTATTGTCACATTGATCATCTCTCTTGAGTTCTCTCACTTGGCATTGTATAAGGCTTAGAAGCTAACTAAAAGCAAATATCCTTATTAGTAATTTAGTTCATGAACAAATATGACAATGCAAATAATTGCGCTCGTCATTCCATGGAAAACCTTTTAGAAACTGAGACAAAATTTGTCTCATTTTACCAATAGAAGCGTAGGAACTGGGAGCTTCAATACCAAATATAAAAAGTCACTAAGTCAAATAGAAAGCTCCAAAAGAAACCTCTAATTGATAGGTTGTGCTTACTGCTTAAAGGAGAACAAAGGACAAATGAGCAGCAGCAATACAGTAAAAATGATTCATTGATATGTTGTGCTTACTAATTAAAGAGTTAAACAGTTTCTCAGTACTATTCATGTGTGCTACAGACTAAACTACAGGTGCACCTTACAGAAACTTATTCAAACCAATTTAAACATGGTTGTAAACAGCAGTAAGATTCAAAATTAGAAACATGGTTCCATATGCTTTAACATTTTATAAACAATGCCAAAACTATGATAAAAAGACCATTCATTCCTGAGGCTCTTTGGTAGAATGCACAAAAAAGGAACAAACAGTTTACCTGTCTGATGTCCTCCTTGTTATGAGCATTGACTCCACAAGATATGCAATTCCTTTCGCTAAAATATTCCACCCATGCCTATTCACAAAAACCTTTATTAAAACAAACAAATCATTAACTAGTAAATATAAAAGTAATACAATTTCACTAATCTCTCGAAATAATTATCTAATTGAGTTTTGGTTAAACTCCGGTAATCAATTTGTTAGAATAGTTTACTGGTTTAACTACAAATTTGGTTAGCAAGTTAGACTACATGGCATTATTGATTACTCTACTTATCTTAGCTCTCCCTCGAGAGCTTCTATGTAGAAGCACATTACTAATTTGTTCGCACACAACTTTTCTCATTTAATTTAATTTTCTCTTATCACCACTTTCAATTTTCTCTCCTACCATGTTCTGCAACAAAACACACTGAAAACCACATTCCAGAAGAAAAACGCTAAGGTACTCTAACAGCCCTATGTTATTTATTTATTTTATAAATTAATGTTTCAATTTTTAACCATACATGTTTGCTTTAATTTCAACATGTAACATGGATATAAAATTTAGAAATTTTGAACACATTAGACCAAAATGCAAAGACTAAAAACATATGTTCCCTCAAAAAGAAGCCCTACCTTCACATTCGATGCACCCGCAAGATCCATTTTATTGAGCGCTATGATTTGTTTCTGGGGAAGTGGGTAGTTTCTGAGTATCTCGCATTCGGAGGACAAGGGAATCTGAAAAACGAAAAGAATAGGAAAGTGTGTGAACAAGTTAAAGAAACGAATGATTGGTTAAAAAAAAGTGAGAAACAGACCCTTGCGTCTCTAACTTCGACGACGAGATTCGCCAACGGGATTCTTTCTGCGATAGCACGAAAAGCGGCAGCCATAAAAGAATCGCACCATTCTCCCTTACTTCTCAGCTCTTCCTTTAACACTGTGCCAATTCGTCTGCCCAAAATCGTCGTTGCCATGCTTCTCATATTCTCATGTCGCTGCCATGCTTCTCATGTTCTCATGAGGAGAATACACTATGAACAATCAGTGCAAAATTATTATTTTCAGTCCCTGCAAACGTTTCTCTCCATACCTCATTGAGGTTCAGCTCAGATTTTTGTATATTGAACTGAGAATAGGGATTGTGGTGGAACCTGGAATTGTCTTGCTTTTTGAGATAGAAATGTGGTCTGGAATTGAGGTGGGATTTCACAGAGTCGAGGCAAGAACAAGGGAGGCCAGGAAAAAAATTAAGATTAACATTTTTATAACCTAAAATCAATTTACACACATTAAATTAAAATGTTGGGAAAATTTTATAAGTTTCGTAAATTAATTTACGTATGATCAATTTTATATTTAATTTTATCTTTTTATTTTTATTTTTATTTTTATTTTTCTTTCCCAAGTACTTAATTTTAATATAATGATATAATCTTAATTTGATTGTTTACTTCGAACCCTTTTAATATTTAAACTTATTATAAAAATTACATTAAACTTAATTTAGTTTTGAAATTTTATCCTGTCTAAAACCAAATCTTTCTGTAAAGACATCTTGAGGGCAACTTCTTTCTTTAACATAAATTTTTCTCTCACCATATATCAAAAATTTTCATTTTAACTTTTTTATTGTACAATCCAAAAATAAAAAATTATCTTTAAATTATATAATTTAAAAATAATTTTTAACTTACAGATTATATAAATTAAAAATTATTTCTTCTTAAACAATTTACTTTTAAATTGTATAATCTAAAAATTAAAAATAATTTTCAAAAGTGAAAAAATATTAAAAAATACGTTTTTAATTGCATAATCGAAAACTCATTTAATTTTTGAATTACACAATTCGAAAATTATTTTTGTTTTTAAAAAATATTTTTAGGTTCTAAAAATAACTTGAATTATATAATAAAAAAGTGAAAAATAATTTTTTTTATCCGAGGTGTGGAAGAATTTATGGAGATAAAGAAAGAAACTACCCACGTTAAAGGATGAATGTCGCGCTAAACCCAAATTATACTAATTAAAAATGCTCATCGCTTTTCTCTAATATTATAAATAGAAAAAATTTAAAAGGTTAAAACTTTCATATGGTGTCCTCATACTGAAATATCAATTCAGTTCTCAGAAAATAAGTACTTTTCGTTAATTTGACTCAATTTTGATAAACTGAATTATATGATGAATTACGTGTCTAACTTTTTTTTGACAACCGTTTTAAAACATCTAGTTTGTGATTGGTCCGTTTTTCTTGCCTCTTTCTGAACTACACCACCAACACATTAGCAACAATTATCCCTTGGCGAAGCCCGTGAACAAAAACTCCTTTAAATTTTTCTCTAACAGTTGCCTTTTCCTTGGAGAAGCATTATCCACTCTTCACCACCTTCCCCAAAGGCATCCTCAACTTCCCAGTTAAGCGTCCTATTCTTATTCTACTGGAACAGAGATTTAAGCCAAGGAAGAGGCAAAGCCATTCAATCAAGTGGGTATAGCGCATAAAAGTCATGTTGCAGGCTCATTTCAAACAGAAAAGAACGAGTTAGTGGGCATAGATCGATCCATCATATTCTTTATCTATGGGAAAGAACTCCAAGATAGATCAATTGGTTTATTAATCACAGTACACCCCCATAATCCTTGTTGTTATTGTTGTGATGCGCTCACTAGGCCATGTGCGTGTCCGGTATTCATGAGTGATCTAGAAATCATGTCAAGATCTTATGCAAGCGGCCCCACTTGACACTCATATAGGTGATTTCATCAAGTGTATGTTGCAAATCATACATCACCCATAAGGGATGAAGATCATTAAAACTTTGTTTAATTACAAAGTTTAACCTCTCAATAATGCAGTCTCTAGCACTTTCACACACACCATAAGAATGGACATATTTGATTTAAAATCAAATTAGTGCTATCAAAACTAACAAGTGACTTGTTTTTACTCATATGAACCTTATTCATGGGATCTCCAATCACAAAAGTTGGGTTACCATCACTTGTTTGTTTACCAGTGACTTAAGTCTCATTACCCCTCGATGTTTTTAAGATCATATTTCTTCCCAAGGGTTTTACCAGAGGATCTGCTAGATTACGTTCTGACTTCACACAATCAATGGAAATAGTTTCACTCTTTAGCAGCTGCTTCACCAAATTGTGTCTCAATTGTATATGTCTATTCTTTCCATTGTAATTCTTGTTTTTAACTATAGCTATTGCCGATTGGCAATCACAGTGTATTGATACCGAGGAGGTTGGTTTCATTCGTAGTGAAATATTCGCTAAGAAGTTTTTCAAACACTTAGCCTCGTTATCAGTCATCTCAAGAGCAACAAACTCAGATTCCATTGTTGATCTTGCAATAATTGTTTGTCTGGCTGATCTCCATGTAATCGCACCACCCCCAAGTGTGAATACATAACCACCAGTGGATTTTGTCTCATCTGAATCAAAGATCCAGTTAGTATCATTGTACCCTTCTAGTACAACGGGAAATTCACTATATTCAATGGCATAATCCATTGAACCTCTTAAGTATCTCATAAGCCTAACAAGTGCATCCAATGTTCTTGATTTGGGCATTGAGTGTACCTACTCAGTCTACCTACTGCATAAGCAATATCAGGTCTAGAAAAGTTCATCAAGTGCAGTAAGCTCCCAATTATTTGGGCATACTGAGACTGAGATAATGATTCTCCTCTATTTTTCATTAATTTAGAGTTAGCATCATAAGGGGTACTCACGGGTTTGAAATCATAATACCCAAACTTCTTAAGAAGTTTCTCAATGTATTGTTCTTAGGATAGTAATATACTATCTCCCTTCCTTATGATTCTAACACCTAAAATTACACTAGCTTCGCTCATGTCTTTCATTTCAAAGCTTGATCCTAGAAACCTTAATTTTTAAATATTATCTGATTGCATGTGTCAATCATTAGCATGTCGTTCATATATAAATATATAAAGGCATATTCTCTACTTCCAGATTTAGAGTAATATCATTAGGTGAAAAGCCAAAGTTATTTCTTCAAGTAATTAAGTAAAATTACCTATACCCAGAACTTTAAATTATTTAAGATTCATAAACGAGAAAATACCTAGTTGTGCTTCTCTCATTTGTAGGTAAAGTATACGAAAAATTACTCAAGTACCCAGCCTCATCTTCTTTTTTTTTCTTTCTCTGGAGAGAAATCTTTTCCACCTTTCCTCAAACATTACAAAAGCATGACACATGAAAATTAGGATTCATCATCTAACTCCAACAAACTCCAATTTGTCGCCTTGTCTCCCTCTTCTTCATCCTCATCTGGGGTCCCTACAAATGCGATTAGAAGCCACCGTTGTTGCGAGCACCTTGTCAGCCTCCGAAAGTTCTTCTAGAGAAGACCTCAACTTTTAACACGCCCCGGAAGTGATTTTGAGAAGGACCGTCTGAGTTCCGGAAACAATGGTTTGGCCCTCTGAAGGCATGTTGTTGATGTCAGCCATAAGTCCTTAAGATTGTTGTAAAAAATGACAATAAAAGAACAAAGATCACGAATAAAGGATTTCCCTAGGCGTGTAGATCACTGTCCTTAAGGACTTATCCGCGATGTATTGCTAAGCCTCCTATGATACAACGAACTTCTCAGAATTTCCGAGGATCTCAGAACTAGCAAAGATCTCTAAAAGAGAATAAAATAAACCTAGAATATTTTTAGAAAAAGAAGAAAAAAGAAAGTATGAAACCAAGAAAAAAGAGAATAAAAGAAGAATGATTTTTTGATGATGTGTTTTGGGATGAGAAAAATACCCTATTTATAGAGTTCATGGATGAAGTCCATTACCTAAAATATGTCTTAAAAATTTTATTTTTTTTAATAAAATAGAAAGTTACAAGCAAAATAAAATTGTTGCACATGATGGCAACAACACCTTGACAAATATCTCCAAAGCGTTGGAAGCATGCTTGCGATCCAAGTTCCAAACTCCCTCAGCATGATGACACGTATCTTTACAATATTATATTAATAAATAATAACAACATCTACACTCATTTAATGTAATTTTTATAATAAAAAAGTGAAAAATAATGTATTCAATAAATGTAAAAATGTATCAAAAAATATTTTCTCTTAAAGTTTTCACTATTATTAGTATTCAAACAATTAGTTTTAACTATTTAAAATAATGTTTATTTATGAAAAAAAATTTAACCACACAAAACAACCTCTGCAGAATAGCATATACTTATAGCGTAGATTAAAATTTATCTTTATTTAAAACTTTAATATGTTTTAATTTCAAATTTTAATAATAAATAGATATAAGAAAATAAGTAAAATATCAACGGACTATTTAACAAATAAAAAATTAACGAATTTAACAAATAAAATATTTAACATAATTAAATCAAAAAGTTATATCTATTTATTTTTATAATTTAAATATCAAAATACATTAAAATTTAGAAAAAAAGAAATTCTAAACATATTTAACCTGACAAAATCTACTGGATACGTTCCTCCCAGTCTTCCCTGTTGTCGTGTGTGTGCAGACAATCGGTTTTCCATGTTTGAAAATATCAAATAACAAGAATTAAGCATCACCCTTTTGGCCGAAAAACCGCACGCTCTTCAAAAACAAGCTCTTTCTTGTCCCAGTAATCATAAAAAGCATCATGTCCTACTAGGAAATGGATATGTCGGACTAGTTTTACAAATATTTGACCACAGTACATGAAAGGGCTCTTTCAGGCTAAAGTTATCTCCCTTAACATCCAAACTTTCTAAACTACATAGTCAAATTCTTATTCGTGAACTCCCAAGTAAGCTCACGAGACGCAGCCAAAGTTTGTAAGTTCAAGAGTTAGGTTATAAAACATAATTCACATTAAATAAAACTAAACGAAATACACCTACTTCTACGTTATATATATTTCACATGCTTTTATTTATCTACCAAAAAGAAAAAGGAAAAAAACTTATTATCTAAGGAAATAACTAAACTTCGTCGTTGGTATCACCATCAACTTTCTTTTACTGAGAAAACATCTCCGGTAAAAAATTCTCCGCGCCGCCCTCACGGTGGCCGTGGCTGGTGGTCCCGTCGGTCTCCAAGAACTGAACCCTCCTCCTCAAGTCACCCAATTGCTTTTCCATCAACAAAAGCTTTTCTTTCAGCGTCAAATTCTCTTCTTCGAGGTGAGCAAGATGCGAGTCCTGTTCATCAACCCTTTTATCCAAGTTCTGTTCCTCGCCGGAACTAGCGTTCACCATCTCGAACCTGCCAGCGCCGGAGTTTTCGCTGGAGTCGAATTTTCCGGGCCGGAGCCGGATCAGGCCCTTCATGGAGCCATATCCGTTGAAGCCCCACTGCTCCTCCTCCGCCCTCTCTTCGAACTTCGCCGGCGACAGCGATCCTGCCGGTGAAATCAGCGGCGCGATGCCGCCGGAATTCTTCGCCCGGATTATGAACGACGTCGTATTGAGTGGCGCGAACGGCGGCGTGAGTCGGTTTCCGCCCCCGCCGCGGCCGAACGTTCGCTTTGGGTGGTGAATCCGGCGACCCTTTGCGGAGGAACGGTTTGCCGTTAGTGTTTTTGAGTCGTTCGGGTTACCCGGTTTGAAGGTATGACCCGGGCCCGACCCGGTTCTGGGAAAGTCTTTTCTTTTATTCCAATTGACCCGACCCTGATGGGGTGTGAACGCCGGCGGACGAGGGAACACGGCCGCGTTTTCTGGCAGGTAGAGCGGCCGGGGATGCGGCCAAACCGCGTAGTTTTGGTTATTCTGAAAGATCTGATGAGGGTGATGCATCACGATTTGGTCGTTCATGAAATGAAGTCCCTGAAAAAAAATTCATTAAAATTAGAAAAAATCAAAATAAAGAAAATTAGACTGAATAAAGCTTACCAAAAAAAAATTATGATGATAAAATAAAATAAAAACCTGAGTATTTTTAGGTTAATTCTCGTTTGCTTGGAGTGAATGGGAAGATGGTGTCTGAGGATACGTCACAGTAAGAGAAAAACTAATTGCTTTGCCCATTACTTACATCATCTGTGTTGTGATGATGAAGGAAGAAGAGAGAATATAGATCAACGGTAGAGATTTGACTGTGTTGTTCAGATAAGAAGAATCAGGTTCTAAGGGTTTGGGAAAAGTGAAATCAAAGTAGTGTGCGATTTATTTACTAACAAAAATTTTCTCTATTTTTTAAACCAAATATTAATATATTCTTGATATCGTGACACGATTGTGGTTGATTTAAGGATTTTTCACCTATAATTTGAATCAAACACAGATTTTTTATGGATAATGTGGTTTGTAACTACATAATGCTTATTGTTTATGACTTAAATCTCTTAAATTTTGGATAACGCCACCATCATGCAAATTTTATTACAGTATGAATTTTATTTTCTGGATTTGCTATGATGTTCGGTTATTATGTTTTTAGAATTTACTGATTTTTATATATTAAAAAAAATTAATAATTTAAAACGTAACAGAAAATTATTTATTAAATACCTTTTTGCATACATGTGGGGGAAAAAGATGAAGTGTAGAGTGTTTTATTGGTTAGTTTTATTAAAAGTTTTTTTTTTCTATAGTATAGACTTATTAATTTGTATTTATTGTTTTCGAGTATGCCATTTATGTAAATGGCAGCAAAATTTTCTATTTTTGTTTAAAGTGTCGCCATGTTGTACATTGAATTAAAAGAGGATGACTCTTTCCTTTTATGTTTTTATATAAAAAGTACATTGATACGTGAACTAATTAATGTAACAAGTCGTGCAAGGTAAGTTATCATTTAACATATTTTTATATTCGAAAATGTATGTTAGACAATTATATGAATATTTGAAAAAAGAAATAGTATATGTTCGTAAAAGAAATATTAAATTTAAAATTGGGATAAAATATAATATACAAGATAAATAATCTTTGAAGATTTTTTTTTGTTAGAAGTCTCTAATAATATTGTTCATTTTATAGTGCAACGATGTATATCTTAATATATATCATTCTCCTTTAATTGATGTATATAAATAGTATATAGCAAGTCAGTTAGAAATATAATCAAGTTTTCAAAAAATTTAATAAATTTTCTATTAATTGATAGCTTGAAATACGGAATATTATTTGTTCATGTCATTTGAGGAAAGAATTAAATATCTTTGCATGCAAACCAATTAGAAGTGTAGCTTGAATTGTGTGATGCTCCTAAATGAGATGTGGTGAAGTATTTTTATTTAAAAAATAAAAATGTAACTGTCAATGTAAAGTATAGTTCACAATGTAACATAAAGTTACCTTCAACATTAAAAATATGAATGTCAACACCTAGTACAACATTATAAAATGTCAACACCTAGTACATGCGAGCCAGCAGATTGAAATTAAATAATGAAAACAAAAACATTAACCTATAAAAATATTTAAATAACATGGAATTGTATAACTTATTAACATGAACATAATTAATATCAATAGTGAATACCAAATAAAAAATATCAAATAACAAATATAAACAACACAAAAACACTGACTTGGAACAACATCATTCGATTTATGAATTATTTTTTCATCAATAGAAACTTTTTTCATCCTAAAAGTTGTTCAAATCAGAGGTTGGATCACCACTCAACTTTAAACAGAAAAGTCTTATCCATGAGGAGTTGAAACACTTCTGGAATATTTCCAAAATATGCATTCTGAAACCAAAACCATTATGTAAGTAATTGAAACTTTAATTAAAAATGTTATAAGATGTTCAAATATCCTAGTGTGAAAATAAAGAACAAAAGCAAAAAAGAAAATAGAATGTGCTTGAAAAAATATATTGAAAAATGCACCTTATCATGACATTCAAAAACCTTAGCACAGAACTTATTTAGTTTTATAAATGCATTCGTATGAAATAGTACAAATTTCGTTGAATCTGTTTCATCTATTATTACTCAAACCTTTGAATAGAAACAAAGATGTAAAATAGAGTAATAAAAGCTCAAACAAACATGATCGAACCCTAAACACACATATATAACGGAGCACATAACGTAAGGCACAGCAGATCACCATTTACGGTTTCAAATTTAAATCTAAAATTGAAATCCTTGTTTCAAACTAGATAGAATATTAGGTTATGCGTGTTGTTTTTGAAATGGTAGAAATAAAGATGTGAAATATGTTAAACGATGATGCATATGATTGGTTATGCACGTTGCTTTATAAATGGTAGAAATAAAGGTGAGATTGATCTGTACAAGTTGATTTGTTCATTCAATTTGTGGAAAAGGTAAATACCTATGCATGCATGAACACTAATGTTAGGAGTGTAGCACAAATTTCATGATGTGCATGGTTTGAGAAATAGTGATGTCTTTTGAGTTGGGTTGATTGCTTCTACAGTGTGGTTCTTAATATTAAAGTTTAGGGATGGTTGATGAGATTTTTATGTTTTGAAATTATTTACTTTTCAATTAAATTTATTGTTTAATCCAATGTTAGACATAAGACATGTATACTTTTCCAACAAACAAACATATTTTTTAATGATAAATAATGATATGTAACACTCTCATCATATCTTGGCTATTGAAATTACTTTCCCCGTCCATTGCTCAAAGCATCATCTTCCTCGAATATGCTACAAACATTTGGAACGACCTTTGTGAACGTTTTTCACAAGGATATCTTCTTCGCATTGCAGAACTTTAGGAAGAAATCTATGGTCTTTCTCAAGGTGACCGTTCTGTCTTTGAAGTTGACACGACCTTGAAAACCCTCTAAAGGAACTTGATAACTATAGTCCTTTTGTTATTTGTTCTTGTGAGGCCAAGAAATACCACCAGCAGGAATTTGTCATTAGATTCTTGAAGGGATTAGATGATTTTTTTTTGTGCATTCCCAATTATTACTTATAGATCTCCTTCCGGTGATCAATCAAGTTTTTTCGATTGTGGTTCAACAAGAACGTCAACTCAGTTTCATTCCTCCTTCCTCTGCTGAGCTCAATAGCTTCACCAATGCCTTCAATGGTCAATGTGTGTTTATGATAAAGACCCATCTTGCATTAATTAGAATATGGTGTTACAGTGATTAAAAATGTACAAGGAAGATTCTTATTAGACATTAAAATAATAATGTTATGTAAAGGTGATTTCCAAGGCTCAGGATGAAAGAAGTTTAATTAAGAGAAGCCAAAACAAGACCGTATAAATAATATATGGTGCACATAAACATAATGAACAAGGAACCAAAATAAATTAAAAATGAAATAAAAGATGGAAGACGTGAAAGGAGATGAGGAATATCACCCAACAAAAATAAGTTTATCCAACCAAAAACACAAATATATAATTTAAAGCATGTCACTCCACTCTCCATTCTCCACATGGCTCATAAAGTTCCAAAATGATTTAAAAAAACATGCTTTCAAAAAAAAATCTCATAATAAAACTCTTCATTAAAAGTTGAACACATGGCCTTCCAATCACCACAAGTTTCTATCATCTAAGCTACCACATCTCTCTAATTTGCTTTCTATTTTTATAGGATTTAATATCATTGTCCATATTTTTTTACATAACTAAGAAACTAAACATAAACAAAAATTATAAGTAAAACTTGAACCCATAACTTCTAACCAAACAAGCTATCAAAATATTTTAATATAATAATAATAATAATTTAAATACATATTACTATCTATTATCTATTTTATCTCATGTAAATATTTTTATCTATTATCTATTTTATCTCATGTAAATATTTTTATTGAATCTTGCACCTCTCTTCTAGTTATGTTTCTAGTTAATCTTCTTGGAACCAAAAGTGTTCTTTGATAACGTTTATTTTTACCTTTTTTCTATGTGTTTATTTTGATTAATAATATCAACTCTTTCCTACCTTTATCTTGTTTAATCATTTAGTTTATCTTGTTTTTATTTTTCTTGTGTTTAAGTTATTTTATGTTTGTTTTACCTTTTAATATTCCATTAAGTGTCAAATAAGTAAATATGAAGAAATTTTGATGAAGAAAATCAAGTTAAAACTCAAGCAAGACACTAGAAAACTAGCCCTAGGAGCTGCAAACATCGAGGGAAGACTCACTTGTAGAGCAACCATCAACGGGGTGGTACACACAGGGCATCGGGTGCCACCTGCACTGTCACAAACTGCCACCAAGCGACCAACCCCACCATTGAGCACCATGTTGGCTCATTGGGCAAGTTGGACAAACAAATCTTGTAGTTTTCGAGTCACTTGGCGACAATATGGCTTGCCTAGTTAATTGTAAGTATGAGAACATTCAATTCTAAGCCTAGCTACACTAGTGCAGAAAGGGCTTTAGACGTCTGTTATTTTGGACTTTTAACATCAGATCCCGATCTAACGTCTTTATGGGTGACGTTAATGGGATGTCGAGACTCTACAAGTTCAACGTCTATAAAGACGTCGGATTACACCAAAACCCTTTATAGATGTCGGATTACACCAAAACCGACATCTAAGGGCACTATAGACGTCGGACATGGCATTAACCGACGTCTACTGCAGCTTGTGTCTTTGGGTAGCGTAGTAGCACCTTCTTCCTTTGTTTGTTTCCTTATAAGAAAAGCTTGCATCTTTTGGACCTCTTATGGCATTTCAACCGAAAATCGAATCTGGGTCCTTGCCTAGTTCCATTCCAACTAGGCAATGAAAACGAATACGGTGACATGAGAATTAGGCAAGGACCCAAGTTCGGTTTTGGGTTGAAATGCTATAAGACATCCAAAAGACGTAAGCTTTCCTTACGAGGAAACTAACAAAGGGAGAAGGTGCTACTACGCTACCCAAAGACACGAGAAAAACTGCACAAAAACGCAACGAAAACTCATTTTAATCAATTCAAATGGAAGATAATTCATCAAAGACTAATTTAATCGGAGTAAACGTAAGTTTAAACAGTTCAAAAGAGACAAAATGCACCTGAAAATGCAATGCCGGGAGAGAAAAGGCGAAAAGGAAGACGATGAAGTGCGCGTAACCGTGGGTTCGATATCTGATTTAATAGAAAACCAGACGTTAAGCATAGGGGGCACCGACGTCTATTCTAGACTAGACGTCGGGGACCTCACTAATATGCATTCGATTTAAAAACTAATATTCGTGGTGTATATAGACGTCGGCCATAAGGGGAGCCGACGTCTAAAAAACTCTTCACCTACCCTGTCAAGCCATTTAGACGTCGGATGGCGGGATCAGACGTTTATATGGCAGAAAAAACAACTTTTCACCTACCTGTCAGGCATATAGACATTTGTTGTAGGGGGCCAACGTCGATAATCGTATATAGACGTCGGGGATGGCGGGATCGAACATTTATATGGCGGAAAAAAAGAACTTTTCATCTACGTGTCAGACATATAAATGTCTGTTAGGAGGGGCATCGACGTCTATAATATTAGAGACGTCGGGGACCCTCCTAACCGACGTCTATATGCCCAACTTATTTACGAAAATGCCACCGGTCAATAATTTACATTGGTTATTTTGAGGTCCGACATCTACGAGGTGACGTTAAAGGCCAATTCTGCACTAGGCGAGAATGAAGGCTTTGGACGAGAGTGTCCGTATATAAGTGAGTATTTAATCATATTTTTACGAGAATTTTAGGATATTTTTCATTTTACATGAAAAGAAACACCTTTGGTGTTTGAGAGAGACTCTTGGAACTGCTAGGAGTGATGGGAAGCTCTCTCTTCTCCTCATTGGGTCTCCTTCTTCATCCATGGAGTTGCTTGTTGATTATGGGATGTAGGGCTACAAATCGTGTTCAACGCCTATGGACAGTTTATTGTGTTTACGTCAAGATGACTCTGTTGATCTTTATGACACTTTACCCTTAGTCTTCTTATTGGTAGTTTAATTTACCCCACCACAACCAATTCTGACATTGTTTCTCCCACCCAACAACTCAACCAATTTATGGCTCATCCCACAAAGTCCCGTCAAGGTGCTGCAAGGAGATTCTTAAGATATTAAGGGTTCTCCAAGCAAAGGTCTTCAATTCAAGAGGAACACACCTATATATTTAGTAGGCAGGCTTCAGCGATGCAGATTGAACAACTTGTGTTGACATGTGCAGATCAATCACATGTTATTGCTTCTTCATTGGGAACTCTCTAGTGTCATGAAAAACAAAAAAGCAAAACAGTGTCTCGTTCGTCTTCAAAGTGGAATATCGTGCTTTTTCTACAAGTACATGTAAACTATAGTGGCTCACATATCTTAATGATTTAAAAATATGATTTTCCAAACCTGCAGCATTATATTATATTTCGATAGCAAAAGTGCACTATAGATTGCACCAAATCCAATGTTCCGTGAGAAAACAACACACTTGAAAATTGACTGTCTATTCGAAGAAGGCTCAAGCAAGTCTAATGCAGATACTGTCAATTCTGTCATGTTATCAGCTTACTAAAATGCTCACTAATGTTACCACCTTATCTCTTTGAGTCTAATGTATCTAAGCTGGAGTTGATTGATCTTTATACACCTGCAGCTTGAGAGAGGCTCTAATAGAACAATGCCCAAATGTGTACAGCCCAATAGTTCTCAGCTCAATTTAATTCTTGTATATATTTCATGTAAATCTTATCTATTATGATAATAGAGTAGATTATAAAATAGTGAGTTGTAATTTGTAACGCAAAACGTGTATATAGCATTGTCCCCTTTTTGCTTAAAGTGATATACAAAATTCATTACCTTGTCTTTTGTTCATTTTAATATTTGTACAAAAAAGGATTCGCCAAGTTTATGGGCACAATCCGTCGGGCTAAACATCTTTTCTTTTTTATCTTTTGTTTGGGTTTCATTAGGCAGAAGTGAATAAGAAAACCAAGGGATAATAAAAGACACTTACTACAGTTGAAGTTAACTAAATACTGAAGAGATCAATGGCTTAAACGACGATAGGTTATTATATACAAAAATGACAAGATGAGATTTTTAAAATCTACATATTTTTCCTTCAATATAAACATCCCACCTCCAATCTTTACTACAGAGGAAGAAGGTCGGATGAAATTCTATCAAAGCAGTAACGTTGAAATTTCACTCCAGGATTCAAGTAATTCCCTGAAATACGTTGATACTTGTCGTAGAACTCTTGAGCAGACCAGCAAAACATTTTATAATTGGCGTGCTACAACCGAGTGTGCGCTCAAATGAAAAGAGAATGCTCTTCACAGCTTACTGTAAGTAACTACTTACTAATAATAAGCAGCAGAAGCAGATCTAAAGCTTCATTTTCGAAGACTCCTTGTCATAAAACTTCATTGTAAGCATGCACTAAGACAACCATGACACAAGTAGTCCAGAAGCATACGAGTTAGAGATAAAAATGGTTGTTTTCTATTCCAATTGTAAGTCAGTGGTTCATGATTCTTAGTTAGATGGCTGTTGGTTGGGTATTACATATACTTTCAGATACTTGAGTCACTATGGTAAGCAAACAATTATGAACACAGCACTGTTTGATACTACGATGAAAATGCCTACTGCTTCTTCTTGATGATGAAGTTCTCCTCAGGCTGCTTTTCCCAAAAATAGTTTGCAGCCTCTATCCATCGGGGATGAACCAAAAACTTGTTTTCTTTCACTGCCCACCGGGACTTTTCAGTTCCAGTATCAGTAGCAACTACGTGTGTCACAGATGGGTCAACTTCTGCCAAACAAGTAGCTCCCATCTGCTCTGCCATCTTCCGCAGAGATGGCAATGCACCATGAAAAATACGGCTGAAAACAATCACACATCCGCTCAAGACTTCACTTCGAACTGATGACAAAACCTTCAAAACATTAATTTTGATTGTGAGGACTTAGTAAGGGAATCTCACATTTAAGATTCTAAAATTAACTAAATATTGTTAACATAACTACCTGCCTCACATCTCGGTTAACAAGATCATCTTCATGTTTCTACAAATGGTTCCCCACCACACAATTTTAGTATTATTATATCAGAAATAACAAACATTTAATCAGGATGGCATATGAGCGACATACATCAAAGAATGTGCAATGGACTTGCTTTAGCACTTTGAGGATTTTTGCAAGCGCTCCATCAGTTTCATCTTCATCATTCCTCAGTTCAGCAAGGGATTTGCAATTAAAACCAAACTGTCGACAACTTGAAGCAAAAAAATGGTATCTTTCCATCAGTATAAGATTATCTTTATGTTTCAACCATGCCTGCAACATTTTCATTCATCCCATTAAAAGGAAACAATTTTAGTTCATAAATTCAAAATGACAAATGCCACCTGAAACGTTAAATGGGTAGATCTTAGTCTTAGAACATCTTAAACTGAGATTTCTATAAAACGAACTTTACAAATTCAGTTTACAAATAACCAGGTAAACCATTATATTAAAATCATCACAAGAGAAAGATATAAAGCCATGACAGTGACATAAGATCAATTGTGCGTTGCTAAAATTGCCATTTAAGAAATCTTCAAAGCCTTTTGAGAGGGCCAATGCTGCAACATCTTCAGGCATCAAACATTCAACCATGTGCTGATATAAAGATAGAGAGGACAAAAAGTTCAACCATAATGAAATTTAAAACATGTACACCTATAAATACATTAAAATACTAACACATCAAAGTAAATGAAAACAGATTTATTTTATTTTCTGAAGTAAATATATAGTTCCATAGAAACCACCAACTGGAAATCAGCAGAGCCATATTTAATAATCTCCGTTAAGTTCCAGAAAGGAACATTGAAAGTAAAACTGACTGAACACAACTAAAAAGAAACCACTTTTTTCTCAAATGTATAAACAAACAAAAAAGATTAAAATGCTCTAGAATCCTAAAGTAAGGTTTTGGTTAAGTCTTGTGAATGGAAAACACACGGTACCCACTAAAGGTAGGAAACCAGTCAAGTTATTCACCAGAGATTAGTTATCTATAGAGCAAGCAGATACTTTGTACCAATGATAGGCTATATGCAGTCACTAATCAACTATATAAAATTATTTCTGAAAGACCTTTAGACACAGGGAAACGCTATGCTATTATTTTTTATGCACACTAAGACATTCTAGCACCACCAAATGTAAATGCAAGTAAAGCTAATTTATTAGGTTCCTATATAACAACTACGTATAGGGTATAACTTTTCAATTTATATTATAGAATCTTATTTCATTCTTTCATTCAAATTAAAATATTTTTATTTTAGTAGTCTGACCATAGTTGAGTCCTAAAAGACTACATATAACGGATGAATGGAAGACATGCCTTTCAATGCTATTTAGTAATTGAAAGACAATTTTCTTCCATGGTGAATGAACTAATCATAAACAAAACGATATTGACCAGTGTATGCAAATCATTATGCTATTCATATAGACTTGAAGGAAAACATTTTAGGATTATCACCCACATAAAATAACTATTATCCAACAAACATTTCTATTAAGTAACTCAGTAGTACATGTCAGAAACTAGTAATGCACTTACGTGTTCTGTATCATCAAGAATTAGAACAGCACTTTCTTGTCCTAACACAACATCAAGACCCTTCTGATGCTTCTGAGTCCCATCATCTCGAGAAATAACCTTAGCATTGAAGTACTCTCCTTGAGGATCAAGTAGCTTAGCCATCTCCAATGCATATGGCCGGTCACCCATGGTATATATGTACATCTCAAACATTTCAGTAGCTTCTTTCAGAAATGAGCGGACAAAGGGCCTTAACTTGGTCATCATATGCATGTGCTCCAATTTGAAGAGGCTACCTTTGGAGACATCTATGATTTCATTACATAAAAGTTCAGAAAGGCAACATCCTTAATAAGCAATAAGAACCCAGAACATCAAAGGTACATAGTGCAACATTTCAGTAACAGATTATGAAATCAAATAACAACACAGTACATTTCGGTAGCATTGATGTGACGTTATGTTTTATAATATGATAACATAGCACCAGCAAAATAGATATCAATTATGTCATTAAAACAAAAAACACTGTTAAGAAAAACTGCTGATTTAGAATACCGATAACAATTACCAGAAGGAAAAACACATATGTTTACACATACCTCGTAGAGAATCTGTCTGATTAAGCAAATGTGACTCTTCTGAACTCAAATGAGTAAGGAGAGTGGAATTTAGTAGTGTGTGATCTAGGTCAAGAACCAAGTAGAGCTTTTTACGACATAACAAACTCTTCATGTCTGTATTACGCAATCTAGAAATTTCCTCATCATGAAGTCTCAGTCCCTGAAAATAGACCATTTTCAATCATGTTTAATTAAGTAACTAGCTTGGTTACGTCTATTATTTCACTAGCCAACCATCGTGCTAACAAAATCATGAAAAAGAAAATTGGATTTTTATATTAAAGATTAGAGGATATTTATAACGTTTATAGAACCAACACCATCAAACTCTGGGGCACATATGATCCTTAGATTTAACTGTATACTTTTGGATGAATGCCCCAACACAACATATTTTAATTCTTATAGGAACTTTAATAATAAAATAGACCACAAATTAGTGGGGTAACAGGTTCACAATTACACTTTATTTTATTAAAAATAGGTGAAAACCATTAAACAAGGAAATCACTATTTAACATTTTACAACTTATTTCAGGTTAATCCATGTTACCAAAATTGCATAAACTGTGCCATGATGCAGCAACCTAACCACAATCTAAAACTAAAATTTTAATTCCACTAGATGACCATCTGAAAACAATAGATACCTTATGTATGTACCCAAATGTCACACCAGATTTCCCATCCAACTGTTGCCCACAACGTATACACATACTTCCAAACGAGCCAGGATGTGTACATACATCTACCTTGATAGATGTCTCTGCAACAAAAAAAAAAGTTATGTAACTTTCCGAAACAAAATGATAGTTTTATAAGAACCATAATAATAGTTGCACAAACATGTGCAATTCGAATCATCACAACTAATTTAGAAGTCTAGTTATTGTTATACATGGGCCCAAAGAAAAGCTAGTGTGTGGACTATACAAGGAACCTGTTTGCTGTGTATCATTAGTCTAAGACATGACAAGGTCCGCGAAAACAATTACTAATGTTTCTTCGTGAAAAGGGTGAAAAATCATTTGAGTGAAGCAAGTTACATATGCAAATGATATGCCAAGCTTAGGTTCAACCAGTGAACTAGTTTAAGAGAGATTTATACATACAGATAAAACTGGGAAATATAGCGCAGACTTAGTTATAAATTGATTTTTTTGCTGTGGATTAATAAATTTTTTAAATATGCTCAGTTTCACATGTGGTGGGAAGATTCTGTTTCCCAAAGATTACAAAAGAAAGAACTATAGCAATTAAAATTACCTAAATTCTGTTTGATGATTCCTTCTGAAGTAGACCCCTCCATATCTTCGGCGCTTTCAATTTTACGTCTTTTAATTCTGCTTTAATTCACAAGTTAGAGTATGAATCAATAAAATGTTACCAAAATATCAAGCAAAAGAACAAAATTGTAGCATTGTCTCTCGGAATGATATCTTCAACATAAATGCACCAAAAGCATGAACTCTAAAATATCAGTCTCACCCTTTTGGGTTAATGCAAACTGGTTCACAGTTCCGCGGACAACAAGCAAATTTTCATACAATGCTGAAGATATTCAAAGCAAGACTCAGATAAAGCACACTTACTGTCAGTTCTTAAAAAGGCCTAATAAGTGGTAATACCTTTTTATTGAAGGAATTGAACATATTACAACTCACACACCCTGCTCAATCAACTAAGCTAGACCCCCTTAAAAAGTAGTAATATAGCTCAATGATATAGTTGATGAGGAATACGAAAGAAGGGTTCAGTAAAGATCCCAAACTCTTATTTCAACGTGCCACTAACTATCATATAAGCAATATCCCGACGTAATTAAAACCACTCGTTATGATCTTTTATTATTTTTCCGAAACCGAAAAAAACAATCAATCCTAGGAAGTCGTGAAATAGTGAAAGACCTGTGAGAGAAAATGCTTACTGCAACAGAATGAAAAGGCATAATAATGTCGAAGAGGAAAAGGAATTAAGGGACTTTGGGGGAAAGTCATGCACACTTCCCCTTTTTCAAAATTAGGCTGCTGGTGACTTATTGTATAAGACATTATTTAAGTTTCTGTATACTTATCCAGAGATAAGGGAAAGCCTCATAAACTTTCCCTCACAGTGACAGTTCCAGATCCATCTGAACAATAGCAAGGAACAGTGACCTGGTGAACTGAACAGAAACACTGACACAACAGACCACATCGTTAGGAGATAGAAAGTGCACGAGAACAGAGCAAAGCCAGAAACTCCTTGAAGTTACCACAAAAATGCCAGAAATGGACAGAGACAGCCCATGTTTCAGAGGCACAGGGGCACACAATTTTCAAATAGGGTTTCAATGTTCAATTCTGAAGAAGGGAGTGAAATCAAAAATTGTCAACTATAATAAACCTAATAGAACACAGTACTGTGGGGAGTAAAGAGGGTCTTTCAGCAATTAACAAAATTTGCACCCATGGTTATTATTAGAAAGTGAGTTTTAAGCCTAACTCAACCCCACAAAACCGGCTTGTAAGGTGAGGTTTGCACCTCACTTATATATTATAATTTGGCCTTATCTCTAGTCGATGTGGAACTTCCAACACACCCCCTTCACGCCGAGGTATAAACATCTCGTGCGTGATAGTAGAAATTGGGTGGTCCGATAATGGCCCGATAGCGGGTGGAATAGAAGAATAGAATGCCCACTTAGAACTCGCTAGGATAGGCTCTAACCATGGCTCTGATACCATATTAGAAAGTGGGTTTTTAAGCCTAACTCAACCCCACAAAACCGGCTTGTAGGGTGAGGTTTGCACCTCACTTATATATTATAATCTGGCCTTATCTCTAGTCGATGTGGAACTTCCAACAGTTATCGAACTCGCAAGTTAACTCGTTAACTCGGTCGAGTTTACAAGTTCACTCGGTGCTTTCGAGTTAACTGGTAAGCAAACTCGTTTTTGGTGTGGGATCGGTAGAATCGGTGATAGGCTCGTTAAACTCGCCTGAAATCGCAAGTTGGGTTCCGATTTTGCGAGTTTGAGAAGATATTTTTTTAGGACAAACCAGGTTAGGTTTTTTGAGCTTTCATTGAACCGATTCACTCACTGCTTTCATTCTCACTGTTCATCTCCTTTCTTGCGCTCTCGCCGTCAATATCATTGTTCGATCTCATCTCTGTCGCGCTGTCGTTCATCAGGTTCGCCCTCTATCCTGTCGTCGATCTCGCCCTCTGTCACACCTTCCTTGTCGTCGTTCGATCTTTCCTTCGTTCGCGTCGTTCGTGTCGTCGTCGTCGATCTCGCCGTTGCCGTTGATCTCGCCGTTGCCGTCAATCTCGCTGTCGCAGTCAATCTCCCCGTAGTCGTCTCTGACCATCAATCTCAACTGTAGAGCTCACGGGTTGCATAAGTGTAAACCCTCTGCCACCTATATTGTTGGTGATGTTTAAATTGATTTCATGTTTTATTACCAAAGCATTTTACAGCACAATATTAATGGGTTTCATTTTATAGCACCGCCCATTCATTTTATTTTTCAAAAATAAAATGTTGCACACTGGACTGTTGAACAACCCTTGCTGCTACAATATTTTAAGCTGTTCGGCATTTTCTTTTTTATATTTGTAGTGAAAAAGTTTATCTTATTATGTCTGGAAACGCATCAAACTCGGTAGAAGTTAATCCAAGTGCATCTTCAACAATTAAAAGTAGAAGTAAAAATATTCTGGGAAAATGATGATGGAGATGATGATGCCATTGTTAGAGGATTAGATATAGAGACTTTAATATTTCAATTTATGTTTTACAATAATAATATTTCTATGAAAAACATTTCTTTAAATTTATATTTTTTTTCATGTAAAGTAAACTCTTACGAGTTTACGATTCGAGTTTACTGGACTCTCACGAGTTTACGTAAACTCTCAAGTTTGACAACCTTGTTTGCACCCACTAGTAGTAGTTCTGCAAAATCATATAATAGCCACATCATGAAGATGAGACACGATCTGGAAATGGGTAGCAAGCAGCCAAGCACGACAACACAATGTACAATTAACAACTATGACCACAATTTGTTTGAACTCTGAAGTCTGAACCACAACATATTACACTTAAAAACAAAATGAACAAAGCCTTGTTCAACTAGAAGAGTTCAGCATGGATCAACTGTATCCCATTACACTCCAAAAATTAAATTTTCCTTAAAATCATATTTAGGCACCACAGTACTCTATCTAAATAATGTTAAGTTCTCTAAAAGATTACAATCTGATATATAAAACACTCACAACTAACAAACTCCACTTATTTGAAATTTGAGAAACCAAATTTGACAACAGTTGTTTAACGCATACCAGAGCGCATACAATAACCTGAAAAAAAAAAGACAGATTATGAAGAGCACCTGACACTCTCAAGCTCATCTCCGTTTTCAGCCTCTTTATCTGGCGAGGATTCGGGTGAACTAGCACCAAGTTCAGCATCAAGAAATGCAATGAAGTCATCACTGTTGGACGAATGCACAGGAGAATCGGTAACAACACTCATCTGCATCATACATGCAACAAAACAAAAATCCAGAACCAAAGGGATCAAAACACAAACCACTACAAATTGGAAACAAAGCAAGGGTGTCATAAAGAAAGCCAAGAAAAAACAGTGTACAGAACAAAAGGGAGTACCATATAGAAAACCAACCCCATATAGAAAACCAACCCACAAAGTTAGTCCCTATCTAGAAAGTGAAACTCTCATTCACTCAAAAAATAGCATGAAGTAACGTATAAAATAACAGAACATGAATTGAAGTTTGAAAGTATCTCTGTGTGTGGATTGAAACGAAATGGATGAAGGGGATTTGAACAATTTGAAGATTTAGGTTAATTTAGTACGGAATTGCAAAACAAGTTGAAGACGACGCTAACCTGCACTGGTGTGAATGCAAGACTTGACGTCAAACAAGATGTAGCCTCACAGCTACCATAATTATTTTCCTTGAAACTAACAAATGAAAAATAGTCTATCAGAATTGACGCTGCGATCAGTTAGATAAACAAAATATTGATTTTCAAAACAACTATTTCGATGACAGTATTCACTAGCAGCACATGAATCTTCTAGTATGGTCAAAAAGTACACACCTCGATTTCCAATCATATTTTATTATTTCCTTACCTCAAAGAAACCCTTGAAATTGGTTAAGAAAGGGTAACTAACTATTGTAGCGGAAAAAAAGAGTACTCTGCGGAGTAATATGATTTCATAGTCTCTCAGACCCTACCGCTATGGGGTTTCCAACAACGGTGGCCAAATGCTGAAATTCCTTTCTCAATCTCAAATTTAAAAACTCAAAATAACAGATATATCACAGTATGCGGCATCCATTCAACCTATAACGCGCTGTAACGCACAAGTATATAGTCGAAAGACAGCATTCAAATCATTCACGCGCTTAAACTCACCAAATCCCCCGAACACGTCTTCGGCAGCAAGACGGTTAGTGGTTTCGAACTGATGATTGGCCGGGAAGGGAACGGTGGTGGCGTAGGGGACGGTGGTGCTTCGAACCCTAGCTAAGAAGCAGACGAAGGGTGATGCAAATGGGATTAGTTGCCTGAACCCTGAGGAAAAATAGATACGGTTGTGATCTATGGTATAGTGTATTTCTCATTTTTGCTAAATAATTTTTCATTGTTTTACATAAAATGCATGACAGATCTAAACATACTAGCAAATCAAAATGTTCAATATGTCTCACTTTTTCTCTTATATCTAAGCGACTCACATAGTTCACCTTGCATTATAAACCTTAATGATAGAATATATATATATATATATATATATATATATATATATATATATATATATATATATATATATACCAAAGATTAATTAAACCTTCGAGAATTGATTTAACTAACAGAAGTTTTCTCAACTTTGATTAAGTTTTAAATATTTATTTCAAAACTTTAGGAAAATATTTCATATTTATTTTAAATATCAATAATTGTATATAGTTAAATAATTTTTATTTTTTTTATAAACCAATGATTAAAAAATCATAATTTAAAAAAAAAATTATTTTCCTCTATTTTTTTATTTCTTCTCTCTCTTCTCCACCTCTTGTGAACCCTGATTTGCTCCGAGCATCACACGATCAGTAAAGACATATTTTCTTTTACTGAAAAATAATAGTAAAGAATCATTCATTTCAATCACAATTTTATAAATAAATAAATAAATAACTAAATATTTTTTAAAAACTACAAAAAAATATTTTTTAACATACAGTTTAAAAAAGAAGAACTCAATCATGCCATCATATTTGAATCAAGTTAGCAGCATGCCACCATAATTTTGAAACTAGAAATTCAACGAATTCTAGTTACAAATTAATCATAAAGTTGTTTCTTTTTCCTCTTTAATCATGCTGGTTTGTTAAGAAAAACACTGAAATTTATAATGACAACATTTTTAATAAGTGAATTTCTTAAAAGAAATAATATTTACAATTTTATAATTTCTAAATTTTAAGATGTTAGAAATTTCATTTCATAACAGATGTATATAACTAAAATAATAAGGGCAACTACATTTCAATTATTTAAAATTGTCAAATTGATGAAAGTATCTTTTCAAAATAATCTTAATTAATGACAAATCTATATAACTCATGTCCACGGACACATCATAAACTATGAATAGATGTTTAGATAAATCTACACTAAGTTAGTTTATTTAAGTATGAGAACGGATTAGGTTGAACACAGATAATATGTATTAGTTAATTAATCTGTAAAAAAAAATTCAACTATTATATATATAAATATCTATTTTAAAAAATACTCGTAAGTATTTTGAAACTATATTAGTGAATATTCACAAATATTTAAAATAATATATTTATAAATTTTTAAAATAAAAATAATATATTTTATAAATTTTTAAAATAAAATTTAAATAAAATTACAAAAAATATTAAAAATATAATATAAATTAAATTAAATACAAATTAAAATTTAATTTTAATTAAATTTAACCTGATAAATATAAATAAATTTTAATTTTAATTAAATTTAATTTAATATAAATTAAATTTTTTATTTTATTTTTTTTATGTAGTACATGCTATTACTTACCTATGTGAATATTAAATATCCGCAGTAAGTAATAAATATCTGTATATATTAATTATTCATAATGTATTTTATTCATAGATATTTATATATATATATATATATATATATATATATATATATATATATATATATATATATATATATGAATTTTTACCATTCTTAAGTCCATCTCACTTTTTCATTGTTTGGGCAGACCTAAATAGACTAGCAAATCAAAATGTTCAATATATCTCACATTTTTTTCTTATGAATCTGTAAGCAACTCACATAGTTCACCTCGGTTTATCGTCTTGATGAAGATGGAATATAGGTAAAGTTCATACTACTGTCATAGCTAAAACACTAAGAATTGGTATTTAGTTAATGTTATTTACCAAAGATTAATTAAACCTCAGAGAATTGATTTAACTAACGGAAGTTTTCTCAACTTTGATTAAGTTTTAAATATTTATTTCAAAACTTTAAGAAAATATTTCATATTTACTTTAAATATCAATAATTATATATAGTTAAATAATTTTTAATTATTTTTATAAACCAATAATTAAAAAATCATAATTTAAAAAAAAATATTTTCCTATATTTTTTTATTTCTTCCCTCTTCTCTCGTGAACCCTGATTTTCTCCGAACTCTAATATACCTCACCGTCAGAGCATCACACATAAAGTAAAACCATATTTTCTTTCAGTGAAAAATAATAATAAAGAATCACTCGTATCAATCACACTTTTATAAATAAATAACTAAATATTTTATAAAAAAATACAAAAAAATATTTTTTAACATACAGTTTAAAAAAGAAGAACTCAATCAAGCCATCAAATTTGAATCAAGCTAGCAGCCTGCCACCATAATTTTGAAACAAGAAATTCAACGAATTCTAATTACAAATTAATCATAAAGTTGTTTCTTTTTCCTCTTTAACCATGCTGGTTTATTAAGAAAAACACAAGAATGGCCTTTATAATGATAACATTTTTTTTACAATGGAGAAAATACCTTGTAGAGCCAAAACTAAAGTCTTGCTTGACACTCTTCAAAATCATTTCTTTACATTTTGTGCTTTAACCTCAACAGGTTCTTGCCATGTTTCACCAAACCCTGCTTCATCTTCCACCCGTTCATCTCTTACCAAATAATGTTGTTGATAATATTTAAAGCCCACAAATAGCACAAACACTGCAATTACACAATTCATTAGTTTAGTCGTGTACTGAAGTGTAAGGCACAAAACTATGTTTCTTTTACCAAAAACTCAATACCAAAATGTTACATTACACCAAAAGGTTGGTGCTAAATCAATGACTAGTTTATTTCTACATCTTAGATGTGACTCTAAGAAACTAAGAACTGTAGTTTTTACAACCCAAATGTGATGATCTTAGTTACCTGACCAAATGCGAGCAACAAGTGATGACAGATTCCAAGCAAGACAAAAAATGGCAAGAGCCACAACCTTTTTGTGAGAACAAGAATCCCAAGCATCATGAAATCGACCAATCCAAAAGTTTGCTTCATATAAATTAAAACAACAGAAGTCATCATTCATCACATTAAGATGAGAACACTCATACTATTAGATTGAGCTAAAGAGTTTATAAGACCATGATATGATAGCTTGTGAAAGAGAAAATGTTCATCTCCCTAAAGCCACTGAAGGCCATTTTTGGACCAAGTAAACACAAGAAAACTTTGGGGGTGGGGACCACTAAGGATGTATGATGTATGTATGTGATGTAATGTGATGAGCATTATTATCTCATAATTGTGTTCCAAAATCTTAACCCTTTGATGATAAGTCCAATACTTGCAAGGAGTGGACCCAAAACAGTGAGGAATAAAAGCAAAGATGCTCATCCATGTGATGCATTAAAAGTTTCACACATCCCCATTATTAAATATGCAAAATGCTTAAACCCTAAAGCAGATTTAGAGTTCAATCATTTCAATGGAGGAGGTGTTCATATGGTTAAACCCTAGACAACATATGTTAATATTTTTTCTTTACAAGACCCACTAAATCCTTACAGTGAATCAGTGAGAAGTTTCCATGACCATAATAAATACATGCACCATCAAACTATGTGGGCCTACACAAATTCTGCAAATTTTATATTTGGCAACAGAGCATCAAATATTACCCTTACCCCTACCTTCTTGGCACCCTAGCAGTAGCCACTTACTACAATCATCCTTAAGTATTAAAAATGAGGAAGCCAAGATCAAAGTGACGTTTAATTTAGAATTTTACCAAATGGAGTTAACTGTGCAGAATATGAGGAGCAGATTCTTGGCAAGGTAAAAGATGCAAAGAAGCCTGAGGCAGTGAGAACAAGATTAGTAATTAAGAACAAAAGACAAAATACGAAAAAAATTAAGGAATTTTCATTGCATATGGAGTGGTGCAAAGAGTGAGAAGCTTTTGCTTTGGCATGTAAATATTGGCTGTGCTCATTTTTGTGTAGGAATGGAATAGACCTAGGCAATAGCAACTCACAGAATTTGGCCATATTCCAAATGGTTATGGAGCTGCCACATCTAGCAAGAACAAGGAACGATATTGCCAACTACAATTCATGAAATCCTTGCCAAATTTATTATCAGGTTATGTAAGAAGGGGGAAGAAATAATGGAAACAAATCATGCTATCTGTGACAAAAGAAAAATACCTTTATGGTGGTACCAGGATCTCCAGAAAACATGGTTCTGAGCTGTGACAGAAATTCATTCAAGTAAGGAAGTATCAACTTTAGCACCCAAATCGCTTCTTCTTCTCCTAGTACATAGTTTGTGCTTTCTATATCTATGACACCCCTGATTTGTAGGGAAGAATCATAGAGTTTAGTATCCAGTAGTAAATTTCTGTCATTTATTTTTCAACATCATGTTGGGATTATTAATTGTGATTACCTGCATATTAGTGATCTGTAGAGAAATATAACAGCTAGGTAGATAAGGCCAAGATAGGACATTGCAGAAATGAGACTGCAGAACCAAGGATCAAGAAGTTCAATTATGGGTTATGTTTTAAGTAGCAAAAGTGTATGTTCAGATGGATTGAACTGTGGTGAGGATTCCTAACCTCAGATTGATGTCCTTTGCATAAGAAGATGAAACTATAGTGAATGTTCCAATCCCAAAGATAAATGTTGATCTTGAGATATCTTTCCACATGATTAAATCCACTGAAGAGTGACATATATAAAAATATTAAAGAATGAGTGGTAGAAATTATACAAATTTTGTCGACTACTTTGACTCTTGCATAGTTCTGAAATGTAGATAAATCACCTAAACTCTGCAGTTTGTTCTGTGATTGTGGAAAGCTATAGCACTCTTCTGCCTTTGGAACTGAATGGTAAAGTTCAATTAGACTTGGAAAAGGCCCAAAACTCAAAAATCATATTGAAGGAAGAACGTTGAATGAAATTAACAAGACCTTACTTGAATCAGCCTTGGAGAAATTTTTGTGAATTGTGGAGAGCTTTTTTATTGGAGGAGATGGTATCACAGTTAGAGGGACAGACAGTAATCTTTCATGTTTCTGATGAAAATGTCTGTCGGTTCTCACAACCTTTTCAGTCTTCTGTTTTTCTGGTACATTCATAAACTCCTTTTCTGGCTTATTCACAACCTTGGATTCTGGTGCATTGATTTCCTTAACATCAAAGCTCTGTATCTCCATCTCAATATCCAACTCCTCATCATCCATCTCTACCTCCTCCTCATCTTCTTCTTCATCATCATGAGAACCACCATCAACATGCATTGGTGAACACTTGACCATGCTGGCTTCATCTGAACGGCTAGAAATTACCTTCTCTTGACACACACCAAAATCCTTGCAATTTTCATCACTGTCATTCTTGCCATTGTTCTTTCTGAGCTGCCCAATATTCTTTTCACCAGATTCACCCACTTCAGATCTTTTCCTTCTGGTGAGAATTGGACCACGTTCTAATTTATCAGTACAAACAGAAGCACCAGTTCCTTCATTCTTTTCCTTCCTAACTTGCTTTGGACTCTTTTTTATTGAATCAGAAGATACATTAAGGTTCTTACACTGTTCTACTTTTCCTCTGCCTATTTGAACCTTTTTATTTTCTAACCCCTCAGACCTTCCCAATTTCCAAGATTTTCTCTTTCCAGTAGCAACTACACCCCCAGTTTGGCTGCTCTTCAATTTTGTGCCACCATTGCCTCCTTCAGAACCTAGTTCTGCACTGAAGACCTTAACTCCACCACCAACTTCATCATTCTTCATTCTGCTCTCCCACACTGACCCTGCAACAACACTGCATCTAGCTCCAACTCTTCTCCTACTCATATTCATCTCAATTATATTATACCCTTTAGTTTTTCTTTTCCTTCTCTCTCTCCCTAACAAACTGTACTGTAATGGGCATGAGTGTTTGATGGATACGAAGCTTTCAGCTGAAGAAATGGCGGTTGGTGGGGTGCCACATTGGGATCTCCTTGTAAAGCAACCTCAAAGAGAGAGAGAATCAAGGGATTGTGTGTGGAGTAAGAGACACCGGTTCTTTTTCTCTTTATTGTGTTCGTGCAGAGAAAAGAAAAATAAAATCAGTGGGGTTGAATGATTAGCGTGTTAATTAAGAGTCACTTATATTACTTAATTCCTTGTATACATAATTCTCCTCAATTTTAAAAAATTCATATTTCTGAAAAATAAAAAATATTGATTAACTCTCTCGTCATTTTATCGGGAAGCAAAAGTTGTATTTATTGTTCATAGAGTTTCTATCTAGTAAGAAAGAGAAAGAAAAAGAAAAGAATAGTTTTTCATTGATATGAAAGAACCCACTGATACAAGCGAAAGGAACAGTATAAATAGAAGGAACAGTACAAACAACACATATGTTATCAGCCCCCCTCAAGCTGGGCGTAAATATTTTGGAGACCCAGCTTGAAACGAAGAAGTTGAAAGGAAGGAGGTGGTAGTGGCTTAGTTAATATGTCGGCGATTTGCATAGTTGTGGATATGGGAAGAAGCTTGATTAGACCGGCGGTAACCTTTTCACGAACAATGTGGCAGTCAATGTCAATGTGTTTGGTACGTTCATGGAAAACTTGATTGGAAGCAATTTGGATGGCGGATTGGTTATCACAATAGACGAGGGCGGGAGACGTGTAAGGAACGTGGAGATCATGAAGCAGATATGTGAGCCACTGTATTTCACAGACCGTGCTGGCTAATGAACGATATTCAGCTTCAGAAGAACTATGGGAGACGGTCGGTTGTTTCTTTGAGCGCCATGAGATGAGAGAGTTGCCGAGGTAGACAGTGAAACCAGTGACCGAACGGCGAGTGTCAGGACATGTTGCCCAATCAGAGTCGCAAAAAGCTTTCAGTTGAATAGTAGAGGTGTTAGGTAGATGAATGCCAGCTCCAGGAGTGCCTTTGAGATAACGTAGGATGCGATGTGTCGCTTGTTGATGAGCAGTTGTAGGGGCAGACATGTACTGGCTAAGGTGGTTGACGGCAAAAGTGATATCCGGACGAGTTGTCGTCAAATAAATGAGTTTTCCAATGAGACGACGATAGGAGGCAGCGACATCATCGTCAAGAGACCGGACGGTATTTGTAGTAGTGTGTTTGGGAACCATGGGAGTAGGGACAGGAGAGCTATCGAGTAGTCCAGTTTCAGCTAGTAGATCCAAGACATACTTACGTTGGCTAAGATATATTCCTTTAGAGTTGCGGGCAATCTCCAGGCCGAGAAAGTAAGTCAAGTCACCCAGATTCTTTATGCGGAAAGTTGAATGAAGAAGATCGGTGATGTGTTTAATCTCTCCATTGTTGTTGCCGGTTATGAGGATGTCGTCAACATAGATAAGTAACGCCGTAGTGTAGTTGCCATCATGTTTTAGAAAAAGAGAATTGTTAGAGATTGAACAGTTATAATCATTGGATAGTAAAAAATGATGTAGTTTAGCATACCATTGCCGACCGGCTTGTTTAAGACCATATAGGGAACGTTGGAGTTTACATACCTGATTTTTGTGGGCTGTGGTAAGACCAGGAGGAATTTTCATATAAACGTCTTCATGAAGATCACCATGTAAGAAGGCGTTGTTGACATCAAGTTGTTTGAGTGACCAACCCTTAGAAGCAGCTATAGCAAGAAGAAGCCGGACGGTAGTGAGTTTGGCAACTGGTGCAAAGGTGTCCAAATAATCCAGTCCTTCAATCTGGTTGTATCCTTTGGCAACCAGCCGCGCCTTATAGCGTTCGATGGAGCCATCAGATTTATATTTGATTTTGTATACCCAACGACAGCCAATGGCGGTTTTGTTTGGTGGTAGGGTGGTAAGTTCCCAAGTGTTATTAGCTTGCAAGGCATCGAGTTCAGCACGCATGGCAGTGACCCATTGGGGGTGTTTTGAGGCGGTAGAGTAGCATGTCGGTTCAGTATTAGAAGAAATAGATAGTATGGTATGCTTGAAAGAAGAAGAAAGGCGGTTGTAGTTAAGGTAATTCCCAATGGGATATCGGACAACACTATTGGTCTGGAAATCTTGTAAATAAGTAGGGATTTTTCGTGTCCTAGAGGATTTTCTTATGCTAGTGGAAGTGTTAGTTTCATTACCATTGTTTTGAGTTATTTCGGTGGATGTATTGTGAATAGTGTCATTGGTGCAAGTATTAAGTGGTAAAGCGTTAGTGTCAGAAAAACCAGACGGTAATAGGTCATCATAATTATTTGTGTAGTGTTGTGGCAGTGGTAAAGATAAAGAGTTGTCGGTGTTGGGAGTATTATGATAAGGAAAAACATTTTCATGAAAAACAACATTACGAGATATTTCTACCTTGTCATTTTTGAGGTTTAGAAAGCGATAACCTTTTGAATGCTTTTGAAAACCTAAGAAAATGCCAGGAACAGCACGGTCATCAAACTTCTTTCTGTGAGCAGTAATGGTGTTGGCGTAGCAAAGACAACCAAAGACGCGTAACATCGAAAGATCACAAAGAGATCCATGTAGGCGTTCATGAGGTGTTGAATTCTGTAGGACCGGCGTGGGCATTTGATTTATTAAGAAGACGGCGTGTTGAGCTGCATAATACCAGAAAGCAAGTGGTAGATGTGAGTGGAAAAGTAGCGCACGAGTAGTATTTAAGATATGTTGATGTTTACGTTCAACCACTCCATTTTGTTCAGGGGTTTCAACACAAGTAGTTTGGTGAATAATGCCTTTACTTGAAAATATGTCATGCATAATAAATTCAACACCATTGTCAGTGTGGATAGTTTTAACTTTCTTATTAAAATGGTTTTCTATATAGCAGAGGAAATTGAGGATGTGGTTTTTTACAGAAGATTTGTCTACCATAGGAATAATCCAAGTATAACGAGAGTAATCATCAACAATGGTTAGTAAGTATTTAAAACCATTCATGGAAACAGTAGTCGGACCCCATATATCGATATGCAATAGTTCAAAAGAAGATAGAGAAATAGAAGTGCTAGCAGTGTAAGGAAGTTTCTTTTGTTTAGCTCGATGACATGCATCACAAGTACTCTGATTATCATCAGTATTTATGTAAGCATGTTTATTTTGGAAAAGCTGTAACCGAGTATGTGAGAGATGTCCAAGGCGAGCGTGCCATAGATTTGGATGTTGAACAGAACAGATAACAGGAGAAAAATTATTGTCAATGTTACATGTAGAGTAATCAAAGAAATATAAGCCATTGTGATGTTTAATCAGACCAATCTTCTCTTGTGTCTGTATGTCCTGTATAATGCAACCAGAAGGAGAAAAGATTAGTTGACATTTATGGTTAGCTATGAGTTGTGAAACCGAAATAAGGTTGAACGAAAAATCAGGGACATATAGCACATTAGATAGAGAAAGTTTACTATTGAGTTGAATTGTTCCCTTATAATGGGCATGTATGATTTTGCCATTAGGTAAGCACATAGGAATAGGTTTAATCTTTTGATAAGCAGTAAAAAATTTTAAAGATATACAAACGTGATCAGTAGCACCAGAGTCGAGAAGCCAGATATTACAAGATTGCATTTGGAAAATTGAAACAATATTACCTAGAGAATTGTGTGTAGAAACAGTGCCAACTTGGTTGATGTGCGCATTGGAGGTGGACTGTTTGAACAACGCAGCAAGAATTTGGTATTGTTGGGGAGTAAGTTGGACGGTTTCAGGAGAGGAGCAATCTTGACCCATGCTTTTCAATTGAGTGTCAGCATCAGTGGACAAAATGGAATTGTGAACCTGACTGGGTTTGGTGGAGAATTTGTGGCCGGGTGGATAGCCGTGTTTCTTGAAACATACGTCTATGGTATGACCATTTTTGTGGCAATAAGTGCAGATCTTGCGAGGATTGGTAGTGTTGGTTTTAACAGATTGGTGTTCTTGGTTGGGGAAGCCGTGTTTTTTGAAACAGGTATTTTCTTGGTGACCAGTTTTGTTGCAATAATTGCAAGTAATGGGGGTGGGTGCAGATGTTGAAGAAGTAGTGTTGATAGCGGCAGTAATGTGTTCATGCATTATTTGGCGTTCTTGTTGAAGAACAAGGGAAAAGATTTTTGAAATGGGAGGAATAGGATCAAGAAGAAGGATATGAGATTGTATGTTGCTATAGTGATCATTCAAACCTCGTAGGAGTTGCATGGCACGGTCTTCATTTTTACGTTGAGAAATGATAGCAGAAACAGTGCAAGAACACTTTGGCTTACAGATACAGACAGGGTCCGGGCGGAAGCTGTCGAGCTCATCCCAAATAACCCGGAGTTTTGTGAAGAAGTCAGTGACGGAAAGTTCGCCTTGGGATAAAGTGGAGGCTTCCATTTTGAGGGTGGAGATTCTGGCAAGATCGCCTTGGGCAAAGCGGTGTTTCAGATCATTCCAAATGTCGATGGCAAGATCCATCCATATGATACTTTCACGAATGGACGGAGAGACCGAATGCAGAAGCCAAGAAACAACCATACTGTTGTAGCGGAACCAGGCTGGAAAAGAAGCATCAGTCTTGGAGGGCCGGATGGCTGATCCAAGAATGAATTCAACCTTGTCTTTAGCGGAGAGAGCCGTGATGAATGATCGGCTCCAGGAATGATAGTTGGTGGCATTTAGAACCGGTGAGACGAGGGATATGGCAGGGTTTTCATTGGGGTGGAGGTAAAGGTACGAAGGTGTGTGGTCTTGAGAAGCCATGAAAGGAGAAAAAGAGGATCAATGTGCAGCAGCAGAAAGAACATCTGATACCATCATAGAGTTTCTACCCAGTAAGAAAGAGAAAGACAAAGAAAAGAATAGTTTTTCATTGATCTGAAAGAACATACTGATACAAGCGAAAGGAACAGTATAAATAGAAGGAACAGTACAAACAACACATATGTTATCAATTGTCTCACCGCAAATGCTAAGAGAAAAATTTGTAGTTGTACAATTTTTGTATGAGATATTAACCAATTTTGACTAATGTTAAAGATGAATTGATATTATAAATAATAACTGTAAGTGTTCATGTGATAGTTTATGGTGGGGGAGTACGACATAAAAAATTATATTTTATGATTATGCTATATTTTAATTGACTTGAAAAACTATTGCAAAAATAGAAAATAAGGGATGAAACAGAGAAAAGTAAGATAAATTATTTTTAATATAATATTCAAATTAAATTTAAATATAATGGTAATTAAAATATAGAAATAATTTTTTAAAGAATAACGGGCGGATTCTCTCTTAAGTTTTCTTATGGTTTCTTTAGCGTATATTTAAAATATAATAATTGTATACATGTTTTGTTTGGTTAATTTAATGATGATTTTTGCATGGTCATTTGTGGGATGGTTTTTCGAAGCACGTAGGTTTTGACAAATTTCTTTCCAACCCGGAATGGATGACGTGGGTACGTACCACTTGGGGGTCAGATTGATTTTAAGGTTTTGTTTGTTATAATTTTGAAGTCTCGAATTAATGGTTTTGTAAAAAGTAAACATTGCTTAAAAGTGTAAAATTATAAAATAATTTTATTTAATTATGAATTGATTTTTGTTCAGTTTATCGGTGACTTTTTTTTCTTTTTAAGACTGAGTTGGTTTCCATGGATAGTACTATTTTCGTTAATGTGGGAAGATGAATATAAGTGTTCGTAGATTGTTTGATTATGCTATTTGAGATTTATTTGAAGGAGTGAATTTGGTGGAGGAATGTTTTATCATGATAAGATATGTGAAAATGTATCGTAGAAAATTCAATGAAACCAAAATCACTTGCTTGTAATTTAATGATATTCGTGAGTTTGATAACATTCATGTATGGAAGACTCTAGAATCGATTTTAGAAGAAAGGGAATCGATTATAGATAAAAAAAATTACGATCGATTAGTGATTATAAGACCATAGAATCCACTTTGGGATACTAATTATGAATTTATTTATATTGAGGTTGAAATCAATTATATATGATTAAAATATAATGAAATCAATTATGTTAATATTGTTGAAATCGATTCTGAATTTTTATTAAAGTTATAAGAATCAATTATAATTCTTATATATAATATATAAGAATTTATTTTGAGTATGGATTGATGTTATCGGTTTAGTAAGTTTGAGTGTCTTGATGTTTGTTTTTATCATCATTAGTCCTTGACACAGTTTAGTTAAATTGGAAGGTTTCCTATCGAAGGTACTCTGGTAGTAAAGATTTGACGAGTTCAATAGTTAATGGTTAATACCTAATCAATGCAATCATTTACCTATTCATCTCAAACATATATTTACAGATTTCAGAGTGAACTTTTGATTAATCACGACTTAATCATGACCAAATTGGTGTTAATCATGTTTTGTCATAAACTAATCGTCATCAAGCCTAATCGTTACTCAAGGGTAACTGTTTGGTCTGCATGGCACAACCGCTCGATTCCTAGGTGATATCTTTTTTACATTTCCGACTACGTGGATCATGCGATCCTAGGTTAACTGGACGTCCATACAGTACACAAACCTCCAAACTCAAGTGTATGATGATATACAAAGGGATTTGTTGCAAAAAAGGTTGAGTGATTTTTGAGAGTTTTAATTCTAGACATGTGACACATTAGTATTCGTGTACTATAAGAAACGAAAGGTCACATAATATAGATTATCAAATCTTTCTTAATATAATAGTTAAAGTTAATCTACTAAGACATTTCATTTGGCTATATATAAAGGTGGATTTCCTTGTTCTTTTTATCATTGCTCTCATTCTCTTTAAAATAGCTTATTGTTGCATTTTTTTTACTTGATTTTAAGATAATAATATTGACCGTTCTTTAAGAAGTTCGAGAAAATGAGTAGTCAAGAATATGCAAATTATACATTGTTATCGTGATCGTCGTCAATAGTCAATTCCTCCATTTTGAAGACAATCGAGTGAGAATAAGATTTTGGAAACAAAGGACAAAAATAAATTGTGAAAGTGTGGAAAAGATTGTTGTTGGGATAAAAATCGATTCCTTTCTGTTTTGGTAGGGATTTGTGTAGGACCGAGAGACGTACCTTTCTGTCGTAATCTTCCTGCTTTCCAATGCTTGAGTTGCATATACCGCTCGGTTGGACTCCGGAGGCCGTTCAGTTGTACTCTTGATGGGGGGAGATACCTACAAAAGGCACTCTGACGCTCAAGTTAGGAGTGGTTTTATGAACTATTTATCACAGTTGAATATTTGAGTCTCATAGAGTGTGAGTTGAACGTACCTGGCCTTTGGCCTTGTTAGTGTATTTATAAGTGTTTCATAGATCAAATAAAAACAAAGTTACCTGGAGATTCGGTTAGTTACTCATAAACGGCTTATCAATATCTCTAATGAAATATCTTTGGTTATTTTATCGTCTGCTGGACTGTTTGGCCCAATAATAATATTTTGAACGCCGACCCCATTACTATATACCATACATATGTCCCCCAAGTTCGAGTTAAGCGTTCGACTTTAGCCATGACTAACTATAGCACTTATATGTGTTTGAGGAAGGTTGCTTTTATTCGCTGCTCGTCATTGACCGAACAATGGACCTTATGAATGCCATTTTCAACTTTTTACTAGGCCGAGTGGTAGTTGATGGGAGTTCTTTGTTTAAAACTTTTCCCGTATTTATCAATGATTGATAGTATCAAATTTTATAAGCGAGACTGTTCGGTTGAAGATGCTTGAATGAGAGTGGTTGTTGCTGAAGAACTTCCCAGTAGACGAGAATGACTGTCTGTGGCTCAGGAGTTTTTGAAGAACTTCCTAGTAGACGTTAATGACCGTCCATGGCCTAAGAGTTCTTGAAGAACTTCCTAGTAGACGTTAATGTACTAGGTGTTCTTTGGCGAACATGTCCTAAATCAGGGTGTGTTTCCCTATATTTTGATGTGCTAGGTGTTCTTTAGCGAACATGTCCTAGACTAAGGAGTGTGTCCCTATATTTGATATTTTGGTCGTTCTTTGAGCGAACATGCCCCAGATTAGGGAGTGTGTCCCTGTATTTGATATTCTGGTCGTTCTTTGAGCGAACATGCCCCAGATTAGGGAGTGTATCCCTGTATTTGATATTCTGGTCGTTCTTTGAGCGAACATGCCCCAAATTAGGGAGTGTATCCATGTATTTGATGTTCTGGTCGTTCTTTGAGTGAACATGTCCCAGATTAGGGAGTGTATTCCTGTATTTGATATTCTGGTCGTTCTTTAAGCAAACATGCCCCAGATTAGGGAGTGTATCCCTGTATTTGATATTCTTGTCGTTTTTTGAGCGAACATGCCCAAGATTAGGGAGTGTATCTATGTATTTGATATTCTGGTCATTCTTAGAGCGAACATGCCCCATATTAGGGAGTGTATCCCTGTATTTGATTTTCTTCTCGAACGGTCAACTAGTGTCCGCTCATGCAATTTGCATGCAAGATGTGATTATCTGCACTGAAGAAATCAACTCAAATTTTATATGGTGAGAAAAGAATAGCCAAATAAACCAATGCATTAATGTCAAAATAGGTTGTTATAAGGCCGGTCGGCCAAGCAAATAAGACTGTTCGGTCTTTTGTTCAATGTTTTACGGTCAACGACGAGGAATCCGTATTAAGATGTCTTGAATGAGTTATGGGTGCTTTATGCTTTGTGACCGAACGAGAGAGAGACCAAAGTCTGCTCGGGCTATATCGTGTAAGTAATAATTTTCTGCACAAACTTTCTCCGGTAATATGGATAAGAGCGATTGGCCATGAAAGGCCGAGCAGTTGAGGCCGAAGGCCGAATACCTGATGGTCAAATACTTATGAGGCGGAATGGCCGAACACCTGTGAGGTCGAATGGTCGAATGCCTGTGAGGCTGAATGGCCGAATACCTTTGAGGCCGGATGGTCGAATACCTGTGAGGTCGAATACCTTTGAGGCAGGATGGCCGAGCACCTGTGAGGCCGAATAGCCGAATACTTGTGAGGCCAAATGACCAAATACCTCTGAGGACGAATGGCCGAATTCCTATGAGGCCGAATGGCCGAATTCCTATGAGGCCAAATGACCGAATTCCTGTGAGGCCGAACAACCAAATACCTGTGAGGCCGAACAACCAAATACTTGTGAGGCCGAATGGTCTGATAGTTGAGATCGAATACATGATGGTCGAATGGCCGAATACTTGTGGGGCCGAATGACCTAATGCTTGAACACTCGAGGCCATGAAAGGCCAAGCAATTGAGGCCAAATGACCTAATAGTTGAGGTCGAAGGCCGAATACCTGTGAGGCTGAATGGTCGAAGCCGAACGACCAAATACCTGTGAGGCTGAAGGGCTAAATACTCGTGAGGCCGAATGGCTGAATACATGTGATGTCGAATGGCCGAGGACCTGTAAGGCCGAATGGCCGAGTACCTGTATGGCCGAATGACTGATTACCTATATGGCCGAATGACCGAGTACGTGCGAGGCCGAATGGCCGAATACTTGAGGTTGAATGGGCGAACACCTATGAGGCTGAAGGACCGAATACTTGTAAGGTCGAATGGCCGAATGGAAATCGTTTGGTTGGTAGAATGAACGACTTGCTGGATTATTGGTTCCCTCCTTTCCCAACTGTTCGGGTTAGTGTGATGAGACTGTTGGACCTTCGTGCTTTCGTTGCATCTCCGTGTTTTTCGTGGTCATCATTGGGTTTCTTCAGCTTGCTTCGGCCCCATGGTGGGCGCCAAAATGTTTCGGTAGGGATTTGTGTAGGACCAAGAGACGTACCTTTATGTCGTAATCTTCCTGTTTTCCAATGCTTGAGTTGCATATACCGCTCGGTTGGACTCCGGAGGCCATTCGGTTGTACTCTTGATGGGGGAGGTACCTACAAAAGGCACTCTGACGCTCAAGTTAGGAGCGGTTTTATGAACTGTTTATCACAGTTGAATATTTGAGTCTCATAGAGTGTCAGTGTATTTATAAGTGTTTCAAAGATTTGGTTAGTTACTCATAAACGACTTATCAATATCTATAATGAGATATCTTTGGTTATTTTATCGTTTACTGCTTGGCCCAATAATAATATTTTTAACGCCGGCCTAATTACTATATATCACACACTTTCCAAACAATATAAAATCTCAAAGGAAAAAACATACATCTTCTTTGAACCACCAGAGTCTAAATTTTGAGAAGTACCAACCACAACACACAATAAAACATCCCCAGCCACGTCAAGCAATATGCAAAACTCCGGTCGTGCAAACATGACCATCGCCAAGGAGACCTAGGTTTTCTTCTAAAAGTTACGCCAACCGTCACCTCCATATATATATATATATATATATATATATATATATATATATATATTTTTTTTTTTAATTTAAAACTTTAGTATGGTATATGATAATATTTAATTATATTGACGCAGACTTCATTACTACATATTTAAAAAAGTTATTTGTAGAAGAACTCAAACCAGTTTTGAATAACTTTAAATATGACATCAAAATGCTCCAAAATAAAAATGGTTTGTGGTTCTACTGAATGGGACCGGGGAAAACTCCTGCTGCCTCCGCCCGGAAACACTCCTCCTCGCCCGATCGGTCCTTCTCCCTTCGCTCTCCTCGCGCTTGTTTGTAACACAAATGGGTTGACCTGCAGCAAACACTCTGACGCTCAAGTCAGAATGGGCTTTTGCAAGTCTATATAATCATCAAAGAACAGAGAGTTTACCTTCTCCTTTGACTGCTATTTATATGATTTCAGAGAACATTACCCATTAATTTACCTTTTAATAGCTTTCAATGCGTATCTTAAATACTCGACAATGATCGTTACCTCATTAACTACACATTCATGAGTCTTCAACTACTGTCTCCAGTCCACAGTTTTAGATATATGCCCGACCGGACATATTGCATTTGAAGGATCCGATTGGACATATCAAGCTGAGACACCCGATCGGACATATTAGCCTTGCTTATACCCGCTCGACATTGTCTAAACCTTCCCGGTCGATTGCCCGCCCTCGATAGTAACACAAGTCCCCCAAGCCCTAGCAAAAATACCTTTTTGCGTAGGGTTTGAAGTGATTTCCGTTCGGCTTTCTTCTTTCTCTGACCAAGTCTTTAACACGATGGCACTTGCTCTAGCGAGAACTGTAAGGTCCTGGCTGTAACTTTTAGGCGGGAAATGTGAAAAAACGAAACGTCTTAACGCCTGAACCGTCAGATTTCTCTATCCCTGAAACGTCACGTCACTCGGACCGTCAGATCTCTTGACGTTTGACGCTTCGAATATACCAGTTGAGTCGGTTTTAATCTTTGTATAAATACCCATACTTTTACCCTAATTTTTTACTTCAATCTCTTCACTGTCGCCAGCCTCTCCTTCCTCTGAATCTCCTCTGCTCTTTTCGTCCTCCACACCTCAGGTAACCATGTCTTTTGATTTCTCCGGCGACGAGGGTAGGGGGTATGCTGACGATGACATCGCCAGTCCATCTTCATCTCTGGTTGCCTTTACCGGTCCCGGCGCTAGGGCCTCGCCTTCGGGGAATTCCTCCGATCTCCTGGTTGATAGTGATGCTCCTGACGAAGTTGCCATCCACGTGGACTCAACCGGCGCTTGGGATGGGAAGCCCCGAGCTTGGCCACCTGTCCCCGGCTACGACTGGGTGCCTCATGAAGTTAGGCAAATTCCCTCTTCTTTTTACCATCGCCAAGCCTTCCGCGATTTAATCAGCCACATCTGTCTGGTCAAGGCGGCTGCCGACGCCAGGCATTTCAAACTAGCCATCTGTTAGAGGACCGAGCGCGTCTGCCACGGTCGGGGTAACTACCCCACCGACTTCTTCTACGCTTGGCCTATGCTGCTCAGAAAAGAGCTTCTGCTTCGATAGAGCTTCAAGCCCTTCAAGCGAAGTTCGATGCCACCTTCAAGGCCAACCAGGACCTTACCCTTCGGCTGGCCAAGACTGAGCGGATAACGGAAGAGGACAAGAAGAAAGCTAGCACTCTGTTGGCCGAGGCGCGTGCTACTCAGCGCCGTATGCAACGGTTTTTGGACGATGCTAAACTTGACCTCCAAAAGGCCACCTCTTCCAACACGACTTTGACGGCCGAGCGGGATTCTCTCCACGATCGGGTAACAAAGTTGGAGGCAGAAAACAAGCTGCTGGGTGATGAAGTGGTAAACGAGCATGTGCTCGGGTTGACAAGGCCCTCACCCAATGCAGCCTCCTTTTTCAGGTGCCTACCGACGATCCCCATCTTGACGTGAGCATGATGGTGGTGGATAACAAACTAGTTCCAATCCATATTCCCCCATCCTCTCCTCTGGTCGCCCAAAATGCCGACGCTGCCATTGAAATGGTTGGAGAGACCGGTGAAGCTGAAGACCAATCCTAAGTGTTTAGACCTAGGATTTTACCGTTTTCGAACTTCACTTGTAACAAATTTTTGAGGTTAATGAAAATACAAAGTCCTTTTGCCCTTTTGCTTTCTCCATGTCTATTGCACGTTCCTGTTTTACTTATCTCTTCGCGCATAGCCTTTTCATTTCGTGCTTGGGTTGCCTCGTAAGAGTTCCGCTCGGTTTAGGTCTTAGGAGCTCTCTAGAAGCATGCCCTAAGACCAAGGTGAGAGTTCACGAAAGAAATATGCCTCACCCGCGCGGTTTAGGTCTTAGGAGCTCTCTAGAAGCGTGCCCTAAGACCAGGGTGAGAGTTCACGAAAGAAATCTGCCTCATCCGCTCGGTTTAGGTCTTAGGAGCTCTCTAGAAGCGTGCCCTAAGACCAAGGTGAGAGTTCACGAAAGAAATTTGCCTCACCCGCTCGGTTTAGGTCTTAGGAGCTCTCTAGAAGCGTGCCCTAAGACCAAGGTGAGAGTTCACGAAAGAAATCTGTCTCACCTGCTCGGCTGTTAAGACATGGTGAAAATTTCATGAAACATAATATTATTGATATGAAATAAGTACACAGCTCTTAACTGAAGTAAAATTTTAAATGGGATGCATTCCATGTATTAGATATAGCCTTTCCCGTCAAGTGCTCCAAGCGGTACGCTCCATTTTGTAAGCTTTCCACCACTCTAAAGGGGCCTTCCCAATTCATGGCCAACTTTCCCGCCGATCGGTTTCGTCGGGCCTCAACCGTTTTTCTCCACACAAGATCTCCTTCAAAAAATTGTCATGGCCTGACCTTGGTGTTGTAACGCCTCGCCAGCAATCTCTTTTTAACCTCCGCTCGGATCATTGCTATCTCTCTTCGTATGGTATCTAGCTCCACACGCAGCTCGTCATTATTATCCTGCAAACTTTGCACTTCCCTTCGTATGGTAGGTTCCCCTACTACGACCGGCAACATCGCGTCCATTCCATATGTTAGGTTGAACGGGGTTTCCCCAGTTGTACCGTGCGGCGTGCAGCGATACCCCCACAGAACTTCCTGAAGTTGCTCCACCCAAACTCCTTTAGCATCTCCCAGCCTTTTTTTCAACTCGGAGACGATTACCTTGTTGACCGCTTCCACTTGGCCGTTCATTTGGGGATGCTCTACCGAGCTCGTGACATGCTTAATTCCCAGCTTTTTGTAGAATTCTCCTAAGCCTTTGTCAATGAACTGTCGCCCGTTGTCCGTAACTATGACTTTGGGAATTCCAAATCTGTAGATGAGCGTCCATACAAACTTTTGAACCCTCGCGACCGTGATCGTTGCGAGCGGTTCTGCCTCCACCTACTCAGTGAAATAATCAACCGCCACAAGTAGGAATTTCTTTTGCGCTCGGCCCACCGGAAAGGGTCCGACAATATCTACTCCCCATTGCGCGAACGGCCACGGTGACATCAAACTGTGCAACTCGACTGGTGGAAGATTGAGATTCTTGCCATGCTCCTAACACTTCAAACATTTCTGCACAAATTCTTTGCAATCCCTTTCCACCGTCGGCCAGAAATAACCCGCTCTTATGACCTTGGCCCGCAAAGCTCGCTGCCCTGTATGCATTCCACACGCCCCCTCGTGCAGCTCCCTCATCACATACTCGGCTTCCTCTGCAGATACACATTTCAATAAGGATGAGGAGAAGCCTCTCTTATACAGATCCTCTCCTATCAACAAATACCGAGCGGCCTTCTTTGCCTCAGATATGTCAAATTTCGCGCTCTACCAGCCGAAAACTGCCGCTCGAACATATCTCTTAAAGTGGCAAAGTTATTGATGGTTCGAGGCCTCAACGAGTGGAACCATGCTAACGCTTCTCCCTTTATTGATAAATAAAAAACTCTGCACCACACATTTTCCCTGGGCAAGTAAATAGTCATGGCGTCAACAAAGGATCTCAAATGTTCCTCCGGGTCCCCTAACCCATCATACTTCTCCAGGACCGTAAATGCTCTCTCCGGAATCTGCTCTTCCATGATTGTAGCCGTGAACAGATGCAACGCTCTAGCCCGACCGGCCGGGGCCAGACGGTTTGCGGTCCGCTGCGAGCCAGCCTCACTCTGCTCCTCTCCCTGATAATAATTATCAGGAATGGGATCTGTATCCTCTTCTGAGTCTGGCTCGGTTTCTGGCATCTCTACAATTGGTGGTGATTGGGCGCGTGTGGAAGATGGACGATTAGCTTGCGCCCCTCTGGCCGCATTACGCTCGGCCCTAAGGGTTTCAATTTCCGCCTGCATTGCCTCCATTCTCCTTCTCATCTCCTGTAAAAACGCTGCCGGGTCTTGCTCCATCCTTACGGTCGTAAAGGTTGTCTTCAACGATCCTCGGCCCCACGGTGGGCGCCAAAATGTTTCTACTGAATGGGACCGGGGAAAACTCCTGCTGCCTCCGCCCGGAAACACTCCTCCTCGCCCGATCCGTCCTTCTCCCTTCGCTCTCCTCGCGCTTGTTCGTAACACAAATGGGTTGACCTGCAGCAAACACTCCGACGCTCAAATCAGAATGGGCTTTTGCAAGTCTATATAATTATCAAAGAACAGAGAGTTTACTGATAACGGTAATTTTTACCATTATCTTTGAACCAATTTTCGTACCAAATCTACTCTTTTGAAGCTTGAAACATGTTTAATCCTCCCTTTTTATCTAAGTTTGTAAATAAGTTTAGTGTATGCTTTACATATAAGTTTTCATCATTAATTCCTTAAATTTGTAGGCAATTTGCGTGTATTAGAGAAGTACTTAACTACTAAGAGTGGGAACCAAGGAAAAGATTCAAAAGCAGGAGGCTAAAGGAGTAAGGAAGGCACCTCGCGCCTGGGCGTGACAAAAGGGGCGCCAGGCGCAACATTCCAGAGAGTCTCGCACCCGGGCGTGACAAAAGGGGCGCCCGGCGCGAGTTTACAGCGAGTCTCGTCCAGGACGCTCCCTCATCACGAGAGGACGCTCGCCCAGGATAAGTGGACGCTCGTCCAGGGTGGAAGAACGAGCGGACGCTCACTCAGAGAGAAGAGGACGCAGTATGGACGCACTAGAGGACGCACGTCCAGCGAGAAGAGGACGCTCGCCTTGTGGACGCACGAGAGAACGCTCGCCCCAACGATTGTTAGTGTTTAATTCCTTTCATTGATTGTTAGTGTTTATGCCTCTTTCATTGATTGTTAGTGTTTAATTCCTTTTCTTAATGCTTGTTGTGAAATTGCTACCCATTACATGAATTTAGGGTTTGCTTGATATTGGGAAATGTTGGGTAAATCTAGACTTGGATTGAACACCTAAAGGAAATAGTATCTAGGGATAGAACTAGGACCTTTGGTTGTCTTAGATCTCAATTCTTAATGCGGAAATAATTGTTAGGTCTTCCAAGGGATTGGAGCTTAATAAGGAAGTCTAGGCTCTCTCTACCAAGGGATTGGGTTTGAGTAATTTAGTAGATTGACATTGGCATATTAATGAAGAGGAAGTGATTTTCTATACATAAGAATGAAGTAGGTGAAATCATACCCCCAACAATACCATTCCATATCATTTCTAATCTTTCCATTTCCAAGTGTTTGAGTATCTAAGATCATTTTTATCAATTATGTTTCATGTTTACTTTAATTGTACAAAAACACAAATTATGAAGCATTCTTTAGTCTAAGTTAGTTGGAAATTATACGATTGTTTGGTGACACGAGTCTCTTGGGAAACGATATCCGGTCTTACCGGTTTTATTACTTAGAACGATTTGGTACACTTGCCAAAGTCACAACATTTACCTTCTCCTTTGACTGCTATTTATATGATTTCAGATAATATTACCCATTAATTTACCTTTTAATAACTTTCAATGTGTATCTTAAATACTCGACAATGACCGTTACCTCATTAACTACACACTCATGAGTCTTCAACTGCTGTCTCCAGTCCACAGTTTTAGATATCTGCCCGACCGGACATATTGCATTTGAAGGATCCGATCGGACATATCAAGCTGAGACACCCGATCGGACATATTAGCCTTGCCCGCTCGGCATTGTCTAAACCTTCCCGGTCGGTTGCCCGCGCTCGGTAGTAATAGTTTGAAACAGTTACTTACCCTAAGATGCTCGACTTTTACTTTCAAATCAACTTTGAAGTTGGCGAGAATGTGAATCCCATCACCGTTAATAACCCAAGAACATATTCATATAAATTAGTTTCATTGACTTCCCTGCTCTCATTTTATTAATATAAACAAATTTGACACTTCATCTTTATACATAATCAGTTAAAAATTATAAATACTAAAATAAAAATGCTTATTATTAATTTATTAATTTACTTTGATTCCTCTTTAAGAAACAATAATAAATATTCATATAAAAAGTGTACCATATGACCGGACGGTCGTCACAGTCCACAAACTCCATATGACCGTCCGACCAACAAAGCAGACAAAGGTGCCGGCCGAGACGGTTGACCTCATAAGCGTAAATGATTAATGTTAAGAAGATTAAGATAAATAATGTTTAAGGATATTGGACCGGGATTGGGCCGAGATTAAAATATCGCTAATCCTAAGCTCATGTCCGAAAACTATAAATATAAGTCAAAGGTAAAAGGTAGGAAGAGACTATTATTGTGCATTTATTACTGTCATTGTCATATTAGATTACCGAACGGTTCAACCACTAACTTTGACATCGGAGTATTTTTAACCGGTACGCTCCGGCCAGACGAGCAAACAAGAGACTTAAAAAACAAGACCAGATGACAAAGAAAGACAAATTGTGAAAATACTTAATACTCACTCCCGTAACCGAAACAAAAAAACTTCTGAAAAATTCCTTGGAAATCTTTATCTTCCGCATTGCGTCTAATGGATGGAATCGTTAGGCTTCTATATTTATTATTTTTGTTCAGTTTCGTTTCTTCATATTTTTAATTTAATTTAATTTAATTTAATTTAATTTAATTTAATTTTGTATTAAGTCGATATCATTTCGTCATTTGCATTAGTTTTGTATAAGGAGTGATAATACGGTCTTTGTAAATATTATGGCTCAGTAATATTTTCAATTTTTTAAAAGTTTTTTTTACGTGAATTGTTTTGTGCTATATGACAACGTATAAGTATTAATGTGACAATGTCAATAGTGTATTCAATTCAGTTATTTTTTTAATTGAATAATATTGTTCTTATTCAAAATATAGTTGATATTAGTTTACTTCCCAAATATAAATAAATAAATTATAAAACTTATTCTATTTTATAAAAAATTATAAAAAATATTATTTATTTTATAAATTTGATTTAAGTAGATAAAATAATTTAAATGATGTAAAATATGTTAATAATTTAATTTAAATTTTATGTGAATATTTATTTTATATGAATTAAATTTATAAATAAGAAAACAAAGAAAAATACGTTTTTTATTGGTTCAAATAAAAGATATTCACGTATGCTTTACATTTTATTAATTTAATTATATATTATATTTAATAAAATATTAGTAATGTGTGCAATATTAACTATCTACATTTTATTAATTTAACGAAAAAAAATATTCTCTAAAGTCACGTATGAAATATATTTGTAGAGTTCCTGGAGTACTTTTTGGTAGTGTAGAAGTGCCTTAATTTGATATTGCATTACCTTTAGTTTTAAATAAAATCTAGATATGGATGTGCATTCTAGCAAAAAGTTGATGTGGGACTTTAATTTGAAGAAGTAAGAGGGTGAATATAAACATAGCATGTGTTTCTTCCTTTACAGCAATGGGTGACCTTTAATTATTGATTTAAACGAGTATCTGTGTGTCAATATCAAGTGAGTCATTGTTTTTTTTTCGGTTTCAATTGGGTCCATAAACTTGTTAAAATGGACCAATTAAGTCATCTATGTTAATTTATCAGTAACGTTGTCTAACTCTGATGACGTGGTGCACATATTATTAGCTCAGTTATAAGGATTAAATTACGTGGATATTTATATTTAAAAAAACAGTTTTTGATGTGGCAGGAAATTAGGGATTTTTTTCCTGAACTTGCATTAGGGATATGTTTTTTTAGAGTCTTCATCATTCTTCACTATCTTCGTCTTTCCTTTTGAGCCTTTTCCTTTCTCAAGGTTTTGGTTTGCACGACAGAGATGGATGAGCTGAGGGAAAGAGGTGTGTGGTTTCAAACTGAGCCATACGAGATCCGACTCTGGATCCATGCCGACGCCGCTGATATACTCCGGCCAGACTGCTACTTCGCCAAAGGTGAATGTTCTCTCGACTGGAACATCTACCCTTCTGGGAAGATCTTCGCATTCATTTGCCCCACCGGCGATGAATGCTCTTTGATCATGTTATTTATCTTCACCATTTACCATCCTTACCCAGTAGAATTTTCTCTATTGGAAAGAGCCGGGGTTTGTGCATCTTTACGCAGCAGGGCCGCAAGGGTATTAATCAGGATGCCATGATTGTGTGGGAAGTAAGGGTATTGCTTAAAGAGAGATTGTTAATTTTAGACATTGAATCCTATTTTGGATCTGTATCTGTGCAGGATTTCATGTCTGAAGATATGATCTTTTGTGGTGTTTTTGATGGGCATGGTCCGCACGGTCATCTTGTTGCACGCAAAGTTAGGGATGATCTACCTCTTAAACTACTATCATTTTTGCATTCTTCTGAATCAAAGCGAAATGGGTCTGGTAAAACTTGCTTCAAAGGGAATGTAAAATCTGATAGTGTAGAACTTGAGAAGGATTCCTCCACAGAGGATAAAATGAACTCTATGTGGATTGCTTTTGCAGTGGGAGCACTGTTATGACTATAATGAAGTGGGTAGTAGAAGAGCATCATTTTACTGTTATGATTGTTTCCCATTCTTTTTCAATTTTCTTGATTTCTTATCTTACCAGGGTTCCAATCTGTTATTGACAATGACGCAAGGGCAAGCTTCCTTTCCTCTCCATCTTTCTCTGATTTTTGATTGGGTTCTCTTGGGATTTCCTCTTAGTGTATTGCGGTCTTGAAATTGGGATTTCTGGGATGGTTCATTGGATTTTCTATGCAGGTTTTTGATCACATTTTTGGAAGTTGGAGTTGAATTGGGATTTTGATTTTGTGTTCCCATTTGTGAGCTTGAAACTGTTAGGTTTAATTGAATTTGTGAGTGGTGGTTGTTGTTGGTGGTGGTGCCAGTGGAGCGACGACGGGGGAGGACGCAGAGGGGGAGGGAAGAGAAGAGCTGGTGGAGCGTGTTGTCCGAGAGACGGTAGATCGAAGGCTCTCTAAATGTTAGGTGGAATTGAGATGGTAAAACACATCACTCACTAAATTTAATCACAATGACACGTCCTCTTAAAAATAATTACAACTCAACATTTGTTAACACTGTTTGAGAACATTTAACGGAAAGGACAAAATTGGCTCAATTTTTCAAAATGTTGAACTAATTTAGACACTTGAAAATATAAAGACCCACTTGAGATTTACTAACAAATATGAGGACCAAAGGAGGGTTTAAACCTTAATTATTTACAAGACTGGAATCATGGGTTGGATATTTTATTTTATTTTTCAAATGGAACATATGCAAGGTCTAAGGAATGAACTCTAGTCCTAACACTTCTTTAAGATAGACTTCATTTTCTTGGTCCACATTTAAGGGGACCTTTTCAAAGCCCTTGGTCCCAAAAATCCTAGGAAAGGGGTTGACATTGGGTTAGGGCTGGGTCAGCACCTTGACCCCAATCAACAAATTTATCGCACTAGCTTTCTCTCACAGACTCGTTTTTTTACATCATTTCCTTCACATCTCACATAAACTTTTTTCTCATATCATTCTCTTCAAACCACAAACCTACTTCAATATCTAAAATCTTAAATTCGGATGCAGAGAACACTCCCCACCAATCCCAACATCTTGAACCACCATGACCAATTGATTAGGTTAGGTAAATTAGAAATTCAATCATCTGATTTGATTTGGTTAAGCAAAATAAAAAATCAATAATCTTTGATTTGTTTCTGTAACATAAAAATATGTGTTTGTCTGTTTCTGTTGTTTTTTTTTCTGCTTTTGTACATAAAATTTAGTGAAAAGAAAGGTCCATGAGTTAGTTATGAGCCATAGGGTTTTGGAGTATTTAGCTTTATGGACTTTTTCAATAAAGGATTTTTTTTATCCTATGAGTTTTTTTTCCTCAACCTACATGGACTATGGCGAAATCCTACCAAATGGGTTAACTTAACAGGTCAACTTATTGAACTCCTGCATCACAAGTCATTTGAACACGTTTTCTCTCATCTTTGGTTTTTTAGTTTTCTTCTTCAGCAGTTGTGTACTTCGTTCAGCTCGTGGATACTTCATTTTCCTTCATTCCATCTTGTTAATCTTTTATGTACACACATCTTTATTAGTTAACTTTAGTTTGATATTTTATATTTATTTTCTTTAAAAACTTATATTTATTTTAATTATATTTTGCATGTATAGGATTTCAAAACTTAGTTAAGAAAATTCATCAGATTTCGAAATATGGTTAAGAAACTCATCGAAATTTAAAATTTTATTTAGGAACTCACTGGATTTCAAAATTCGGTTTAGAAATAACTAATGAGATTTAGAAATTCATTAGATTTTGAAATTCAATTTAGGAACTCATCATATCTCAAAATCCAGTTTGGGAACTCAATAGATTTCAAAATCTGATCTTAGCTTTAAAAATGTACCACTGAATTTCGAGTTTCAAAATTTGGGAGAAACATTCATTGAATTTCAAAATAAATAATTTAAAGAGAATAAATAAAGAAAACAAAAACACACTAAGCTATCTAAGCTTCTTATTTTCTCCACCAACTTTTTTGAGCTGTGTACATGCTCTATCGAGCTACCTAGACTCCCCTCTGACTTTTCCAAGACATTCACTTGCTCCATCCAACAATCAGGACATTCAAGTTGCTCCACCAACTTAATCTAGCTATGTAGATGCCTCGCCAATTTAACTGATTTGACGTTATACTCCTCGAGCTCTCCACATGCTCGACCAAGCTCTCCTCATGCTTTGCAGAGCTATCTTTACACACTTCATTGACCATATTTTAAATATTCAAAAAATTTGGTGAATCCTTTAATTGGATTTCAAAATTCGGTGAACCACTTAACCAGATTTCAAAATACAGTGAACCCTTAAATCAAATTTCAAAATCTAATGTACTTATTTCAAAATTTGATGAACCCATTAACCATATTTTAATATGTGATGAACCTCTTAACAACAACGTGGTGCAAGGGAGTGTAGAGGAGCAAAGTTTAAAGGAGTGACACTAAGTTAAAAGAAAGTGTGACGGTGGGTGGTGGGATAATTATAAGAGAGGAAATTTTTTTTTAACCTATTTAGAAGGCTAATTTAGACACTTAGAAAAGTTTGGAAGTGCAGAAAGAAAACTTATAATATTTTTTCTTGGCCCATTTTATCATCTTCATATAATGTTAGCTTTTGAATACATTTTCAGTCAGGCTATATGATTCCACAAATGTTTAGGCCTTGACTTATATATAATGGTATTGGGGTATTCTTTCTTCCAATACCCCATCAAATTTCTCCCTGACTCATAATTTGTAAATTTTCAAATTTTTCTTTTCGAAACACACTAGATCAATTTCAGAAATATTTCTTCGGAAAACACTCATCAATAGTATTATGGATTTTCTTTTTCGAAAGTATATATAATGTCTCTGAAAACATGAATTTGGATACCAAATTCCCACCACCCACCTTTGTTTCAAATCAAGAATTAAAAGAAACCTAAATTTTCGTGATGAGGTGCAGGAAGAAATTTGATGGGTGCAAGAACAAACAACCTTATTGTAGTTGTAGGCAAAGATCATACTGACATTTGACTTAACAAGGTTATCTCTATTGCGCCTTTTAAATCTTGGTATAACTCCTTGGACCAATATGATAATCATAGCAAGTGAGTTTGGTCTAAGTTGAGGGCAATGAAAATTTCCACCTACTTCCACTAATCCAACCTTTTGTTATATACACATTCCATCTTTTAAAAATAGACCAAAAACTTTATTGTTATAGACTGATGGTACCCAACCAATAATAAAAAGAAAGGTTAAAATCTTTTTTTCCCTCTAATTCTCTTAAAAATTTAATAAATCTCTAAGTTTTATTCAGTTTAATTTAGTCTTTTAGTTTTTAAAAATGATTTAATTAGATCTTTTATGTTAGATTCACATTATATTTCAGTTAGAATTTAAACATTAAATCATTCCACATAAAAAAAATAATTTGAATTCTTTAGACAATGAAATGATTTAAGGTATAAATTATAAGGGAGATCTAAGATTAATATAACAGAAACGATCTAATCAGATATTTTTAAAAATTAAAGAACTAAATTAAATCAAATAAAAATTACGGATTTAATTGAATTTTTTTATAAGAATTAGAGGAAAAAATATATTTTAGTAAAAAAGAAACTATATAAAATATTACATGAAGATTACGAGTAAACACAAAACAAGAATTAAGTAAATAAACTCTAAACCCCAAATTTTAAATAAATTAACCATTTTATTATAAATTAATAAATATTAAATTTTATAAAAGTTTATATTATATAGGTCATGGTAATCAGGGCATTGGTCATGAATAATTAACAAATATTGAATTTTAGTTCATAGTTAAATTTGATATTAAAGGAATTCTAACTTTAATAATCATTAATACAATTTTAATTTAGAGAATAAAAATGCACATAAGTATTATACAACTATTCTTAATTTATTAGAATTCACACACAAAAAGGTTAACAAATAATTAAATAATATAATAGTTTTAACTTTATTGTTTAGTTTCTCTTTATTTTTAACCGCTCCTCTAAAATTTAAAATACAACTAAACATAAAAAAGCTTAAATTAACATAGAAAACAACAAACGAAAGTAAAAATATAAGCAACCCGCCTATTTATCTCATTCATGCATTTTCAAAAGTGCAATCTTTACATCATAGAAGAATTTGAAAAAGGCTAGAAATTTCAAAAAAATTGTTTATTTATTTTTGCAAAAATTAAAGATTGTACTTTTTAAGCTTTTATCTTTCAAGTCTTTACATTTCAAACTTTCACTAATGCTTTGTTCACCTGAGGATATTTAGAGAAGATGATTTCGGGAAGAGTGATTGATTTGAGGGTAAATTTTTTGTTATTTGTTTGAGGGGATTTGGAGGTAATTGAGAGGGGATTTGAAAGTAAAGTTTGTGAGAATTAGTGTAGAATTTAATTGATGTGACAGAATAAAAAATTGCTTAATAGGTAGAAATTAAAGATTACCAAAATGCCCCTAGTTATTAAAGTAATATAAAACGATAATTGTTAACGATATATTTAATTGTAAAAATTTTTATAAAGAGAAAATTAAAATTAATTATCAAAATTAACTTTAAAAAGGTAAAAAAATTGTAATTTAGTAATATAATTTAATCATAATTGATATAATTTTATAATTTTTGGTTTTTATAATCAAATTGAATATTCATAATAAAAAAAAGTGAATATATCAATAATATAATTATCTAAAAATAGAAAAAATATAAATTTATTTAATTAAAAAAATATATGAAATGATATGAGGTAAGAACATCTTATCATCGTAGAAAACAAGTTCAATAATAATAACCGTTAAATGAAAATATTATATATGTATACCAACTTTTATCGTATAAGTTAAAATAAATTATATTTTTAAATAATCTGGTAGTGTTATAAATATCAGAACAAAAATTTACTTTGATTAATAATATTTTATGTATCACGTATGATTTAACATAATAAAAACAATGACTAATAAAATTATAACTATGGAATGGATACAATGGTGTGTTACACAGAGCTTAAATAAGACATTTCTCCAAAAAAAAATCATCTTAAATCCGTGCAGATGTCCGAAGATGGAAAAAAGTATATGTTCCGCAAATCATCGCTTTTACTTACTCGCAAATCCGTAAAAGCGAACATAAAAATTCATCCAAATCCTTCTTCGCTAATATGCAGTACTAGTAAATCTTCGCAAACGAACACAGTATCTTCAAACTGTTAAAAAGATATTTTACTTGTTTTTTGATAGAAATGTTAGAAATTCTAATGTTTGTTGTGTTTAGAAAACAATTATAGAAATAAAAGACAAAAATAATATTTTTCTCTTTAGAGAATGAGTTATATGAATTTTCATTATTCTACCTAGTAAAGTTAAGTTGTTTCAGATTTCAACATAAATATATAAATATATTGAAATCAAAGATCATTAATTATACCTTAAATAGTGTTTTAGGATACTGGTTAGCATTCTTATTATATCATGTAAGATTAATGTGTTAAGATCCAATCTCCTTGATATTTATTTAGATAATCTTTCAGTCGATAATTAATGTTAGTAAATATGAACAAGTAATTGAATTAATATTTATGTTGCTTGTGAACCATCTATTACATGTTCTGAGATACAAGACAATATCTCATTTGAACCTCCCAGTAGTTATTAAAGTGCAAGACAATCTAAGTAGTTTAGTTTGAAACTATTAATCTGATACACTTATGTGTAATTAAGCCATATAAAATAATCTCTATTATGCATAAAATCAAACATATATGGTAAAAAATTGATTTATTTTAAATAATTTTAATAATGATAAATAATGCGCAACATTATATATTTATATAAGAAAATATACGATTTCATCTATGTTAAAAAATCTTGATTATGAATGTCTAGAAGTTTTTTTTCCTTATATGTGTCTTTGAAAAATATGATTATTATTTGTGTAATCTTCATATATTATAATTCATGTTTGATAACATAATCATTTAATTCTTTTTTGCACATATAGAAGGTTGATCTTCCTTAATCTTCAAGCTATAAAATATAAACTTGTAAGAATATTTGATAACCAAATGAGTTTATGAAATCCTACAGTACCTATAATAGAAAAATAATAATAAAGAAAGTATTATAGTGATTCAGGGGTATTGGGTGTGTGTGAGTGAAACTTTTTCCTTGAATCTAATAAGAGTAACTTCAGCATTGACAATGTTTTGCTTTCATTACTGCTTTTTATTTACATTATATGATAGGTTGAAATTTAAGTATACAGACCAAAAAAGAAGTGCAATGTTTCTTTGGATATAATGAAAAGTTCATATTCAACATAATTCTTTGCAAATTTAAAATAGAAGTGTGGTAGGATCTTCTAAACATAATCAAGTCCTTCCTCATGGACTGCTAGATAATGCATTTTATTAAATTAATATTTTGGAATTTCGACAACCAAAGTGTCTGATTAGTTATAGTTCATTGACCTCATAGTATTAACAACTTTATGTGTGTTTCTGATGAATTTGATGCTGCCGAAAGAGTTGAAGGGATATTTATGCATACAAATTATTGAGAAAGTGACCCAAAAGCCGCATTTCCTGAAGAGTTCTTCCTTATTCAAAGCAAATCAATAAGGTGCAGCTGTTACAACTTACAACTGCTCATTGTTCTGTTACCTTCACCTTTTTCAAGGTCAGTGAAGCCACTTCACCAAATTTAAACCGCAATGTTAGTTGTGAGAAAGGTAAAAAAAAGTGTCAAAAAGAGGATACGTCCTTTAGAAAAGACAAAAGGAGATGGTTCGAAATTAGAATCTGCAAGAGAAGAGATCTGAGTGAAGTGAGTCACAGAAAAAAAGAAACAGAAAACAAGTGTTTCATATATCATCTTTCTCTGTAGATATTCAGCTATACCATGATACCTAAAGCTACATGTATAACAAGTTATAAACTATCCTTCAACCTCGTGTAAGTTTAAAACTCAACAGTATCTAGAAAACCAGAAGAAGTCTTTTGTTTCTATAGCAAACCAAGATGAACTAAAACTAAAATTGAATCATAGAATCGGTGGTGGTGGAGTCTCCCAAATATCAAACACATTCTCCTCACTATGAAGCGCGAAAAGCCTGTCCCCTCCAATGGAAAAGTCACATATTGAACCTCCATAGCTTCGTCTGAGTCTAGAGGTCAAAACCCATTCGGGGCCACAGAAAACCGAAATGCAATCATTCATGGAGGAAAAAAGCTGTCCTCCATGCAGTGCCAGTTTTGGATAACACGGTTCATCCGGCATCTTCCCCTTCATCAACCTACTTCTGGAGCTCCACCGAATGCTCGTGGCAGCAGAACTTCTCAAATCCATGAATCCCAAATCCTCAAACTCATTCACCACACAAATGGAACTATTGTCCTCCATGGCAATGGCATCCCTCACCCGTTTCTCATCCGCGGTAAAATGAGCCCCCATATCAGACCAACACCACACCATCTTCTTCTCCCTGAAATCCAAAACACTAATGTAACAGTTGTCTTTCCTAGGAAACATGGTTGCCACCAACAAACAGTTACTCCCCTCCAACCACTGAAGCTTATCAGCATCCCCAAGAGACCACCCCAAAGGCTCGTAGAAAAAATCTATCTGCTTCCCTGTAACCTGGTCCCAAACCCCTACCCCATACTCATTACTCCTCCCTTTACAGCTAGAAAATATCTTGTAATCTGAACTGAAACTCAAAGCCCCAGCAGTGTAACTCTTCACCTGATTCTCATGAGAAACCTGAAACTTGTACCTAAGCTCCCCACTGTGTGAACTGAACAGCCCTATCCCACCATCACCCCTCCCAAGGCGTTCGCTCACTCCGACGACAACGTTGTCCGAGTCAACCCACCCAACATCGTTGACCCTCTGGAAATCGAGGCTAAGAGGAGGGTGTTCATCCAACATCCAATCATACACATGAACCATGCTGCCATGCGCAACGCAACAGCCTCCATCAGGGCCTGCGCGAATGGCTGTTCCGTCACCCGGGGCCTGGCCCTGCACAGACCGCGACAACCTTAACCTGTTGCCGTCGAATGGGCCCCACTTGGCTGCGCGGACGTGGTCCAAGAGGCCGTAGTAGAGGGCCTCCCGGTAGAGGAGCTTCTCCGGGATGTTGGGTGGGATATGGAGTTCCCCGGTTCGGAGCAGATCGAGGAGAATCCCGAAGCAATCCGGGTTGCGATCCAGGAAGCTCTGGCCCTCCTTGTTTGATGATAGGAGCAGGTTCCAATTGTCGTCGAACATTGCACCGAACATCGAATTGCGCCCTGCATTGGCGAGGGTTGTTGCGGTTGTTTCCATCACCCTGCCACCTACGTTGAATTTCACACTGTCTTTCTGAACCCCCATGTCTCGATTCCTCGCAAGAATGTGGCTTTGGCGAAACCCAGATGGGGAGGGAGATGGGTGTTCGATCGAACGCCTCCGCGGGGTTGAATTGAGCGGAATTGAATTGGATGATGGAGGATGAACAGAGAAAAGCAGAGAAAGCAGAGAATGGGCGGGAATAAATATAGATGATTTTGTTGAAGAGTGATGAATGAATGATTACAGTTGAAGAATTGTAATTGAAGGAAAGGGTATGTGTGTCTGATAGGATGAGAAGACAGAGATTAAGCAACCGGAAAATGATGAGATATTGGGAGAAGTATACATGGGGATGGTTATTGTATTGTACTGTAAGAGACGACGGCTTTTTAAAAAAGGGTTTTCTGAAAATGTGCGTGGGATTTGGTGAAGGAATCAAGATGGGTGGAGCGGTTGGAATTCAAAACCGAATTGACTCTCTTTCGTCTCCCCCTCTAAGTCAATTCTCTCTGTTTTCTTCCTCTTTTTTTTTCCTTTTGTCATTCGTCCGTTTGATTCCTCGGCACAATGTTTACATAGATAAGGATGGAATGAATGTAAAGGAAGTTTATTAATTTATTTTAAATCAGAAATGGATGAAGGGATATCACCAATGAAATTAAGTAAGTTGTCACTGATAAAACCATGACTTAAACGTCTTTTGCTCCTCTTACTTAATTTGGTCTTATAATTTTTTTATTTAATTATTTTTTTTTCATTTCGGCATTCATATGTAAACTTAATCCTTTAGGTTTTTTAGTCTCAAATTAGTTTTAATTTATGAAAATTAATCTAATTAGGTTATTTACGTTATTGTACAAACAGTATTAAAAATAATGTCACGTATATTTTTGAGTCTTTTAAATTTTCTTTTTCATTTTTTTTATTTATCACTTTAAAATTGTATCACATCACATGTTCTTAAATTAGTTTCTATATTTATTTTATGATTTAATTTAATTTTAATTTTTATTAAAATAAAATCATATTGTCGTTTTTTAAATTGGAACTAAATTTATTTTTTATAAATATTAGGATGTTACTTTTATACATTTTTCTTAAATATTTTTAAACTAACTTTAACTATATTTGTCAATTTCATTTAAATAAATTATTTTTAAACAAATTTTTATTAAAGATAAATTAGTCATTTAATCTCAAATTTGGTTAAAATAGATCAAGTATATAAAAACTAGTAAATTTATAAATATAAATACAAATTACATATAAAAATTTACACATATCTATAACTATATCTAAAGAGGATTTCCCTTTGCATACACAATTCGTATTCCTATTTTACTCCTTATAATATAATTTATGTTAATTAATTTTTTAAGAGTAACCACTATTTTGAATTTTTTTAAAATAAAACTCAATTATAATTAATCACGAAAGAAAATAATAAACCAAAATATAATTTTTAAATTATTTTTTATAAATTTAAATATCAATAGATTTTATTTTTAATAATATAGTATATTTTACTTAATTATAATTAATAACGAAAGAAAACAATAAACCAAAATATAATTTTTAAATTATTTTTATAAATTTAAATATCAATAGATTTTATTTTTAATAATATAGTATATTTTACTTATAAAAAGTAAATTGACGGGAAACACGAGTATTGTCACACCTGTATCCATATTTTTTAAATATCTATATTATATCATAAGTTGATATAATATAATTTATATTATTTTGTAAAGTTATTATGCAAACACTTGATGTAAAAATAAAAATGTAAACTTAAATCATTTATAATAATTTAAAAAATAAATTTATTATATTAGATCAAACACATTTTTATACTATCTTCTTACTTTAAATATAATATAGATACAACAATTACATAAAAAAAATATTTATCAAAGACTACTTAAACACACTAAAGATTCAACAAACACTAAATTCTCAATAAAATAAAAAAGAGAAAATAAATCTCTTTGTTTTTGTTGATAATGTATCGTATGTGATCGATGACCCTTCAATTTTATCAACTATAATTTTGAAATGATTATCTAAGAAACTAACAGGATATCGCCTATCAGATATCTAGTACTAAATTCCTTGTAACAAGTAGAACTACTAGGACAAATACTTAATAAATTGCAATAGATAAGAAATGCTCCTAAAGAGTTAATTATATCAAAATTTCAAATATAAAAACTAAATTAGTTATAAGATATTCTAACATATGAAAATTTATTTTTTTCTAAAAATAAAATAAAATTACAAAAGGTAAATTAAATCAAATAATATAATTGTTATTAATGATAAAATTTATATAAGTAAAAAAAGGTTAATAAGTTGATATATAAAAGGTAATATGATATTGTTATCAAAACTCCTATCTTATCAATGATTTTCCTAATCTTAACTATCATTATTTTATTTCTGTACGTATTTTTTATCTCTCGTGTTTATCTTTCATTTTACATTATTATTCAAAATCATTCAAGTCTTTTACTTTATACTTTTAAACAGGCTTTCATACTATTAAAATTCTCCAAATTAAATTCATACAATTTGAAATTTATGTAATTCTTTTACATTAGTTTGCTGCATTATCTTAACTCTATATGCATTTCTTTATAATTATCGTTCTTCAAATCAGGTTATTCTGCGCAATTAGTTTATTTTTTCAGTTAAAACCTTTTCTGTTTAATTTTTAAAAGGTTTTTATTACAAAAATCAACAAAAGGTGGTAGATTGTTTTCATGAAATTACGATAAAACCTAGCACACCATGTAAACGATTTTATAAAAAATAGAACTTTGACGATGATTATGTTGTACAAATATTAAACTAAAAATTATCTAGTTTAATTAATTATACTTGAGTTAAATTTTCATGTTTCTTATTATATTTTAAGAAGACATTTTTAATTTTTGTATCTGTGTTTTTTATGTTAGTACTTGTATTTCTATTTTGTAAGGATTTTGCATTGTAAAAGATTACTAACAGAAATTAAAACTAAAATATAAATTAATTAAACCAAATAATCTCCCTGGAATGGAAGTCAATCAATCGGGCACCATCATTCTCCTATCGAATGGCGGCTATAAAATATGAATGATAGAACCCGAATAAAGTAACTAGTCTTCTTAGTACGGATACCATTTATTCACTTTGCTTAATAATTAAGATTTTTCAAATAATTAAGAAAGGTAATAATTTTCACAGTAAAAAGAAATATACCCTATGTATGGAGCATAATTTTTTACTTAAAAGATTAATTAAAATTACGATAGATTGGATATCAATAAATTATGAATTGATTAATATAAGATATTACTATATTACCTCTATTCAAAATTTAAGATAGTAAATTTATATTTTTTTTCCTTATATCATTTAATTTTTTCATTCTTATTTTTATAGAACACTAACTTAAATTCTGTAAGATCCCATTTTTCTTTTATAACATTCAACTACTATGGAATGTGTCGCACTTTCAATATTACAAAGCAGTCAACATAAAGAAAACCTATAAGATACTATTATAGATATTCATAAATAACTTATAATAACAAAAGATATACAAGATCTTACACAACTATGATATATTACACTGAACCAAAAATAATTAGGTCTTCAAAAACATATGAAACTAAAATACAACGTCCTATTATATGTCTCACCTTTATCTCCTCCCAACACTTGCTCACCAGAGACATCTCTTGTTCTTGCTTCATTAAGGTGATCATTTTAACAGAAAAAAAATAAAACAGACAATCAAACACATAAAAGAAAGGATAAACTAATATTATAAAAGAAATTCAAGTCATGCAATTATAATTTAACGTACAAGACATTTTACTTTCAAACCAAAACAATCTAAGCATACAGATAGATTCTAGACTTGACTATTCAGATACCTGTATTATTGTCGAGATATGACAGATTGTGCACTTGTGGTGACCCTTTACTTCTCTACAGAGCCATTGCCAATTGGATTTCACCTTACGACACACAAGGTTAGTCCGTTAACGCCTTAGGCCAAGGTAAATCTCCTAGACTAGGACTTCCTACTACTTTCACTGCATGCCTCATTCTTCTCTAGTTAAGAAGGAATGACCATTAGAGTGTCAGGATAACCTCTAAGACTGAGCTTCTACAATAATACATACACTATTGGGCACCACCATGGAATCTCTCCACGAGAGTCATGAAATTATGTTCATCTACCATGGACATGATCAAGACATAATCATCATAACCGTCATATCATGTATGATAATGAATACTGATATGTTCACATTCAAATTACATTCCATAAACATTACCAAACTAATAAGAATCATGCATAAATACACTACCACTCACCTCAAATAGAGCATAATACTTAAAAACACAGCAACAACCAGAGGCATGATAATTGGGCATGCCCAACGCTACAGTTCATGTGAGATCTCTCGTCCAACGAGCCTATCTTCTCGTCCAACGCCCAAAGCTTTTTAGAAAACCAGCGCTTAGTGCCAAAGTGAGCGCTCAATGCTCTAGAGCCCAATGGCTCATTGTTTTGGCAGCACTGAGTACCACATAGGGCCACTCAATGCTACACCAGATGACAACAACTTCGAATTTAACTTGATCGCACCTAAGACCCATCCAAATGACCAAAATTAGTATCTTTGATCCTATAATTGATTCATAAACATGTTTACACTCAAAAGTGCCATTTTGATCTTTGGCTAGGATTTAGTTGCACCAACTCATTCCAACACTTCAAAAAGCTAACATATCATATTTGACACATCACCAACCATATTTCTGTGAACTAAGAGTCCAAATAAGTTTTTAAAAGACCTAGAAACAAACCTTAAACTTCAGGTTTTCCCATCCAACCCTTATCTCAAAATCTCGCCTATCAAAATCCTATTTTTAGACCAAAACTAACTTATAACTCTATCTATTTGCTACTTCCCAATTCAACATCAAATTTTTGGTTAAATAAGGTTCTACACAAGTTTTAAATGACCTAAAAACAGACCCCAAACATTATTTATCTCTCTAAAGTCGCTCCTCTAGAAATTCACCTATCAAAACCCCAAATTAGACCAATAACTAGTCCAACAACACTTATTTTTTACTACTTTCAGTTCTACATCAATTTTTCTAAAGCAAATATTAGTTTTCCTTATCTGTTTCAAGACCAATGACTTTATAGAACCCTCAAACAACTCCCACATATCAAAGAATACTAATTGCACCTACAAACAACAAAATCATGATCAAGGTAAATCATTAGAACCACTCATCAACAGAAAGTCTTATAAAAGACTCAAAGGGCACATGCAAAAGGATACGAGGCAGACTAGAGAAAAAGAGTAGAAACTAACTTACTTTTTTGGAGAAACTGATTAGGTAAACTTGAAGATATTGTCGTTGTGATCACTCAAGCGGTCTCTGATTTTTAAATAGATGAACATAAAATAACTTCTAGAGAGAAGTCAGAAAACTCTAAAAAAGTGATTTTTAGAAATATTGTGTTTTAAAATAATGAAACTCATTTATAATGAAATTATTTATATTAAAATCGTTTAATATTAAAATAATCGAGTCTCACTATTTTTAAACTATTACCACTTCTAAACTATCATTTTCTAAGTCTTTACAAATTATCTAACCTATATTATAAAATAATTTTATGCAATCTAAAATAATTTCTTCTTATCATTACGAATTATACTCAATAGTTTTTATTTTAATATTAATTTAAAAGACTACATTTCATCGTGTAATAACTAAAGATAACTTTTTTTTTCTTTCCAAAATAACCTAACAAATAAAATGTTACTATTTACTTTTGACATATATATATATTATATATATATATATATATATATATATATATATATATATACTAATTTTCGAAATAAAAATGTAAAAAATAATTAATATTATCTTAAATTTTAAAAGTAAGACTTAAATAAAAATAAGTCTTTAAAAAATATATAACTTAAAAGAGATGGAGTAACAATGAAGGTAGTTGCCTCGCAACCCTTGTTCTTACGAAGTCAACTTTGGTGAGAAGATATTGAAAGCGTCTCCTAAGACACTCAATGTCTAAATTTAATTATTTTTTTTAAAAAGTATAGTAAAGGTTGAGATTTTATGAGCAACTTATTCTGTTTACTATTTTGAATCTTGTAACCAATTGGGCAAATTTATCATTTATTTATTGACTAGTAACGCGTCTTTATCATTATTTACTTTACTCTAATGCCTTCTTTCAACCCAAAACCAAGGTTGGCCAAATTGCAATTCGGTATGACAATGAAGTACCAATTTTTTCGCTAATAATTAATACACTCCAAAAGGGTTTTCGTAATTGATTGGAATGATAATTGTTCTTATCTAAATTATGAGTAGTCATAGTTGTTCTTATCTCAATGTAACTTAAAATAATATTTAGATAATTAACAATATGTTTTTCTCTTAAAGAAACATATTAAAATATTTTAATTTTTAGATAATGTGAGACTTTTTTGATTTTTTTTTAGTGAAATATATTTAAAAGATTTTATATATTAGAAATAGGGTTAAATATATTTTTGGTCCCTTAACTTTCACTGAAAATTGGAATTAGTCCCTCTTTGAAACTTTGGACCAATTTAGTTCCAAACTTTAGAAACGTGTGAATTTAGTCCTTTAAACTAAATTTTGTTAACTTTATTTGATGTTTCAAACACATTTTTTAGTTAAAATTGAAACAAAAATATGTGTCAAGCGGTGTAAACAACTCAAATGTTATCATGAAACGTACTTGAAAAATCAAATAAACCTAACAAAATTTAGTTAAAAAGACTAAATTCACACATTTTTAAAGTTTGGAGACTAAATTAAACCAAAATTTTAAAGAGGGACTAAATTCAATTTTCACTAAAAATTAAGAGAATAAAAACATATTTAACCTTTAGAAATATGAGTTCTTGATAAAAGAGTCATGATACCATCTTTTTAATTTTATTTAATGTAATCTATATTTGGATTTTTAGCTATAAGTTAAGTTTTGAGATAGACAGAAGAGATTGATAATCTTTTAGGTATTTAAGATATTATGTTTTCGAAATAATGATTTCGTGGACATTAAAATAAGAAAATTAAAAATATATTTTATTCTTAAAAAACATTTTAAAGAATTAAGAAAAGAAATATTTTAAATAAAAAAAAGAGAAGAATAATGAAATACTTACTATTCACAACTGCATAAACATATAAGTGTTGAGTGACCATTGGGTTATTATACAGTAACCATGAATTTTTGTTTTCATTTTGTTGTCTTTGGTGACAATGAGATAAGGAATTCATTGTGTGCCACCCAATTGAATGGAAGGATGATGGTGTGAAAGTGGAGGACTTTTCTTTTTAACAGTTTTTAAATTTAAATAAATAAAAAATATATTTTGATTCACATAATTTTTTTATATTTATTTGATACTATTATTTTTTTTTAAATTACACAAATTTACTTTTTTATAATTATCTTATTTTTATTAAATGTGTTAAATAAATATAAATGTGTGTTATTTTATCATTATTTTAAATAAATTATATGTTTTTTTTGTATGGCATGTCCCACATCGGAGAAGCGGGCCGTGGACGGCAATTCCTGCCTTCGAACTTGATTACTTCAACGAAGTCAGCTTTGTGTTGGACACTTTTAACACCTTTTGGAGTAGTCAATACGTTCCCATTCCTATTTCAAAAATATTTACTCATTAAATTACTACATGGCTATTAAATTATTACAACATGATAATAATTTAATCCTTAAATTGGTGTACCTTCCATGGACAGTTAGTCCGAAACATTATCTCAACAAACTGTAATGGTTCATTTTTTTTTTGGCATACAGCTCTATGTCGATATATGAATAGTTTGGTTCCTTTTTTAAAAAAAAATATGTATTTTTTAAATTTGATGTCTATAAATTATTTAAATTTTAAAAGTAATAATTGAAAAGGTAAAATTAAAAAAATAAAAAATGTATATAATTATAGATGTAACTATAGATAAAATAAATGTTAGTTATTGAAATAAAAAAATTATAAGTAATATTATGTAAATAATTTTTTATTACGAGTAATTATTTAAATTTAGAAAAATTGTTACTAAAATATAAAAGTGTAAATAATTATTTTATATTGAATAATTATTTAAATTTAAAAGTAGAAATTAAGAGAATAAAATGGAAAAACAAAAAAGACATTAAAGAAGTGTATCTTTATATATATATATATATATATATATATATATATATATATATATATATATATATATATATATATTAATAAAACTAATTTTAAATTTAGATTGATATATATTTTAAAAGTAATTTTTTAAATATAATTATTATTTTTACAGCGAGTCTAATCTCTGAGTTCAGTTAGGTTAGGTAACGGGTTAATACGGTTTAACAAAAAAAAATTAATTTAATTTAAATAACAATTTTCTTAGTTTGACTTTACTTGTTTTACAGACTATTCAGAATCTGTGTTTTGACTTGGTTTGTTTTAAAGACTGATAAGACAAACAAGTTAAACCAAACCTAGTTTAATAATTAAAATTGTGAGTCTTTCATAAAAATCGAAGTTTCTCTAGTTTATTAACGTTTTGTATTTTAGATTGACTATGTTAATCACACCAATCTCATCTAAACAAAATTATGAAACTACATAATTCATAAAAAAAAATCTGCTTAAAATCATTGGATATGATAATATAATGTTTTATAAAATAATTTCAATAAAAGAGCAACCTTGATGAAGAGATTAAATACCTTGTGCAAACCCTTTTCAAAAGACATATTAGTAGTATTACATGTAGTTTTTTATATTGAAAACATATGATATTCACAAATTTTTCTTTCTTTTTTAAAGATTTTATGACAACGAATGCTTGGCAACAAAGTTTTGGATAATTAACCTTGGGATTGATTGATTGATTTGATTGGAAATTTTCTTAAACTCAAAGGAATCATAATTATAGTTTATATGTTTTTCTTATCATAGTTTTGGTGGGTGCGACCAAACATAGTGAGTTTTAATGAATTATGTAGTTTCATTCCATTAAATTTGGCGCAAGCAATGCATGATACTGATATGGTTGTTCAAACGTATGGTGCATTTATTTATCTTCATTCTTCACCATCAATCGCACATCTACTCTTTCTAGCTCTTCATAAGGAAGATGCTTTCGATGTACTTATTATATTAAGGTGGAATATACTTTTTGTTTTCTTTCAAATATTTTAAAGTTTCTATATAAGTTAACTATGATTTTACTTTTTATATTTGTGAAAGCACTCATATTTCATGAGAGATTTTTAAGAATTCAAATATAAATTTAAATTTTACAAAGTAGATAAAAATTTATAAATTCATCGTCTTAAGATTTTATGTTGGTACTGACCTTTTATTTATGGATTGAATCGATGTTTATTAATCTTAAATTTTATGAAAATTAAAATTAATATAAAGATCCTTCAGTAGATTGAAGTCAACAAACTGAATTTTACTTTAATAGTAATAAAGTTTAAATAGGTTTTCAGTTTTTAAATTTCAGATAATTTTGTTTTGTTCTCTTAATTTGAAATTAATATTTTTTATTTTTATAATCCTTAAACGTATGTATATTTTACTCTCTTATCCTAGTTAAATATTTATTTTATATAACTATTAATAATTGCTAGTTACTTTATTTTATATTTTTATGATGAAATATTTAACTATGTGTTTGTTTATCTTTAAAAGTATTAATTTGGATAACTTTTATGCACAGGCACCTAGAACGAGAAAGTAAAACATTTTTTACTCAAGTTATAAATTAAAAATTAATTTTGAAATTTTAAGGATAAACGTAAATTTAATTTCAATTTAAATGATTAAAAACATATATAACTTTAATAACAACAAGTATATCTGAATCATGAAACATGTTAAATGATTCTCGAATTCTCTCCATTTTTAGCATACATTTTCCTTATATCACATATAATGAGAATTTCTCATTTTCTTGTTTACTTTTATTTTCCCAAATTTATCTTTTAAATATTATTTAAAATTAAACCAATTATTTTATTAGTTTTCCATTTCTTTAAGTTTAATCAGTTTTTTCAATTTGACTGTTTTTTTAACTTAATAATTTTTAAATTATAAAACTATTTATAAAAATAAATGAAAACTATTCACAATAAGTTACACAAATTATTTTTAATTTCATAATTATAATAATAAAATTACAATTTTATAATTTTCTATTATCATAAAAGAAGAACATACATTGGCATAGTTTTTAATAACGTGATTCACCTAAATTTACTAAAACTTAAATAAAATATGAAACTTAAAAATTAAAGTTTTACAATTTAAAAATTAAATATTTTTCATAAAAATAATTAAATGATTTATTTTAATTTTTTAATATAATATGTCGAGTACATAACAATCACAAATATGGGGATGAGATTAGTCTCTTACCTAATAAGATTAGTGACTACTAGCAAAATAAGTTGACTATTAGAAAAATAAGCTGAGTTCAAGAGGAGGTTGAATTTTACTTTACAAAGAATTTAGAAACCTGAATATAGGATTATTTTAGAATAAATGTGTAACGAAGGAAGGTCACGATAATGAGTCAGAACAAATGAGGAGAAATAATGTGAGGCTCAAAGAGTATGACTGGGCAGGAGCATAATAAATAAAAGTTTGTTAGAGGAGAGAGGTGTGTGCGTGTTGTCATTACTTTTCTCTGACATTTTGATCTCTTTTTGTGCATTATTTTCTCTACTGTTATCATTTTCTGTTATATGAACAATTTTACTCATTTCCTGCAAGATTGCAATACCAAAGATCTTACGAGATACTATTATAGCATCATTCTTCTTTTCACAAATTGCATTACTGTTACATTGTTCTTCTTACATTAGTGCTTTCATCCTTTAAACCATGGCCGAAAATACGACAATGAAAGAAATAACTTCAGAATTAGCTCGTCTCAAGGACCTTCCCGCGGAAGTTAGTTGCATCGCTGAATCCATGGAACGCCGTGAGCGTGAGTTATAGAAGTGGATGGAGCATTTACGCGAAAGTTATATGAGGAGAAGTACATTTGACACTACATGATGTTATTGCCCAAAACCTACTTCTTTGCTACGATGTGTTTCATTAGCCAAGTTATATGAGGAGAAGTACATTCCTAAAAATAGGTTCGATAACACTTCCTATTATCCCAAAACACAAGCCACAAACACAACCTCCATGACCTCACAATCCATAAGAGCAACCAGTTTACCACCCTTGTTATCTTCCCCACTGTCAGCCACATCTAGTTCTAACACCAAACCCAATTTTGTTAAAAAGCTTACTACTGCAGAAATGCAATTACGCCCAATTTGGTTAAAACGCTTACTATTGCAGAAATGCAATTACGCCATGAGAAGGGGTTCTATTTTACATGTGATGATAAATTTACCATGAATCATAGCTGTCCCAATAAACATTATTTTGTTTTGCAAGTTGATTAAGATGTTACACTTAATGTTTAACATGACCCTCTTGAGGACCTTGGGGACGCTGAACCTCCACCACTTGTGGAACACCACCTTTCGTACAATGAATTAAAGGGCTCTTCAGGACTAGGCACTATGAAATTCAAATGGTCTATTAATGGAGTGATGGCCCAGGTTCTATTAGATAGTGGAAGCTCAAATAATTTCCTGCAACCCCGAATTGCTCACTGTTTAAAACTCCCAGTGAAACCTATTCCTAAATTTCAAGTGTTGGTGGGAAATGGTAATGCCTTGGTAGCTGAAGGACTCATCAAGTAATTACAAGTTAAGATTCAAGGCCACATGTTGCAGTTACCAGTATATCTACTTCCGGTTTCAGGGGCTGATTTGGTGTTAGAAGCCAATTGGCTAGCAACATTGGGGCCTCATGTGTCTGATTATAGCAACTTATCTATCAAATTTTATATTAGGACTCAATTTGTGATTCTTCATGGCGAGCATTCCTCCTTGCCACAGCCAGCTAAATTCAATCATTTCAAGAGAATGTGTCGTACAAAGGCAATTGTTGAGTTATTCTCCTTGCAGGTTCAAAGCCCTTCAAATATGCAAGATCAATGGCTTGATCTTCCAACTAATATGGAGCCAAAAATTGTGTTTCTGCTCCATCAATACATAATAGTTTTTTATCTTTCAACAGGACTACCCCCTAATAGGCAACAAAATCATTCTATTCCTTTAGTGGAAGGTGCTAATCATGTGAAGGTCCGTCCGTATAGATATCCTCACAGCCAGAAGTTACAAATTGAGAAAATGATTGCCAAAATGCTACAGGCAGGAATTATCATTCCATCCACAAGCCCTTTTTCTTCAGCAATCCTACTGGTTAGGAAGAAGGATGATACTTGGAGATTTTGTACTGATTATATAGCTTTGAATGGTAAAACAGTCAAAGATAACTTTCCTATTCCCATTGTGGACGAATTACTTGATGAGTTGTAGGGGGCAAAAATTTTCTCTAAATTAGATTTAAGGTCTGGGTATCATCAAATTTTGATTAAAGAGGAGGATAGACACAAGAAAACCTTTAGAACTCATCAAGGACATTATGAATGGTTGGTAATGCCCTTTGGTTTAACCAATGCCCCTACCACCTTTCAAGCCCTCATGAATGACATTTTTCAAGGTATCCTAAGGAAATTTGTCTTAGTTTTCTTTGATGATATATTAGTATACAGTCCAATATGGGAAGAACACCTCAAGCATCTGGCGAGAGTTTTGTAGATTTTACAACACCATCAATTATATGCCAAATTGTCAAAGTGTACTTTTGGCTTACAAGAGGTTGATTATTTGGTCATTCGGTATCAGGAAAAGGTGTGGCCATGAATCAGGATAAAATTCAGGCCGTGATGCAATGACCAGTTCCAACCAATCTCAAACAATTGAGAGGGTTTTTGGGACTCACAGGTTATTATAGAAGATTCATTAGAGACTATGCCTTGATTACTGAACCTTTAACTAATAATCTAAAAAAAGACTGTTTCAAATAGAATGAAGAAGCAACTCATGCTTTTGAGGCCTTAAAAGCTGTTGTTACTCAAGCACACATGCTGATGCTTCCGGATTTCTCCATTCCCTTTGTGCTCGAAACTGATGCTTCAGGGTCAGCTATTGGAGCAGTGCTGATTCAGAACAAACATCCCATTGCATACTTTTCCAAGAAACTGAATCCCAGACTACAAAGGCAATCTGCTTATGCAAGGGAGTTTTTTGCCATTACTGAAGCTGTGGCCAAGTTTCGACATTATCTTTTGGGGCATAAGTTTGTGATTCAAACAGACCAAAGAAGCTTGAGAAGTCTTAATGAGCAAGCCATTCAAACACCGGAACAACAGAAATGGATACATAAACTACTGAGGTATGATTTTTCAATTGAATATAAATCGGGAAAAGACAATGTGGTTGCTAATTCTTTATCCAGATCATTTATGATGGCATGGTCACAACCGAAATTCGACTTCATACCATAATTAAGAAGGGTTATAACTACAGATGAAGAGGTGAAGAAGATCATTGTTGATTGTGTAACCAACATGCATTTTGTTCCACATTATGCAGTCCACGATGGCTTACTTTATTGGAAGGACAGGCTGGTAATACCTGCCTCTCATGATTTAGTTCAAAAGTTGCTTAAAGAATTTCATAATTCCCCACTAGGCGGTCATGCAGGGATCATTAGAACCTTCAACAGGCTTGCTCATTAATTCTATTGGGCTGGAATGCATCAGGATGTGAAATAATTTGTTCAAAATTGTCTGATCTGTCAGCAAGCAAAATCAGTTAATTCTCTCCCTTTGGGGTTACTACAACCTTTACCATCAGATTTGGGAAGATGTGGCAATGTACTTTATCACTAGCCTTCCAAATTCACAAGGCTCTACTGTGATCATGGTAGTGATTGACCAGCTATTAAAGTATGCTAATTTTTGCCCTTTGAAAGATGGTTACAACAACAAATAGGTAGCTAAAGCTTTCATGAAAAATGTCATCAAACTCCATGGATTCCCTAAGACTATTGTCTCTTATAGGAATAAAGTGTTTGTAAGTCAATTATGGCAACACTTATTTAAATTAAGTGGAACTACCTTGCACATGAGCACGACTTACCACCCTCAATCGGATGGCTAGTCAGAAACTCTCAATAAATGCTTAGAGATGTATTTAAGGTGATATACATATGAGTCCCCTAAGGACTAGGTCAAATTTTTACATTGGGCTGAGTTTTGGTACAACACTACTTACCATCACAGCAGTGGTATGACTCCATTTAAGGTAGTTTATGGGAGAGATCCTCCACACTTATAAGTACACTGCTAATTCTGATGATCCTCCTGTAGTTCAAGAAAAGCTTAGTAAGAGAGAGAAAATGCTCAGTAAACTGAAACAAAATTTATTGAGATCTCAGCAACACATGAAGAAAAATGTTGATGCAAAACGAAAGCACATGGAATTTAATATTGGTGATATGATGCTGATCAAGTTACAACCGTACAAACAGAACTCAGTGGCTCTTAGAAAGAATCAAAAGTTAGGCATGAAGTACTTTGGTCCCTTTCCTATCATTGAAAGAATTGGCTCTGTTGCTTATAAGCTGTTTTTTCCCTAAACAACAAAAATTCATCCAGTTTTCCATTGCTCTCAACTAAAACCTTGCAGGGAGATCATATTCAACAATATGTTCCAACACTTACTATTGATTCAGAGACACCCCTATTATCTATCCTGCTGTTGTGCTCTAAGTTCATCAATTCTGCAAGGGTCAAACAGTAAAACAGTTCTTGATTCAATGGGAAGGGTTAGAAGAATCAACTCCTACATGGGAAGATGAGTTTGCCTTACGCAAAGCTTATCCAAACTTCAACCTTGTGGACAAGGTTAATTTTGAAGGAGGAGGAATTGTAACGAAGGAAGGCCAAGATAGTGAGTCAGAAAATGTGAGGGCAGAAGAAACACGAGGAAACAGGTGCGTGAGGAGAAATAATGTGAGGCTCAAAGAGTATGACTGTGCAGGAGCATAATAAATAGAAGTTCGTTAGAGGAGAGAGGGGTGTGTGTGCTGTCATTACTTTTCTCTAACATTTTCATCTCTTTCTGTGCCTTCTTTTCTCTGTTGTTATCATTTTCTGTTATATGAAAAGTTTTACTCATTTCTTGCAAGACTACAATACCAAAGATCTTACGAGATACTATTATAGCATCATTCTTTTTTTCACAAATTGCTTTACTGTTACATTGCCCTTCTTACAAAAAGAAAGCTTTTAAAAAAAACTAATTTTAATTATTTTCAATGTCTAATTTTCTAATATGGATTCAATTTACATATGAATTGTAAAAGATATAAGAGAAAGATAATAACACCAAGAATCATATTGTTTCTCCATTATAAGAGAGATACATTTAGTTGCTTAATCACCTTGATTAAGCCAATTCACCAATTTCAAGGTTTCAAAAGTACCATGAAAGAAAAACAAGAAATAAAACACATCACAAGATCTTGAACCCCACAAAATCTCTTAAAACCTTTTTTTGAAACCCTATTTCAAGAAGGCCCTCTACATAATTGTAGTTAAGAACAATATAACTCAAAAAATAGTGTTTAGTCATGTGTACGAGTGTTTTAACCTAAATGTTTTTATATTTCTAAGACCTAAGTGTTTACCTAAGGGATTCTAGTTCTAGGTTATGAATGTTTGGGGTTCAGACTCTAAGTTTTGTGTTTTCAAACTAAGTTATTTTCTTATTATTATCCAATTTTAATGTTATTTGATTAAACTTCAAAACAAGAGAGTTTTTGAGCGCATAGACGATTTTGTCTTTAATCTGTTGACTGGTTTGGTCTTCATTGTCATCCTAAAAATTACCTTGTCAATATCCACCTCGTCCTTTGCCTCCAAGACTCCGGCTCTGAGTATTTCAAGTTTCATTCGAGTTAAATTGTTTCTGTAGTGCTTGATCGAGAGGTTCAATGTGTTCATCCCAACTTCTTCTCGTGGGCTTCTAATGACCAAACAAGCTCATCCACTGTGAGAACTGAAGTGTCCTTCGATTCTTTGGTGGCGCACACGATACTTTCGAAATCTTCTGTAAGGGATCTCAATATTTTTTCCACAACCCAGCTAGGTGACATTCTTACCTAGTTGGTTGGCTATTTTCTGCACTCGAGTTATGTACTCGGTTACTTGTTATTTGGGCCCATCTTCAAGTGTTCAAATTCTCCTCTAAGAGCTTGTATTTGGACTTGTTTGATGCAATTGTCACCTTTATACGCAACCTCTAATACTTCTCAAGCTTCCTTTGTTGATGGGTCATTCGCTATTTTTCGAATCCCGACTCACATTGTAGAGAAAATACAATGTCGACCCATCTCTTGAACTTGATTTTTTTAACGTGATCATCTATCGTTTGATGTTCGTCCTCATCGGGAACATACTAGTCTTCCACCATGTCTCAAATATCCTGGGATCTCAATAACGCCTTCATTTGTAGGCATCAATTATCATAATTGGTTTTTCTCGTCAGTTGTGGCATATTCATATCATTGACTCACTCCTCTCTTTTATTTTTCTCTCGGTACCCAAAGCATAAAGCTGTGATACCACTTTGTTAAAAAAAATGTTACCCACACTATGATAATAATCTTCAATTTAGTGTGATTATTTTCATTGAACCTGAGCAACATATAAATAGGTGCAAATAGAATTTTGGGTCAAGTATAAATAATAAAAAATGACAATAAAATATCAACAAACTCAAAATAAAATTTACTTAATCTATCTCTATTTTATCTCAACAAAATAAAATAATACTACACCTAAATAAATGAAAAATCAAAATTACCTATCCCTATTTTATCTCTATCAAAATCAAACTAAATTTACGAGACACAAAAATAATAAAATAAAATTTAAACAAAATTATTAATAAATACTTTATCCCAACAATGTATTCATAATGGAAAAAAAATAAGATAATGTATTCATAATAAAAAAAGTATACAGAAGATATGAACTAAACCCATTCCATAATTAATACAAATGGCATTTTATTTAATAATATCTAATAGTATCCAAATATTATTTTCCCGTAAACAAAATGAAAAGAAAGAGAAAAAGAATGAGTCATCAATAAGTGGGTATAAAAAAATTACAAAACCTACTACAATTTACAGATCAGAGTCTTGTTCTTTCTGATACAACTTCCAAACCGTAATCCATACTATAGCATCTATGTACAATGTTTGACATCTGAGTAGGTTGTAAAACCGCATTTACAAAATAGCAAGTATGAATATAGTAATGTACAAAAAAACATCACATTATCTTTCATTTCTTATCATCCAATCATGTCTGGTCACATTATTTAAAGAATATGACATGCAGTCAAAACTCTTAAAATAATGTAACCAAAGGTGGCTGAGACGTTTGATCAAAGATAATAGATGAAAATGTGGCAGTATCACTCTTTGTGGTTGGAGGAGCGATCACTTCTTTGCCCTCCAAGAATACGAGAAATCTGTAAACCTCTACTGAAAGCTTGGTTGAAGAGCATACGTGTTTGAAACTCTGAAACAAATGGGAACCATGCCAAGAAAGCAACTGGTGTGAAGAGAAGCAAGCCCATTATCACTTCATATCCCCGAGCAAGTGCCCGAATAGACCCCCAAAACCCAGTCTTTTCAATGACAGGCTTACAAGCTTGTGCAATCTTGGACAGAGCAAAAACAAAAGACAATGAAAATCAAATGAGTATATATGCTCAAACTGATTATGAGAAGAGATATTAAGGTGACCCTTTTTTATATTTTGACAATGAAATTTCTAGTTTGCACAGTATCTGACAAAAGAGAGATACCATATAAAGACATTTATCAATGGTTTTATAGACTGGCAACATGCATTGCTTTGATCCGTAAGAACTTTTGTGTATGCAAATTAGATTGTGAGAATAAAGGGTCTGTCAGTTTCAGGTTTCAAAAAATAACCAAGCTGTTAGACAATCTAAAGTCTAAACAAAATCAGAAGCCATTTTGAATAGCTTTCCAAAAAATAAATAGCTATTTTTATGTTTGCAAACAAACATAAACTAACTTAAGTTTTATTTTTTAAAAATCTATAACAAATAATCACTAGATTATGTTACATCATGATCACTTCTTTTCTCAATCCTTGGGCCCATAATTGTTTGCAACTATACAACTTCATAGGGTAGACTACTTAGCATGCAAACAATTTTGGAGAACAATTTGCTTAGATGTGCACTTTCTTAGGGATCAAAGCAACACAAATTGACATGAATCAAACATGTGACTAAAGAGAAAAAAAGAGTGTTTACTGACCAGCAGCAACCCCCAGCCTGTTGGCATGACTGCTAGGATGCAGACTACTATGTCCTTAAATGTCAAACCAGCAACTGCTATTAAGACTATGACGATGGTAAGAAATGTCAAGAAAATTGAACCCTCAATCAATCGAAATAAAAGCTGGTAGTCTGCGCTAAGGCGTCGCCTGCCAAGAGATACACCCTGCAAAGTTCCAATATTATCACAGAAAGAGATGAGTGAGGGGTGTAAGAGAAAATAGGACTGTGAACATGGTTACTCTTTATCTCAAGTTTATTAGCCATTATGCAGTGAGAAAAGGTGCAACACAATATGTCTAGCCAGGGTAAAAGAAAACAAAGAGAATGTACCTAAAAGTTAAACATATTATGTGGATAAGAGCTTTAAATTTTTACCGAACAAACACAGGACACAATGACAGAAATGTCTCAATTATTTTAGTAATGCAGTGTTAAGATCTGTACGAGGTGAATCATGGTTTTACCATGTACCTTCTTTATTTTCTATTTTTCAAGAAACATAATACCTAACACTCACTAATGGTGTTCATAAACAAAACATCTTTTCAGCTAGTTTGTATGCAAGCACTCAGCAGCATTCCTGAAAAATGAATACACCAAATCTTAATGATATAGAATACAATAGTGTGAAATCTCACCTTCATTAAACCCAATATTACAAAGATTATCATCCATGAAATACCATAAACCTGTAAGCCAATAGTAACAACAGTTAAACTGAAGTTCTTGCAGCTAGGAATTGGGATTTATAAGCAACCAAAAGAGAAGTATTCCTACAGAGAACTGAGTAAGAAAGAACTAACCAAAACGCTTTGAGTCGAATCAGTAATTGACAGGTGATATACAAGGCCATATTGATATATGAAAAAGCGGAGGGCTAATATGATCTCAGTAGCAATACCACGCTTTCCGGAGTGCCGGAGATGCTCATGTTCCTTTTCCCACCAGGATTCCCAACTTTTATCAGGTGATACACCAATACCACCACGGTTGCTTATCCATTTATGCCAATCTGTATAGTCATCAACTATCTTCTGCCACTCAAAGCCTGATGGATTAAAAAGGAAGGGAGCAAAAAGCCATGTCGCTACCATGAACCACATGGTTATAGTAATGAAAATATAGGCAACCACTCCTCTGTATGCATGACCAAATATATGGTAGACCACAAGCAGAATCACCAGTTCAATTCCTTTAACAAAATGGCTGCGAGAATAGAGTCTGTAGTTAACAGCAAATTTAGCATGAAACACCACAAAACCACGGCCTGTGCCTCTGTACTGTGCACCTCCATGAAGCAATGTCCTTCCGTAATAGTGTGTTTTTGTTCCAAGAGAAAATGTGAAAAATACAGGTGCTAACTGTAGTTGCATGAGTACAAATTCACTTAATGCCTGACGGAATCCCCTCTCCAAGCCAATTTCCATCAACATAGGCAACGCCAATAAAAGTCCAATTTGCACAACTGATTGAGAAGCAAGAGCTACTTGAAGAGCTTTGTTTTCTCGAATAGTTCTCTGTTTGTTCAAACTTTCTTCAAGTCCACTAAGGGAAAGATAGAGGCGTCCATAAAGGAATACATAAACTGTGAGGACAGTTATCTGTCAAAATCAAAGTCAGTATGCACAACAGATCATATTCATATATGTTACAAGTAGGGTAGGTTCTACGCATACCAGGGTACTGAAATAGAAGCCAATGGTAGTGTAATAACAAGATAGCATTCGGAAGAAATCAAAACGGTGTCCAAGCCTGTATATGTCTCTACTCATCGTCTGCTCACCGTTACCAGCAGCGATTTTTGCTTCAAACATTGATATTTGGTTAAGTCCCACATCCCTTCCTTTACCAACTTGTATGTACTCATGATGAGTGACATTTCCTTCACGTAAAGTAGAATTGAAACCTACACATCACAAATAAACTTTTACAATTAGATAACCTTTTGAAGGAAACAGAAACAAGTTGCATACATGATACAGGAAGATAACTAGAACACATGCCTGCAAATATATCCTCACTCAAGTTGATGACCTTAGAAGCCTTGCTTACACCCCCTCTTGTTAGGTGGAAAAGTCTATCAAACACATCTGGATGGCCATAATGGAACCGCACTCTGAATGAAAGGAATAAAAACATTACTGATATAATCAAACAATTACTGGCACAACATTGGAGACATACAGACTAAAATTTTAACTCAATGACATCTGAATTGTCACACAGCACTTGACCGACCTTAACATAGAAATAAAGAATATATCCTGAGAAAAAGTAGGGAAATACAACTAAAATTTATATTCTTGCTACTTCTACATTTCAGTAACTTTGATTATATTATGTTGTTAGTACGATATTAAGCATACTACTAGCAGCTGTTAGAATATTATAGAGATCTATCTGTAATTACTATAGTTAGAGTTCTCTATATTGAAGTATTGTTCCAAATTAATCAATTGAATAAAAATCTTCTTTCTTTCATATTAATCCTTTCAAATTGGTATCAAAGCTCCCAGTCTTAGGAGTTTGCTTTCAAATTTCTCCTATCCTATCTTAGTTACGGTTCTATTTAGGATTGCTTGAAGTGCACGTATTTTCTATAATTATTGGGGTTGCCTAAAGTGCCCTCTGTTGGAGCTACCTCCATTTGCTGCCACCACCAGAGTTGTCACTGGGTCAGTCACCAGAGCCATTGCCAGATATTTCGCCACTGCCATTGTTGGACCTTTTTATCTTATTGTTCTGCTTTATTTAGGAGGGGACTAAAGAATCCCTATTATTTACTTAAGCATGACATCTCCACTAAACAATGTTGATCTTCAATTGAAGAAGGATTACATGCACTATGTGATGAAATTGAACGATCAATATAATGTGGTATCTCATGTTCTTTCCGGAATTGATGCTGTTAAATGTAATAGTTTGATTATTCTTCAGTAACAATCCGATTTGTTGGACAAAATCCATCAATCTTGGGTTGCTGATTTGAATGTGCAGAAATTAATCAAGGAAGGTTAGGGAAATTTAGCTCCTCATATGCATTACAAATGACAGAATGAAGAATTGAGAATGAAAGAGAATTTGATGGTAGGGAATGATTTTGTCATAAAAAAGGATCTTCTGAAGTGGTTACATGCATCTGCTGGTGGTGGGCATTCAGAGATTAGTGCAACCATTAAAAGAGGAAAAGTTGTGGCTTACTAGAAAGGATTGATCACTGAAATCAAGCATTTCATCCAGCACTATTCTATATGTCAGTAGAGTAAGTATGATATGTCCATCAGCGCTGGACTACTAAAGCCTTTACCTATCTTTAAACATGTATGCCAACACATGCATGCTTTATGCACATGACATAATTTTGTTTGTAGAATCAATTAAAGAAATAAATAGGAAGTTACAAATATAACAATGAGCTCTGAAACATAAACTATAACAAGGGTTCGTATTCGGCTGCAGTACATCTCATCATAAACCTCCATTTAAATATTGAAACCAACAAGAAAAACTCACTTCAAGGGGTAAGCCAACAATCTTTGTCCAATTGTCACAAAACTATGCTCTTGATTCGACATAAACCACGCAAGAGATGAAACACTGCAAGAAACATAACGTACATAAAGATAAATGGAAAAAAATTAATGGATTACAGTTTATATCAGAAACGATATGAAGTGATTCAAAATTGTTACAACAGATCATACCTGCCAGTAAATATATACTCTCGGAGTCCAAGTATTGTTGGCATTCTTGGACCATTAGGTTGTTTGAGAAATTCCTGCAGCAAATTCCTCATCTTGAAAGCTTCTTCCATATAATTATCCTGTTACACGCAAATTTGGCAACCTGATTTTTTTTTTTCAAAAGCTAGCTTCCCCTCTTACATAATATGCATAAATAATGCAAAAAACCTGATTCATATCAATTGTTTGCAAGCCTTCCCCACGTGTGAAAATGATGGCATGGTTTTGATTTTCTGGCTTTCCCTCACCCAATATTGCTGGTCCAGGAAGCTTTATCCTGTAAATTACCTACACCAAAATAACCAATCAACATATTGAAAAGAATTTCTATTGTTAAAGAATTTATCATTGAGCTGGATATGTTTGAGAAGAATCCATCTGTCCAGAATTTTTTAGATTATTTTACACAATAACAATTACAAAAGTAGAGGAAAAACCATTTTGTCTTTGGTTATCATTAGTTCACGAATGGTCTACAAAACAGTACCTGGTCTAAACTCTGAACTGTTTCAGATGAATCATTGGACTTTGCCGGTAATGCAGCTTTCACTAGAGCTGAATAATAAACCTTATCTATTTTTCGGGATGAATCTTTGATAGGCTCTTCAACCTCATCAATGTAAGCAACTCGAAGAGATGGGTACCTGCAATTGGAACATTAGCACTGAATGTTTGAATAAGCTATAACAAGTGAGGAGGTTGGTTTGAGAGACATACTTAATCATAAGCTTTAAAATTTCTTTTGCCCTGGGATCACCAGATCGCTTATGAGTACTATATTGTTGACATGAAACTACATATGTGAATTTCATGTCAGCTAATGATTGACATTGTGTCCACAATGACCTGTCACCTTGTAACCTTGAATTTTCCATGCTCTCTAGTTCTGCAGCCTTGTAACCTTTCATTAATTCTGCGAAGTGAAAAGCCAATATTAACCTCAGCGTATAATAGATAAAGAAATGATGTCTTCCTCTTTCAATGAATCTTGTGTACCTTCATCCTTTGCCATGTCAAGAAAAGCCTGTAGCTCCAATGCTTGACGAATATACATCATTCCTCGGACTTTACTTGGTGAGAATAAAGTGAAAAGGCTTAGAGGAAATTCATAATTCTACAATACAAATATAACTTTAAATTTTGTGCATCCGAAATGCATAAATGTCGGAGGGATAGGAAGTAATTCATACCAGTTTTGGTCAATGTCTGTCCTCTGTATGATGCCCATAAACGAAGATCTTCTTCATTCTCTACTCTGAGTTTTTCTTCACTTTTATAATCAAAACGCTGAACAAAGTTTTTCCATTCATCTGCAGTAAATCATGATCAGGAGCAAAACTAAACTACAGAATTGTAAAGACCGTGGTATGAGAGCAAAGGTAGTACATCATTAGCAAGGATGGACCAAGTTCTAGGTAATGGAGTTTTGTCCCATCTAAATTTTATATATTTTTCAATTATCGTGGTAGTGTTTGGTCATTGTTTCCATTATATTTCAGGTTCACTTCATAAAATGGTGATCAACGAGTATATTGTTTCCAAATTTTTTTACTGATTATTACAATTACAAAATCAAATGTTTATACATAGCATTATATTTTAAAATTTTATGTTAAATGACTTTATTAAGCCAAGTTGAATTAAATCCATGACATCAATCTTTTAATTAAACTTAGTTAAGTAGTATCACTTTTAGTCATATCAGTTGACAACGTGGGATCTTTAATATATACACCCCATGCTGAGGACATCAAGCATGGGAATAGAGAGAAGGGGGTCCGATAATGGAAGATATGATAAACCTAATAAAATTTGCTAACAGTAGATTTGATAAGTTTTTAGAAAATAAATTTTAAGTCTAACTCAAACTCACAAAACTAAGTTAGTAAGATGAGGTTTGTATATATTATAATTTGATCATATCACTAAATGATGTAAGATCTCCAATATAATACCATAAACTTTACTACATTGCAAGCCCAAAGGGATCTAGCACAGAGGCATGCTACAGTCTTGGTACATCAACATTTTTGTTAGCTATCTTGATACATCAATATAAGCTTTAAGGTCAAGCAATTCTTTGACAAATATCAAGAGAAAATGGGAAACCTGGAAATATCTTTTGCAGGTAAAAGAGGATAGATACTCCATCTTCATTTGGCTCTTCCAGGTGATTTAAGGAGAAAAGAACAGCTTCATCAAAGTATGGTGTCAAAACACTACAAAATCAAGATACACAAAGTCATTAATATACTTTATCTATAGATTCCAGGACTTCAAACGGCCCCATTGCATAGATAGCAATCATACAGAACTCATATAAGTCACTATTATAGATTTTCCCTTCTTAAAAAAACAGAAGATATGGAGTGATATTTACTCAATAAGAAATCGTAAAATTAATGTTTTAAGATGCTTTATAAGTTGAACATGGAATGAGCTTACGAGAAGGACATCATGTTCCGAACTTTGGGAGCAGGTGGCATATCCATAAACAATGAATTAGAGAAGAAAGTTATACGCCTGCGAGCATCCAAGTTGGATGGAACATCCATAGCAGACTCCTTGACAGTAAGCAGTAATTGAAGCCTTTTTATCTGTAAAAAGAAGCAAGCCCATAACATGAACAAAACACAGAAACAGAACAATGCAGACATCTGAAATCTGGGAAAATTGAGGTTGAGAGCAAACATATAATTTTTATTTTACTTAATAATAACATTTATTATTCTGAAACTTACTTTCTCTATCCAAGCGTCAATATCTGTTTCAACAGGAAATTGAAGTTTACTAAAGATATATTGTTGATCAAGGGGTGTAAACCTTTCATCTTTCCCATAAGACCCACCATGGCTTGAATCTAGCAAACTACAAGAGAATAACAATTAATCCAAAATTATAACAACTAAATGAAATAAGAAAAGGAAACATAAAATTTCAAATGACTAACCCCTCGATGTCTCCTTCCATTATGTCTCTGGTCACAATCTCTAGCATGTCAAGCAAGAGTATCACAATTGAATCCTTGTCTTCCCCTTTGTTATCCAACTGAACATATAACAACAAAATTTGACTAAAGTTCACTCTTGATCAAAGAGAAAATGTAACATTACTATTTACAAAATAATTACCAAACGTTCAATCAGTTGAACAAATCGAGCATACAGATTAGGGACAGCACTCAGATTCAATTCAGTGAGCAGAGCTTTATTTTCTATGTGCTCATCAACTCTTTGAAAAATATTTTGTATAACCCTGCATTTGTGAAACCATACATCATGTCGGTGTATCAAACTTTGTCAATCTTCTCTTTTCATGCATAATTCAGATGATATGAAACTTACAATTTCTCACGATCTCCAAGAACCAAGAAGTTAATAATGCTTTTAAAAGAAGCATAGCATTCCTCAACAGCAGATTTCATGTACTTGTCTCTTAACATTCTTTTTTCCAGTTCTTGTCCTTTTCCAAAACTGTCTTTGGCCATTGACACAGCTATAGGGATCTGTCCAACAAATAGAGTTTTAAATGATTCAAAAAGTATCCAGATTATTCTCTCACCCACACAAAGTAATTGAACACACGTATATGAACCTTGCTAGCAAGTAAGAAAGGTGGCCACTGGATGAGATTTAAAGAACGGTCGGCTGAATATGGTACGAGCATGAGGTCCATCTCCCTAGCATTTCAGTTTAGTTAGACTTATTTGCAACAAAAAATAAAGGTCTCACATGAAAACGTGAAAATCTTAATACTCTAATAATTCAAGCTTCATCAAAAGTAAGGAATCAAGATATTGAGAAAATGTTAATTCATAGCACTACCTGTTATCGATAAGGTCCTCCTCCCTCAGACTAGTGATTATTTTGTTCCATAACTGTGCAAATCGTGCAGATTCCTTCTCTTTATTAGAAGAGACCTGAAACAGGGAGAATCTTTACTTGAGTATTTAGAACATTTTGACCAATTATTGGCTAGAGTCACTATTTCTGAAGAAATCGAATTAAGTTTCTTTCTTCCAAGTCTCAAGCTGGAATTAGAAAAGCCCGTCCCATTACATAAACCTTCCTCAATTCAGGAGGTTGAGCAATTAGCGAGGCTACAAGATGAAGTTTTAAAGGAGATCACCAAAAATCTTTTGGGCCAACAATATCCATGGTCCCCACCGTTAAAATCAACAGGTGAAATTCATATTTATGAAACAGCAGGTTATCTAAAGATCAAATTGATATGTATGAAAGAAGACTACATTTAGAAAACAAATACAAGACAGGTAGATTGGGAATGATATCCACACAAAAAATTCAACTAAATTGTGTCATATTTGACTACGAAACTCCTTGAAAATAATCGATAATTGAAACCCAAAAGGTATTTTAAAGCTATAAGTCTGTCTCATAAAAGGTGTGTCTGGAAAAATTTGTCATGTTAAATTCTAGAACAAAGCCAAATGGACATAGAGACAGTCTCTTTTACACTACTCAACCTCAATAATAGATAGATTTAGTTAGTAATGTATGTTCTCCAAAGCTTCCTCCCAGAGTTCCTTACTTGTAGGTTCCTCAGAAGTATGTTTTAAATCTTACTATCCAAGTTTGCAGGTTAGTGATGAGTATTCAGATAAAAACTATCGACTTAATCTGGAAAAGTTCCAAAACCTGTTCAAACTTGCGAGAAAAGTGGGCCTTTAGGCCCTTCTTTCGTTTTGTCTCAGTCTGTTCCGCAGGAATCAAGCAACCATTAAAAGCACCCGGAATTGAATCAAAACGAGACCTAAGTAATTCCAAGGTTCGAATCTGAAATTAAAATGAAAAAAAAATTGAATTATGTATTTCAAGATCCATAAATCCAGTTAAAGTAGCAGAAAAAACATGCATGACTTTTTTTTACCTTAGTTTATACAGAAAAAATAACACAAAAAAAAACAAGAAATCAATCAAAAGTTGAACATTAAACCCTGTACCATTTCATAACTTTCAATGTTTTTTTTTTTTTTTTAACTTTGTTAAGATCCAATTGCAAGAGATGGAACTTGAGTTGAACATTAGTATTCTGGCATGAGGTTTATAAGGTGTTGAACTCTAATTATGTGGTGGATACCTTGTACAAAAAGGAAAATAAGAAGACTTAATTTGAGAAGACAGAAATAGTAACACTACTTTTTAATTGAAAATTTGTATAGGCTTAGCTACATTAACTACACCATGTTAAAATCTTCTAAGTATGGAAATGATGCATTCTAATAATGTTCATATCTAAGCAAGTGTTAATAGACAACATGTTTTCAAACTTAAAAGAGAATGCTTAATACACACACAATAGACAAACCTCTCCCAATCGTCGAAACGCACCATATATGCCTCCTACTATTGTAGAGAAGATAGCATACCAAATCTGTGTATCCATAAAGTAGACCTGCAAAGGGAACCGCGTTACTATTAAAAACTTAGAACAAAGAAATCATGCAATTAGTGAGACATGTGACAGCAAGCTAGAAACGTACGAGTATGATAGGGGACCATATAGCAATCACTACACCCATATTGTTTTTGGCTGCACGTAGTAGAATATGATATTAAGAACAAACATTATGTAAACTTCAATTATTCTTTCATTAATTCCAAGTGTTACCATGAGGGAAGAACTCATGCCATCTGTAATCTGTTACATGAGCATTCATGATGGCTCTTGTTGGAGCCACAAGAGGCTTTATCTGCAGTTTTGAAGAAAATTAAGATAATGATTTTAAGGTCAATATAAGATGGTACAGAAAAGTCTGCACCTTTGATAAAAACTCCTTAGATAATTTACAGTAATCACACTATATGAAATTGCTAATTCCTATACACAGAAGCACATACTAATATTGATATGTACACAATGAAATTGGGTAGAAATGAACCGGTTAGAAAATGGAACTCAGATAAAAGTAACTGGAAAAGTGAAGAGAAAGAAGAAAATAAGATCAAATAGAAACATGATCGAATCTTTACCTCCAGGTAGTAACTGAATGCTAATTTAGATAGAATTAGGAGAACCCAGAAAGAAGTGTACCTATAAAATTAAGACAGTTACAGTTTAAGCAACAGATCTGACAAGTGAAAATGATCATAGATGAGGATTGAAGAAATTAAGTTCGTTCCCTTACTTCAACAATGAAAGTGGACCCTCCTGCATTCCTCTTCCAACAAAGAGCCGAGGCTGCAAATTGTTGAATTGAAAATTAAGAGAAAACAAAATAATAAATACTGAAAAAAATTAATGAAACAATACTAAATGTATGTTCTTTCTCATAAACCAGTGTCTCCCTAACATCTACAAGAAAAACTAGACAACACAGGTAATATTTGTCTGAAGTAGTTCTTAACGAAGATAAAAAGGCAATGGTTTAAAAGAAAGTACACATATCATTATATATAAGCATAAATACACAAGCCAAATATGCCTCTGCTTACCTGAGACCACCACATCATGAGCTTCACAACACCATTGTTAGACCTCTCAAGATACCGGCGAATGAATGGGAACACAAATAACAGTGCAGAGAGAATGTTTGGAGATAAGTAAATGAAGACAGCCAAAATGAACAAAGAAGGGGAACCTGTACCATTGCCAAACCAATTTTTAATGGTTTGTGCAATGCCAGATGGATTTTTCCAACTATAAGCATAAGTGACTGGTAAAATTATGACCCATGCTGCTGCTAAAACTGCCTTAAATATATACCGCAGCTTCACATGAAGCGACATGATGTTCCTTGCTTTCCAACTAAGGACTATGTCCAGAACGGCTGGAAAAGTATAAAGACAGCATAATCAACTTCCAACTTCATAAACACATTTTTTGTTTGATAATTGAACTTAAAAGATAAACAAATATGGGAATTTATAAGCTATAGTCATCCTGATAAAAATTCTCAGTAACTTTTTCAAATAAAAGTTAATTAAAACAAAGAAACAAGAGATTCAAAATCTTGTGAACATTTTCAATAAGGATTTCTATTATCTTTTATGGTCTTGCTTTGATATGTCTATTATAAGCATCACTTGTAACAATAGTTTCAGAATACTATTTCTGAATTTCTTGAATGCATGAGTTTGGCTGCTATGAAATGAATCTACGAGGCACAGAGAATGAATTAATCTCTAGTGTTAGTTAAATGAAATAATCAGCATCATTGAGTCTGCTAGGCTTTATTTTCAAAAGTTTGACGGTAGAAATCTCCTGAAACAAATTTTAACATTTATCTGCTAAAAGGAACAACTAAAACGTAAAGTGGAAAGAAAGACACGTTTTATACTGAAAAACTGAGTTATCTAGTGCCTTCTCTCCATCTCTGTTCCAATACATTAAGTCAGAAAAATGATATGGAAACAAAAGTTGCATGTTCTTGTCTACCTTGTGCAAGCTTCAATATTGCAGCAGTTATGAAGATGCTAAGAACTTTCTTGAAAACATCACCCTCAAATACGGAGCTTAATTGGCCAGAACCATTCCAAGCAATGATTATCATCGCCTTAATTGAAAAGCATGATCAGCACCCTCATTAGATTGAATGGATGCAGAGTGACATAAAATGTTGTATATCAAAATATACATATGTATGTATGAAACTATTACCTGTAAACAGAGTATATAAAAGCTCCACATTCTATCAAAACTTCTAAATACATGCCAAAATGTGCGTATTTCAACAAAGTTAACTTTTCCACTCCACCGGTCTGTGGCACGAACTCTGTTTTCCTACTTTCCAAAATCAAGCACAAGGAACAAGCAGTTAGGATAAGATCATGGACAGAGGTTGTTTCAATCATGTTTCATGTTTGAGGAAAACATTTGGACTGTTCAAAATAACTTTTTAAGAGGGAAAAACTAGACGTATGCATCTTTAATAAATATCGAATTCCTATATATGCAATTCTGAATACAAGTCTTATATGCACTAGTTATGATCATAATTACAGTTTAAACCACAAGATAACCTATATATGAAACTTTGTATAACAGAAGGATCAGAATGACCTAGACAACAATCCGTTTTAATCAGGAGACAGTCTCCAATTTTCTATATGGTAATAGACTGTTTCGTTTGAGTTCAAGCAAAGTAAGAAGCCTAAATTGTTCTCATTACACAATTCAATTCATATTTCTAATCGCATACCAGACATGAAGTATGACATACCTCGTCTTTGTTAACTTGACTTTGCTCCCGAGGAAAAGGCACAGAGAAGAAATCAGAGTCAACACGCATGGGCCACCCTAACCGAAAACAATCAATTGACCTACAATTTGGGAAACATTATCAATTTAAGGATAAAATTAGTACAATGAAAAACAGCCAGATCAAAAAGAAGCATAATACCAAAAATATTCATTTAAATCATCATAGTTTCTCCACTGAGAATGTTTTGCTTTTCCCATATTACTCCTCTTAGCTTCCTACAATACACAAAACTCCTATGAAATAGATAAAACAAGGCTATCAAATGTTGAAAGTAAACAAAAAAGTTCTTCAGATTATAATAAGGCAGAACTCACCTTTGCTATTACATCATATATTGGTTTTACCACTTTCATAAGAAAAGCCTCATTTTCACCACCATAGGCAGGCTTTACTGGTTCACCGGTCAGTGGACTAACATTCCCGGCTAACATCCCATACAACTCAAATGCCATCTAGGCAGATGAAGAAAAAGTTAAGTTTAGATTTTGTTCACAATTATTTTAACAGTCAAATCAAGCATCAGAAAGTTGATTTTATATCATAAAATGAAAGATTATTAAAATTCTGAACTACCAAAATAACCTCATGCAAGTATGTGCTTGAAAGTTGCTGGTGGTTTAGTGCCACATCAACCTAGGATATGACTTAAATAAAGGTTAAAATTTTTGGATAGTCCTTACCTCATACGCAGGTTTTGTAGGGTTCATAAGCCCAATTTCTAATAGTGTGCAATATACTTGGAAAATAGATAAAAACATCATGTGTAGAGAATGCCAAAAGAGTTTCTAGCGTTAGAAGGTAGATTCAGGCCTAACTTAACCTTATGAAATTAACCTGTGAGGTGAAGATTGTCCTATTTATACAGTCTTTTGACACTATTTCTTGTCAACATGGGATAAGTTTTTTTCAATATTTACCACCAATAAAGGGAACGGTTTACTTCTCTCATTTTAGACTGAAGAAATATTTTTTATTTTAAATAATACTTACATGATGGTAGATATAACAAAGGCATTCTGGCATAAACCTCAAATTTGCAGCTTCTCCCCATATAAGAAGATATAGGCCCATGTATAATAATTTGCGCTGTTGCATTTCCTGCTGAATAGTTGGCAACCTGGCAACCATTTGAAAATAAAAATTAGAACTTTAAAAGAGAGTATATAGTAAAGGCCGAGACTAGTTGTTTATGCAAATCAAGTGAATAAGCTAACTTCATCTAGTACCCAAAGAAAGGAAAGAACCAAAAAACAAAAGGCCTCTTCAATACGAAAAACTTTCATCAGCCTAAACAACCAAGTAAATGTTGGTCTGTACTTAAGCAAATCTAGAACCTGGCCAACAACTTTCATCAGCTTAGCTCCCACAAGTAATATATCCAAAGTAAAATTTTATAATATTATAAATACAAGTTTACAATACTATCATGTATCCAAGATTAAATGCACTTTCTATATACTCATTCATCCATGTAACCTGCTTCGTTTTATTTAACTCACTCAGCTCACATAGGTCAACCACAAGTTTGATAGCATCCTTGGGGTCACTGCATCTGAGATATTTCTTGTTTTGGAACTCAATGGCCTCATCCTTCTTTGTGTTGGAAAGGCACAGAGGGTTAAGAGGGGAAACTGTTTATGAGCTAGATTTGGTCTCAACTCCTAAATGATAAGACTTTACAGCTATTGAAACAAACACCCTAGTCAAGGCTAAGGAGTAAGAGTGGCCTAGAGATCTTCTTTGAGTACAATGTTCTGACCTCAAGTTCGCTGACATCATTAAGGTCACCCTATTAGAGGTATTGTATGACCTTGACAATGTCAACAAACTTGAGATCAAAATATGGGCGCTAGATGGATGGTAATTTACAAACACTCTCCTTTAACAAACTGAAATGCCCTTTTATGACAAAATAATAAGGAAGCCTAAATACCAAAGTGAACAATATATTCAATATGATGATTCTAACAATACCAACAGACTTGAGTGATTGATCTCTACCCTCACTAGATACTTATAAGACCATAAATTTCAATTTGACACTCAAATAAACTAGCATTTGAAGTAACTACTTATTGAGAAATGCAAGTCTCACCAGAGGCTACTTTTGCGACCCAAATACTTGCACCACTTTTTATAGTTTCTGAAGAGTTTCTTCATCACTTCATTTAAAGCACGATCGTCCAACTAAACAAGAAATTGCAGTATGTAAAAAACAAAGGGGGAAAAGTATGTTTATATCATATAAGAAAGGCAGAAGCCATAGAAACAGATAAAATCAAACCTTAGGTTGTTGATCAGGTTTTGGAACTTGTCGTATATGTACATTCGCAAGCAAAAGAATCAAGTGCTCCCTTTGATTTTCCACATTGTCCTTCTGCACAAATACAAGAAAGATAACCCTTAAGTGATATATAAAACATTAAACACCAAATGGTAGACATAGATCAGTTCAGTCGCTACCTGGAAACCAAACATCAGCTGAAGCCAGTCCAGAATGTCTTCATTTACTTTGTTAGCATGACCCTTTGTCCAAGGCAAACCCCTTATATTACGGAGTGCCAAAACTGCAGCTTGAATCTGTAAAAGCAAATAAGCACATGCAACCTAATCAACACTTCAAAAACAAATGCTGGCAGAGGTTATTCAACAGCTAAAAGTAGTAATAATAAGTAGGTTCAGACATGAAAAGGAATGAAAAAATTGTTCACCATATATCGTTTAATTACCCAATATTGAAGATTGTTTAATCTTTTTTTCGTGTTTGAATCACAGGCAATGCTAACCCACTGAAAGAATCGATGTTTCTAGGCAATCAGCCTTTTGATTTAGTGATTCTACAGGCTTTCTACAGTTTTTTTTTTCATTAGCTTAAAGAGGAGATTCCAAGTTCTACTACATAGTGTTACCTCTTTTAACATTATGTATCAAGCATTAAGTCATGAAAAGTTTATTAAAACATAACTATAGAGAACAAACCTCATGATATTTCATTATAGCCTCTTTTCCACTCTCTGGATCAAGTGGTAAAATATTATAAGGGGAATATAATTGCTTCTGTTCCTCAACCTTGGTATGAGTTTGCATAATCTGCAATTAAATATCAAAAACAGAATGTAATCATCAAAATAAAACAATCAATGAAGAATCAACACATTGTTCTCTTTGTATGTAAACTTAGTTTACAAAGTAGTTTTACCTCTTCAGATACTGGAACATCTTCCGTTCGATTAACTGCCTTCAATACCTCAAATAAAACAGCAGCCGTTTGATATGCTTTTGTGAGCTGAGCACTGGGGAATCAAATGAAGTTAATTACAGTATTTTCCTTTTAAAAATAAAAAGAAATTAGATTAAGCGATATTAGTAAGTCACAGATAATTGTGCAATATAAGGCAGAAAAAATCAGGTGAATGACCAAAATTAATGATTCCATGATAACTTAAACTCACCGGTCCTTATCAGCAGCATTTTGTAACGCTTCAATATACTTTTGGTAGTACTGCCTATAAAAAGTCTGCATTTCACGAGCATCACTCTTTTTTCTTCCCTCATATGTTGTGACATTTTCCTGTTGTTTAATGGAAAAATACTTTCATATCTTCAAATTTCCAAAGAACTGAAATATCAATACATTCTACTCTAACATAGGAAGCATTTTGTTTTTTGGGTTTTCACTGATTCATTAGTATACTCAAATTAGAAATCATTAAACAAGCCTTTTCAAATCTCCTAATTGTGGCATCAATTACTCAAGGTAGGAATGATCCTAAACGGATTGAAATTATTAAGCAAAGAAAAGAATCTAAAAATTCTTAACAAATAAATTCAGAAATCCACCTTCTCCAGACGCTGAAGAAGAGCAGTTTTGAATTGGCGAACACCACGTCCACTAGATTGGGGATCTAGTCTGTGAGCTAGTTCAAAAGCATAAAATCGACCTAATGATAATAAAGAAATGAGCATTAGATAAAGAACATTCACATTAAATTTCAGAACTGATATGAGACTAGCATATATATCCAAATAGAATAATCAAAAGAGAAGAGCAACAAGGAAAAAGTAACTAAAGAAGAAAAAGCTGCAACATTTTTTAAAACAACCCTCAAACATTTCCCACCAAACTAGGAATCTGTTTAGTCAAATTCATCAATGAGAGCTTACAACCCCATTTGTTTTCCTTTTCAATGAATATTAACATCATGGTATCTATTCTTTTTACTAAACTTAAGGTTCTAAACAATATTAGACTTCAACTTTTTGCACACCCTTACAGAACAAGAACTTATACTGTAGTTATCTAACCAAACTTGTCAAATAACATACACCTTACATGGTTCATATGCTCAACTTTCACAGAAACTTACAGAGATAAGAAACTCTTTTATTGCTAGCCTCTACTTCATTAGCAACACGGAGGATGGGAGCTATCTCAACAAGTGAAGAAGGCACCACTTCACTGTCCAAGATTGGGTCCGCTCCTAAATTCCCAGCAGTCTGAGTTCGTAGTATACGCCCTGGCGGAGGCTGATCAGACCCCCTTCTGTAAGACATCTTCACACCTCAATTTATCAATCTATATCACTTCAAGATGTTATCACTCCTGTAACAAGTAAAGAAGTGAATCATTGCAAAGCAAAGAGGACAAAATTCTTATTTGGAAAGAAGTGAATCATTGATGTTAGATAACTGACATAACTGATATAAGATATATCAGTTCTGGTTTCTGTTGTATCATTCCTCTATATATATCTCTTCTTGTTTTATCTTTCTTACAATTGAAGTACATAGTAAATACCTTCAGGAAAAAAGAATTGTTTGACAATTGTAGGAAAGGATGGCAAATCAAATCAGAAAAATGGCCCTTCATAACTCTACCATTAAAATCACTTTTCAATGATCGGAAACGCAAACACATGAAGTTTGGTTATTTGTCACTGCCCCTCTGTGTGTGAGATATGAAGATTGGAAGGAGCATAAAAGGTAAAGATGGATGTGATTATACCATTCTTATGATCCATCACAAAGTGAAAATTCTATTCTATTTGCCCTGAAAAGTTGAATATCCATGAAACCCCATACAAGCTACATGCAGAAGAATAAGAAGAGAGAATTACCGGCGAAGGAAAATTCCCCAAAACCACGATTGCTATGATTGGTAATAAACAGAATAGAAACCAGCTTTCCGAATTGAAAACTCGAAAGAAAAACCAAAATCCCAATTGCAAGAAAGCGGCAATAAACAGACCTCAAAAGGCCATGGATGAAACTCTGCCACAGAGGCAGCGATATCTTGGTTTCTTCAAGACACACAAATCAAGCAAGAAACTTTGTTTCAGTCCCTCACTGTCTCTGAGCAACCCATCATGCAGGACAGCAAAAAGGATAAACTTTTACACGAATCATGTTGTGAAAAACCAAGCACGTGGGAGGGAGTGTGACTAGGAAGATCAAATTCAACTCCTTAATTGTCAAGGTAATATTTTTCAAAAGATAAAACAGGGGTGTCTGCAAATCACTACTGGTCCAAGTGACAATAAAATAAATAAAAAGCAAGGCCTTTACAAGAAAGTAAAAAGGAGAAAGCAGTCATGAAGCTTACATGGTTGTTAGATAGTGTGAGAAACAGAGAAAATGAAATTGCAGCAGTAGTTGTTGGGAATGAATGAATGAGTGAGTGAGTGCAATCAACAACTCACAAATCAGTGAACAGAGAGAGAAAAAAAAAACAATGGTAACCGAGGATTGGTCGCTTCATCTGCATGTTTGTTTAAAGTCAATGCTCTTTAGCGGGTAATGTACTTCCAATCAAACAACGCCACGTCATCACTTGAAGTTCTGTGTAGCTTCTTCTTCTAAAACCAACAGCTTGCTTAAAACAAGGAAAACAAAATGTAAAGGTGGCAAAAAAAAGTTGTCGGAAGCCATTATTAATTGCATATCTTGAATCAATTTTAATTTTATTTCTACCACCATTATCATTAGGTTATTTAACATATATATATATATATATATATATATATATATATATATATATATATATATATATATATATATTGTCAATATCATTTTTTAATATACCTCTTATCAATGTTTTTATATAATACGATTAGTGGTGTAAAAATAAATTATCTCATGATTTCATCAATGAGTTAAGTAGTAAAGATATAATCAATTAACTCGACCGGATGATTTTTTTGTCTTATCGTGGTCCTATATTTGAATATTTCGACCTAATTTAAGAAAAACAAAGATAATTTTAAATCTAAAATTTTAAAGCTTTTGATTTTAAATTTTAAATTACATTAATGAAATTAATTTTTATTTTTCACATGTAATTATTGAATTACATATATATTTACTCAAATGAGACAAAACAGAAACGAGATGCAGAGTAAGTGTTAATGTAAGGAAGCTTTCTGCATTGTAGGACATAAAAGAAAAAGGGGTTTCATTGAATAATCTCTTTTGATACAAGGAAGAGCCTATCTTATATAGGTTCTGAGAACTAGAAAAAAAAAGGAAAAACAGAATCCCTAGGTACTGCACCGCTTAAACAAAAGGTTAACACCTTGTACGTACAAAAACAAACACCCTTTTCTAAGGGTTGGGTTTCGATACAAATAATTTTACTTTAAATTTTTCTTAAATTATAACTATTATTTAAAAAATGGTTTGATTGTAAGTCTAAGTTGATTTGGGCCGCTGGTTAAATGAAAAAAAAAATATTCATTTTATAATTTATAATATAATTATTTTGTTTGAATCAATTTACTTTTAGTCTTAAATCAATTTACTTTTAGTTTATTTTACGTTGTTATTTGACTTAGTTTTGTTAAGATACAAATAAAATTTTATATAAAATAAAATAAGATATGAATATGAATTTATATACACATAAAATATCTTTTTTAATAAAAAAAATCTTTTTGAGTGATATCAAAAGCAAATTGATGATAGTTTGACTCAAAGCATACAATATCTTGTCAGTATAGAGATTTATAAGAGTGTAAAAATCTATAAGAGTGTTGAACCTCCCTAAATATTTATCCTATCAAACTTTTTTAATACAATTGTTAAAAAGATTCTTTCTATATATATATATATATAATGATTAATAAATTACACGGTAGTACAAAATATTTTAAATTGCCAACGTATATAGTGGTATGTAATTAAAAGTTTGGTAATTTTTATCTTTTATGCTTTAATGAAGAGAACATCATTTGAGGCAAAATTAGGTAGTTGTTGATTTATTTTATATTAATGTTGTACTTTCAATGTATAGGATAAAAAGAGAGAAAAAGGTTTAACTCTTGATCATTATCCTCTTGAAAGAAAAGTAAATGAAAATTATTGTGATATTTGAATATGATTTGGACAGTAATTTTATGATAGAAGTCAATATAAATTGTTGAATGGATGGCTTTTTGGTTGTGGCCATCTCATCTTTTATAAATCTGCTTAATGGATTCTCTTTTTACATCTTTTTCTTATCTTTATTTTGTAGCTTTAAAGCTTCATGTGCTACCTTCCACCTCTAAATTATAGTGCTTTGGCCTATCCTCTAAAATATACTATGCTAGTATTACATCTTTAGTAATGAATCATTGCACTTTTTTATTAGGACCTTATATTTTATCATTATTTCTTTTGGCACACATGAAAGTTCAGATTTCGTATTGTGTAATTAATTAAAAGTTGGACAAGGAAAATATGATGCACCCTTGATCAACTTCATGCATCTTTGATTTACAAATCATTGACTTGTAGACTTTTCTTTAATCTTTAATTAGATCGACTAACTTTTTTTTATTATATTATGTTAATTTATTTAAGTGATTTTTATAGTGGTATTCGGATTGGTAGAATAGCTTCCTATTTTTTAAGAATTGGAGAAAAAAATAATTTAAATATATTTTTCCCTTATATTTGTACGGTGTTTTTTTAATACAAAACATGATTAATTTTTAACGACAATATCTCAAATGCTTAAAACTATTTTAAATACTATTCTATATTTAAAGAAACATAGCTATTTAAAGTATATGTGATATCAGAGATTTTTAATTATTTCCAAATATTATTTTCTTCTCTCTTTAAATCTTTATCATTATAAGAAAATGTCAAACTATACATAAAAATAAAAATTGTCGGCGAAATTTAATTTATTAATCAATTTTAAATTTTAATTATTGATAAAAATATACTTAGTAAAATTTGTTGATAAATTAAACTTTTTTTATTATCATCAAAAATATTTATTGATAATGTATTTGGCAGTGGTTTAGAATTTTTATTATCAATAGTAAATTTTATCAGTAAAATGAGTGTTAAAATTTCTATTTTAGACTTTAACTATTTTATTGTTAAATTCATTAATAATTATTTTTTTTGATAATCCATAACTAAATTCGTTAGTAATAGATGTTTTTTTTAAATTCATTGATAATTAAATATATTTTAAAATTCTTTAGTAATTTCATCAACAATAATAATTTCATTAGAATATTCATCAATGAAATAGGTAATAATTTTTTTTATATAACAAAATATTTTTTATAAATTAATCAGAAATTAATGAAATTAGAATGGGAGAAAAAAATGATAATAACAACAAAAGCAACGAAAAATCTAACGAGGCTTTCCAATGTGTTTTGTCCTCATTCGCACACTTTCAGGGAAAACTTCCCAGAAGATCACCCATCCCTAAATTACTCCAGACTAACCATGAAGTTCTTATGGATTAGGCTACCGAAAAGCAAATGCATTTGGTGATATAAGTAGCCAAACCAATCCCTTTAGGCCATGTTCTTTTGAGTGGATTTGAGAGGATGGATTTGAGGGGATTTGAGAGGATTTGAAGATAATTTTTTTTGTCGTTTATTTGAGTGAATTTGGAGGTAAATGAGAGTGAATTTGGAAATAAAATTTGTGAGAATTAGTATAGAATTGTATTGACATGACAAATTAAAAAAAATTATTTCCAAATTCACTCTCATTTACCTTCAAATTCACTCAAATAAACGACAAAAAAAATTATCTTCAAATCCTCTCAAATCCCCTCAAATCCATCCTCTCAAATCCACTCAAAAGAACAGAGCCAACTATATAGTCTCATACCTATACAGTCTCTAGATCCCTCTCATTCTGGTGTATGTTTGATTCATTCATGTGTCCCTTCCACTGGAAGCCTGCCAGGAGCCGCTCCTTGTCTATGCCCCTTGCACATCGTGCCTCTTGCACTGGCGATCACTCCCCACCCTCGTCAGTGCCCGGGTGTCACAAAAAAAACAAAATTAAAGTCATCGCAAAAATATCAAAGTCAAGAAAAAAAGTTAAGTGAAAACGACGTAGTTAATTTTTCTATTATTACTTGTTCTAATATATTAATTTATAATTGTATAAAATGAAGGAAGACTCAAATTTAAAAACTCTGAAAATCAAAGGAAAATGAAAAGTTGTGCGTTATGACTATCAATTTCACTCTTCAATGTCACAAAACCCTAACCAATTTGTATTTAGATATGCAATTAAAAATGAAACAACATAATATTAACGAGAAAGAAAACAATAGCAAACTTCAAGGAAAACATGATACTCCAAAATTATGGGTAGGAATAAAAAAGTTGTCACAATTCTAAGAGAAATATGGAGTAATTTGTTTTTTTAGAAGGTTACTAAATATGGAGTTAAAGTTATAAGCAATTTTTCCTCCTTTTAAGAATAATATTGAATTTTCTTTTTATTTATGAATAAAATTTTTAGTAGAATATAAATATTTAGAGATGAAATTCACAATTTATCCAAATGTCAAACTAGATATTATTGTTATATTTAATTCATTGACGAGTCAAGGAACATAATATAAAATAATTTAAAAGATTAAATATAGTGCGAAGACTAAGTATTACATAAACAATTTGATAAATTTATTAATTAACCGAAGGGTAACGAGTGTCTTGTTTTTAATTATGAAATCAAGTTGTTAGCATCACATCAAACTTTGATTTTATTATAGATTGATTTATACTTTTGTCACAGATAAAAGTCTTTGTGAATGCACATTATTAAGTGTTGGATGATATAAAATAAAGCAACTTTCATTATCTGTGTCAATTAAGTGAAAAAGATTTTTTTTATGAGATAATATATATAAAAAATGAGTTTTGTCATTTTTTTTATAAATATAAAATTCATATTTTAAATAATATTCGACTTAAAATTTCAAATCTACTAAGATAACGGGGACTCTTAAATGACATAAGCCTATTCAGTTTTAACATTTCTAAGTTTTGTACACATTATCCACCATTTTCTTCATTTGTAGCAAGCGTTTTCTAGTGGATTTGTTTTGTTAACATTATCCGATGGTCATCGTGTCAATTTTTAAAAATTGTTATGGATTTTGTTGAAAAAAAAATTCTGAGAAATATTTGTGATCCATATTTAATATTCCAGAAAAGAGATATGTTGGGTTTATTAAAATATAGAGGATGTTATAAAAAAATGGAATATATGTAGAATATTTTAAAAAATTAAAGAATACATATTTAGTTCTGTAAAACATAGAAAGTACTAATGTAATAGCTTCAATAAGTACATAAACAAAAGTAAATGTGAAAAATTTAATAAAAATCACTTTTAATGACTTACAATCAACTACCGAAAATAAAGTAAAGTGTCAAAGTAATTATTCTAAACCTGAGAAGGATGTGTAATTACAATAAATCTTAGAATATGTTATTATAATTAACTTCAAAAATTATTCTCAACTTTTCTTCCCGTTTGGAAAGAAAAGTAACATTTATACAAATTTTATTATTATTCTTTCATCCTTTCCTTTCACTAAACAAATATAGATTTAAGATTTCGTGTGTTTTATGATTTTGTTTTTATATTTTTCCTCATTTCAATTAAATAATTTTTTTATGTTAACAACCCAAAAAATATAAATTAAATGTACATTTTATAGAGCTATTCCACTTATATATTTAGCAGTATTTCCTAAACTTTAATACATAAAATATACCTATATAACATAGTTCTAGCATTTATTTTAAAAGTTTTTCAAATAGAAACTTACCAATCTCATCTAACACATCAACATGCATACATTACACAATAAAACACATTTTATATAAGAGTATAATCTAGATTTAATTATCTAAATTTACGGATCGGAGAAACTTTGTACCTGTAATGTCATGTAATATAAAATTCTTAACTATTAGAAACTAGTAATAATACTCAGTTCCCCCTCCTTTATTATAAGATAAATTCTTTATAGCTTAAAAGAAAATTAGTCTTTGACCCTATAATCAACTATAAAAACCTCTTTTACTTTTCACCATTTAGACTTCATCATTTACATGAGTTTGTGAGTCTAGTAGAGTTAAGAATAATTTCAAAATGAGTATCTTTAGTCAATGCATAACATTAAACCAACTTGTTATACCATTCCATCCAAGAATGATATTGCCACAAAAAATCACAACATACAAAAAATATGTCTCGTTCAAGTTATCATGGAATCACCTCCTTGAAACATTTACCTCCTTCTAATAATTCAATTTTCCTTAATTTTCTTTACATATAAAGCACCATAAATTCACATACTCACTCAACAAGACATGCCCTCGCTCAATGAGCAAGTTGGAGGTTCACTCGCTTAGTGAGTCTCTCTCCTCTACCAAACTCAAGTTTGGTTTTTGCTCAACAAGAGTCTACTTGCTCAGTGAGTAGGCTCATGACTATTTGCTAAACTCATTTTTGGAATTCTCCTAGGAAGAAAAGAGCTCACTCAGCGTGTTTACTTAACGCAAATATCAAAATTCTACATTTTGACAGTACCAACCAATCCAATAGTTCATCTCACACTTCAAACAAATTACAAATATACCACATTCACGATTGAACTCAATTATCTAGCTAGAATTAAAACATTTCACTATTCATACCATATAAACTCTAAGTTCAAGACACACATTCATTAGAAACATTTTATTATTCAAACCATATAGACATTCATTAGAAACCTTGATGTCATTTCACCAGCTATTAAACAAATAAGCATACCAATTGATCATACCATTGCATTCTAAATACATAATTAGAAAATCAAAACAAACTAAACATGCAATAGCTAGAATTAACTTCTTTCACCTAAGACAAAATTTCTCTTTTCCCGCGTTGTTGCTCCCTATAGGTCTATACAAATAGAATCACCTAAACAACCGATCAAAATCCCAATTAGAGTTATAAGTATAACATCATAATGATAGAGAAATACAAAATTCACCAAAAAACAACCTTGAGTCACACCATAGCTCCAAAGTTCACATGCAACCTAAGAGCTAAAACACCTAAAAGAGAACTTACTCAATTCAACTCTTTGATAAAATTATTGTGTAAATCTCATCACGATAAATAATTCTATAGTTCTTTATCTTTAAACATATGATAGTTTAAGTTAAAATTAAAGAAAGATGACATAGAGATAATATAAAGAGAAAGTTAAGTTAAACTTATGCATAATTTATTTCGTACAATTTACTTCCAATTAATTCCTAGAAAATCTAACTTTTAATTCATGCGTAACGTAATTTTAATTTAAGAACAAAATAATTTACTTTTTCTTATAATAAGAGAAATTTTATCTAAACAAATGCTATGTGTAAGTTATACTTTAGAACACATTTGATGATAAATTCTTCCAACTATTATTTTAAATTTGTATCTAATCTAATTTCAGTTTATAAAATGTTCATTTTTTTTTAACTTATATGGTTGAAGAGAAATTTCTTCATACTTATGATTTGTTTATTTAGGAGCTATAATAATAGTGTAAATAAAAGTAACTTGGATTATTTCAAGAAAGAAAATTTTAAAATAAATAAGAGCTTTTATACTATTTTTAAACAAATTTGTATTTAATCAAATATCTTTATTTGTTTTTTAGAATTCTTTTACTATTGTTTACTCTCATTTTATTTCTTCGTGTGTACCTAAGATGACGTTAAAGTTCAGTTAGATTATATTTATTAGACTAACTTTTCAATTAAAGAGGGCTTTAAATTTTACCTACTTCTGCCTTTCGGTTTCTTTTGTCCGACAATTTTTAATTCTGTGTGTCTGAATCGTTACTTGTTAAATTCCACTAGGAGTCAACAAAGAAACTGAATTAATAAAATTTTCATGAATAAATTTTATTTATTTATTAGCTTGGCTATAAATTTTTCGAAATAGTTTTAAAAGAAATGATCAACCATAAATTACTTTTGAGAAAACTTGAATACATTATTTTATAAATTTGAATAAATTCTTCTAAATGAGATTGTCTACCTTACAAGTTCACTCTTAATTTCTTATACTCTTCCATGTTTACGATCCTAGATATAAAAAAACTAAGTTAACTTGCTATCAAATTCTTTATTAAGTAAATTTGGATAAACATTTTATATTCGCATCAACTTTGGAGTGGGAGCAAATTAACAAGCTTGAAATCAAATTAAATTTTTGCTTAACTTTTACTTAATAATGATAATATTGTATTAGACTCTAAAGAAATTAAATTCTTTTTTTAAGTTATTTCAAATTAAGAATTTTTTATGAATTATGATATATGATGATTTAGTCATATATTTAGTACAATATTTCAAATCCTAATCACTTGACAAACAGAGGACGGATTTTAAGGGAGGCAGACATATGGGTCCTTGCTCCTCACTCAATACTTCACTTTTATATATATATATATATATATATATATATATATATATATATATATATATATATATATATATATATATATATATATATATATAATTATATATATATATATATATAATTATATATATAATTATTATAATGATATTCTATAAATATTTATTCCCACAATATAATTGTGATTTATAGTCCTTTAAGAAAATCAATTTTTGTTTTCCAAAATATCTACTTCTCTTTCATCAAACTAATTTCAATTCAAGAGTAAATAAACCTATTACCCCTTACTTTAACATAATCTAATGAGTAAATACCATAATATTCACATTCAGTTACTCGTTCCAACCAATTTACTGCTAAAAAAATACATTTGCAGCTAATTTCTCATCAACATTAAAGTTTAATAAGAATCTATACAAAAAATAAAAATAAAAATTAAAATAAATAAGTATTTATGTATTATTTAATGATAAATCCATTAATAAAATGAATTTATAACATGTAAGAGAGTGAATAGAAAGACATCAACATTATTTATTAAAGATGAAATAAATTTATCATATATAAATGAATATAACCTTTATTTTAAAAGTTATTTTTGTAAAATTGATTTAAATTTATTTTTAAGATGATATTATAATCATTCAAAATTTCTCTTGATAAAATTTGTTATTTATTAAATTTATCATAATTTTCAATCAAACTACTTATTAATGTATAATTTTATAAATATGAATATGTCTTAGATGAATAATCATGAGATAAAAAAATATAATATATTTATATATAAATAAATAAATAAGAGTAAACTTTGATTTTTGTATATTTATCTAAACAAAAAGTTTAAATTAACTTTAAACAAATATTGTAGTTGTTTTAATTTAAGTTTATTTGTTTTGAGATCAACTTAATCAAGTATTATCCATTAAAACTTAAAATATTTGAACATTTACATTGTCAGAAAAAGAATATCCTCACCCCTATGAAGTATTACTAATACTTTTTCCAATATTCAATTTAAAGCTCATATTTACCATATCTTTTAATTAACTAACAATATAACAAACATAAATTAATTTTTAAAATATATATACAATGAAGTAATTAATTAATGGAGTGAAAAGAGAATATGATTGTGAAAAGTGTCGGTTGATAAAAATACATTTTATAAGTCTCATATTATTTAGATATTCATAGTAATTATATAATAAATTTAAGGTCCATGATATTTTTGTTATAAAACAAATATTTTAAATTTGTGTTTGACTTTTTTTTATATTCTTGTAATAGAATGTTGTTACGAAACTTAAGTTAAAATTTTGTTTTAAAAAGTGTGAATATATTTAGAAAGTTTGAGAATATTGTTTATGTGTTATAAGAATTTCCACGTAATATTATTTTCTGTTGTTGTTGTTATTATTTGAATTTAGAATTTTTATATTTTATTATTGTGTTGATCGTGTAGTTATTATTTACGTGCTTAGGTGATTTTTGTGGGAAATAAATGAATGTTTTTCTGAAAATAAGGTTAGGTAGATGGGTGAATAATGTTGACCATAATAATGGGTTGAGTGGAAAAGAAAGAAGACAAAGACATTGTAGTAACCACGTCACCATTTTATTTGTATAGTTAGGTTTAATAAATAATATAATGGGAGCAGTGTTCAAGTTTTCGTTGTCCTCATACATGCATGTTCATTGGTCTTTCTTTATTATTTTTCAAAAACGACAAACGACAAGGAAGACATTGACTTGCCTATTATTTTTGCATTATTTTCAATCTTACATAATTCTCAAAACAAACAAATTTTCCACCAATTATTTTCAGGCTTATCCTTCGACTCCTCTCCCTCTTTATATATTTTGGGTTCATTTATTATAAATTATTAATCTTAATTAATAATATTTCTGACATAATGTGTCATCAAATATTACAATTTTCCTTCCCCTTTGTTTAACATATAACATATTACGGATAATTATTTCCACATTTCTAGTCATCAATTATTCATAACATTTGTTAAAATAATAATAATAATGAGAATTATTTTAATTGGTATATACAATGTTTTGAATATCATAATTATCCTATTCGAATAAAGAAATAATAAATAAATAAATACAAAATTTAAATTATGACAAATACATACTCAGAGACATATTTATTTAAATTATGACATATACAATACTCAGAGACATATTTTATAGTAAAGGTTACTCTTTTCATATAAGAGATAGGCCATTAATGTGCACCTATAATTTTCATTATTCTAAAACTATAAAATAAAATGAATGGTTGATATAGAGAATAGGTATACACTCAGCCCATACTCGGAAAAAATAAACCATATATTGTTGTAGAAGCTGACAATAATAGAATAAAAATCACAAACAAAAGACTTCTTGAGGCGTGTAGATCACTGTAGATCACTGTCCTTAAGGACTTATCCGCGGTGTATTGCGTAAGCCCCACAGGATACAACAAGAACTTCTCATAAATCTCTGAGGATCTCAGAACTAACAAGGATCTCTTAAAAGAGAAATAATGAAACCCGGAATAAGAGAAGAAAAGGAACTAAAAAGAAACTAAGGAAAAATCTATGCAAAGGAATGAGAGAAAGTTCAATAGTGTGAGAGAAAGAGAACACTCGATTTTTTGATGATCCTGGAATGAAAGCAGCGGCTCTATTTATAGAGAAGAAAAACAACCGAAGTTGGCCCAAGGCCCAAAACCAACGGAAAAATCCCGTACCTTGAGGAACCCTCTTCACGGCGAGTAAATCCCGAGCCTTGCGGAAGTGGTTTTGACCAAGAAAAGATTGCAGCCACGTGAATCCACTTCTTTCGGAAGAAGGATGCAACAGAAAAATTCCACGTAAAATCATATCTTTCGGAAGATATTTTCCAATACAACCAAAGCACAACAATATAGTCTCAAAAGCTTTAAAATAAGCATTAATAAATAATGACAAAAACCATGTTTAGTGCATGGTGAGAGTGGCCCTAAAAAAACTCAATAAAGTGTATATATTAGAAATGAAGATCCTAAAACAGTGTTTATTAATATTGATCAGTGAATATATTTTGTAATTACACATTTCATTTAAAAAAACAATTATTTTAAAAGATCATTTTTAAGAGTAATTCAATTTTACAAAATTCACTTATAATATGGAAAATCTATCCATTTACTATAAATATGTTTCATCTTTATCATTATAAATTTCTTAACACATCTCTCATGAGCGTGTGTGTGTATATATATATATATATATATGGGTTTGCTAACGCGCGTACGCCTGTTTTTCAGTTGGTACATTTTCGCAATGTGTACCGCATTTTAGTAGACAAAAATATCCTTATATATAATGGATTCTAAGTTTTAAGGTTAAGGGTATTTTAATAATTTTCATTCTCAAAACTAAAAAAAAAAAAGAAACCCCCTAAATCCTTACTCATCTCTCTCATTCCTCTCAACCCTTTTTCTTTCATCTTTCTCACTCCAATATTTTCTCTGTTATCCCTACTGTAGCTCCAATTGAAAAAATAAAAAACACTTGCCGTTAAACAATCTTACAAAAAAATGATTTTATAATGAGTTTTCATCTTATAATTTTTGTCTTATATAATTTTATCCAATTTTCACAAGCATAAAGGAATTGGTAATTGACCTAGAAAAAAATCAAAAATACTGGCTGTTAAACAATTTCTTACAAAAAAATGATTTTATAATGAGTTTTTATTTTATAATTTTTGTCTTTTTCTAATTTTCACAAGCATAATGACATCCAAAAGAATTGGTAATAGGCCTGGAGGGTTTTTTTAGAGATGTTGATTCAACATATGCAGATGATGAAATTAGAGAGGTTAGTGAAGATGGTGAAGTTGAAGAGATCTTGAATGAACCTTTGTCTGAAGGTGAATATGTCAATGACTCAACTCTTTACAAAGACAAATTGTTTAAAGAAAAATGTTTCTGATTTTTTCAATTGGAACTATAGTAGGAATGACAGAGAAAAGGTTGGAGTGAGAAAGATGAAAGAGAAAGGATTGAGAGGAATGAGAGAGGTGAGTAAGGGTTTGGGGTTTTTTTTTTTTTTAAGTTTTGAGAATGAAAATTATTAAAATACCCTTAACCTTAAAACTTAGAATCCATGATATATAAGGGTATTTTTGTCTACTAAAATCCGGTACACATTGCTAAAATGTACCAACTCAAAAACAGCCGTATGCGCGTTAGCAAACCCCATATATATATATATATATATATATATATATATATATATATATATATATCAAAGATAAAATTTGACATTAATGAATATAATATGACAGTGCTGATACAATAGATTTAACAAACAACAAAACTCTCTAAAATCAATTTTATTATTATACCTATTAAATAATGTACTTTAAGTTTAACTCAATCGTATAAAATCGACTTATAAAATGATGTTTATATATTTATACAATATAAATATATTTTATCTAGGTTTAAATACTCTTTTGGTCCTGATATTTGTTCACTTTATTTGAATTGGTCTTCATTTTTTAAAATTGTTCATTTTGGTCCCTTAATATGTAATTTCATTTTCAATTTGGTCATTTTGTATGACATCGTCTAAATTGTTAATGAAACAGTGTGTCACGTGCTAGTTCATAATTTTAAAAAAATATTATTTTTTAGTTTTTTGTTCTTAATTTAAAAAAAGTTGTCCACGGGCCAAGTTAATATTGTATCACGTGACAAAGTTAGTGTCATATGTCAAGTTAGTGTTACTGTCACATGTCAAGTCAGTATCAGTGTCACGTATCACTGTGTTATTCAATTCAGTTCCAATTTTTGGTATTTTTGTTCAATTAGTTTCACTTTTTATTAGTTTTGTTCAATTAAGTCCCAATATTAAATTTTAGAAGGAAAATTCTTTATTGAATAATTCTTCATTACTTTCAAACCAAATCTAACCCTATTTTTACATGTAGAAAAAATCAAACATAAATATAATAATTATATTCTAATAATATAGTTAGAGTTGGTTTAAAAATAATGAAAGAAATATTTATTAAAAATATGAATTTTAATAAAAATTAAATTTAATAAAAAACAAAATTGAAATTGGATTGAACAAAATTAACAAAAATTAGAACTAAATTAATAAAAAAATGAAAATTATGACTAAATTGAATATAAGACACAAACACATAATACTGATATTATCATATGAACAACTTTTTTAAATAAAAAATAAATAAATAAATAAACTAACACATGACACATGTTTAATTAATAATTTAGAGGATATAATGAAAATGAATTCAACTGAAGATGATATTTTCAAAACTCCATAAAAATATAATAATAATAAAGTTAATTGATTACTGAGGTTAGTTATGTCCATGAGTATTGTTTTACTTGTATGCTAAGAAATATTGTGGATGTGACTCAAGGTAATGCTTTTGGAAAATTATGACTTTCCGGAAGAGGAGCAATCGTGGTCCTCTAGAATAGAGTTTTGTTCGTAAAGGAACTTTGGATTTGGTTTCTGCAAAACTGTGATGTTAATGTTTTGGTCTAAAGCCCTAGTCATAAAGCGTGTGAAACTACGACTTTTCCTTAACCAAACAAAGGCAAGCCTTGCTTTTAAAATCTAACACGTAATGTTTATTTATGGTTTGGCGAAACTTTTTTTTTTTTTTCTTTATCAACAAGATTTGCTATACATTCAGAGTTTATACTATTTCGAAATCAAGTTAGCACAATTTTTTCTCCATATTACTAAAGAAAGGTTGAAGTATATATTTTCAAGTTACGGATACTATAATAAAATCTTTAAATAATCATTAATTTTAGTAATAAAAAACAATTAATTTAATTTATAAATTAAAAATTATTGATAATTAAAATAATTTGTTATAAATAAAAACTATAATTAATTTATGAATTTGTCATTATTAGTTATTAAAGTTTGTTATTAAAATAATTATCACTAAATTGGTTTCTATTTCTTAGTTAGAGACTAATTTATGAACTAATTTGTAATCAAAACTTTTATAGTTAATGTTATAGTGATTAATTTAGAGAAAAATTCACATATTAATTATAATTTAATTTGTCTTAATTAATTTTTTAGTCCTTTTGTAATTTGAGAAATTTTAAATTGAGGACAGAAAAATGAGTAGAAATTTACTTGTTCTAAAACAGAAATTGACGTCTTGATTGTCTAGACACCTCCTGATCGTCAGACAGATGACTCAGGAGAGTTAGAACTCTTAAAGAGAAGGTAGAAAACTCTAGAAAAATGGTTTCTAGAAAAATTGTGCGTTTTAAAATAATAAAACTCGTTTATTACACAATTATTTATATTAAAATTTTAATATTAAAATAACTGAGTCTCAGTGTTTTTAGACTACCACCATCTCTAAAATATTATTTTCTGGGATTTTACATTAACAACTTTTAATTTATAAATAAATATATAAATTTATTACTTGACTAATTTTCTTTTGTTATTAAAATTGATCATTAGATACTTTGTGAAAAGTAATAAGAAAAACATAATTAGAATTCTCCCACACACCAATATAGATATTTTTTTATAGTCAATATGTAGATTTTTTTATCTTTCAAGCACATTTTCTCCATTTAATTCTCCCACGCACCAATATAGATATTTTTTATAATCTTAATTAGTTAGATAGTTTTCACTTCCATTTTGGTGCTATTTAGTCAAGTTGATATTTCCTTTTAAAAGTTTCATAAGTATCATAACTTTTGAAAAAGTATTTCAATTTATTTTTCTTAACAAAAATTACTTTTAATGGCATGTCACGTATTAATATTAATATGTAGTTTTTTTAATTTTTAATTTATTTTTCTTTTATTTTAAAATTATTTTTTTTATAAATTTTTTTGTTACTTGATGTTAATTTAGTCATAATATTTTTCTCATTGATTAAACTTAGATTAAATTTTTATAAAAAATGGAACAATATTGTCTTTCTTCAAATTAAGACTAAATTTATTATTTATTTAAATATTATACTGATATCTTTATTAAAAATGACTTTTTAACATATTTTATAAATTCATGTTTTTTTATAAGATTAAAACTAATTAAGTATAAATATTTTACAAAAAAGGTGTTTCGATTTATGTGATGGAGGTTAGTCTCCTATTTCTAGATGTCTCCTTACTCCTTGCTCAGGTCACAATTTAATTCTTTAGGTATCTTCTCAAGCATCATTGCAGAGAACACTCTGAGGCTTAGGTCTTGTTTGAGTAGTTATGTAATACATGTATAGTAAAGTAACCAATTACTTGAAAATCAAATCTGTATTTATAAACTTTGGTGGTGGGCTTCTGGTTAGGGTTGACCCAATTACGGTCCATATACCCATAATTTGGCTTAGGGTTAACCTAATCATTTTTGGCATCTAATCTTGTTAATCCTCTGATCCACCGTTTTGTAGCTTTCTGTCCCGACCTGGTCCATGACTAAACAGGCAGTCATATAATATACTAATAATTTTTAGCATCTGATCTTGTTAATCCTTTGATCGACGATTTTGTAGCTTTTTGTCCCGACCGCTTAGTCTATGATTGACTTAGCGATCATATAATACAAAAAGTATTTAAAACTAATATATTAGTAATTCATGTTTTTTTTATAAAATTAATTTAATTAATACTATTTATACAAATAATAAATTTAGTCCTCCTATAATTAGAACCAAATTTATTATTTGTATAAATGTTATACTAATATTTATATTAAAATTTAGTAATTAAAGTCATGATTAACAAATCATAGATCATTAATATAAATAATGTAATAAATTAAAAAAGTTATTTTTAATAAAAATATCAGTATAACATTTATATAAATAATATAAAAGAAATTGATAACACATATACAAATAATAGAGAAAATATTGTTCTATTATAAGAAAAACTATGACTAAATTGATTCAAGACAAATATAGAGACTAAATTGAAATCATGTTAATGACATTAATATTGTCTGACATTAATATTGTCACGTGTCATACTATAAACTTGACACATGACAACAAATTTTTAAATTTTTTTTTTCAAAAAGGTAAAATAATTAAAAAAAATCACATTTTGACACGTAATATGCTGTCGATTCAAAAATGAATCTAATTGAGACTATTTTCCAAACATTATAACACAATTGAAACTTTTTGAGAAACGGTGACCAACTTAACATGTTACCACCAAAATGGAAATTATCTGCGTATTTGATAACACACATTTTAGTCATTACATAATTCAGGTTGCAGACCGAATTTTCACTTTCATATTACTATTTCCGTGTTGAAAAGTAACTAGAAGGTTTAATAGGTTCGGAAGTCCCTATATTTGCGGGTTAGTTTCAATTGGGTCCTTCAATTTTGGAAGTGATCAATTGAGTCCCTGTTTTGGTAAAATTGAATCAATAATGTCCTTGCTGTTAATCTTAGTAAACAGTGTTAAATTTCTAGCGAGGTGGCATGCTGAGGTGGCTTTTAATTAGCACGTGGCACGTTGTGTGGAAACCTTCTCCCCTTTCTCTTCCCCTTTCCCGAAACCTTCTCCCCTTCCCCTTCCCGAAACCTTCTCCCCTTCTCCTTCCCCTTCCCCTTCCTGAAACCTTCTCCCCTTCTCGAAACCTTCTCCCCTTCCCCTTCTCGAAACCTTCTCCCCTTCCCCTTCCCCTTCCCGAAACCTTCTCCCCTTCCCCTTCTCCTTCCCCTTCCCCTTCCCCTCCAACTTCACCTTCTCCCATCTTTGGGAAACTTTCTTCTCGCCCTCCCACACCCACGCCATCTCCCTGTCGCCGCCGCGCCCCTCCTCCGCCACCTCTACCTCGGCGACAACTTTTTCTCCGGCCAGATTCCTCCTGAATATGGCACTTGGCAGCACCTCCATATTATTTTTATTTTTCTCAAATCACTGTCAGACATTACAACAAATAACACCAACATTGCATATATGTGATTCCAACATAAAAAGAAATTGAAAAAAGAAAGGAGTTGCTGCAAATGTTTGGACTGGTCAGGAATATTGCTGCAAATGTCTGTCACGAACCTGAACCGTAGACATTGGTGCGCCACCGCAACTCCGAAACAACGGCGGAGGGCGAAGTAGAGGTTGAGGGGGTTGTGGAGGAGTGCGGCAGTAATGAGACGGCGAGCGACGATGAGAGATGTGGAGGCAAGGGAGGTGCGCTTGACGGTTGGATTGGGGGATGGGCGTGAATGTAGATGTTGAAGAGGTGGGTGTGGGAGGGCGAGAAGAAAGTTTCCCAAAGATGGGAGAAGGTGAGGTTGGAGTTGGAGAGGAAGGGGAAGGGGAAGGGGAGAAGGTTTCGGGAAAGGGGAAGGGGAGAAGGTTTCGAGAAGGGGAAGGGGAAGGGGAGAAGGTTTCGGGAAAGGGAAGGGGAAGGGGAGAAGGTTTCGGGAAAGGGGAAGGGGAAGGGGAGAAGGTTTCCACACAACGTGTCACGTGCTAATTAAAAGCCACCTCAGCATGCCACCTCGCTAGAAAGTTAACACCGTTTACTAAGATTAACGGCAAGGACATTATTGATTCAATTTTACCAAAACAGGGACTTAATTGATCACTTCCAAAATTGGAGGACCCAATTGAAACTAACCCGCAAATATAGGGACTTCCGAACCTATTAAACCTAACTAGAATTCCACTATAAGATAACCAAATTTTAATCTTTATTTTTTGTTTTAATTAAAAATTAGATATTTTTAAGATTTAAATATACTTTAAGTATTTAGTAAATTTAGAACTTTTAATTGAATTTTTAATAAATTTTTATGATTTAATGAGTATCCAATAAATTGATATTTTTAAATTCAATTACTACATTTAAATTTTTCTATTTTGGGTAGTCGTTAATTTACTATGTTTACTATGCCATTCTACTTAAATGTGCCAACCATTTTATAATTTTATAATTTTATAATTTTATAATTTTATAATTTTATAATTTTATAATTTTATAATTTTATAATTTTATAATTTTATAATTTTATAATTTTATAATTTTATAATTTTATAATTTTATAATTTTATAATTTTATAATTTTATAATTTTATAATTTTATAATTTTATAATTTTATAATTTTATAATTTTATAATTTTATAATTTTATAATTTTATAATTTTATAATTTTGTAATTTTGTAATTTTGTAATTTTGTAATTTTATAATTTTGTAATTTTGTAATTTTGTAATTTTGTAATTTTGTAATTTTGTAATTTTGTAATTTTGTAATTTTGTAATTTTGTAATTTTGTAATTTTGTAATTTTGTAATTTTGTAATTTTGTAATTTTGTAATTTTGTAATTTTGTAATTTTGTAATTTTGTAATTTTGTAATTTTGTAATTTTGTAATTTTGTAATTTTGTAATTTTGTAATTTTGTAATTTTATAATTTATAATTTAAAATTTTATAATTTGATAATTTTTTAAATTATTGGCAAGCTACATTCATTAAATAATATTATACAATTTTAGTAGGAAATAAAATAGAATAAAAAAGTTAAACATCTAATATATTTTTGATGAATAATTTGTTAGCTTTGTTATACAAGGAACATAAAAAATAATTAGAAAGAATGATTGACTTGTTAACTTTGTTATATAAGTTGAAATAATATTAATAAAAAATAAGTTTTAAATTAATTATTTTTAATTTATGTCAAATATATTTGACTTTTTTTAAATATCTCCCCTTTATATCCTTTACTCTGAAGGACAATATAGGATAGAATATTCACAGATTTTAGCCTAAGAATATGGACATTCCAAAAGATGAAAGCATCTAGTTCATTCTCTAATTTCTTATATATTCACTCCAATGGTAATGAATCCAAACATATTCTCCCATTTACCTAATTTCTTAGTTGTTATGCCCCTAAGTGAATGATGGGTTGGACTAAATATTTGAGGCTATTGCTTCCTACATCCTCATAATTACTAAGTACACCCCAGAATAAGAAGAAAAAGACTTAAATACCATTCATCACATAAGAGAAATAATATATTATTTTAAGGAAAGAAATATCATGTTTATAAACTATTGAAGGAGATGATACATCAAAGAAACATCAGTTATTGAAAAAACAATACACACACTTATATATTTTTTTATTGGACTTTGTTGCCTTAAAAACAAGCATATAACTTTGAAAATCCATTTGTTGTCTTGGCTGCAAGTTTGGGAGAAGCAGTGACAGCAATGCTTTCAAACGTTTAATAAGCTTAGATCTTTCAAACCTTTTCTGCTATATGTCTATTGGATATGGAAGACTTTCTCAATTCAGTCATGTTTATTGACATACTTGAAAATTATAAAAAAACATAATTTTACAATAATATGTGTAATATTACCCTGCATAATAAGGTGTGGGGACCAAAAATGGTCTGCCAAACAAAAGACAATGACCTCGTATGTATTTCCACACATACATACCTTTACTTCCTTTTATTTTGTTTAAGGAACCAATGATGAAACTAAATCTACTGACAACCTTTTATTTAACTGTCTTAAAAGTTATAAAATTTCATATCCAGACGAAAAATTAAAGATTAAGTATGTTCTTATAGAATACAATAAAAACCATATATGATTGATAAGTTCTTACCTGCAGGGGAGGAGAGAATTTTAACCCTTGATTGATGTTATCCTTTACCTCTCAAAATTTTGATACCGAGGCTTCAAGTTGCTTGTAGGCTTTTTCACATGAAGCTGAAATAAATTAAAAGTAATATAATAAGTTTACAATTTATTAAAAGTTTCTTAAAAGTAATATAATAAGTTTACAATTTATTTACGTTTGTGTAACCACGCTTCACTTTATTTCCACCATTTGATCTGATTACGTCATTTGGAGATGACACACCACTCCCAACTGGTGCCCTACAATGAATAAAAAATAAAAATATAAATAATTTAGTTAGATAACAATACAATAAGTTTAAGGAATATTCTTTTTTGCGATATACCTCTTAGCATAGGATGTACTAAACTAACTGCCATTGTATCAAGATGTTTCAGGATGTCTTATCTAGAAGCAATGTAAGCAAGTAATGTTTGCATTTGATTCTTGACAGTTACAAACACATTTTCTATCTTCATAAACTTGTCATTCATATTTGGTGAAGTTGTACTATTAAGCAAAATTGAGATCGAGACCCTGAGAACCTTCATGAGACCGAGACCTAACCAAGCCCAAGGAAACCTATAAATAAAGAAAGGCTTTCTTTGGAAGCTCAACTAGTTGTGATCTTGTCTTTTTGAATCTTGAATGGAAGGTCATCCATTTTCAAACAAAATCTCCAATCAGGTTTCCATCATAACCTATAAGGTTATAGGTTACATATATAAAAAGATTATAAAAAGGAAGCAAAATTATTTTTTGATTTAGGTCATAATTCATGAGCCACCTTTAAGTAAGGTAGAATAATAAGAGAAAACTTATTTTCTCATATTGTTAGATACTTGAAAATGTGGTTTTATTTACATATAAACTATGCATAGGAATGTCTTAACAAACTTATAAGTGTTAGGTGAATAACTAGAGTCTTGTATTATTCTCGTGAGCAACTACACATAATATATGTAAGGAACAAGCACAACAAAAAGAATAAATAGCAGTTTATATTGGTCGTCCAAACACATAAGATACTTCATTTCTTTGTTAAGATAACTTCTCAATAAATTTCACTAAGCAATATAATGATTATAATGTACAAACCACTCCTAAATATAACTACATAAATCACTCTTAATTATCCCATCTTAATCTCTTTGAGACTAGGATCACAAATCAAGTAACAAAGAAATCTTAGAGAGATGACACTTTAAAATCACAAGGTTACTTCATGAAGTAAAGAAATACAAATGTTTGACTCACTTACAAAGAACGCTTAACAATTCACGAATACTAGAAAACTAGAAAGAACATGTGTTCTTCAACTTGAACTTCAATCCTTTATATAAGGTTTTGAAGATGAATGTTACTTCAACTTTTGCGATCATTGAATTTCCTTCTCTCATCTTTGCCAACTATTTGATGAAGAAATCACATATTGGTGGAGACTACTTCCCATGCTATAAAATAAACCCCTTGTATTGTTTTATATTGATTAGTGAAATTTCTCTTCCTCTTTTATATTGTTTTAAGCATTGAAAATTTTCTCTTTAAATTTGTAGGAAAAGAAGTTGTAAGTTTTCATTAATAAAATTTTAATTTTTGTCTATTTTCAGTATTATTTTTCCCATCTTTATTTTAGTTGTGTGTGTGGTTTGTATGATATACAACAAACTAGGTAGATCATGCATTATGCTTGTTGAATGAGAGCTTTGATAGAAAGATTTGATACTTGTAGTTCTATTTTCTCTTCACAAGAAAATTAAAAAACAAGTAATAAAAACATGATTCAATTATATTGTAAATCAAAACACATTTTTGTTTTGTTTCCATTTTTATGTTTTAATATGAATTTTGTAGGATATAAACTTTCTACATAAGAAGTATTTTATATTTAAAGCATATTTTTAATATTACTAATTTTCATTCGTTTTATCTTAAGATACGATTACGACTTTGGTTTACGTGATAAGTTTCAACCTTAATATATAAATGTTAAAAAATAAATTCTGGAAGGTTTGATAGGCTACAAATACAAACACTACAAGAAAATAGTATATTATTGACGAATTATTACCAACAACTATGATTTGTCGGTAAAACACATTTATCGATGGATTATCGTAGAATGGGTACTTATTGACAAGCCTATGATCGTTGGTAATGAACTTGGTTACTTACCGACGGATATATTTGTCAATAATGTCGTCGGTAAACGTCATCAGTAATTATCAAAGAGCAATAATCGTCGATAAGTTCTTCGACTTTATGAAATCAGAACCTGGTTTCCCTTTTCCCCATTTTTGTTTTCTACCAAAAACTCTCCCCCAACCCCGATTCGAAAACCCCGACATGCTTCATAAATTTTTTGTTAATCCTCAAGAAAATGAAAAGTTTTTCCTTTACTAACATCATGGTACGGTAGTTTATCAAATCATTTCCACAAAATAATTTCAAATCAAAACCACTTCATTTCCACAACATCAATATGTCATAATACTTAGTAACAAATTTTTTTGTTAAACATATATCTTGATTTTACACTATAGAATTTTGGAGAAGTAAGTACATCTCTTAAATTTTTGTCCATATTTCAAAGACAGTATAGCAAAAAAAATATTATCTTAATTTGATAAACCAAAGTCATGATGAAGAACCTTTGGTTGCATATTTTCATTTTGGACAATATGAAGATGTTTTGAAATCTTCAACTCGAAATACAAAAGCTTATATTTTAAATTATATATTCAAGAATATAAAGATTATATTTCAAAATATATAATTTGAAATATAATTTTTATATTTTAGATTATATATTCAAGAATATAAATATTATATTTCAAAATATATAATTTAAAATATAGTTTTTATATTTTAGATTATACATTTCCGAATACATATTTTGTATTTTGGATTGTGCAATCAGGATAATTTTTTATTTTTGTATTTTAAAATGCATAATTCAAAATATAATTTTTTATTTTAGATTATGCATTTCGAAATATAAAATAAAAAATGTTTTGAATTTTACAATCTAAAATATAGTTTTTAGTGTGAAGAGTTAAGATAGAAATGGAAAAGTTAAGATAGAAGGGGAAGAGTATACATAAGTAGAAAAAGAAGAAGGGGGAGGAGAAATCGATGGATGAAGAAGAATGGGGCATTGAGAGAGGAAGAATATAAGGGTTATCGATCACTAGTGCAAAAAAGGGTTTTGATGTTTGTGTTTTTTGGCTTTTAACGTCCAAAAAAATACCAACGTCATATCGGAAAATATTAAATTGATGTTAGAAACAAAAAATTATGACATTAATTTACGTGTAGTATGAACAACAAACAAATTCAACTATACAATAAACAAGTTCAACAATACAATAAACAAGTTCAACAATACAACAAACAAGTTTATACAAACAAATTCAACTATACAATAAACAAGTTCAACAATACAATAAACAAGTTCAACAATACAACAAACAAGTTTAACAATATAAATATCAATACCAATGAGTTCAACCTTCTTCAAAACGAAAACTAACCTTCTTGAAGGTGGATTCGTCGAAATAAAGTGTTGCCGCCGGTGAGGGAGAAAAGAGAACGCACCTATGAAGGAGAACACGAAACCAATTGGTCAAAACAATGAAAATCATACATAAAGTAGTTAGTTACCATGTATTTATATAAAATGAAAGAAAGATTACAAGTGTTGGTCGCCAAGTTTTGTGAGAAAAATTTAAGTAGAGAAGAGAGTCTCATGCAAAGATAAAATGAGTGAATTTTCAACCTTCTGCCTAATTTTTTTTATTGAATTCACTAACATATAACGTTTGAAAAGTGATATTCCGATGTCTTATAGTCTTTTGACGTAAAAAACTAGGGCATTCGACGTCATGCGTGAGTACATTTTTACCTTCGCGCCAAAGATTTTCGTAAAATTTACCAAATATGACGTCGAAATTCTCAATTTCGACATCTTAATTGAACTTCTATTTACAAAAGTGTCATAAGTCATTTTTAATGTTGACCTTTTCGTTTTCTGATGTTGAAAGCGAGACGTTAAAGCCTAATTATGCACTAGCGGATGGAGAAAGAAGAAGCGAGAAAGGGGCACCAATGGCATATTCCTTTGTGTAGGCAATGGTCTCTCCCATCATGTTAATCAAACAGGGGAGGTGAGGGAATGAGTGCAAACCTCATGAGCACCATTGATAACATGCACATGAGCTTCACAACGATAAGGGTGAGCTCAACAAGAGCGTTGTGGAGTTTGAGCATAATTTTTTTCAATATAATAGAGGGGAAGGAATAAGAAAGTCTTTTAATAATTACAAAATCTGTATGGGTACGTAATGCTTTGTTTCACTTACTTACATGTCTCATTATCATTATATAAATAACAATCCTTTAAAAGTTTGTCTACTATTATGCATCAAACTTACATACGAAAAATTTATAGGTAATACAGATAAATTATTCAATGATAAAACTTTTAGACAATACCTAATTTATCTACGAATCTAAATCCTATGTAATTATCACTTATAGAATTTGAATTTTCTTTTAGTGGATATCGATGGACCGAAGAAGAAAGGGAGAAGGGACGTTAGTGGTGAAAGGAGGGGATAGAGAAGATGCTGATGAAGAAAGAAGGAGGGGTGAAAGGGACACTAACAGAGAAAGAAGAAGGAAAGAGGGGTGCGATGGTGCATGAGGAAGAAGATGGAAGAAAAAGATAAGGACATATGCGTCATTCCATAATTCTGTGGAGGTAAAAGTTGAAATCTTTAGTGGTGCAAGAAGAGTCTTAGAGAAACTTTTCACCATCTTAGCATTTGTACGAGATCCAGTTTTGCAGTATCCAAGAATGATATATGAGAATTGTTAAGTTATTTTTGTCGACACATGAATTTACCTAAACTAATGTAAAATTGCACTAAGCTTTAAAAATGAGCTGAGAAAACTTAACTAAATCGTACAACGATTTAATTGAATTTAACTTAATTAGATCATGATTTTATTGAACCTTCATGTACTCTTCTTTAGACATAATACACATTAGTGAATTATGAGATTTAGAATTTAGGAGGTACCTTTGCTTCTATTCGTCTAACCATTTCCTTCTAGCCAGCTACTCAACTTTTGTCGTCAAGGGGTATATAGTTAATATGCTTGACTACATCCCATATATCTATGTGGTAGGACTCAAAGAACGTAATCATTCTTTACTTCCGATAGTCAAACTTTTCTCTTTTGAATAAAGGACGCTGGTTTAACCCGTATCCTTCATTTTCCATGGTTGACTGGATCTTTTCCAAGTGTTTTTGTCAAGAACTAACCCTTGAGGTTAGCTTTGGTACCAACTAAAACAAAGGAAAATCTCTAAAAAGGGGGGAAGGGAGGGGGTGTTGAGTATAGTTTTTAAAACATTTTGCAAATAAATGTTTAAGCTTTTTTACAGGGGTTAGTTAAAAACTTAAGTATTTCAAACAACTTTTAGGAAAACCTTTAAAAACAAAAAAAATAAGACATACTTATTTTTGTACTGGTTCACTCCAAACTAAGCTACGTCCAATTCTCCTTTAAGCACCTTTAAGGGGTTCCACTAATCTCAAAATATTACACACAAATTTAACCACTCCTGGTATTACAACTAACCCAACTAGTTAGGACGAGTATCACCACTCTTGATATAAACTAGTACAACTGACTAGATTGTTTAACCCTATTGAGTTAAACTTACAAGTATTTGATTTCACCTTTGAATATGAAAACAACAAAGTATTTTTCAAGATACAAGATAAAAAAATTTGTAATGAAACTTCTCTTTTTCAAAGAATAAGCATTAGACGACGTAAGCGTTAGACGATGTAAGCTTAGAGAGAACAACAATGTGAGAGAATGCAAAAAATAATTCTTGATTTTCTTCTCTTCATGTTGTCCTCTTTATATAGGTTTTTTCGAAAAAGATCCTTTACTCAGAGCTTTGACTTTCACGTAAGGATATAGCCTTTTTGTATGAAGTTATAAGCTATGTTGCGTCTTGTAGAGGAAACTTTGTTGTGTACGGAAGAGACAAAAAGAAGGTATGAATGAAACATTCCTAAAATATCTTCTTATCTCTAAGCATTCTTTTGATTCTAATGTAGGCTTTTGAATAAAGGTATTGTACTAAGACGATCTGCACAAAAAAATAGAGCATAAAACGTTTAGGATAATTTTAATGTATAGTGTTTAACACTTTGGGTTTTTATCCTAGACAGTTCAGGTTGTTAAACGTTATTTCGTTGAGACGCTTTGTTAAATTTTAGAACAAGATTTGCTTAGATGATCTTGTCTTAACACATAGCGTTAAAATATCTTGTCTTAATCGTAAGATATAAAACCGTCGAACTATTGAAAGATAATGAAAATTGTTTAAGCAAAACAAAGATTCTTCAAATAAAAAAAAAAGGAAAAAAAACTATAGATCAAAGACATAAAAGAAAATGATAATTTTTTTTATGTTACCTAATCAATTAAGAATTTATGCAATTATAAACAATTAAAATTAAGAATAAAACATTCTATATAACAAAACTAAATAATAAATAAAAATATTAAAAAAGAATAAAAATAATCAAATATGTGATTCAAAAATTATTTAATTCAATTAAATTAAAAACACCCATTTAAACATTAACAAACAGAAGAAAAAGAAAAGAGAATATAATTAAAATTGTGATAAAGGGAAAAATATTTTTAAGATCTGGTTAAACAATTTATATATAAAACAAGCCTAGTAACAACATAATATATTAATCGAATTGGGTTTGGTTGAGGTCATCTAAACTTTATATTTGCAAACGTCTTTATTAAAAAAACAATGTTTAGTTTTAACTGAATCGATTACGTACAAAGTTTTTATTTTCATTATTATTTTAATACTTTATTAGAATGGTAGATGCAATTGACAAAGTAATGCATAATCAAGATAAATGCAGTAAGATTCATGACGAAGAATACACACAACATTCATTAAAAAGATGAAAGAAAATAGAGGGTAAGAAGCGTACACCTAAAAGAGGCAAAGTGCACTGTGTATTGAAAAGTACAGAAAAACCCTTGCGGTGTCTCGAAGGTTGCAGAGAGATAAAAGGGAAAGAACCAAATAGAGAAAAGGAAAAAAATAAAGGAAGTGGGTCAAACTTCCAAAACAAGCCCAAATATGTCAACTTTCATCCCCCCTCAAGTTAGGAGTAGATATCAGTTATACCCAGCTTGGAATGGAAGTATTTAAAAGTAGCTAAAGTAAGAGGTTTGGTGGAGAGGTCACCAGCTTGCTGAGTGGTTGAAATGGAAAGCAACTTTAAGAGACCATTGTAGATCTTGTCCCTTATAATATGACAATCTATCTCTATGTGTTTGGTGCGTTCATGGAACACCTGATTGGAGGGAATCTGAATAGCGAAACGATTGTCACAATAGACAATAGTAGGTTGAACAATGGATATGCAAAGGTCTTGAAGGACATAGGTTAACCATTGTAGTTCATAAGTGAGAGTGGCTAGAGCTCGATATTAAGGTTCTAAAGAACTTCTAGAGAGAGTTTGTTGCTTTTTGGATTTCCTAAGAGATGATAGAATTACCGAAGTAGAAGGAATAACCAGTAATGAATTTTTGGGATTTAGGACAGGTAGCCCAGTCAGAATCACTATAAGCTTTGAGCTTATTGATGCTATTGTTTTGGAGGAAGATGCCATTATTGGGATTGCCTTTGAGATATCGAAGGATGCAGTTGGCAGCTTGTTGGTGTAGGGTGGTAGGAGCGAAGACAAATTGGCTAAGATTGTTGATAGAAAAAGTGATGTCGGGTCTGATGTTGGTGAAATATATAAGTTGTCTGGTGACTCTTCGATAGGATGACGCAACTTCATCATTGAGGAGGTATCGTTGACTGGTTAACCGAGAGGTATGTGCCATAGGTGTGGGCATAGGGGCAAAATTTGGCATTCCAGCTTTTGTAAGGAGATCAAGGGTGACTTTACGTTGACTGAGATGAATGCTAGAACTATTCCGAGCAACTTCCAAACCGAGAAAGTAAGTGAGATCACCGAAGTTTTTGATGTGGAAGAGATTGTGATGAGTGCATATTTATGCCCAGATTTATGCTTTAAAATTCAAATTTTTGATGGGATAATTGTGCTTAAATGGTTGATTTTAACTAAATTTGTGATGATTGGAATTGTTGGGTTTTGGGAAATAAAGAGACGTAAAAAGTGAGTTTTAGTGCATAAATTATTCTTGGATGTTCTAATGTTTATTTGTGCAGCTGAGAATATAAGTTTTATTGGTCCAAATGACAATTCAAGGCCCAAAATCAGATTTTATTTGGAAAATTCAAAAGGGGCTAAAGTGCAGATAGAGAAAATTTTAGGATATTTGTGCAATTTTGAAAAGTCAGAAAATCTAAAAGATAAAATTCAGTTGAATTTAATTTGGGAATATCAACAAAAAATATCTTCCAAATAATTTTATCATTATCTAAATCTTTTAGTTATTTGGAAGATATAGGATATAAGATAATTAAGTTAATATCTATCAAATATTCTTCAAAACTGATTTAATCTAATGAATATTTGAAAGATATAATATATCAACAGAAAATATCTTATCAACAAACTATTCAGAGTCCAAACCCAATCAACCCTATATAAAGAGACCCAAGGGAGGCAGAAAGGTGGACTTCACTTCATATTTTCATTCTCTCATACTCCTCTCACTTTTCTTTCATCTTGTATTCAACTCCATTCATGGAGAGCTAAGCATCTAGGGCTATTCTGCTGTAATTCCATTATGGATTATGAGGTTAGATTGATGTAATACGATTGTTTATTTTGATTATTGATTTAAGTTGTTCTTTCTCTATGTCTTTCATCTCTCTATCTTGTTAAAAGTAAAGATTTTTGCATCATAATGTGTTTGAATCTACATGCATATTGATTATATGAGTTCTAGGGTTTCTAGGTTTAATTGAGAATTTACTTTGATTTAATTTAGGAACTTTCATATGATTAAATGATTTTTACTATCAATTGAGAATGTACTTTGGTTGATTAGTAATAATTTCAACTATAATCAATTGAGAATTTACTTTGATTGATTAACTTTTAATTTGGTTAGGAGATTTAAGAATAGACATGATTAAACACAATAAAATTTGATTGAGAATGTACTTTGGTTGAATTTATTGTGAATAATCTAGAAATATTTTGCATTTGATTAAGAATTTACTTTGGTTAAATGCATGATCGCCCTCAAATTAATTAAGAATGTACTTTAATTAATTTGAAACTTGAATAATAATCAATTGAACAATTATCTGTGAATAACCGATGATGAATCTATCTTGGAAAAGCAGTGGAATTAGCCTATTTCATCATAACTGTTTTTAAGTTTCTTATTTATTCTTTAAACATTCTTAAACCATTACTTTTATTCATAAGCATTGCATAACATTCATAAGAGTCAGATATTCGAAAGCAATTCCGTGTTCGTTGGGAGACGACTCAGGGTTACGTTAACCCTATCTACTTTCTTAAATACTACTTGGCAATACTGAAGTTGCCTTCAAAAGTAGTATTAATTTGATAGCTTCAACGACAGCGTATCATATTGTCATGAGAAACAGTGATGTGTTGTATCTCAGTAGCGTTATTTCCCGAAAGAATAATGTCATCCACGTAGATTAAGATGGCGGTAGTATGACAAGTATCATGTTTCAAAAAAAGAGAGTGATCATCATTAGAACGTATGTAATTATTTGATAAAAGAAAAGTCAAAAGTTTGTCATACCATTGTCGGCCAACTTGTTTAAGCTCATATAGAGATCTTTGAAGTTTGCACACTTGATATGGCTTGTGAGTAGGAAGACCATGAGGAGGTTGCATGTAAACCTTTTCATGTAAGTCACCATGCAAAAAAGCATTGTTGACATCAAGTTGCTTTAAGATCCATTGGTTAGATGCAACAATGGCAAGGAGAAGACGTAAAGTAGTTAATTTGACAACAGTTTCAAAAGTTTCAAGGTAGTCAACAACTTCAAGCTAGGTATAGCCCTTAGCAACAAGGCAGGCTTTGAATCTGTCAATGGACCCATCAGGCTTGTGTTTTATTTTGTATATTGGAAGGTCAACAATGATCCACATTTTATTGTCTTCTAAAGCTTTGAGTTCATCCTGCATGGATTGGGTCCATTGAGGTATTTTAGACACTTCCTTGTAGGTGTGAGGTTCAGTTGTGGAGGAAATAGATAGAATAGTGTGCCTGAAATCAGAAGAGAACTTGTTGTAAGAAATAAAATTAGTAATGAGATATCTAGTGATGTTGTTAGTTTGGAAATTTGTGAGGTATGTGGGAAGACGTTTGGATCGGGTTGAATGTTTGATGATATCATTGTGTTCATGAACATTGGAGACATCATCACTGAAGGCATTAGTCAGGTCAAGATCAACAGTATGTTGGACGTCTGTGGTGTCCTCATTAGTGTTTGTGACAGGATCATTAGGAGTTGGCACAAGAATATGATTATTAGGAAAGTTAACATTATCATAATCATGATGATAATTATGAGGAATTGGTAGAGAAAGAGAATTAAAATCATGAGTATTATTGTAAGAGGAAGTATATGGAAAACAGTATTCATGAAACAACACATTACGAGAGATATCTATCTTATGATTTTGTAAATTAAGAAACTGATAACCTTTTGTATGTTGTTTGAAGCCAAGAAATACACCGGGAACAACCCTTGCATCAAGTTTCTTCCTGTTAGCAGTTAAGGTGGAAAGATAACATAGACAACCAAACACATGTGAAATAAATATATCATAAAGTTTGCCATTTAATTTTTTCATATGGAGTAGCATTATTAAGTAAAGGAATAGGCATGCAGTTTATTGGTAAGGTAGTAGGTAAATTAGCTTGAAATAGGAAGGAATGAGTGACATTTAACAAATACCATTTTGTTGAGGGGTTTCATTACAAGTGGTTTGATGGTTAATACCTTTAAGAGAGAAAAAGTTATGCATGGCAAATTCAATTCCATTATCAGTACGAATGGTTTTTATAGTGGTTGAAAATTGGTTTTCTATATTTGTAATAAAATCAATGATAATTTTTCTAACAACTGACTTATCAGTCATGGGTATCAACCAAATATATTGGGAGAAATCATCCACAATAGTAAAAAAGTACTTAAAACCACACATGAAAAGAACATTACAAGGGCCCTATATATGTGTGTGTGTGTGAATTAGATAAAAAATGTTCATTGTATTAGAGTTGTTGTCATGAAAAGGTAACTTTTTCTGTTTGGCACAATGACAACTATCACATATGTACGTGGAATGATGAACAATGAAAGGGTATTTAAGTTTGAAACTATGCAATTTGATGTCAAAAGGATGTCATAATCTTAGATACCATAGACCAATATTATTTACAACATTGTTAGTAAAACTAACAGTAGGCACGTTTGAAGAAATATCTTAAACATATAAGCCACCAATGAGTTTAACTATAGAAATCTTCTCTTTGGTTTGAATGTCCTGTATAGTACAGTCATGTAAAGAAAACGTCAGTTCACAATTATAAGAATAGATAAATTTATATATTGAGATAATATTAAAGGAGATTTGTGGGACATAAAGAACATCAAAGAGTTGGATCTTATGGTTAAGATTAACAGTTCCATAATACTCAGAATAGACACTAGTACCATTGGGTAAGGCAATTTGAATAGGTTTAATTCTTTTATAAGAAGAAAAACTTTGTAAAGAAACACTTATATGGCCTGTAGCTTCAAATCAAGAATCCATTTATTTTTAAAAGACTTAAAGGTAAGAGTAGGACTTATATTACCTAAACAAGATTGGTTTGCTGAAACAGAACCGATGTGGTGAACTTGGGCCAAAGTTGAGGAGTCATTTAGATTGTGGCTTTTGAAGAGATCTGCCAGAACTTGAAACTGTTGTGGTGTAAGACGAATGGGTTCAGTATTGTCAGAATTACTATTTTGGTAGTTCCATTGTCTTTTTAGATAGAGGTATGGTGAATCTTAGCACTCTTGTTGTAGAGCTTATATCTTGGAGGGTACCCGTGCTTCTTATAATAGACCTCCACGGTATGACTGCTTTTGTTGCAATGAGTGCAATGTTTTCTGCTAGTTTTAGTGTTTCTGAAGCTTTTGTCTTGATTAGGGAAACCATTCTTTTGATAACAGACTGCTTCACTGTGCCCATATTTGCCACAATAACTGCTGTGGAAAAGTTGAAGCAGTGCAAGCGGTGACATTATTGTAATTATTTTTATCTTGAATATTGGCCACAACAATCAAATTTCCAGAAGATAATTGTCTTTCTTGCTAAGCCACTAACAAGAAGACCTTGGTGATGTCCGGAATGGGATCCAACAGAAGCACATGTGTAGTAACATTGGCGAACTGATCATTAAGCCCTCGTAAGAATTGCATAACTTGATCTTCTTGCTTTATTTGTTTCAAAATGTTCAAGACTTGACAATCACAATTAGGTTTACAGGTACATACGTGTTTTGGCAGGAAATTTTCAATCTCATCCTAAAGAATGCAAAGTTTTGTAAAATATTCAGAAATGGTAAGGTCACCTTGATAGAGGGTAGCGGTATCAAGTTGAAGGCTTGAAATGTGAGATAATCTTCCTTGAGAGAACTTGTTCTTTAGATAATTCCAGATCTCTGAATCTTTGTTCATCCATATGGTACTTTGTCGAATGTTCGTGGAAACAAAATGGACAAGCCACGACACTACCATGTTATTCCTTCGAATCCAGGCAATATGTTCAGGCTTATCTACTTCAGGTGGATGAATATTGCCAAGCACAAACTCAATCTTGTTTTTGACACTGAGAGCAGTTATCATTAATCGACTCCAAGAATGATAATTGGTATTGTCAAGAATAGGCGAGACAAGGACAATGACAAGATTTTCATTAAGATGAATATAGAGATAACTGTTATTTTCTGTCATGACAAAGAAAACAAGAGCAAGAGAAGGAGAGAAAAGAAAAAAAAGAGAAAAAGAAAAAGAAAAAGAAGGCATAGGATACATGCAACAACTCTTTAAAAGAAGAACTCTGATATCATATTAAAATGGTAGATGCAATTAACAAAATAATGCAGTAAGATTTACGATGAGGACAAAAAACATTGATAAAGAAGATGAAAGAAAACATACGCAAAATGCTGAAAAGCAAAAAAAAACTCTTTCGCTTTGTCGAAGGTTATAGAAATAAAAGGGAAAGAACAAAACAAAGAAAAAGAAAAAACAAGGGAAGTGGGCCAGGCTTCCAGGCCCAAATATCAGCTTTCATAATTTCTTATAAATTTGAAATTTTTTAATTTGAATTATATTAAATTTTGATGGTATATTAAATCTAAACTATTTTAAACTTTTCAATTGAAAGTTAGATTTTTCTATTAATTAAATGATATGATTTTTAATTAGATAATGTGACTGTTATATTGCCTCAATATACTTTGTTTAATTTTCGTTTTATGTAATTTTATAATATTATAATTTCATAATTTGTAATTTATAATTTATAATTTTATGACTTGATAATTTAATAACTTTATGGTTTGATAACTTTGTAAATTTGTAATTTGATAATTTTATTATTTAGTAAATTTATAATTTTATATATGACAACAACGAAGTCAAATAATGATCATTCAATTAAGTCACATGTTAACAGAAAAACTAAAAAAGAAAAATTAACAATCGTACAAATTTATTAAGAATTTACAAATTTATTAATTACTTAAGATTTAATTAAGCCTAAAATTATTAAATACAGATACTAATTAACCGTCAATATCTCATCAGGTTTTTTCAGATTTAGAGATATGTTTTTTTTTCTCACAGGGTCTCTTGTCTCTCACTTCCTCTCTGTTCTTCTAAACAAGGGGAAAGAGAGAGAAAACGGGAGAGCGTCTTTGAAAGCTTCAACAGCCACACTAATCAGAGCGGTTTCAGAGAAATCCCATGGGAGAGGAAGGCAAACCCGATGCTCAGCTCTTTCAGCTTCTCTCCAATCTTCTCCAGCAGGTTCGTCTTTTCATCTCAATTTCTTATTCGTTTTTCAATATCTTGTTCCAATTTTGAATTAACCTTCAATTTTCCTTTTTTTTTTTTATGGAATTTGATCATTTGGGTATCTCACTGCTTACCATCTTATGATTCTGAGATCCGTCAATTGCGTTTCTGTTGCTATTTTATTCCTGTTTCGTGCTTCCATACAGTTGAATTTTACATTCTGTATTGTACTCCCTTTGTTGTTACAACTTTTCATCATGCCTTTTGTGGTTAATCCTTGTTACCGTGAATGTAATTGTATCAGCGGTGTGTTTTCCTCTATTTGCTTAATATTACTCATAGTGACTCGTGAGAGTTTGTTGTTTCTCTTGTGGAAAGTAATGGGTTTCTGCAACTGTGTGGTGGGCTAAATGGAAAATCCTCTTTATCTGTTGCTGTTTGTGTAATTCCTTGAAGACGGGGGACAGAATCGTTCTAGAGCCAAAATAATCATGCTTTGTAATTTCGTGTTTCTTTGTGCTTAAAATCTATGAATTGGGGAGATGAAAGCAATTTTCCAGTTATTCGGATATGTCATTATCTCAATCTGTATGATAAATGCGAGTGTTTGATGAATAATTGGCAGTCAATCGTTCGTGAGATGTAATAAGTATCATCATATCAAAACTTTAAAGTTTTATTAAAAAATTAACAAAATAGGTATTTATGAATTAAAAGGATAACTAGCATGAAGTTGCGGTCATCAACTTTCATCTGATATCGTCCTTTCCCTTTTGAGAATGGTTTCTTTGATCATCTTTCTTCTAGCTGCATGAGTTTTTGTGTTTGTTAGCATTCATTATATGTAGGATGGCTGCGTGACTCTAGCATCCAAAATTTTGACTGTGCAGCCACTGTCTGTCTTCACCGTTATGCCATCATCTATTATAGTTAGTATACCCTAAAGTTCTAATACTGTAATATGTTTGTCCGGACTTTACAATATCTTTGTAAATTCATTGACCTATAGCCACATCCTTTTCATCAACTCATGACCTATCACTCAATTTTCATGTCAGCATTATATCTCCTTTGTCCATGTTTCAATTATGAATGATTTTTGGATAATAGTGATGCAAGGAAAAGGAAAAAGTATTCATATCTACCTTTAATAGTGTGCAATGTGTTTGGACCAAGTTATTGATTGATCATTGATAAAAGTAATTGTTTGTTTTCAAAGTTCGGAGGGAAGGAACATTAGTGTTGACATCGTACAAGGACTACCAAAACCTCGTTCCGTTAGATAGGGTTGCCGCGTGGATCAAACAACACCACTGTGTTCTGTCAAAATTAATATCTTTATGATACTAGAATTAATATTTTTAATGATTTCACTTAAAGTCCTTCTTGATCCACTTGAACCTCTAATTAGTGAATTATTGTCCATGTGATCAATTGGCACTTCTGATGCTCTTTTCAACTGTTCAAATTTAAGGATGCTGTATCAAAATGATAAGGGCAGCAATGTTCATCAGCAGTAGATGTAAGTAATACATATCCTTTCCCTTGCAATGGTAGAGGCTGTTTCTAGGATGTTTACCAGTGACTTTAAATGAGGATAGTGTACACAGAAAGAAAAAATATATAGCCTTTCTGTTGAAATTATGGAGCTCTGGATTTCTTCATGGAGAATCTGTACTGTGGATTTTACATAACCATTTACAGTGTAATGAACTGAATTTCTTGTATTGTAGTTGCGGAGAAGAATATCTTAATAATATTATGTGATCTATATTTCATATAACTATGATCTTAATCTGATAGGTTCAAGGCAAACGTTTATGTTATAAGAAATAAAAGGGACAGACAGTTATAACTATTTGAGTAGGTTTTGTTGTCTCAGACTTTTATAAAGTCTGCCTAAAAGTCTGAGTAGGTAGTTCTTTTAGCGGTTTTTCATTGTTTTTGTAAATTTTGAAAAGAAGAGGAGGAGTGGAGAGTCTGGTTCTCTCAAATAACCAGAAGTTGTATGTGTTTGGTTTCTCCACATTGGAGGAAACCTAGTGTGTTGTTGGAATAAAGATCTACAGTTTCTAAAGCTTATTTCATTAGAGATCTGAATACCTATCATTGGTATCCAGAGCCTCTTTCCTGGTGAAGTGGGGGCACGTTGAAGGTATGGTCAACACAAGAATGGAGGCAAGATGGGATGGGCTGGCGAAGATCGTCCAAGACCAAGAACACGAGAATAACTGACGGTTCCAGCAATTACAGGAGATGATTCAAGGGCTGACGGGGGTGGTTGAAAGATTAGCATCCTTTGATAAGCATATATAGGACAACGTTTCTGTTCCTAGGGGAGGAAATGAGGGCAGTCAGGGTAATGAAGGAGGAGGTTCCTTTAGGGTTTCTTCAAAATGGCGGAAGTTAGACATTGTTGTGTTTATAGGAGATGAAGCTTATGGCTGGACCAACAGGCTGGAGAGGTATTTTCATTTGAAATAAGTCAATGAGGAGGAGAGGATGCAGGCTGTGATGGTTGCTCTGGAGGGCAAAGCTTTGAATTGGTTTCAATGATGGGAAACCTGCAATCCGCATCCCACATGGGAAGCTTTCAAAGACACGGTGGTTAGACGGTTTTAGCCAACAATGTTGCAAAACCCATTTGAAGTTTTGATTGGGCTACACCAAACTGGACCAATGGGAGAATATATTGAACAGTTTGAAAAATATGCTGGATTCTTGAAAGGAATACAACAAAATTATTTGATTGGCCTATTCTTGAATGGTTTAAAGGCAGAAATAAAGGCTGAGGTTAAGCTGTATGGGCCGAAGAATCTTGCTGAGTTGATGATGAAGGCTAAAATGGTGGAAGAAAAGATTAGAGTCAACACCAATGGGAATCTCTCACTGTGCAGCTTCCAAGTAACACTTACAGATAGTTGCCACCTACTCGTAGTTATTCAGAGGAGGGGGGAAATTTAGTCAGTTTTACCAATTCCAACCGAGGAAGTGGAGAGAGCAGTGGCTGTGTGAGCACCATCAATAGTTCTCCTACTAGGACTCAACAAGGAGGGGGCCGTTTAGAAAATTGTCCCAAGAAGAATTGCAAGATAAGATAAAAAAGGGCTTATGCTTCAAGTGTGATGAGAAGTTTGGGCCTAATCATACTTGCAAAAATAAATAGCTCCTATGCTACTTATTTCGGAAGAGGACATTCAGGAGTTAGGGGAATCTGCTGACTGCATTCATAAAGAATTTCCAAACCTTCAGCTTGAGGATAAGGTGCATCTTCATGGAAGGGGTGTTGATAGGTTTGAAAACATCTCTCATCTATTGAAAACAGCTAGGAAGCTGCTACCATTAGTAAAGAGTTTCCTGCTTTTCACCTTGAGGACAAGGTCAAACTTCATGGAGGAGGTATTGATAGGTTCAAAGGAAACATTTATGTTAGAAGAAATAAAAGGGACACTGTCTGTGGGTAGGTTTTTGTTGTCTCAAACTTTTTATAGGGTCTGTATAGACAGTTGTTTTAGCAGTTTTTCGTTGTTTTTATAAATTCTGAAAAAAATAGGAGAACTGGAGAGTCTAGTTCTCTCGAAAAACCAGAAGTTGTATGTGTTTGGTTACTCCACATTGGAGGAAACCCGGTGTGTTGTTGGAATAAAGATCTGCATTTTCTAAAGCTTATTTCGTTATAGGTCTGAATACATATCATTATCCCGTTTCTTATAATTAGATTTAACTTGATTCCAATTTTCTCGTAAACATAAAAAGAGTAGTAGACTACATTTTTCACCTCGATGAATTTGATTTGTTTTACTCATGATTTTAATATCTATGGTCGTTGCTTCTACAAATTGCTAACTTCTAAATCACATAATATTAGTCATTTCTATTGGATAAATTGAAGATAGTTACATATACATGCTTCTTCAGTAGATTCCATCCACAGTTTAACTTCCAATGCAATATGTCTTAATAATGGTTGTTGTATAATATACTCATGAATTCTTTATGGTACAATGTGTAGGTGGAAGAACTGACGAATCAAGAAGAAGTTGAGCTCCGTTCTAAAATTGAAACCCTTGGAGTAGAGGTTACAAAAGTTCCTTCAAAGTCAACCCAACACCTTAACGAGGTGGTTTTCACTTTATAGTTTAGCCATTAATCGATGTAGAGTTCTCTTATACGTGTTGACATGGGTTAGAATGTGAATTTTTTTATCATATCTTAGATTACCTCAGAAGTAGTTTTCTTATTTCCTCGTTTAGGATTAGCTATCATATTTCTTTTCTTACGATGTGCTATTTCTTAATTGGTCAGGATTATGATTAGTGTAAATGAGGGTTAGTTAGTACTTCAAGTTAACAAACACAACCTCAACAAAAGGAAATAACATTCTGGTTTTGTTATTTTATTTTCTTCGTTTATCTACATAGGTGGAAATTGCCAAGGAGTTGGACAAATTATCAGCAAGATTAGATGATCTTGATGAGATGATATCGACATCAATGGCTTCAGATCCACAGGTGCAATCACTGTTGAGTGATACAGCTGATGTGTGGATGCCAGTTATCACAGCAACCTCTGAGGAAAGACGCAATTTCACAGCAGTTACTGGAGATAACACCGCCCAACCAGATGCCGAAAAGTCTCAATAGCTTCCTATTTTCTAGCCTATAAGTACGGACTATTGTTTGAAGCACGAAAAACCAGTGTTTCAATATATTCTTATTGGCGTATCAATCAAATATTAAAATTGGGAAAAGATAGAAAAAGGAAGATCTACTTGTTGGGTTTTGAGGCATTATACATGGGGAGATTGAGTATGATAAGATATTTGGTGCAATATCCCATGAGAAGCTGGTCCTCATAATCTTGACTTAGATTCTGATTTCTCTAATTCTTCCTAAGTGAAGTTGTTTTTCCACGTGCTAACTCAAAATTTCTTCATGGAAAAATAATATGATTTTATGAAATCACGTCGTAGTGAGTGCAAAGTTTTTATCTGTTTTCACTACTCTGGCTCACACCATAAGTTCAAGTTGATTTCTCTTTTTAATTGGAACTAAATTTAAATAATATTACCGCCCTTTTTCTAGTTAATTGCATTAAATTTTATTAATATCTTTATTTTAAAAAATAATAATAAAACAAAAGTACATGCTATAATATTATAATTAAACTTTCTGATAGAGAAGGCATAACACTTAGGTGGTGATAGACAGTGAACGATGGTGTGGTACTCCGGCAGCCACCAGCTCTTACACCACTACACCAAACTCATGTCATCGCACGTGTCCAACTCTAGGCACGACATCGCCATCTCCCTCTTCCAGCACCTCCACTCCACCCTCCTCCTCCCCATGGACCCCCACCTCCTCTCCCTTACCCTCAAGTCCTGCACCGCCCTCAACCTTCCCCTCCTCGCCACCTCCCTCCACGCCCACGCCGCCAAGTCCTCTTTCCTCTCCAACCCCTTCGTCGCCTCCGCCCTTCTCCACCTCTACGGCTCCCGCCTCTCCCTCCCACTCGCCCATCACCTCTTCCTCCAAATACCGGACCCACACCGAAACGTCGTCGTCTGGAACTCCATCATCTCCCTCCACGCCCACAATAACAACCTCTCCCTCGCCCTCCGCCTCTTCCACTCCCTCGACACCGCCCCCACCGACTCCACCTTCAACCCCATCATCTCCGCCTTCGCCCCCTCCCATCCCCTCCAATCCATCTCCTTCTACCGCCAAATGCTCCTCCACAACCTCAAACCACGCCTAATTACACTTTTATCTCTCCTCCCCGCCTGCGTCAACCTCGCCGCCCTCAACCTAATCAAAGAAATCCACGGTTACGCTGTCAGGAACTCCATCCACCCGCACCACCAGTTCAGCAGCGCCTTGGTCGAAGCCTACGGAAGATGCGGTTCTCTTCGTTGTTCCACTTTGATGTTTTCGACGATGAGGGACGAGGACAAGGACGTTGTTGCGTGGAGCAGTTTGATTTCGGCCTGCGCTTTCCACGGCCAGGCGGAGGCCGCGCTGGAGACTTTCCGGCGGATGGAGGCCGCCGGCGTGCGGCCCGACGGAATTGCGTTTCTTGGGGTTCTGAAGGCTTGCAGTCATGCTGGTTTGGCGGATGAGGCCCTGTGGTTTTTTGCGAGGATGCGGGGGGAGTATGGTGTGGAGCCCGGGAGTGACCATTACTCGTGTTTGGTGGATGTTTTGGGAAGAGCGGGTAGGTTGCAGGAGGCGTATGCGGTGATTCAGGGGATGCCGGTGGAGGTGACGGCGAAGGCGTGGGGGGCGCTGCTCGGGGCTTGTAGGAATTTTGGGGAGTTGAGGCTTGCGGAGGTTGCGGCGCGGGCGTTGGCGGAGGTGGAGCCTCGGAATGCTGGTAATTATGTGCTGTTAGGGAAGATGTATGCGAGTGTGGGAAGGATGGAGGAGGCGCAGAGGGTGAGGAGGGACATGAAAGAGAAGGGGGTTAAGGTTTCTGCTGGGAGTAGTTGGGTTGTGTATTCTGAGGTCTGATGAGATTAGCTTCATGTAAGAATTGGATGAACTTGAACTTGTAACTTCTTGGATTGTCTTATAGACATTTCAAGATACATATGTAGACAACCAGCCTTTTCTTTGGGTTTCCCACATTCTTGCATATTTTTTATGGAATGGGGACTTTAATTAATATTGTACAATAGATCTATCTTACCATCTTTTGACGTGAGGAACGACAGAGTTTGACAAGTACAACACCAAATGTAAAGAATGTTTTCGGAAAGGAAGAAACGTATGTTTGCTAGATAGAATTAAAGGAGTCTTATTCTGAAACCGTCTTCTTTTTTATTCAGAAAATGACCAAAGAATTTAGATTAACCATACTCAGGTGCAATTTTTTTTTGGAAAAATTACTAGACGACAACCAATCGCGTCGTCCATCTTCTCGCGACACCACTACCCAAATACTTCTCAACCACATGAGCAACCATAACATGACCATCTACTCGAGTTTTCCAGAACCATCATCACCTAATCGAAACACAACCATTGTACAACAAATTGCCCAAATCCAATAGAAGTATTTGAAAACGACCATTGCATGTCAAGATTATGAGTTCGAACATTACATATAGCGTAGAACCAAAATCTCAGCCAAATATTCAAAATGACCACACACTAGAATGCTGCAATCATGAATTCGACCATTGTTCAGTAGACGGACAAATCCAGACAAATACTTGAAAATGACCATCACATACTAGAATGCCGCAATCATGAATTCGACCATTGTTCAGTAGAGGAACAAATCCAGACAAATACTTGAAAATGACCATTGCACAACAAAGGGCCACAAGATTATGGGTCTGACACTTGCATACCTAAAAGTCGAAATCATAACAATGATTTGAAAATGACCATTACATAATAGAGGGTCGAGATTATGAGCATAACAGAGGGCTAAAATCCCAGACAAAGATTTGAAAACAACCATTGTACATTAAAGGGCAAAGATTGTGGATTTGACTATTGCACTGCTGAGGGTCAAAATCCCAAACAAATATTTGAAAATGACTATTCCACAACAAAGGGCCAAGATTATGGGTTCGACCATTACACAAGAAAGGGCCGAAATGAAAAAATGTAAGGGCAACCCCTTTTAATTGAGAAATGCAACTGAGATTGGGGAAACAAATTGGGGGTTTTTACTATTAGGGTTTGTGTGAGGGAAAAAATCGCGATCTTTCTTCAAGTTGAAGCGCCAGGGTTCGTGGGTGAAGAACATCTAGTTAGAAGCGCCAGAGTGCATGCGCCTGTTCGTGTCTCGATAGGTCAGGTGTGGGTCCTTCTGTTGTTGGAAGCGCGAAGCTGAAGCACGTGGTGAGTGGAGGTTAATATGAAGGAAGGTCAGTGTTTGTGTTTTATTGTCTTTGTTTTTATAGATGAGAAACTATAATATTCGGTGGTGGTCCCTTATTGATGTATGGTTTGGTCTGCGTTGTTGATTGCATTTCGGTGGTCCCCATGTATGTTTAAAGTTATTTGACTTTGTCTGAGTGTGTATTGTTATTGTTTTAATATATTTTTTTTTGTCGTCATATGTTTCCATAATAGGTGTGTAGATATATTTATATTGTGTTGTGCGTAATGGAGGACACTATTGACTGTGTTTTCCACCATGGAGAAAAGTTCATTAATGATGGTACCCTAAAGTATGAAGAGGAGACAACAACTTTGTCCTTTGACCCTGACATGTGGAGTTTTTTGTGGTTGTTAGTGTAGTGAAAAGTTTTGGATATGATAATTTTAAAGATTTATGGTATTGTGTAGGAGGGGGTTTAATGTTGGAAAATAGGTTGGAACAATTGATTGATGACACAGGTGCCATGCATATCGCTAACTTAGCTAGGCTTAATGGTGAGATTCATTTATACGTTGTCCATGTAGTTTTTGATCCAGAAGTCATACATATGCTTCAATACATTACTAATGATGGAGGAGAAGTTGAAGGTAATGGTGAAGTACAAAAAAAGGTGAAGAAGATGGTGATGGTGTTGAAGTAGATGGTGAAGTTGATGGGAGGTTTGGTACTTTTTCTATGCCAAAATGTATGGTAAACTTTACATGGTAAGTTGGGACTTTTTTTTTTGCAGAAAAGCAATATATTTTAGATGTTGTAAAAGGGTATGCCTTGGAAAATGGGAGGAATATAAAGTTTGTAAAAAATGACAAAAGAAGATTGAGGATGAAGTGCTTTGGTGCAAAAGGAAAATGCCCATGGACCATATACTTTGGTTATATGGAGGCTGTAAAATCATGGCAGTTGAGAACTAAAAAAGACATCCATACATGCAACAGGGAGTTCAACCTCAAGTTACTTGACGCTAAGTGGTTGAGCAAAAAGTTGGTGAAAACAGTAAGGGAAAATCCTAAGATGAAGGGTGTTGATATTCGTGAAAAAGTTCAAAGGAAGTGGAACATAGGTATATCTAGGTGTATGGCTTATAAAGCCAAAGCTATTACTTCTAATCACATTGATGGGTCCTTTAATGAACAATATAAGAGGATATATGATTATGCGCATGAGTTGTTGGAAAGAAATCAAGGATCTACAGTTAAGGTGCTTGTTGAGAATAATGAGGGTGAGGTAATTTTCAACAGATTTTACTGTTGTCTGAAGGCATGCGAAGACAGTTTTGTCTGTTGTAGGTCAATAATTGGATTAGATAGAGCCTTTTTGAAAGGGAAGTATGGTGATGAGCTGTTAACGGCTGTTGGGAGAGATGGAAATGATCAAATGTTGGCAATTGCATATGCGGTAGTAGAAGTGGAAAACAAAGATTCATGGACGTGGTTTTTGAATCTTTTGATTGATGATCTTGGTGGTGGAGAATTATGTTCTTCAATTACTTTTGTCTCCGACCAACAAAAGGTAATAATCATATTTAATTTGCTTCTTTCGTACATTAGTTCATTAATTTGATATGGTCATAACTGTTATGTTTTATCTTAACACCACAGGGTCTACTACCAGCCATACAACAGTTACTCCCAGGTGTTGACCAGAGATTTTGTGTCAGACACTTATATTCAAACTTTAGGAAAAAGTTTCCTGGTAAAAATCTGAAACGGCTGATGTGGAGGGCAACTACTGCCACTCATCCACAAAACTGGGAGAGGGAAATGAGAAACATTAAAGATATAAATGAAGACGCATTCAAGCATTTGATTGCCATCCCTCCAAGGTTGACAATTTGTATTTATTCTTTTTGCCCTTTCTATTTTATACCACTTATTGATTTAAGTATGTTTGTCCAAATGTTTCTGGGAAGTGGAAGCTGAATATTGGTCATTTGAGTTTTGATATAAATATTGTACAAGTACTTTTCATATTAATCATAGACTACAGATTGATTTTGATATGCATTTCTCGGTTTCTTTGTTGATTTAAGTCTATAGCTGTGATGTATACACTATATTAGTTGCATGTTTAATACGAAACATTTGTTTATTACTATACGAATATCAATGTGCTTCACTTGTTTTCATATACTCTTAACATTTGTTTATATCATATGTTGTAGATACTGGTCAAGGTCCAGATTCAGTCCAACACCAAAATGTGACACATTGGTCAACAATATGAGTGGGGCTTTCAACAGTGTCCTGGTTCTCACCAGGACTAAACCAATCATAACAATGCTAGAAGAAATTAGGGTCTACATAATGCAAAGATGGGCAAAAAACAGGTCTAAGATACAGTCATTTTCAGGACCAATTTGTCCAAAGATCCAGACCAGATTTACAAAGGAATCCCAATCAACCAAGAACTGGATCCCTAGGTAACTTTCTTCAAAAGTTCTTAAATGTGTTATACTTTATTCATTCCTTGGTAAACTTTTTTAAATTTTTTTCTAATTTGTTTATAGCTGGTCAGCAAATAAACTGTTTGAAGTGAGACACGTCTCCCAGAGTGGAGGAAAATTTGTTGTAAACATAGACGAGTTCTCATGCTCGTGCAGGAGATGGAGCATCACAGGAATTCCATGTTGTCACTCCCTAGCCGCAATGAAGTTTCTCAATATTGATGGATAGCAATTCATTCCGGCTTGCTTTCTAAAGTCCACCTATGAAGAAACATATGCATCAATCGTATACCCATCAACGGCAACAACATGTGGGACCTAACACCATATCCGGATGTCATGCCTCCTAGGAAAAAGGTTATGCCTAGAAGACCTAAAAGGAAAACAAGACTGGAGGAGTGGTTCTCGAGTAAGGAAGGGTGGTTTGCGGAAGAGATGCGGGCTATGTAGGGAGGTTGGGCACAGCAAGAGTCGTTGCCCCAAAGCAACCCAAGAACCAATCATGCCATCATCACAATTATCTAAACTTTGTCATGACCAGGAAGCTCAACCATAAAAGTGTGTATGAATGACAATGATGTCAAGTTTAAGGATCTTATTATGTAATAGTTCAATTCTAAGGAACAATGTTTATGGTTTTACTGTTATGTACTTTATGAATGACAATGATGCCAACTGTGTATTGTTTTTGATGTATTACAATGAGCATGAACTATTTTCTCAATATGATTTACAATATATTAGAATTTTCTTCTTTGACGTGTTATATCTGGTATTGTACTTCCATTGTTGTATAACTAAAGCATTAGGACTGTTTTTGAATACTTTGGTGGGCACAATTATGTTTAGAAATTGTTGCAGGAAGTTAACATAAAAACCAGAAGCACATTGCTGGTTTTTTAGTCCAGTTTAACCTTTTGACCATGCTAATCAATCCTTGGAAAGTCCACTTCGAGTTTGGTCATGTTGAGCTGCTATTTTCCAGCTTAGATAACTGTATTTACGCTTCCTCTACTGACTTTTATCAATTTTCATGGTGTGCTTGAGCATTTTTCTATATAATTAGCTATAACAAAGACTCAGAATAGCTATTGTGCATTTTCACTTTCTAAACAATCACTTTGAGTCTTATTTTCTGATGCAAAGTTGAATGTAGTTGCTTGTTTTGAAAAAAGCACATTCTAAATTTGGTTTGGATTGTGGTAAAAGCTAGGTTATGTGAATTGAATTCAAACAAGTGAACAAAAGAAACATTATACAATTTTCAAAAGGCACTAAAACCTGCAACATTAAACCAAAACCTCAATTTATTACGTTTACTACTTTAGTAACTCAACTTCATTCGTTCACATCGTCATATACATAAATAGTACCATCCTAACAAACCGAAAAACCCTGCTAATTTCATCCTAACAAAACAATCAACACTACTACATTATGGATTTATCATCCATATTGAAATTACAATAATATTAAGTAAACAAATCAAAAAAACCAACCCTATCAACACCTTCATCCATTTCTCCACAACCTTAACAGATTTATGCAAATCACTCATCATCTTCGTTCCACCTCCCATTTCTCCTGTCTTTGACAAACACTCATGCTTTTCTTCCAACTTCACATTCGTATAGCTTTTCTCATTACCATCGTCACAACACCATTTGAAGAAATTGCAACCACCTTCATGTCCATTCTGTGAAAAAAAAACAATTTGTATGGTGTTTGCAATGCATGTTGTTTCTTAACCCACCTATAAACCTCATTCCCTCCTTTTCAACTCTCTGTTCATTCCTTTTCCAAATTTTCCTCAGAATCCTAACCAAAACTGCACAATCCCCTTCTTCCACACTACCCTTCCGATTTGTCTCTCTGTTTTATTTTCCATCATCTTTTCCAATCTAATTTTCAAGAGTAATTGCTTTATTCGCAATTTTCTTTAAATTAAAAATCATTTAAGTACGTCTTTATGTGCCACGTCTCTATAAAATGCCACCTCACCTAGTCACTTGGCAACACTTTTAATGTCGTTCATAGAATTTAACGGCACAGACTATTGATTTAATGTTTCATAAATAGGGACCCAATTGAGCTACTTCAAAATACAAGGATCTAATTAAAACAAATATGCACAAATAGGAACCTTCGAATCAATTAAACCTAAAATATAATTTAGAAAAGTGAATGAAATAAATAAAAGTTAGTGTGAGAAATTAATATAAAAATGGGGTGAAGAGGTAAATGAAGAAAATGGATGAAGGAAATAATAAAAGAGGTTGGTGGAGAAGGTGGTGGTTAAAATATAATTTAAAAGGGTAAGTGAAATAATTAGAAAAGTTAGTATAAAAAAATTAATATAAAAAAGTTGTGGAAATAATAGATGAAAAAGGTAGATGATGTGGAATGTGATGTGGAGGGTGATGTGGAAAGTGAGGTGTGAGAAGAAAAAAAGGATGGTGAGGAATTTGTTGGACTAGCTAGCCTAATGGGATAAAGGGTAGAAAGTTAATTTCGGGGTGCTCTTGCTAGCCCTTCTACTACTATAAGAAATAAATAAATAAATAAATAAGAAAGAAATATTAGATGATTCTAAACCGCTCCTAATCCATCTAACCCATTTACAACAAAAACCCAACCTTTGCATCATATAAAATAGAAAATTTCAATTAACTAAATCATACACTTTATGAAAATCCACCTTTACGATAATAGCCTTCAATTTAACCTTTTTACTTCCTCTCTGTGACTTCATTTATTACACTCACACTGTCCATGATTCCCTTATACCCTTTATGAATGAAAATTGTTTTTTATGTATAATTTTATGAACTACTTTCTGGACTCTTAGATAAGAGCTGGGATACGATTTTATACACACTTCTCACAAAAGATATCCACCTATACTTTTCAAGTCCTTGTGAATTGTATATTTTTGGGACTAATTTAATAAAAGATGTGTTACAACCTATATAGGTCAGCTCACACAACTATGAAAGCAATGCAAAGTCCTCATTAAGTTAAATCTGTATGGATCGGGGGGTCTTTTAACTACTATCACAACATCATGTCGCATCCTTGATCTCCTCCTAAAAAAATCTACTAATTAGTAGAACGTTATTTATTCCTTCTAACTTTGAACTCTAATAAACTGTGAACATTCTATAAATCTATTTTTGTAATAAGCTTGGACCACCTTTTTTCTTTACTAACTCTTATTTGTTTAATAAAATCTTTGTCCATTCCTCTATAAGGACACTTAAGCAAACTAAGTTGTTCCAATTCAATTTATAAATGAATTGTCATGTATAAAAAACCACTTTTAAAAAAATTCAATTTATAAATGAGAACGCAACAAAAACAAAACCTACTTTTATAAAAGTTGCATGCTACCTTAGTTACAATGTGAAAGTCTCTCACTTTCTATATTTGTATTATTTATATTGTTTGTACAATAAATATAAAATTTAAAAGTTATATATATTAAAAAATCTCATTTCCACTTGTGTTAATCATATAGAAAACAAAATGCATGTAGATATTTAAACTCTATTACGCAAGTGTCATTCTTATGTCGATTATATCATAGAGAAAAAATAAGTAAGCAGTACAACAATGTATAAAATAAATTGTATTAAAATACTAAAAACAAACTAACCCAAAAAAAAAAGTATAAGAAAACAGTGTTAACCATTACATAATATTTACAAATTGGATAATTAATATTAGAGGTGACAATTTCACCCATAACACATGAATTGAGTGGGCCAAAATAAAATTTTAGTTCCTAAAACCTCCTTTTAAAATGGGTTAGGATCATGGTCAAAATGAGTTTGATCCCACTACAAAACTTTAATTAACATATAAATAATACACCTTCAACCTAGGTCAAAGGTCGTGCTAAGTCATCCAAGCTTCAAGGTCTATCCAAGTTTTCTTGGACTGAATTTCAATTCAGATTATCCTAAATTGAAGGTAAAATCAAGTTGGCTCAATCCAAAGTTCAAGTCGAGTTAGGTTAAGGGTCGAGTAGAGTCGATTATGCCAAAGGTCGAGACGGAACAACCTAAGTTAAAGGTCGAGAAGGATTGGCTCAAGAAAAAGGTCAAATTGAGTCAACCTAGGTTAAAGGTAAAGCTAGGCCAACAAAAATTAAAATTCGAGATGGGTTAACTCAGATTGAAGGTTGAGATGGGTGACTCGAGCTGAAGGTTGAGAAGGATAAGCCTGGACAAGACGAGTCAGCCTAGGCCCAAGGTCAAGACAGACCAACTCGTGCCCAAAGTCGAGACATGTTGGCCTAGGCCATAGGTTAAGACAAGTCGCCTTAGGTCAAAGGTCACAGTGTGTCGACTTAGGTAGAAGGTTAAGACATTTTTACTCGAGCCAAAGGTCAATAAAGGTCGACTTAGAAAAAAGATCGACACGGGCGGACCCAAGTCAAAAATTGAAACGAGTAGGCCCAATCGAAGGTCGAGATTGGTTGACCCGAGCTGAAGGTCGAGATAGACCGACCTAGACTAAGGATCAAGACATATAGGTCAAGGCCAAAGTTTGAGACAAGCTAGGGGTCGGCCCATGTTGAAGCTTGTGACAAGCTGGCCCAAGCTAAATGTTGAGATGGGTTGATTCATGCATAAGATTGAGACAAGTTGGCCTAAGCTAAAGGTTTAAATGGGAATGCCCGATCAGAAGGTTGAGATGTGTTGACTTGGATTAAAGGTCAAGATAGATCGTTTAGTTGCAAAGTTCGAGATGAGCCAGCCAAGGAAAAGCATGAGATGAGTTGACTTGACCCCAATTGATGGCCAAATCAAGTTGGCCCGGATCGAAGGCTAAATTAAGTCATCCTAGGTCGAAGATCGAGTCAAATCGGCCTAACCTGTATTTGAGTTGAGTCAACCTATGCTTATATTTAAGCCAAGTTAGCCTAGGTCCATAATTGAGTTGAGTCAACTTGGATACGAGTCAATTCTAATTGAAGGTCAAGATAAGTTGGTCAGAACCAAGCTTCAAGACAAGTTGGTTCAAACCAAAAGTCGAGCAAGTTAGTTTGAGTCAAAGTCAACATAGGCCAAAGGTTGAGTTGAATAGTTCAGGCTGAAGGTCAATTTAAGTTTGTCTGACAATCCAAGTAGTTCGTACCTAGGATAAAGTTGAGTCAAATCCGATCTTGTCTATCTTTATATTAGACTAATCAACATAAGTTAACCCATGAAACTTTTGGGACCTTGTATGCTTTTTCTTATACAGGTCTTTTGATCCTGTAGACTTGTTTACTTTAAGCTAAGTAGATTGACATGTCTAGTTAATAATACAAAAGTTAAGCATACCTCGAAATCTCTCCGAAGAGCAACCAACACCAATATGACAACATTGTGGAGTGGACAACGTAGTGATGCGAAGAAAAGTGTGAAAGAAAAAGAATCTTGTGACGAGAAGAATAAAGACAAAGGTTGCAGTGCAATCACGGTGCAACGGTTCAAATGGAAAAGTTCAAGAACAAAAGTATAGAGTTTGAAATGAAAGGCAATGCATACACGCAATGCAATTATTAGGAATTAAATGTGGGTTTAAAATTTGATATTAAGTAAAAAATAATAATAATATACAAAAGAGAATTCATAAATTATTGTTTTAAAATTTTAAATTAGAAATAATATTCTAGTCTTTGATATAAGTTTCTTAACAACTTATTGGTACTAAAAAACTTAATAGTAATATCAAAACCTATCTACATAGATCATGGATTATTTGACATGATGTACTATAGATCATTCCATGTCATAATTAAGATGCTATAATGAATATTTATGTGAAGGTATGATGGTTGATGAGTGTATGCTATTTTCCCTATTCTCGTGTCTAGGCCTAGAAATTAAACCGATTTAACCAAACCGCAAGAACGGTACTCAATTAAAGTGTAGGAATTTAAAAGCAAGGTGTATAGTATGATATCCAAAGCGAGCGGTTATCAACCAAGACCGATCGTTGTACCCACTGTAAAAACGCTCGCCATCTCTATCAAACGATCGCCAATTCAACCAAAGTTAAAAGTGTTTGTCAAACCACGATAATCAAGTTAGCGCGCGTTAAAATTCAAGCGACACTTAATCAATCCGACCTAACCAGATTTGGCGGATACTCAATTCAGTCAAACGATATTGGGCCAATTAACCCAACATTTAAGTAGTTGGACCAATAGTCCAAAATATCTGACACGAATAACGCGGATTACGCGGGCAACTAACCAGATCTTAAGAATAACGTGGATCACGGTAACTAACTGGATTTTAAGGTAATCAGTTGGTTTTACATTTTTTTTGCGTTAAATACAAGAGAAACGAAGGAAAAAAGGTACGTTTTGCTCTAAGACTAAAATATCAGATTGAGAGAAAAGATCACTTGTTTTGAGAACTGAGGTTCCATAATCAATATCTGACTTTAGCATCGGAGTATCTTCGCAGGTATCCCACCCACTTCCATTAAGGAGGACGCGTTACACTAGGGAGAAAAGCATGAACAAGTTACAGAAGGGTGAGCATCTGATATCATTGGAGAAAGAACAATTGTCCCAGACGTTCAGAAGTAGTAAAGCATCATCAGTAGGGTTTATATCTCGGTCCTAAATAATCATACTAAAGCATTTTGGCGCCTATCGTGGCACTGAGATTTGAAGATACTCAAAGAGGACCACAAGAACTATGGAGGATAACAACACCAGAGATTTGATTAGGCAGCTACAAGCCCAGATTGAAACGCATGCAAGAACCATACAAGAGTAGCAGGAGACTCAGTGCAGACAAGCGGAGGAGATTGCAACGTTGAGAGTGCAACGGCCTTCACCTGAGGTGTCTGCCTCAAACAGGCAAGATGATAATGAAGGTAGCCGTCATGGAGGGCAGTCCGAACCTGACGGGGAGAAGAAAGGGACCCACATCCCTTCGACTCACCAATCTGCTTCCGTTTACGGAAGCCATCATGCAAACTACTATGTCGGAGAAACCCCCTCCAACATTAGAAAGATACGACTGCTCAACGGATCCAGATAATCACCTTAGAAACTTTATTCATGTGATGGCATTCTACACGGATAGCGACCCAGCCATTTGCCGAGCTTTCTCCTTGTCCTTGAAAGATGAAGCATTGGAGTGGTACCACACCCTCCCTCCGAACACGGTAGACTGTTTTGCCACGATAGATGCTTTATTCAAAAGACAGTATGCTGCCAATAGAAGACAGGAGATGACACCGACAGAGCTAGTAAACACTAAACAGGAGAAGGATGAAACCAAGAGAGTGTTCATGCACAGGTATAACGAGGCTGCAAGACGAGTGAAAGACACAAATCACACCTTCATAATAAGCAATTTACCCTCATGTTTAAGACCAAGGTATTTTGTTGAACAGCTACGCTAAACCACCGAAGTCTACGGAAGAACTCCAGGAAACGATCGCAAAATTCATACGCATCGAGGATCTCTGAAACTCAAGGAGAAAGCAACAATAAGAGGTTCCCAATAATGGGAACAAGGAGGTGAAGCGATCGTCTAATGACAATAAAGGTGACAGGCCTCCTCGAAAGGAGTTAGTTTGGACACCCAAATATGAGCGCTATATTGCTCTTAACGCACCCAAAACAAAAATACTCGAAGAGGCTCTGCACACCGAACTCCTCACTGTTCGACGGAAATCCTCACCAAAAAATGCTGATGAAAGTAAAGCCTGTCATCTCCAATAAAACCATGGTCACGACACGGAAGAATGCAACATAGTAAGAGATGAGATAGAAAGACTCGTCCGAGCAGGATATCTCCAAAAATATGTAAAAGGAGAAGCACATAGGGCAATAAGCTCCCCCAGGAGAGGAACTTCGCATAGAAGTCCCGAACGCCTATCTCGTAGAGACGATCGTCAAAGGCGACAATCCCGAAGCCGCACTCGAGATCCCGTATGTGAAAGGTCGGTCCAGGGACAAATCGACACCATATATGGAGGCTTCGCTAGAGGGGGACCATCATCTTCTGCTCGTAAGAGACATTTGAGAAGCTTAAAGACCGTGCACATGGTAGATCGACAACCTCGATCTATGCCAAACATCACCTTCACAGACGCAGATTTCCACACTCCCGATCCTGATCATGATGACCCCATGGTCATCACCGTCGAGATAGCACGATATGATGTCAGTAAAGTGCTAACCGATCAAGGCAGTTCAGTCAACATCTTGTACTGGACCACATTCCTTAAAATGGATTTATCCGAAGATTTGATAGTCCCTTTTAATGAGCAGATTGTAGGGTTCGCAAGAAAAAGAGTAGATACTCGAGGATATCTCAACTTGAGAACTCGACTCGAAACGGGTAAAGAAGCAAGAGAGCTCAGGGTAAGGTTCTTACTCGTAGAGGCGAACACTTCATACAATGCACTACTGGGACGACCTTGTTTGAACGCCTTCGGAGCCATCGTATCCACCCCTCACTTAGCTATGAAATTCCTGTCAGAAAGAGGTATTGTCTGTACAATAAGGGCAGATCAACGGACGGCTTGACAATGTTATGTTACTGGTCTAAAAGTTACACCCTTCGTTCCACCAAGAAAAATCAAAAGGGCGGAAACAACAGCGATCGACCTTGACCCTAGAACCAACGTTGACGATCGCATCCAACCTCAGGGCGATGTCAAGACATTCCTACTAGGAGGAAGAACAGTTGTCCCAGACGCTCAGAAGTAGTAAAGCATCATCAGTAGGGTTTATATCTTGGTCCTAAATAATCATACTGAAACAATTTGTAATCTCATTCATAAAATGCTATTTCTATACATGCTCATAAAACTAAAGTGAAATTTTACTTTTAAATTATACTTAATAAATGTAGGAATTCCAATCTATTTTCAACACCTTCCTTCATTTGAATTCATTGCCTATTATAACAAAACACATTCTATACAGGTTTGTTAAGTAGACTTTTGATATGAAACACAACCAAAGCATTGCTTTGTGTCAAAACAGAGTGATGCTGATAAACCTACCTAACAATTTCCTTGTAAAAAGACTTCCAAAATTTTGGCAAATGAATGCGATGAGTGAATAGAAAATAGGAGGAAAAACTCAGCATACTAAAAGATTTCAGTCTCTGGCAATCTTCTGTTCAGCAGCCAGCCATGCTGAATAGCAACTGCAAACAGATAATAAAAGCAGAAAGGGCACTTTGTAACGTTTCAGTAATCATCCGCTGGTCCCATCTCATCCTCCTCCTGTGTTATAATAATATTGAAAAAACATATAAATTGGAGAAAAATCCAATGCCTTGATTTTAAGAATAACATAGGTTAATTGTCAATAGATATCTATCTAGTAAATCAATAATGAAATGTCACGCAAAATCATCCGATGAATGTAAAGAAAATTACAAATCACATAAAACCTATCTACCAAACTAGACTATTCAAACGTATATAGTCAAAACAAGTTTCCACTCAACTTTCAAAACTTAATAAAAGAGAAGAAAGAAATTACTTTATCAAACATATAAGCCCTGGAGGTATTTAAGATTAATCAAGTGCCAACTTTGCAAGCAGCTTCCATTTACTGTTATAATGTCAATGAAACTTTCAATACATGAGAATGAAGCAGTAACAGATTATTGAGTGATCTATGCTTTCATTATCTTTAAGAAATGAGATTCGTAATTTGAATGATTACAGTATGAAACAAAAGATACAGACAAGCTGAATATTAAGAAACACTTACAAGAAAGAAAAAAGGTTAAAGTTCCCTCATGAACTAAAATTGACATACACACAAGCCAAAGGGAAGAACTAAGATAAACTAACATATGTATAAACTATTTTAATTAGAGAAATTTGATCTATTTAATTTTTCTTTTATCTTTTGCCTCTTATAAAAAAGTTTATCAAGACATTAATATCAAATATATTTTCTTATTGGTGGAACTAAAAGTGTATCACTATTACATGTGTCAAAAAGTAAAACAGTTCTAAAGAGAATTACCATATCATTGAATAATTCCTCCAGGCGATCTATATTGACTTTAGAATTGAGACTCTGCAAATAAAACAATGAAACAAATATTGTTTGTATACATAAACAATTTCTGAAGATCTTATGTTGACTACTAAAATAACCAAAATTAATCATATATTGATCACGGATTTGATCATGAAAAGTGCATAACAGATAGTAAAACAAACTAAATCATAGAGAATTGCAGATGTTACCCCATCTCTATCTCAAAAAGATGCCGAAAAAGAAGTCTTAAAGTTAAATTCGAATGCTCAATGAACAAGGGAATCCAATCTCAAAACAACTATAGGCACTCCCCACACAACTCATTGCATAGATAGACATTCTCTTTTGTTTCCAATGCTTTTTACAAGCATATCTTTCCTTTTCAGTTTTTACCTCTAAGGTTATTTCATCACATAATATACTTTAGAAAAGAAAATGAAGAAATGTGCAGAAAAATTACAATTCACAGCACTGATGCTTGGTGAACACTACTAAAACCCTCTCATGGCAAAAGCTTCCTCAGGTGTCAAAATTTCTTAACAAAAACACCCCCACCACTTATACTCTACCATCATAGTGACAACAAGAAAGAGACATCTCAGCCACCAGGTACTCACACTGAAAATCATTTCCCCTTTTATCTCCCTCAGCTGTAGAACAAACATCTAAAGAAAATGAACTTTTGTTGTTGAATAAATTACCTTTTTTTCATTAGACATTTGGCTGAAGGCCTCTGCAGCAGATTGAGTAAGCGCAATGTTTTTTGCTTCATGGGCTCGTCTCTGCTTCATTCCCTAGAATAGTAAATGTAAGAAACTAAGACAATGTAAGGCTTGATGTTTTCCATTAGTTTATGCAGTACTAATTATACTATGGTGACAAAAAAAAAATCCAGAATTATTGGACCACCTACTAGCACTCCCGTTGTAATGTATAAGGAGGAGTATAATCAATTTGAAATTAAAACAATTAAAAATGCATTATTGTTAATAAAAAATTGACTTCGGTGCATTTGCTAGATTCACCAACTTCCTAGAATTGCTCCTACAAAACTTCCCTTGCATCTCAGGCTTCCATTTCATTGTCCTCTTGTTTAGATACTAGTAAATAGTACATACTATAGAATGACAGACCAGAAATTCTTCATGGGGAGCTGATAGAATACCCAAGAACGGCAAGGGTACAGCAGTACCAGTACAAGAAATCGAAACACTTCAACCATTGAGTTGAGTAACTTATTATGTGATCTTCATCGATCCAACCATTGAATCGAGAAAAAATAATAGTTCATGCTAATCAAATTTCAAATAAGTTAAAATCTAGTATCCAATAGTTTATTTTATATATCACTGAAATCATATTTTAAATGAGAAATGCTGTATGATAAAGCCTAGATTAAAATAAAAATGACGTGACACTTCTTCATAAAATTCTTAGCAGTGGATTTCATGAATTTTTTTCTCAACTCTTAAGTTACTTGTGGTATACATTCAAAATAGGAACCTCAAAAATGTCAAAAAGTACCTTTCTGGATTTTGCCGCAGCTGCAGCTAGCTCTCTTGCTGCTAGGAAATCCTCCGAGCAGTTTCCAAAATTTCCCTCAAAAGCTTTCTTATTAGCTGTTGCAGCTGCTTTCTTGGCTGCCTGTTCCTGAAATAAAAGATCAAGTTAAAATAAAGATACAAGCAGCCTCTTCTGAATTTGACTTTCAGATCATGATAAAAAGTGAAAAAACTTACAGATACAAACAACTTTCTAGCACTACAAAAACTGGAAAACAGCAGATAAATTTATGTAGCATAACATACACTCGGTTAACTCTTTCCCACAGCATCTTGATATTCTTCTCCTCCTCATTGTGAAGATACACATCAACATCACAATCATCAATATCAGACAAAGTTTCTGATTCATCTTCTCTAAGTGAATCATCAAATTCACTATCTTCGGCGGCCTCATTCTCAACATTAGCCCCTGAAAGCATATTTTATTCAAAAGCTGCAATGCAAATCAGAAAACGGTCAACGAATTGGCGCCTAATATAAGAAAAAAAAAATTAAGGCTCAACTAAAACACCAGTTCGAATTTAGGTCTTTCTAAGTAAAGAACCAAATAAATCAATCAACAAGTAGTCTACGCAGAACATCAATGCCATATATTCCTCCATAATAAGACCATTTCTCTGTTTAAAAGAAAAAAAAATGCGTAAACGCAAACACAATTCAACATTAAACTCCGAAATCAAATTTTAATAACCCTAGTTGTATAAACTTGAGTAGAAGACCGAAATCAAATTTTAATAACCCTAGTTGTATAAACTTGAGTAGAAGAAAATAAAAAATAAGTTTTTTTCATTTTCTTATAAACTAAACAGCATTTACACATACAAAAAGTACATTGAAAGCTTTAAAAATATAACAAAAAAAAAGTAAAATTGTAAGAACCACTGAACTCACAAATTTATTGATTCAATAACAAGTCTAAAAGTATGGGTCAATTATTTTAAAGGATCAGTGCCTAGAGTTTTTCATTAAAAAGAATGAAGAGAAAGAACATATTTTGTAAATGATAGAACAGAGGAAGAGCGAATGCGAATGATTAGAACAGAACACAGAAGCAGAGAATGGAGAATGTGTTTTGGTGAAAAGAAACAGAGTATGAATACAGACCCTAAATCTTTGCAAGACAGAGAAATACGTGAATACAACTCTCCCTCAAATGCTCTGTTTATATTTAACATTTTCTCACACGCTCTTTTAGATTAATTTATTAAATGGGCTATGAATTATATAATTCATGTTGGGTGCCCATTTTTCCATCAATTCACTCTTATTATTCATTATCTTTTCACAGTTTTAGAAAGATTTTCGAATATATTTTAATATTTATATACACTAAATACTATTAAATGCAATAATATTTATATCATATTTATATATATTTTTACTTAGATGGATTTGATTTATGTAATTAATTATCTCGATTAATCTTATTTATTGTAGTATTTGTTTTTAATTTTATCACATTTGACAATATTAATGACATGACCGATGACCGATGACCGACATAGTTATGTTATAATCGAATATGTCTAAACTGAATATTTTACGATCTAAATTTGTGAGATGTAATCAAACATATCTAGTATACATGATATATTTATTTATTTTATCAATTAATAAAATTATTTTAATTTAATAAAATTTAAAGTAATTTTATTATAAATTAATATACATGTTACAGAAAATTATATTTTATTCTTATAAATATCAATAGTTTAATTTAAAATATTACAAAACAGTGATTTTTTAAATAATTAAGTTAATAACTAAAAGAAAATATAATTTTTTCAAATTTTAAAATATATAGAACTAAATTATCATTTATTTTAAAGATGGAAACCAAATTTTAATAAAACATAAGAATAAGAACTACTTCTATAAATGTGAAACAAAATATAACACTAACCATTTTCTATGATTTCCAATTCATTTGAATCAATAGAAAAATTGACAAAGTGTATGTATTACAAAATAAAGTATCGGTTGGAAGAATCGCTCAATGGAAAACATTAATGTATTCCAATTGTTTGAATATCATGAATATATCATATGTTGTATTACTTAATATTTATGTGAAATTTCATTATGTAACATTGGTATGCAATATTGGTTTCCAATATTGTTTGTGTCAACTATTAAAAGGTTTAATTTCTTTTATTAGAATGAATTCACCTCATTGTTATTAATCTTGAACTTACTGTATTTGAAGAGAAAGCAATTGCTATTAATAACGAAGAAAAGAAGGCGACTCAATTAAAAAACAATACTTTAAGCATCTTTTTATGCGTATGTCACTTATAGAGGTTCAAATGGAGATGTAACAAGTAACCATACCAGCAGCGATGTGCAAATCTACCTTATAGATGCGATTACAGTCTATCTTTTAATAAATGCCATATAAAAGACTATTTTAATATATATTGCATATAATTTTTTAATAATAATTTGTACTCAAAATGTAATTCATCATAATCTATTACACTAACTATTATCAACTTAATAGCATAAATTATTACACTAATTAAGTGTGGTTTTTTGTTGTACATGTCACCTGATTTAATCTATAATTTTCTGATTAACAATTTTAGATGTCCTTTACTCGAAAATATTTACAATAAAAGAATCAAAATGAGTCATCTATTGAGAGGAATGAAGTTTTAGAATCACCATTGCACATTTGATAAATTGTTTCCAATTTCCTCTTCTTGAATGTAGTGGTAGTGAATGTGAATCAGCATATACGGATTTATACCAAACGAATGACATCAGTTATGAAACTACAAACAAATACACTAAAAAACTTTATCCAAATTTTTCTCAGAAATATCCTTTCAAAATTATTTGACATTGTCAAACATTAAATATATGTGTAAAAGTTCAAACTATATTATCCTCGTAATGAGGAACTAGTCTCTTGTGCTTTATCCACATTGTCTCCGAAGCTAACAAGTTAATGCCTTTTACATTTCTATAATAATAATGAATATTAAAAGGAAAAATATTCGGGTAACAAGTAATTGTATAATAATCAATACTTTCACATTCACCTGTCATTTGACCGGGAGAAACAACTGAAAGCAACACTAGGAAGACTCAGCAGAATTTTACCAATTTAACTTTTGTCATGTTAAAAAGAAATGGTTGGAAATAAGTAGATTTTAATTTTAAACACAATCTAACCCCTATTTTGTGTTGAATATAGAGATGCTGGTAAAACCTACCTAACAATTTCTTGGTACTATAATTCACAAGCTTTCTTTAAAAACATATTGGATTGATTAAAGAGGTAAAGCTCATTAGAGATACTTGCTAATCAGATGGCAACTTAGGTTTCAAGGAATTTTGTCTGACAACTATGGTTCCACTGCTGCCAGCCACGTTGGATACCAATGGTTAAAAAATCAGATAATCAAAGCAGAAAGATCATCTGGCATCTTTCATTAATAATCATAATCGTTATAGCCGTATCCATCATCCTCAGGGAAATATGTATCTGCAATATTATCCGTAGACAACCCACTTTGATACATCTCCCCCATATCATCTTCAAATTCATCCACTGATCCCATCTCATCGTCTTTTTTGTGCTCAAATGACTGTGAGTTGTCATGATTATCTAGGGGCGGATCAAATCGTGCTTTCTTTTCTTTTTTGGGATCATCCGTTTTTTCCTGTTTGATAATATTAGAAACAAAGTTAGATTCAAGAAAAATTCAATGTCTTGATTTAAAGAATAGCATAGGTTAATTGTCAGAAGACATCTTTCCAAATTTGTCTTTTGAACATGTTGACACGAAGAAGTAACTCAAGAATGAAAACAGGCAGATAAGAAAAAGCATGTAGGCCTGATTGGACAGGATTTTCAATAAACAAGTATAGGAGAAAAATATTGAAGTAAACTTCTCTTACAAACAAAAACTGACTTTTTAACAAGTCAAAATTAGGTTTTATAGAAGCCAAAATCATTAGCTTACCTAAAAAGATGATTTTACAGTATGCATAAGCTAATTTTAAACATAATTCATTTCACTTTTGTATTTCTTCTTTTGTCAATGTCTACTGAGAAGTTTATCAAAATCATGTTTTAATACGTAATATTTTCGGGTGCTAGTGGCACTTAAAGCGTGTCAATATGAAGCAAATAAGTTCTAGAGAGAAGTACCAGTTCATTAAATAATTCACCCAGGCGATCAAAATTGACTTTAGATTTCAGACTCTGCAATTGCTACACAAGCAAACAAGTAGTTTAGTTATATATAAACAATTTCAGAAGATATTAAGTTGATAATTAAAAAAACTGAGTCAAATATATTGCTCAAGGATTTTATAAATAAAGCTGCATGCACATAATAAAACAAACTAAACTATTAAGGATTGACACATTCTCTACCTGAAAAGATACACAACAAAAGCCCTAAATCCAAATGCTCAATGAGCACGACATACAAGGTCAAAGCAACAGTGAGTACTCCAACACTACTCAATGCTTCGAAAGACCTTGCTTTTTTCTTTCCTATCATATCTTCTTTTTTAGGTTTTTACCCCTAAAGTTTTTATACTTGACTACACGTGGAAACAAGAAATAATTTTATTGATAGCGATCATATGAATTACATTCCGGATGCCTCATTTTAAAACAATCAATCCCTCCATAATAAAGAAACAATATTTAAAGATATTTTATCCTAATAATGAGATTTTGAAGATATTTTTATCCTAAAAAACTGTAATTTACAAAACTCCCCCTTTGTATCGGATATATGCATATAGTTACCTATTGCTTTTTTACAAATATACAATGGAAATGGGCTGTAACTATATAGAGAAAATGCATGTTTATTGTTGAATAGATAAATACCCTTTTTTTATTAGACATTTGGCCGAAGGCCTCTGCAGCAGATTGAGCTGGCCCCATATTTTTTGCCTCATTGGCTCGTCTCTGTTTCATTTCCTGAAATAGTGTATTTAACAAACCCAATATAAGCTTGAAGTCTTGCAGCATGAATCGTACAGTGTAAACAAAAAACAATGCATAACTATTGGATCCACTCTACACCCATTAAAATGTATATTGATAAGCATACTCGATTTGAAAGTAAAACAATTACAAAAATATTTGCAAATCACAAATTGAATCAATTCATCTGCCAAACTCACTAACTTCGTAATGCGGCTGCTTTAAATTTCCCAATGCATCTCAGGCTTCCATTTCATTAGTCTCTTAGTTTATATACAAGTAAATAGGTGATTTTAACTAATGCATATAGTCATAACCTTCTTATTTACTCTTTCTATTCCGAGAGAAATTTACCCAAACTAGGTCATACTATACAATTCCAAGACCAGAAATTCTTAGTATCTCAATAATCTAATCTCTTTCGATATATGAATCGGGTCCAACTCAACAAAGTACACTCATACGGCAGGAGAATCAGGCCTGTGGGTGTTAGAAATCAAATTCTCCCTTCATCAGACCTTGGACCTCTAAACAACAAATAGCATCTCATTCCTGACATTAGGACTGCAGCAATGACAACCTCTCACTAAACAAGAACAGAAATTGCAAACATCAAATAAATGCACACCAACATCGGGAAGCTGATAGAACATCCAATTAATGGCTCGATTTTGTCAACAATAGGGGAAAAAGAGCTTAAGTTCCAACAAAAACAATTCTAGATCTTGCAGCTCCTCAGAGACCCGGGATAGAGTCCCCTTTTCAAACGACAATTCAAATAATGCATATAAACCTGCAACCTTGAAAACATGGCTGAGGGTAAATTTGTTGCCTTCCCCCTTCTAAATTAAACCTTCCAGACCATGGAACTCTCTGGAGAAAGTTTTACATGTAAAATCAATACAGTGTCTTTCCTAGTATTCTTAGTAGTGTCCATGCTTCCCCGATTCAAATTTAGACAAACTAATTTTTCAGTGGTAATGATCACTTTCCCAAAATTTTATATGATAGCTTACTCATTCCAAACTAAGGCCAAAACATGCGAAACATACTAATACTATCACTCAATTGTAACACTAGGACAATTATGTAACTTATTATAGGTGATCAATCTAACCGATGAATTTTGAGAAATCCATTGTTCATGAACATCAAATATCAAATAAACTCACTACTGATAAGCCAAAATCTATAAGCAATAGTTTTTAAGAAAATCATGTTTTATGTTCATTAAACATCGAATGAAGTAACAAAGCATATATTAAAATCAAACTGATATGACACTTCTTGACATGGTTTGTGTAATGAGAGATAAAAATCTAACTATATTTCATGGATTTTTTTTATCTCAAGTTAATTGTGGTACAATTTAATAGTAAGAACGTATCAAAAAAATATTCAGAAAGAACCTTTCTGGATTTTGCCACAGCTTCAGAAGCAGATGCAGCGAGCTCTCTTGCTGCAAGTAAATCCTCTGAACAGTTTTCAAAATTTGCCTCAAAAGCTTTCTTATTAGCAGCTGCAAGTGCTTCCTTGGCTGCCTGCTCCTGAAAGTAACATAAAACTTGAGTGAGATCCAGTGCAGATTAAGCTTCCAAATAAAGTGAAACAGAAAACCAAGGACAAGAAGTACAAGTAACAGCACCCACTCCTGAATGACTTCAAATCATGATACAGAGTGAAAAGAAACTAAAACAAATTTATCTAGCACAACTAGAAGCAAAAAATAGTAGATACCATTTCTTTACCTCAAGATACTCCCGATTTGCTGCTTCCCACAGTATCTTCTTGATCTTCCTCTCCTTCTCATCATGAATGTATAAATCAACGTCTTCATCATCAATATCAGATAAAGTTTCTGATTCATCTTCTCTAAATGAATCATCATATTCACCGTCTTTAATGGACTCATGCGCCACATTAGCCCCTAAAAGCATTTTTGTGCAAATAGTAATGAATACAGAGGAAATCTAACATGCTAGCAGAGTGAATGAAATAAGAGCACCCACCAATACCTTCTGGCACAGGCAAATCTTCTCTATGGCTCTTAAACTGATCATTTGATGCATTCGCCAACTGACCAAAAGTACCAGAAAATAATAAAGATTTAGAAGTCGTGCATGCATATGGGTCACATCTAAAATTTATGAGCCAATGAGCCAAGTTGTTTGCAAAAACATACAGTTGTCTGGAAATTGGAATTAGTTTCAGATGACCATATGTCTGGATCACTGCTTGAAGAATGGTTTCATATAAGATAAAGAACTAAATGAGAGTTAAAGTTTCTACATGGCCACATTTTTGTTAATGCTTCTCTTCTCAGGAGTATTCTTGCTAATGAGGGGTTACAATATCATGATATCAACTAGACAGTGTGCGAACATGCACAAATAAAAATTACTATTTTGCTGGATATCTATCGCATCTCCTACTCTTCTGATGGATGCATCAGGTACAAGTAGAATAGTAATTTGATTTGATCAGTACTATTTAAGGAACTTAAAGTATGGGTTTGGTGTTCCGTTATGATATTTGGCACCAGTATGTTTTTGTCTCTGGAGTGATTTTGTGGACATAGATTCTCTTTTCTCTTCAAAGATGAAACTCAACTTTTAAGAAAATATTATGAATGTATAGACCTTATTTAGTTCATGAATCGTTAAACTTTTCCAATTATATCAATTCTTTTAGAAATTTAACTATGAGGCAATACAAATAATTTTGCTTCTTTCTGTACAAGCAAGCCCTAGTGAATATTATGAATCTTTTAATGCAAAAATTAAATCAGAGAAAAGGAAAAATTAAAAAGAATACCTGTAAATAAAAAGCAAACTACCACACACAATACCAAGTCAAGGAAAACTTACATCACATGCTTCATCAACACTCTCTTTGAGAAGTGCCCTTTTCTCTCTTTCCCTCTCAGCACGCTGGAATGCAGGAGGATCCGAACCACCACCAAGTCCACCGGAAAGCTTATCTAACTGTGAGCATATCAATCAATTCAATAGTCAATGCCAAAAGGCAATGTAGCTTAGAAAGGAAACCATCTTGATGATGAAGAAAGTACTCACGTCCTTATAGCATTCTTCACACAATCCAAGTGCAAAATGGGAAGCCCCACTGTCCTTGTGCTCACATAGTAGATCTTTGGAAGTAACCCCTTTCAATTCACCTTCTGGCATTACTGTTGGATTTTTTTCTTGCTCTTTTGCCAATGTATCCAACTCCTCAACCTATAACCACAAAAGGTTCATGAAAAATGTTTACTCACTGTCAAATCTAAGATAGTGAATTCAACCACTGGTCTTAAAACACATCAGTATCGTAATAGACCATGTCATTAAAAGGAAGTAGAAACATACTGTCAAGCTAGAACATTTCGTATTCTCAAATTCAACCAATCGTTTGGTCAATGTTGCTTCACATACATGGACGATTCTAAGCTGCATTGAAAATTAGAAAATCAACGGACATCCAATATAAAAAAAAAAATATTAAGGCTCAACTAATATCCTTGAAAGTTAGATGAATAGTCAAGTGAAGCAACAATTACATCAGCAAATGTGTAACTAGTATATACAGAAGATTGTGAAATATGTCACTGCTATTATGGCAATTCTCTTCAAGAATAGATATTCTTAATCATAACTAGGATATAAAATGTAATACTAAAATCAAAGGAAAACTTGACTTGAGAAAAAAAGGAATTAGAATAAATTTGAGAGTGGATTTCCCTCTCTTAGGATCACATTTATAATAACTTTGTATACATCAGATACAATGTATGAGAAGAAAGAGAAGAGAATATGAAAAGATATATCTTGGAACTAAGTACAACACAAAGCAAACAACACCTATACAATAAATCCTGCTTAAGACTATTTACTCTAACAATTTGTATGACTTTTACAATTATACCAGACACATATGATACAAAAGGATAAATCAACCGTAGCACAAATAATAGGAATTGTTGTAAGCTTGGTAGATGGCTCCAATACTTTAGGATACTTCATCGACACTTATCAATGAAGTATCTAATCTATAAAGCAGTAATACTTTTATGATCACAATAAAGTATAATTTTTTTATTTTGACACTGTTCAATACATTTGATTTTAATTTGAGTTCATACAATAGCAATCATATATTTATTATGTTTTTAAGAATTTTTATACATTTTTAAATATGCATATATCACATATCATATCTTATTATTTTAAAAATAAGCTTATCGCCATGTCAAATACGTATTGTATCCATGCATCGACATGAGTCAAAAGAATTATATCAACTTCCACCACTAATCTTCTCTAAAATTGTCTCTTGATTGACTCTTGTCGTTTAGGAAAACACGTTGCTTGTATTTGTAGTCATGTAGCCAATAAAAGTGCTTAACATTTGTGCTTTGGTTCACATTTAGGGTCCAAGTTGCTTTCTTTCAACTTTACGCTACTATTATTTTGTCACTTTCATGGATGATAGGCAAGGGAAAAAGGAGTGTCTTGAAGGTACACTATAGGAAGAAAAATAAAAACAAAAGCAGTTAACTAGTTAACAAGTAGCTATTATCTGATATGAGATGTATTAGATATATTATCTTTATCTTTTATCTTTAATTAGTTTCATATTATTTTTTATTTGTATTTTGGACTTAATCCATATTTCTTCTATTATAAATAGAACACCCTATGTTTATATTCAACACAGAGATTAATCTCATACCTAGCTTTTACCATATTCAACAAGATGAATACCTTTTGTGAAAGTCTATATATTGTCATGTCAGGAGAGTTAGAGGACTTTTTTTTAATTGATGTTTGTGATAGGGAGAACATTGTAAATAATAACAATGAAACATATATCAAAAGGGAGACGAAAGAGCATCTCTAATCAAGCATGCCAATGAATTTCAAAACAGAAATCAATAAATTATGAATAAATTTATTGATTATCTTCAACACTTATGAGGAACTGTATATCTTGTAAAAACAATACCCAGAAAGCGACATATGACAATAATAATAAAAAATAAGTTACAAGGTAGGAAAATTTATCATTACTTACAATATCGGGTTTAGAGCATTTAATTCCATGTGCAAAAGCAGAAATGTATAATGCCGCACCACATAGACCACTAGGTTTCCTCCCTGTCTGTTTTCTAGCATTAGCAATTCAACATTCTCGTAATAAAAAAAGTTTATACTTCACACATCCCAAATTAAGGCTTCCTTTGTCCAAACTAAAAACATAACTAAGAACAATGCTAGAACAAGGTTAAGATACCTGCATCCAGTCTCGTTTCATACTTGCAACAATGCTCAGAGCAGTATCAGAGACCGCCTTACTCCCTCGCTTAATCAAATCTACATGACATGACATTAAGCTATTATTTCTCCTCGGTCAAAGAAAATAAACTGGATAAAATTTAAAATAAAAAATACATTAAACCAAACCAGGTTAACTTTTGCCAAAAGAAAGATGAATATATTTTTACACTAAAAGATACAAGTTTGATAATCTGAATTACTTATACTTTTATTAACAGAAGAAAAAAAAACATATAAAATATGGAAGGAAATTCTCATTCCATATCACAGGAATTTAATTTCATATTCAAATAAACATAAACCAGCAAATAATTCCCTTCTATATTCTCAATTTATTTATTGCAGTATCATAGGTCCAGAGGAATCTTTGAAGGTTAGAATATGAGAAAGGAACAAGAATAAAGTCTTGCAAGTGAACACTATCAAAGAATACAAAGGAGAGTATTTATTTGCTAACAATCATAAAGCTTAAAATGCTTTAGCGGGAAGTACATCATTACAGGGTGTGTGGGATTCGTGCATCATACACCAAAAATGCATTTAATCTTCATCCCTACTAATGTCCAAAAAGTCGCACCACTCATTATAATTAGAGAGATAGTCTCCACTAGGTCTATAAAGAGTTCTCATTGTCTAAATTCTCTCTAAACGATTTGTTTTCTCTCTCTCTCTTAAAATTCACCACACACAACCAACAAAACGTTTTAGTTATCCGCTTATACAAACTGAGCTGAAAAGAAAACACTCACTTTTAGCATATCTATGAATAAAAAGACTAGGATCAATAGGCTTTTGAACAATTGGGTGCTCTCCAAGCCTCAGCACTTCACAAAGCTGCAAGAAAACTGATCCTAGAGCATAACTGCACATCGAATACGTGAATAGAAGCAAAGCAACAATCAGAAACACAAAAAACAGGGATACATTGACAAAACATTAACAAAAATATGGGAGAAATATAACCAGTAGACTCCAATAACAAAGAAAACCATACTCACACATCTATTCTTAAATAATTTGAAAAATCAATAAGAAGGTACGGCTTGTTGTTGTGCCTGCAAGAAAAGGAAAAACAATTTCAGCACAAAAAAAGAAAATGCTGCAATACGACCAGTATATCATTATGCTAAATCAAAGGTGAAAAGTACAATCCATTGAACTCATTGCTCTTCAACCACAGTCGTAGAGCACTATTCTCAACCAATTAAATGCTCATAAACAAACATCATTAATACAGTATAGAACTCATGCCCAAATAGAACTCATACCGAAATGCAATATAGAGACAAGCAGCCTGTACTTGCTCTGATTTACGTCCACGAGTGAAGTTTTGCCCAAGCGCTATCTTCAATAGGAAAAGTCAAGGATTAGTTAAATGAAAAAAATTATTTTTCAAAAGTGTATCAAAAAATAAAAGCAAGTTTAAAATGAGTTTGGTCGAAAATGTGACATACTTTATAAAAGGCCAGTGCTTGGTCAGCCATATGTTCATCCTGAACTCCAAGGCCAGAACTTAGAAATTTAATCTCTTCATAAGCTGTGAACTCAAAAAGAAATTGGCACATAGGAATACAAATAATTACAAGCATGAAATTATTAACAGTAATCAAACTCATCATCATATAACACATAAGCACTAAGAAAAACTATCCAAATTTCTCTTCTAGACATGGTTTTCCCAAAAGGGTCCACAATCAATTGATTGCATTGGCTGTGTGAACATAAAAAATACTAGATTTTCTTATCATTGAATAAATATTAAACATTAAATTAAAATTTATTACTGCAACTTTGAAAGGATTGAGGAGCAACCAGAAGAAGATAGCAGAACTGGACAGATTTAGGACAAACATAGTAATATGTTTGATAATTCGCCAATTTGAGATGCAGTATTTTATGCAAATCAGAGGATTAGTTAATCAAAATACAGCGTGAGACACTGAGATTTAAGAAAGGCATACTTCTATCTAAAGTCCTTTGACGTGATTCGGAGAAGTCGCTTTGAACTGTTCTTACATAATTACCTGATAATTTACTCTACAGACACAAATCAGGAATCCATGAGAAACAAAAACAAGCGTAGAATTACAGGTAAAACAATTGCTCGTGGTTAAAAAAATTAAACTTGAATATCCCAGAAACTGCAGTTCTACTACTTGTATGATTAATGTCTTCAATGATGCTCTCCATTGATTGAAGAAGCAAATAATGGATGCACCACAACAATATTTTTGGCACGTTTGAGAAAAGTGCTACATGTGACCTTATGAGAGTTAAGATCCTCTACTTTTCCTTAAGATAACGACAGGGTCACACTCTGCAATAGAAAAAAAAAAAAAAAAAAGACACTTGCAGGTTTGGAATATAGAACTGCACGGCGGGATCCACCTGCTTTTCCTTTCTCTCACAAACCATACTTGCAGTCAAACTTAAAAATCAAGCAATCTAAATCCCTATCAGTTCTTAATAAAAATAGCTCAAGCCTCGTTCTCTGTAACATGATGTTGTAATTTAAGTGGGTCAATCGTAAAATTGTCTGCCCAAAAAACCGCAATAGCCTGTCCCGCTTCAATTACCTGCCCTGCCGCATTCTTGACAAATGTAGGCTCCTCAGTAAAAAAGTAATCTTCCAACACCTTCCCACAGATTAGACAACATCTGAGAAGCAAAATTAATAAAAGAAAATAAACATTTAATAACACCGGAGGTTTCCTCTACACATTCCTAGATCAATAATTAAATTAAATAAAATATACAGTTCCAAATTCAATATGCATAGCATAATGCACAAATTTTACTAGAAAAACGAAATTCCGAGAATTAGTGTGAAAGCACCAAAGATACTCACAAGAAACCATCATCCATTCTCTCCCCAGCTACATTTTTGGCACAGTGACTGCAGTACACCATTGTGGTTGATACAGATCTGCAAAGTCAGTGAGATGAAGGCATTGAAAATGATAGTAAAACTGAAGAGAAATAAGAGGGAGTTGAAATGTTTTAGAGGATTGGAATAAAAGTTGAATTCAATAAGGGTTTATCATTTAGGGGGAAAGGTAGCAAAATCTGCCAAATAAATAAATTAGTAATTAAAAGTTAAATAATTAAAATAATCAAAAATTACCTCACTCGTAATGTCCAAAAGTAAAGTTACAAATTAGTACTCCTTAAAAAGCTTTTTGAGTCTAGTTTCTAATAAAAAAGAACTTCATCAAAATAAAAAGTCTTAGACTCCAGGAAATTGTAACACGAGTCATGCACACACATGAGCCCACTCATCTATCACCAGGCAAACTCAAATTTGTTGGGGGCAATAATACAAACATTAGCATATAAGGTTTTCTTCAAAAATTCTAAAATTTAATAATAAAACCAAATTTAAATAAATTCTTATTCATTCTACTATAATTTCCTCACCAAAATAACACACCACAATTAATCATGTAATATTATAGATCACACAAATAAATAAATTACTAAAATCAATAAATATTTTATTTATTACAGGTTCTACAAAAGGTAGCAAAATCTGCCAAATAAATAAATTAGTAATTAAAAGTTAAAGAATTAAAATAATAAAAAATTACCTCACTCGTAAATCAGTTGATAGAAACTATTCTATCTAAATCAGAGATTTTAATCAACGAGTGGAAACTGTTTTAATTTAATTACGTCCTAATCCTGGAGAGTATAGCATGTTGTATGATTACTTCATTAATGCAACAAAAGGAAGAAGTAAAGAGTTTTAGGCTTTCTTATGCTCTAATTCAAAGTCATTTTTCACCAGCCCAACTTCATTCCTACCAAATATTATCTGAGCATGCAATGATTGTGTTTCAGGTCCAAATTTTATTTATATGACAAATTGCAATGTTATGGTGATGATAGTGAGTACCGTACCCGACACGATACGATTCTCCTCCACGATACGAATCGCTTGAAAACTATAATCCGAATCGCATGAATCGCTCCGAATCACCCCGAATCGTGGCTTGAATCGCAGCATCCATGGACAGTGTTGTTAAAATTGAATAAGATCGCACGTCGCACTCACCAGCGATTACCGCCCTCGCTGTCACCGGCGCTCGCCGCCCTCGCAGAGACTGGCGCTCGCGGACCCTCGCAATCCCTTGTGCTCACTGCCCTCGCTGTCACCGGCGCTCACCGCCCTCGCAGACACTGGCACTCGCGGACCCTTGCAATCCCTTGTGCTCACTGCCCTCGCAGTCGCCGGCGAACGATCGCCGCCCTCACAGTCGCCGGCAGTTACACTTTGTTTTCTGATCTGCTACTTTTTGTTTTCCTGGCAGCTTTCCTGTTCCTGTTTTGCTTGTGGTTCTGTGTTACAGAGTGAATTAGGAATTGCTGTTTTATACTGAAAATATTTTTATTTGTTATACAATGAATTTTACGGTTTAGTGAATTTTAATATTTAAAATTTATTATTATTTAGTAGACATTTTTATCTTCTATATTATTTTTAATGATACACATTTTATGAATATAGTTTGTTATCATCTATATTATATATATTTATTGGTGAAAACACACGTGTGTCCATTTTATCTTATAATAATAAATAAAAATAATTATTTTAATTATTATTAAATAAAAAGCATTATTAAATTTACAACAAATGTATTCTCAAAAATAATTATTATTATAAAAAAATTACAAAATTTTAAGAATAAAATTATTAATAAAATAATTTATATTGATATGGAAGTTAAATATTTAGATAAAAAAACATTTTTTTTATAGATTCCAATATTAATGGAATCCAAAATATAAGTTATTATTACTCTTAACTTTTATTATTAAACTAATCTTATATTTTGAATATTAAATTAATTTAGTTACTGCTAAACCACTTTCTTTTAATATGGTTGTTATTATTAATTACGTCTTTGCATGTTTTTATTGGCTGTATATTAAGTTTATTTAAGTGTTACTTTTCTTTAGGTGGTGTAACTGTTATCCTTGGAGATTTTGTATGAGATTGTATCAGTGCACATGATTAGTCTCAAGGCTCATATGGTTCGGCTTATGTTGTGGCCTATTTGAACATAAAGCTGTTGATGTTAAATTCAGTTACCAAGGGGGATTTTGTTTATTGATGAACAGTTGTAAACATGTCAGTGACGTGGAGATACAAAGGAGAGCTTATTTTTCCGTAATCTGAATTGTAAGAGTCATAAACATTTAGACGTCCATGAGACCGGTATTTGATATTCAACTTTTTCCTTTTCTTCTGTGCAAACAAACTACTACATAAATACCCCTAACATATACGGGAAGTTTTTTCCTAGTGATACTTATACATCTAACTAATAAGACAAATTCATCCAAAAAATGTTGGAATTGAATGATGGAAACAATCAAAAAGACTAAATATGATAACCCTATAGAGATTCTATCTACAATTCCCAGTTCCCAAAATGACAATTTTGAATTTAAAACCAAAGCTTTAGAATGTGCATCTCTTTCTTTTCATCTGCGTATGTTCTTTGACATTATGCTTCCAGTATAGACAACTAAGGTATTCCTAATTGAGCTTAACAACTATGGTTCCAGCTTCTATTTAGACAGTCTTATAAAAACTTGAAACTGCCACAGTTCCGTAGGTGTTCATGATTAAGATATGTTTTAATAATGACTATGATATATCGTGTTAAAAAAATAAATCTTTTAAGTGTAGTTCAAATCTACAAAATCCTTTGACTTCTATAACACAATAAACAACTTCACTTCTCTGAAGTGTTAATTGCAATCGTACTTACAAACTTGTACCTCATGGTAAGTGTGTATTATGATTAGGGATGTCAACGGGTCGGATCAGACATGAATAGTGTCTACCCGCAACCGCCGGATAAAATTGTATCCGCTACCCGACTCGCTATCCGTCAGGTACACGTTTAAAAAATACCTGCGGGTATTTTAAAACCTGTGGATACTCGCAAAAAATAAAAAAAATATTTAATATATTTTTAAAATAAAATTACAAAAAAATATATATAATATAGGCTTAATAGCCTATTTTGTCCCCAGTTTTGCTCGATTGTGTCATTTTGGTCATTGGTTTTAAAAAAGTGTCAACTTGGTCCTCGCTTATTAAATTTTGCATCAAAATCGTCCCTTCAGTTAAATAGAAACAAACGGCGTTAAGGATTGATGATCTGACAGAAGACATGACATTTTGTAGATATATTTATGCTGACGTGTCAGAGAATGAGTGTAGAGATGGAATTTAGGAGTGCACTTTGTAGTTTCTAGATCAGGCCCAAACCCTCTTTTCTCTAGGGTTTCTTTCTATCTTTTTCAAAAACGAAGGTCTCTTCTCCACCTTCATCAGCGACAACTCTGTCCTCCGCATGACCAACGCCCCCGTGCCTTCCTTTGGCCGACCAAAACTGTCGTCGGCGGCACCGATCGTCGATAACGGCACCGATCGTTGATAGCGGCACCTCAACCACACTCAAGAACACAACCAGCGTCGTCCAGCAACCATAGTGAATCGCATCACCTCCATTGACGCACCACCGCGAGCAATCTCGGACCACCGAGAATTCTTTCTATCTTCCATCAACCACCCAAATCGCGACAATAGAGAGAACCCGAGAAAGTTCATCTTCTCCTCCATTCTCCACCGTGAAAACTCCAATCTCCTCCACGCCATCTCCATCATCCTTTGTGTCTTGACATGCATCAACCTCAATCCAATAAACAACAACCCATATACAAAACCCAGATCGCGCCTCCACCTCGCGAGTTTCGTCCATTCCAAAACCACCAGATTCATCACGAATTCAGTACTTCTCCTTCGAAACTTGCAAGGAAATGCAACCAGCCCCAAAACCCCAATCGAAAAGAGCCCCAAATTGTAGAACCCTAATCACGTAGAAACCATCCCCACCGCGAGCATCTTCATCGCGCATCAACATCATGCCTCCTCAGACCTGCAAAGCAAGAAAATCAAACCAGAACAGTCATGGATAAATCGCAATGCAGCCTTGCGCAACCCACTGAATTGGGCATTGTGAGGGTGGTGGGAAAAAACGGCAGGGTAGATTCGAGGTCTCTTGAAATTTTGGAAATTAGGGTTGGTGGGGGCGTAAGAAAGAGGGGTCTGGGGGTGGAGGTGGTGATAGGGTGGGGGAGGCAGAGCGGGGCAGATATTCGGTGGAAGAGTGGGACATCATTGTCGATTATCCATGGCTAACTACAACACTCTTTTTGGAAGAAGAAGAAGGTTTGATCTGAGGAGTGAGACGTCATTTATAACTGCCACATTAATTATAATTAAAAGTAATTAAAAGAAAAACATTAATCCAAATTAATTATAATTAAAGGAAATACTAAACACGTCACCACGCATACAATTTAAAAATGTCATGTTTTTTGCCACATCATCAATCCTTAATGTCGTTTGTTTCTATTTAACGGAAATGACCATTTTGATGCAAAATTTAATAAGTGAAGACCAAATTGACACTTTTTTAAAACCAGGGACCAAATTGACACTTTTTTAAAACCAGGAACCAAATTGACAAAACCGAACAAAACTGAGGACAAAAGAGGCTATTAAGCCTATAATATAATATAAATTAAAATTTAACTTTAATTAAATTTAACCTAATGAAATATAATTTTATAATTAAATTTAATTAAAATATATATAAATTTCTTTTTTGCGGGCAACGGGTACCCGCGGGGCGGGTAGTATACTACCCGTACCCGGCCCGTTTAGAAGCGGTTATTAAAATACTCGCTACCCGTTACCCGCGGGTAGTAAATATCCGCAGATAGTTACTACCAGCCACGGATTTGACCCGCGGATACTCGTGCCCGCGGGTAAAATTGTCATCCCTAATTATGATGAATCCAATAAAAAAACAACACTATGTTCAACTCTTTTGATTCTCAGACTTTTGTGAATAATATAAACAAAAAGTTTTTTAAGCATTATCTCTTCCTAGTTATCCGTAACGAGGAACTTGAACAGTTCCAACTTGGTGGATCGAATTGCTCAGTATAATGTAGCACCTCGCTTCCTATGCAAGACTACACAAAGCACATAAAACAAAGAATAATAAAAAGCAAAACCACACCAATTTAATCATGGTTTAAACCCTCGGATGGTCCTCATGTTTGTATGGGAATCTCAGCTAGGTCCTCATATTTCCAACTGTGTCAATTGGGTCATAATATTTGTAAAATTGAGCCAATTGGGTCCAAATATTTGAAAATTTGAGTCAACTAAGTCCAGTCCGTTAAATCTTCACAGACGGCGTTAAATGAGGCTGACGTGTTGCATGTTGATCTCAAAGTGTTTGATTACGTGGAATTTTTATTTAATTTAAGCCATTATGACATGGCAAAGGGTTTTACTAATTTTCTGATTAGGAATTTACTTATCTTCAAATTAAGCCAAAAACTGAATCAGTCCAACGGTCCACCATCGCTGCCACCACCGGTAGTCACCATTTTCACCATTAAGCCTAAACCCTCTTCAACCCCAATCTCCAATCAGTCCTTGCATCATCCAAACACAACTTCGAACCACCAAATATCATATCCCTTCCTCAGATGAACAATCCCAAATATCCCCAATCGTAGTGATAAGCCGGAGGACGAAAACCATAGTCCCCGTAGAGACATTGCCGCTGAGACGCCCACTGGCCCAAAAGATCAACTCCAAAACGCAGCTACCTATGCTAAAGACAACCGGCTCCATCATGTCGGTGGCGACACTCAAATCGTCGCGGTCCACCGCTCCATCTCCTTCTCCGCCCTCATTCCGCGTCGGCTCCCAATTCTTCACCCTCACGTGCCGCCACACTCGCCTCGTCGTTAAGGACTGAACCCTCTAGAGGAAATTCAAGATCCCCTGTTACCGCAACGACAAATACTACCTCGAGGAGCATTACTTTCCCACGCTCTTGTCCATGGCAGATCCTGATGGCTGCCCCAAATACACACTCACCAGAATTAATTGGACCGACATCGTCAACGGTCGGTCACCCTTATACTTACTGTCATCTTCAAGAATTGAAATTTCAAGCAAGGTACTTTTTTTTCTTTCCTCGTGTTATTTTATTTTATTTTATTATAGTCAAAATGATTGGAGGGTGGGTGTTTCCATCTTCAGCTTTATATATTGGAATCTGGGTTTTGATGCTTGTGTTATGTGTTTTTCTCTGGATGATGATATTTCTAGGGGTTTAAAGTTCGGAATTACTTTTTTTGAATTTTCAATGCACAAAATGAAGGAGGAAGAATTTAACCAGAATCAGCTTGATCGATTATGTCATTGACCTCATTTGGAGACTCACTATTGCATCTCCCTCCCAACAACTCTAATTTCAGACAACCCCATCAAATAGATATAAATCGACTCCAAAAAGCGTCGGCTTTTCTGACTCAAAAAAACCACAAATCCCTTTTGTTTTCTTTTGTGTTTGGCATCCAGGTTCTGACAAGGAAAACCCACTTAAGTCATTGTTCCCAAAAAGTTAAGAACAAAGTGAAAGGCCCCAGCAGAAGTCTCTACTCTGCACAACTCGCAGGGTCGAAGGAAAATCAAGCAAACAACCTCTGCCGCCCAGAACGAGAAGAAAAAATGATGGAGAATAGCATTGGTAGCTGCGTTTTGGAGACAGTGGAGGATAATGAAGACTCTGAATCCCTAATTAAATCTTGTGCCATGTCATAAATTATTCACCTAAAAAAAGTTACATAATATAATACTGTCTCATTAGCATTTTAAATATGCACCACATCAGCTCAAGTTAACACCGTCTCAAGTTAACACCGTCTCGAACAACTTAACGGATAAGGTAAAATTGGCTCAATTTTACAAATATTATAACCCAATTGAGATGGTTGAAAATATGAGAACCTAACTAAGATTCCTATAGAAACATGAGGACCAAGGGTTTAAACCTTTAATCATTATCAGGAAGGGAGAATCGCGACAAAACACGTCGAATTGGAGCCGTTCAAAAACTTGAAGGAAAATTGAGTGAGTGAGGGTTCATGACACTAGTAAGCTTTAAACTGCGGTCACAGTCTCGTTACACTCCTTAAATTGTCACAAATTATAGACAAATCCAACAGACGCAACCACAATTGCGATCGCGTTGTGGTCGCGAACACTACAAAAGTTAGAAATTGTACCGATAATCGCAGTCGCACACACATTCTAAGAACCTCGGGAACTATAAGAACTTCTAATTTATTATTGGTCGGGAATTTCATTCAATAAATAAACAAACACACAACGAGAAGAGAGGGAAAAAAACGGACCTGTTTGAGGCAGCCTTCGGCTATTCCGGTGGAGGTCTAGGCAGCGGTTTGCGGTGCAGTGGCGGAGTACGATGAGGTAACCGGAACAGAATCGAATAAGAAAACAAGAGACGTTAAAGGTAAGAGAGGAGAGAAGAGTGAATGGGATGAACAGAGAGAGAAAGGATTGCGAAGGTTTAATCCTGATACACACGATCAAAACTGAGCGCGAGAAGGGCGCACACACGTTTTATTATAAAAGTCAAAATGTAAGTTACTGCTGTCAAAATTTAGCGACTAAACAAAACCCTAATATTATTCTTAAATTAGATAAATTGCATACTCTTCAGTAAGTCGTGTCGTTTTGATGCAGTGACAATTTTTTTCAATAATTAATAAAACTATATCGTAAACTCAATCTCGGTGATAATAATTAAACTAACATATATGGATAAAATAATCAACAGTTCGTTAGAAAAGATAATATACATCATTTGGTATGATGTAAAATATAGATTATGTCTTTTTTTTTTGCTTTAAATTATATTAAAAATTACATTTGATATACATAATTAAGTCAGACGTAAAATTAACATTTATGTTCATGTTTTAATTTACTTAAAATTTTCGTATCACAAATTGAACCAAATTTGAATAATTTGAGTTTTAGAAGATTTTGTAACATAAAACGCTCCGTATCTTCTCTTAGCATTCTAAACACTAGCGTATAAAATATAAAAAAACAAATGCATTATTAAAAAAAGTATGAAAATTAGATAATTATTTTAAGTTGAGAAGTTACGAAATATTTTTAAATAAAAATTGTATAATTATGTATTTATATCTTTTATATATTTTTGTACAAAAGTAAGATAAAAGGTAAAATAATTTTGTTAAAGAATAACATCAGATACCGCTTCTTTTACATAAAGATACACAGATAATACCAAATTATATCAAATTAATCTTATTATTGGAAACATATTTTATCTTTAATAACAGTTATTCCAAGAAATATCGTGATATCGTAAATTTATTAAATTATAAAGATATGTATCACAAGTTTACCGGATAATCCGGTCCAAAGTTTATCAACACTAACATATCTTCTAATTAGAATTAATTTTCAACATAATTATTACTGGTATTTAAACATGTTATATGTACAGAATAGATATATGCACCTATCACTAAAAATCATAATTCATATGAATTATATTTTAATTTTAGGATAAACAAGTTATGTTATTCTTATTAGTAAATAATGTAATATACAATAAATATAGAGTATGGAATATTAAAAATAAAGTTAAATTAGTTGTTTGATGTTGAGATAATTTAAGTAGATCTTCTCAATTTCATTTTTCTCAATTAACTCTCATTTTTTGAAAAATTAATTCAATTATGTTTTTTTTAATTATATATACCAACTTCAAATCAAATGTCAATTAGTAGTTTTTTTTATTTTTTATTTTTTTTTGTAATGTGTTAAGTCAATATTATGTCACGTGACATTATTAGTGTCATATGACAGCAACAATATTACGGATGGGTATGAATGTCACGTCAGTATCAACAAGTGTAGTTGTCTTATATTCAATTTATTCTCTATATTTTTTATATTCAACAATTAAATAATTAAAAAAAACTAAAAGTATTTTTTTCTCCTATATTTTTATTAGGAGTGTCAAAACGAGTTGGGTTCAACGAACCGATCCGCCAGCCCGACATAAAAAAAAGTAGGTTAGGTCACATATTTGAACCCATAAGCTCGGAGTAGCCTGATCCGCCAACTCGTTGGATGACAATGTGGGCCAACCTATAGCCAATTTGCAACCCGTTTTAAATGTGTTATTTTTTTTCTTTATTCACTCACCCAAAGACCCACAAATAGAAACAGAACAACACTCATCTTTCCACTTTGAAACTCAGCGGCAAGACTCCTTAATAGCAAGGCTCACCTACGACAGCATAGGTCACCCACGGTATCAAAGTTCACGCATAATGGTCACAGGTTTGTTTCTCTTCTTTGATTCCTTTTCCAAGCTTCTTCTTCCTATTACAAGACTTTATGACTCCTTCTCCAAGCTATAGGCACCAAGCAAGAAAGATTGTCCAAGGGGAAGCAAATGAGTTTGAACCAAAAAAGAAGAAATATATAGAATTTTAAATGGTGAAAACACAAGACATTAAGGAAAAACAACACTACACAACACGGAAATACAAGGGAAACAAGATACTCAACTCTTGAAGACCAAGATGATTAAATTTCTTGACACCCAATGATGGCTCCTCCTCCAAGCTATAGGCGTCAGGCAAGTAGGAAGGTCTAAGGTGGGTACAAAGGATATATAAAAAAGGTGTGCTATAGTTCAATGATGGTAGTGTTTAAGTGCAATCAATAGAGATTAGGCTAACTCTCAAGGACGAGTGGCTAAAGGAAACCTAGATATATACCAAGAAATTTGGTAGCATTCACTTACTAATCTCAAAAGGTAGTTTTTACAATGTGAGAAGGCCTCTACTTATATACCAAGAAATCCTAGATATGTCTCACAAAAAGGAGAGTAAAACCCTAATTTACTCTAGCTTGGGGGCCAAGAAAAAGTCATGTGTTAAAGGTGACTTGCCAAGTGGCAAGAGCATCATGCACCAAAGGTGCAAAAGACCATTACGCTTTCACACTTAGAGAGAAAGCTAGGCACATATGTAGGGTTGACTCATTTAGTTCACAACCCTAGACCCAAAACACTACATTATTATCCCAAGGCCCAAAGAAAACCGTATACCATTGGTCCATAATACAAGGCCCAAAAGAAACATACTTTATTAATTACAATAATCATTGGTCCAAGAGAATAAGAACTTTGGTCCACTTATCTTAAATGAAACTCACTCTTCTTATATGTGCTTGGTCATATCTCTAATGGTTGGTCCCTTGGTTAGGGGGTTTGTCATCATCCCCTCCTTCTTAAAAATTATTTGTCCTTAAATCTTCATGATTCTTCATGACAACATTCCTCTTGCTTTTGGTTATGTTTGGTCTTCTTCCTCCCAGATCAAAGACCTTTCTACGATAAACATAAGACAAGATAATTGTTGGATGAAAAATTATCCAAAGCATGTAGCTCTTAATGACCATAGACCTTTTATCAAGTGAATAATAATGGTACTTGTTTTTAGGAGCATTTTCTTTTAATTCCTTGTTTACCTTGTGTTGAATCCATGTAATTTTGGAGTGACTTCCTTTTACAACACATGGTTTATTATGGTCTTGACTTTATTCTTTATTCTTCCTTAGAGGATGAATGAAAAAGGACCTGGCTCTTTACATAAGCTTTTTGCCCTTAAAATGATGGCTCTCTTGTTAGGACAATCATTTGACTTGTGTTTTCTACTTTACACTTAGAACATTTGATTTCACTTATGTGTGTAAAAGTGTCTTTTGTTTTATTTTTATCTTTTTCTTCATCTATTTTATTCCTAATTTGCACTTGATCCTCTACCACTTGAGAGAGGTTAGAGGGTGAAACACAAACTTTCTATCAATGTAGTGAATGTTATCTCATTGATAAGACCAATTGTGCATGGTTTTCTTGTCAAATTGTCAACAACCTTCCCAACAAGATATGATACTTCCATAGGTACTATGTCACAAAAACCACATTATCCTCATATTTTCCTATAGAGAACTTGATTGTCACTTGTTGATTAATTATCATATGTGAGGATGAAGATATGACTCCTAGTGTTATGTGTGAGCTTGATGTGCAAGAAAGGAAAACATAATTTAATTAAGATAATGGAAAAGTGGAGAAAAAAACCACAATGATGCTATTTTTTCTTTTCAAAATCATCAAAATAGAACAAATTTTTAAAAAGTTATGAAAGTCAACTAGTCGTGTCAATGTAGCATGACTTCACTGTGAAGAAGTCATGCCAATGTGATATGACTTTAGTTTAAAGCATTGTTAAAGTTAAAGTCGTGTCAAATTAACAAGACTTTAGTTCAATGTATTTTAAATTGAAGTTGTACTCAATTGACAAGAATTTAGTTCAATTTTGGTAGAAGTGATGTGAAGTTGCCACGATTTCAGCTTTAAAAATAATTTAAACTAAATTTATGTCATCTTAACATGATTTCTTTACAATAAAACCATGTTTTCTTGACATAACTTATCACTTTTGTAACTTTTTTAAAATTTATTCCATTTCGATAATTAAAAAAGAATTACACTAAAATGGTGCTTTGTCAAAAAGTAGGTGCATCTTCTGATCATATTAATGAAGAGTATTTTAAATAGGACAGGTGTGTAAATATAAAACTAAGGAAATGGGAGAGTATGTACATAAACGTGGGTTCTGCCCTAGATTTTAAAAAATAAATTTCTCTTTCAGGCCGAACATTTTGGTCTAGAATTTTTTTTTCTCCTTCACCTTTTACTTTTTCCTCTTTTATTTTCTTTTATTTTGCTTTTTATTCTTTTCTTCATCATATATAGGTTAAACCCCTTCAGAAGTCCTTATTTATGTGAGTTTTTCCCAGTTATGTCACCGTATTATTGGATTCTCCAATTTAATCCTAAAAAATGAAAAATTGAGTCAATAGGGCCTCTACAGTTAAATTGACTTAACGAGGTTAAGTTTTTGATGCGTTGGGACGTTCACGTGCCTAGTTTTTTAAATGTGGCATTCATAGAGCTTTATACGTGGAATATATAATTAAAAAAAATTCTGAACATTGAAACCCAAATTCGGGTTCATCATCTTCAACCGTAACGATTGATGCTCATGTTCATCACGAAATTTGGTTTTCATGAAACCCAAAAAGTTTGTAAAATATGAAATTAAGCACCACCAAATTAGGGTTTATTAAAATCAAATTAGGTTCGAGATTGGAGTGGAGTCCAATCTAACGGCAGGCGCTGGCAATGACCTCCTATATCAGGGTTTCGGCATGGCGGTAGCGGGTGAAGCCCGGTTTGGCCAGTGTGCTTGAAGTTATCGATCCCCAAACCATCTTCCAATCTTATTTCCAATCCAACAACCCTAAATTCAGCGAACACAGAGGCACACTCCACTTGTTCCTAACGCAAAGGTGTATTAGGATCTAAGCTCTACATAAACGACGTTCTAAGAGACGAAGAGATCCGTTCCGTTCTAGGGTGGGTGGAGACTGAAAAGGACAAGGAAACCTTCGATTTGGTTTGCAAGCGATGACTTCGGTTCTAGAGCACCGAAAGGAAGAAGCTCGCAGCACGTATCAGTCCCCACATGCTCCGAAAAATGGCTGATAGGTTCACACACTTAGTCGAGCTGGACCTTGCTCAATCCGTTTCTCATTCCTTTTATCCCGGCGTCATTGATTCTGACCTCACCGTCATCGCCAATGGCTTCACTTACTTAAAGATCCTCAATTTGTACAATTACAAATGTTCCTTTTTTTTCTCTCTCTCTTCTTCCTCATTTTTCTCTAATTTGTCTTTCAAATCTTGATTTTCTCTATGCTGGTTTACTAGACTGTTGATTGTTTTTCTATATGTTTATGCTAAGTTAACTTCCATGGATGGTTGACTAAAAACAAAGATTTGACATCACTTTTAAAGGGTGTCCTTTATTTAGTCTGTTATTTTTTCTAATATGGAGGGTTCAAGTTTTATTATTAACAAGGCATTATTGTTGTGTAATGTGCAGGAATGACAGATGCTGAAATGAAAGCTATTGGTGAATTTAGGGTTTGGGTGATGGACAAGGAAGATGATTTATGACCCTTTTTTTTAATTTTTTAATCAAATGTTTTTCACGTCAAACTTAAGAAAATTGGTCACGTATACAGCTCTGTGCCACGTTTCAAAAACTGGTTAGCTCATATAAACTTAACCTCGTTAAGCCAATTTAACGGTAGAGACCCTATTGATTCAATTTTTCATTTTTAAGGACTAAATTGGGGAATCCAATAATACCAGGATCTAACTCGGAAAAACCCACATAAATAAGGACTTCTGAAGGGGTTTAATATATATATATATATATATATATATATATATATATATATATACACACATGTTGAAGAGAAGTTTCCTATTTTATTTTTTTAATTCAACTTGTTAATTAATTTTTAGTTATAAATAAAAAGAGTTAATTAATTTTTAGTTATAAATAAAAAGAGTTGATTAATTTTTTAATTTTGTTTCAAAAACATTTATCACATCCTTCTTCATTTACCACTTTTAGAATTAATCAAACACATTTTTTATGATTTGTTTTCAAAAATAAGATTTATTAATCAGAAAAAATTGGGTATTGACAATAGTATTTATTAAATTTGTGCTATTAAAAATTATAGACATTTTCTTCGTGCACTTTTATTATAACATACTGCAATTTTATACTAAGGAAAATATCATTGTACCTTCGTTTTTTACTGTTACTCTCTGAAAACAAGATGATAAAAATCCCTTTAAAAAAAAAGCTTAAAACTAAAGTTTATTCTAAAAGGTAACATTTATATTTCGGAAAGCTTATTTCATAAATTTTATTTTGAAAGGTATCATTAGTTCTGAATTATTTTTTTCTAGAAAACTTGTTTCAAAAATATAAGGTGTTTTGAAAATGTTTTTCTAGAATTTTTATTTTAGAAATATTATCTAAAAATCATGTTTTGAAAATTTCAGAAAATTTATTGGAAAACTTCTAGAATTAGGAATGATAAAACATTATCTTGAAAAGTGCAAGGTGTAGTTAAAATTTATGGGGTGCATTAAGAAATAACCAAATTATGTTGAGAGTATAAAAGGCTACCCACCCAAGCCCAAAATAAATTCTGATTTGACGTACATTTTTTATTTTTATTGTTTATAATTTCCAAATATACCAATTTTATGTCAAATATCTATCAGTTTGAAAATACTAAAAACAAGATTATTTACTAATCTAATAACAAAACAAATAAGACTTGAGAAAACATTTTTTTTCATGATAAAAAATATTTTCTTTTCTTTTATACCGATCTTGTACATGATTATTCCAATAAGACTTCCACTAACTTATATAGGTAACAATAATTACTATTTTTTTTATTCTTTCTCCAAACAATATACAAAGTATTTGATGTGTTACATTTAATAGCATATATTTACATAAAGTTCTTAAATTTTTAATGATTTTTCAAGTAATTTAAAACAATATAGTCTTTAGGAAACCCTAGAAGACAAAGAACTAAGAAATTACATTTAGATGTAAACAATGGTTTGTTTTAAAACAGAAATGTCATATCTTACAATATACAAATGTTTTTTGGGGTGATTTTGATTCTGTATAAATATTAAGAAAAATACTATGAGACACTGTTAAAAGGTGGTGAGATAATTTATACTTCATCTCACATGGTTAATCAACATGACATTATTTAATCTTAATCATCTATTGCCTAATTATGTTTAAAGAAATAAACTATTCATCAAATTTATATACAACATAACATCTTATATATACTATTGTATTGCAATAAATTATTGTGTGATTGAAGGTCGTTTACATGGTTAGAATATATAGATTCCGGACATATATAATTAAGTACATAATGCACTATGATTTACTTATTGTTGTACCTATTATATTTTATTAGTCGAGAGTGAATTTCTTTTATTATGATGAAAAAAAATTGAATGATCAACTTTTTTCAACTTTCATTTCAGTATCTACATTTCACCTGATCATTACACATATGTCATCACTTTTATTTTGCTATTAGTATATATATATATATATATATATATATATATATATATATATATATATATATATATATATAATGATCCAAACATTAAAACAGCCCTTATGCATGTTATAATGATTTCTACGAATGTTTGTGATGATTATGTAGTCATGCTTTTGATAAAAGAAATTAATTTAAGCACATAAAACTGCAAGTTGAAATGAGAAAAAGAAAGTGATCGATTATATTATAACCAAAATTTGAGTAGTCTTTACAAGAGATAAAGATGAAAGAAAATTATATGGTTATTACCTGCACTGTTGTTTGTGAAAGAATTTATCAGAGAGAAGTTTTGTTAGGAGATTTTTCAGCCTTCTTGAAGCTGGACCAGGGTTAAGCACACCATAATTCTCAGTTCTCAAAATGTTTACTCACATGAATATTTTGAGTGAAAACACAAGTCAAAATACTTAAGCAAATTTCTGCGAAATAAATGCATTTTAACTTTTGAGTGATATCTTTTGTGCATAGAAAATTGATTTAAATATGATTTGTGATAATTGGACTTATCGAGTTTGTGAAATTAAAATGTCTTAAAAACTGAATTTTAGTTGTATAAATTATTTTTGGATGTTATGATGTTTATTGATGCAATTGAAGCTAAATTTGGTTAATCGAAAGTGTTAAAATAAATTGGTCCAAGCTTCAAAATAAGGCTAAATTAACAAATTCTGGAAAAATCTTTTCTAGCTTTTACTTATATACACCATTTATAAAATATTGGGCCATAAAATTAACTTTTACTATTATGCCTCTTATTTCCCTATTCTCACCCCTTTCCACTCATAAAATTAGATTAATCAGATCATGTCATGTGACAATCCTCATCTTAATCATCTGTCTAACCACATTTTGCCTGATAGCAGTATCCTAACATACAAAAACAAACCAACCAGATGCTTTCAAATCATCATCTTCAACCTCTCACCAACCAGAAGCCCTAATCATTGTGAGCCTTCATGCCATCACCCATTCACGATGGCAACCACCTAAATTGCACTGTTCATCTTCTTGCAACACCACTATTCAAACACTTCTCAACCACAAAAGCAAACAGAATGTGAGCATCTACTCGAGTCTTGTTAGAGCAGCAACAAAAAAAAGAAACCCTAAATTGCGCAACCTTCATCATTTTCAACACCACTGGCCGTGCCACCACCATTGAAAACCAAATCCACTATCATCTCATCAAAACACAACCACTACAAACCAGTTGGTTACGTGAAAAAATATGTATTATTTTGGGTATTACTTGAGGTAATACCACTTAATGACTTTCATGAGTATATGGTTTCACTTCACCAATTGGAATGTTTGATGTGGGTGAGTAATATGACTTTTGTATATTATCATGTATATGATTGTGATTAGCTCACTCTTTTATAAAGCATGAACTATGAATGTGTAGTGTAGTATCAACAACAAACAATAATAACCAACAACAAACAAGTTCAATCAAACAACAACAAACAAGTTCAATCAAACAACAAACAAGTTCAACCAAACAACAACATCAAACAAGTTCAACAAAAAAAAAACAACAAACAAGTTCAACAAATAAGTTCTTCAAAACGAAAACGAAAACGAAAACTAACCTTCAAAAGGTGGGTTCGTCAGAATAAAGTTTCGTCACCAGTGAGAGAGAAAACAAAATACACATACGAAGGACAAGAGTACGAAAATAATCGGTTAAAACAATCAAAAATCATACATAAAGTAATTAATTAACGTGCACTTGTATCAAATGAAAGAAAGATTACATGTGATGCTCGTCAAACTTTGTTCAAGAAAAGTTTGAGAAGAGAAGAGGGTATCGCGCGCTAAGATAAAGTGAATGAATTTTCAATCTCCCGCTCAAATTTTTATTGAATTCACTAACCTTTTTACGTTGAATTTAAAAGTCATTCAACGTTTTATATCTTTTACGTCGAATTACAATTCTAAATGACGTTTAATAATTGAATTTATTTACAAAAATGCCACCGCTCATTTTTAACGTTGGCTATTCAGTGGTTGAACGTTGAACGCATGACGTTATACGCTGTTTTTGTACTAGTGTCCTTGTTGCTGATGCATTCTAATGTAACGGTAACGGGTGTGGATGTGCTTACTTCGATCATGGAAGACTGGGTTTTTTGCTTGCTATTATCGACTTGTTGTCCAAGAAAATCTTTATTGGCTCCACTTGTGGCAAGCTTAACTCCTTCAATAGATTTTGTAGACAAATAGCATGGCAAACACATGAAGTTGCAGCTACATACTCTGCTTCACATGTAGAAAGAGTAACAATAGGCTGCTTCTTGGACATCCAAGTAAAGGTTGTGTCTCCCATGTAGAACACAAATCCACTTGGGCTCTTTCGATCATCCATATCTCCACTCCAATCTCTATGACTATATCCAACAAGCTTGTAATCGTTAGAAATGGAGTATTATAAGCCAAAACTTGTCGTACCTTTTATATATCGAAGAATCCTCTTCGCAAACTTGAAGTGAGTAGTTGTTGGAGCTTCCATGTAGCGACTCACGACTCCAACAACATAGAGAATGTCTGGTCTTGTACAAGTTAAATAAGGCAAACTTCCAACAAGACTTTTATAGAGGGTTGGATCCACTTTTTCTCCCTCTTCATCACTTAACTTAATGTCGCATTCCATAGGAGTACCAATTGAATTAGCATCATCCATCTTGAACTTTTTGAGGAGGTCTTTCGCCACCAATCTTGCCTTGTATCTTTGAACTTCTCCTTTGGAGTCCTTCTTTGCTTTGTAGACCCACTTGACACCAATTGCTTTTACTCTTTTGGAAGCGAGACTAACTCCCAAGTATCATTCTTCTTTATTCCCTCGATCTCTTCATCCATTGCATTTCTCCAACTCTTCTTTTCAATTGCTTCATGGAAGTTCATGGGCTCAGAGTCTGTAAATAGACAAAATAAGGTAACATTGTCTATTTTTTCAGTTACCTCATATATTTCTTGGAGACTTCAAAAACGTGGTGTTCTTTCACTTGAGCTTTCATCATCTTGAAGGGTTGTATTTGGTGAAGTGGGTGGAGTAGCAAATGCCTCTTCTGGTTGTTGTTGTTGTTCCATGTCATCTTCTTAACGCACGGAAAGAAGGTATGGTCCTCACAGTTTGTCGACCAATCTCATTCTCCTTCTTCATCAAACACTACATTCCGACTAATGATTATTTTCCTTGTATAAGGATTGTAGAGTTTATACCCTTTGGAGTTGGCGTCTAAACCAATGAAGATGTATTTTCACTTTTTTCGTCAAGCTTACTTTGTTTCTCATCTGGTACATGCACATGAGCTATGCTTCCAAAGACTCTAAGATGAGAAATACACGGCTTTCTTCCGTTCCATGCTTCTTGTGGTGTTTATCCATTAACGCTTCTTGTTGGAGAGCGGTTGGTTAGATAGACATCACATGCAACAACTTCAGTCCAAAATTTCTTTGGAATTCTCTTGTTTTTAAGCATGTTCCTTGTCATCTCCACGACTGTTTTATTCTTCCTTTCAACCACTCCATTTTGTTGGGGGATCTTGACACTGCCAATTGTCGTCTTATTTCATTTTCTTCACAATACTTCTGAAATTCTTGATGTGAACTCTTCTCCACAGTTGGATCTCAAAGCTTTGATTAAAAAGACCACTTTCCTTCACAACACGGGTTTTAAATTTCTTGAAGTTCTCAAATACAAGAAATATACCATGCTTTTACGTGTGTTCTCTCTGTTTTCCAAACAAAAATGCTAGAAATTGAGGATGTCTTTTTATTTTTTTGACTCGTGTTTTCTCTATTTTCCAAACAAAATGCTAGAAATTGAGGACAGGTATTTTGACTTTGATATTGCAGTGACCTTAAATTGTCTGCTCTTATCCAAACATTTCAACTTTTTTTGAGTACAAGGACATGTGTATCATAAATGGTTGTTCATAACAGAATATACAAATTTAGACTATAACACCATACTCAAAAATTGTGTTTTATATAAAAACCGAAAAGACTAACAGTAGCAAACACACATCCCGCTCCAAGGGGCGGCTTCACCGAAAGAAAGGGGATTTTGTGATACCTGCATCTATTATTTATAACATTATTTGTCTGTTGTTTTATTTCTTAATTATAAATTTGTCAAATTATTTTTAATTTATTTTCAGTGTTCAAATATTTGTGTAATAACACACGTCAAACAACTCTCTTTTGTTCACTTTATTTTCTGTGCAAATCTTTTAAAAGAAATGAAAGCAGTAATTTTGCGATAAAAAATAGTAGTTGGAAATAAAAACAAGTATACGAGTCCCTAAACTTTTTTAAGAGACTGAATTAGGAATACCAGAATCTCTGCCGTGTGTCAAAATATCTAACCCAATGGATCTACTGTTCTCCAGAATATAAGTAGACATAAGCAAAAGAATAAGCAACTACAGAGTTCTTCAAAATATATACCAAAGTCAGCCCCAATGGAATCTATAACTAAAAGATGGTTGACAATACCCAGACGTGAACATAAGCTCTCTCCCACTTAAGACCAGCATTAGGAGTTGCCAATTCTGTTTCTTACCTTTACCAGCTTTTGGCTCACTTTAGCATGTTTAGCACTCAAATACTACTAAGTCAAAAAGCGTAGAAAGAAACTAAGACAAATCCATAAGGACTAATGCAGTGGCTTAAAACAAACACAAACATTATAAACAAATTTATTTTGGAGCAGGTGCAGTAACTATCAAACTTATCAGCCACGCTATAATGGACCAAATGCTCCAACAAACGACGAAAAGGACAAAAAATCCAGCCAAAATAGTAAGGAGAGGAGGACCCTGAGAAGTATTGCTAGTTTCATTTACATCTGATCCTTCTTTGGGTGATTTCCCATCTACAGAGTTAGGGTTTGTTGCGAACACAGTCAACAGCCTCTGATTCACTTTCAATCTCCTAAAAACTTTGCACCTGAATACAATCCAAACCAGAAGATATATACAGTTTCAGTCTGATGATATATTACTACAGAAATAAGATAAAACATTTGTGAGTAAAAAGGATACAATTATTACAACAATGTAGATAACACACACCTGTTGTAATTCAAGTAATATGATAGAATGGAAGAGGGGAGAGTTGTTTCATTTTAGGTAAAAATTTCACATAATTTAATTTTTTTTTTTTAAATACGAGGAACAGAAAGCACAACTAACAAGTAAACTTCCAAACATTATTTGTTCTTTTCTATAAATACTTTTATCATTTTCTGTTTTTAGAAATCCAAATTAACCCTCTCCTCTCTCCCCTCCCAAACTAACATACCCAACCATGCGCATCTAAGGTTTCTGTTAGAAGACTTACATACAGCTTAACTTTTTCAGATTTATCTTCTGACAACTCGTGCACGGGTTTGGAAGAGCTTATGACAATTTTTGGCTTACTTTAATAAACTCTCTGGATAGTTTCTGTAAATAACTTATAACTAGTATGAAAACAGTTTAGCCCAACTTCTTTTTCCACCATAAATATGTGCCTGTTCAATAACTTCAAAAGCCTCAGGTGCTTGATAAACAGGAGGATAGTGAGAAATCGTTTTATTAAAAAATAAGAAAAGGATTAAGATAAGAACCATTAAACAAAGCAAAGTCCAAGATTGTACAATTTGTCCTATAAAAATTGAAGAATGAAGAATCCAAGCCTCCACTTATTTATTTAGTGACAACCCCATATTTTTTCATTGCCAAACAACAGAATTTTAAAGAAAACTTTGATGCAATTGCATATTTTCTTTTGGTATGGTTCTCCAATCAAAATTGAAGTTTCGTCTAGTTAAGTTGCATATATTAACGGTTTGCATTAAAGATAAATGTAGATTATCGATGTAAAACTTTAATTTTAATTGAAAAATAACACTATGTTCAGACAAAGGTTTTAGGTCTGCTCTTATTCATTTACTGACAGCCCACAAAAATTTAGAGACAAAACATATATGTAATCCCTAAAGTGGCTTTTGATAACGTTCTCTTATCAAAGTCAGAGTTCTATCTCAGTAACTTCATAACAATGTTTGCTTAATAATGATCAATGTAGAACATCGAAATAAAACTCCAATTCTCACCAACGAACAACACTAAACAAAAATAAGAAAGAACTCGCAGGATTTTATCACAACTATTCAAACCAACAACTCTGTTAGTTCAGCACACTGCAAAACCAAAAACTGGCTTCCACCGCCATATAGATGTCGAAATTAATAAAAAAAAAAACAGTATAAAGCGGAGAGCAATTTAAAACACAAACCGAGCAAATGCAAATAAAAATGTACAGAAAAGAACTACAGAACTAAGATGTAAAAATTAAGGATGAAGAGATAAAAAATTGAATGAAAAAGGTGAAACAGTGTGAACCTGAAGGTAGAAGAGGAGAGAGAGAATTTGAGAGGTGGAGCAATGGAGAGAAATTGAGGTGGCGAAGGAAACCCTAGTCTGAGCTGAGCCTGTGGTAGTGCTGCGTGTGAGATTCTCAGCGCCATATCACTCTCTCACTCTCACAAACACTCACACTCTACACAAAACAAACAAGGACCATCAAATTTTTAAATAAATATCTACACATTTATTTTCTGGTTTAAAATTTTTATGAGTTACTCATATTTATCAGTGTCATTCAAGAAGGAGAATTGAAAGATATTATTTTTACAAGAATTGTCAAGCATCTTTAATTATCAATGTATCCCTTAACTTCTATAAGAATTTAAGTTGAAGGCAATAAGTATTTTTTTTATAAAGAAATTGATTTTTTATTTTTTTAACTTAAACTTATCTCTTATAATAGAAATTTTTTGGTATAAATTTTTAGACTATAATTTTTTTTCTAAGGTAATTATATTTTCTATTAAAAAATACATTTATAAAATAGAAAGATATAGTAAAATTATTATTTTATAAAAAATTGAGTATAGATGTTAAAAATCGTATATACAAGAATTTTATTTTCGATGGAGAGAGATTGTGAGATGAAAAGGTAAATGACTTTTTTTTTAGTTTTTGTATTCGCGCCGTTATTTTATTATAGCAAAGGTAAGATTATTTTATATGGTATTATATAAATTCTATCTATCTATATAATAGTATAGTTATGACTATTTAATTATAATTTTATCCATTTAATCTTTATCATATGAGAAAATTGGTTATAACATACAACATGATAAATTTATTGTTTTGAGATTGTAATAATTTTTTCAAAACAATTTTTTTATCACATATCTAAAAGTCTGAATAGTAATAATTTCACCCTAAGTTAAAAAAAAGTACAAACACACAAATATATATATACACGTCTATTAAAGAAAAATTTTAAAAATAAAATACCTATTATTTTACATATGAGTTTAATACTTTTATAATAAGTTAAAACATTGACAACCACTAATACAAAGATAAACTATCAAAAGACTTTATAAGAGATATATTCTTAATACTCATTATTCCTCATTTGTGACCTCAAAATCACACTTCATGCAAGTGTCTCATTTCATGTACACACACATATCACTATGCACTGAATTAAAACAATAATCATTTAAACGCATAATCAAACACTTTTTCTCATAAAACATATGTATACACAACAAATACAATCAAATAAGGTAAGTAAAAATCGTTTGCATGGAACCAGCAAATAATATTTCTACTTCAGTGAAAAATAATTTCTAAGCGAGGATATCAAATGAAACACTTAATAGAATGACTCAAACATACATTTGTTTAAACATATTTATCTTTGTTGAAGTGAAGTGTTAGATGATATTGTCACTTATTAGTGATTGAAGTCTTTAGTATTAACGCATTGAAACTTAAACATAATTATTTAGACTTCTCATTTCAAAACTAAGTTAATTTATACATCTCGAGACTCGATAGAGTTCGAATTTTGGCAGATAAAGAGAGACCCTGTATTTTCTAATAGACTGAAAGGTCTAGATTTGACTTGATCATGGGAAACATCGGACACACACACAACTGATATTGCTTATAATTTTACATACTAAGAACATTAAAGACACATGTAAAGGATACTCTTCATTATTTGCAGTAGAGAACGTTATTTGCAGAAGAGAACGTTAGGTGAAAGTACAACTATTGTCCTTCAATATTTTTCATGTTATTAAGGAATTTCATATGCAAATGGGTCTCATGTTCTTCAGTTTCCTTCTAAAGAGTTTTACTCTTACATGTAATTCCTAAACTTTGAACCGAAGAGGTACTTTAATCTTACACACAAAATCGAGTCATGCTACAAGGATCTTTATAAGAAAGGTTCCATTTTGATGTTACCAACTGTTGTAGAAGCTGACAATAAAGAATAAAGATCACAAACAAAATATTTCCTGAGGTGTGTAGATCACTGTCTTTAAGGACTTTAAGGACTTATCTGTGGTATATTGCGCAAGCCCCCAGGATATAACAAAAAATTCTCAGAATTTCTGAGGATCTCAGAACTAGCAAGGATCTCTTAAAAAGAGAATAAATAAACCTAGAATATTTTTAAGAAAAGAGAGAGAATGAAACTAAGAGAAAAGAGAAAGAGAGAAGAATGATTCTGATCATATCTTCTGAATGAAAGAAAAGCTCTATTTATAGAGCCTATGATGGAACTAACCCTCCTTAGCTTGAGGAGTACTTCACGTAAAAAGTGGCACCAAACCTTAAAATTAAAGCACAAAAGCAACGTTGCACACCAAAAGTGACTTGGCTGAGAGCATATAGTAAAATATCTCTAAGACAACTCAACTTCCTCTGCAAGTGATGACACATATCTTTGCAATATTTTATTAATAAATAATAACACTAACTAGAGCTTAACTAAAATAACTTCCTTTGACTTAAATTTATCGAGAATTACTTAATTTGGGTGAGAATACCTCCAACCATTCTCGTATTCAATATTATAAAATAAATATTTATGATAAAAAATAGTAAGCTAATAATCTAGTTAGTTAATAAAAAAATTGTCTCTAGTACATATGAAAACAAACAATTACTAATAAAACGAAGAACATCATATACTATACGCATAGAACCATCGCTGCAATACTTTAATAAATGAAATTAGGATCCTTAGTCTTATGATAATTTATGGTAATGTAAAAAAGAACAAAAACATAGAATTGATAAAATCTACATAAATAATGCTAAGTCAAATCTTAAGATATTTTATTTTCAATTTTACAGACCATATGCTCATCGTTTGAGTTCGCAACAGTGTCATAATCGGTAGCATTTATTTATTTAAATTCAACTTCTTTAAAATGGATACAGATTAAATATATATTGTGTAAAAGAAACATTTAGTTCATAATTAAACAAAATTAATCGTCGATAGAGACATTTTAAAACACTCTTCAAACTAAATCAACGTCATCATCATAATTTGCATAGTTCCAATCTCATAATTCCTATACAATACATCTAATGAGTCTATAATTACATGCATCAATGAGTACAAAATTCATAAGAAAATGCATCCCGCTAATTTGAGAATACAAAACTCGCATTTGACAATACATTTTACGAATATCAGCCGATAAAAGCATTGAAGAGTATTGAAAGAATAAAGTGCTGTCTTTTTTTATTTTTTCATCGAGAAAGTTACATTCATCCATAGGGAAGGATCAAAGTATATAAGTGCTGTCGATCCTTTGTCGAAAGCGTCATTCCAATTTGGAAAGAATACAAGGACACTAAATATGCCTTTATTCTTATATATGCTCCTTCATACCTAATAATTAGTTCATTCAAAAATGTGGAAACAACTTTTGAGGGTGAAAATCCACCCTAAAACCTAAATACAAAAATCTTCTAAAATAGAAACGATGGAGGAGGGCAATGAATATTGCTCATTACAAATCATACCAAACTTTTTAACTCAACAACACATCTAACGCAGTGTGTTTTAGTCATTATTAACAGAGAAACGGCGCTTTAAATTTCAGGATGATTTGGCACACAATTGCTCGAGCTTCTCCAGTGTGACACTCTTTGGCCTTTCAAGTGGCATTCCAAGAGCCCGATCCCATATCAACTGAAATCCATCAAAAGAGAAACGCTAACTCAATGTAACAAAAAGAGAAATATTAACAAGGAAACAATGGGGGACGACAGACCTGAGGACCAACTCCAAAGCTCCTCGATACCCCAAATAGAACAGTATAATAGCTGTCCACAACAATTTCACAAGTCATTAGATTCAGTTTTCACCCTAAATTAATTGAAAAAAGAAAACTATTTCAAGTCGAACAGGCGAGAAGTAACACTATACTTTTCCTCAGTTAGACCATAGTAGTTCAGTAGCACTCCACTGTGAGCATCAACATTTGGCCATGGATTTTTAACCTACACGAAAAAGTTCAACCATATCAGCAATAAATTCCCACTAATAGTAAAGAGTGTAATGAGTACATTTATTATAGTTCAGCCTGTATCGAATTAAATGTGGGACACTGCATGAAAACAACATGTGGCAAAATATAAAGCAAACAGATCCAACTTAGAATGTAAAGGATCAGATAAAAATAGTGACTGTCTACCATGGAAAAAGTCAATACTTGCATCATAATGAAACTATTCAAAGAGTGAACGAAGTTGCCAATAAATAATTCCATAAAAGGTATATTGAAAAATGAAAACATAAACATTACCTTGCCTAACTTAGTAAGAATAGGCGGCACAACCTCTTTTATTTTAGACACCTGAAAGAGTCACAGTCGCGTTAGATCATAAAGAAATTAAATCACAAGAAAAGAGAGTTGGTTGTGTAGCAAGAAAACACTCCAAAGCAAACACAATCTGGAATTAGGAAATAAGTGATTACCAACTGGAAAAGTGGATCATTAGGCAAATGCTTCAAAGCAAACTCCCTCTGGCACGTGTATCTTGGATCTGTCTGGCGCAGAACCCCATGCCCATATCCAGGCACAACCTGTAGATTCAAAAGTAAAAAGCCAAAGCCTATATTACCTTAGAAGTAGATGGTGGTATTCTCTCTAAATCATTTGGTGCAAAGATATACATATTATCACATACAAAAAACATACATTAATAAAGCATAATATGTTTATTACATATATCATTTCCTTATTTTGAAGGTCTACTAAAACCTCGATTAAATTTTCTAGTAGAAACTTCCCGTTAGGGAAGGCTTGTATTGTAAAAGAAAAAGTGTGGCTGGGTGTATGCATGTGCAAATACATAAAAGGGAACTGAAGAACCATAATGGCCTTCAGCCAACATATGATTTTCCTCAGGAGGAAAACATTTTGAACACAAAACATTGGACACAGTGGCATGCTTTTTTCAATCGATTTTCTTTTCATTTTTTGAAGTGTAATTCGTATCCTCAGCTCTTCCATAACAATTTTCATTACTTCAAACTTTATACAAAAATAAAAATTGAGCAAAACGCAAGTAAAAAATAAATCACAATTTAGCATCCAGATTCCTATCAGTTATGACATTACCTGGCCTTTACTCAATGTTTTATTAATGTAGTCAGCCAACTGCTCTGTACTTATGTTGGGAGTTCCAAACTCTGCAACTATTGACCTGATCCATCGGAGAACTTCCTGTAGCATCATAACAGAAGTGAACAAAATCAAACATATACATATAAACTGACTAAAGTAAACAGAACACAATATAATAGTAAAGCAGAAGTGTTACTAAAAATGGTAAAAATGTAGGTATGAGTAAAATTTAAAACCACATACGATTTCTGAACAGAAGTGACTAAAGTAAACAGAACACAATATAATAGTAAAGCAGAAGTGTTACTAAAAATGGTAAAAATGTAAGTATGAGTAAAATTTAAAACCACATACGATTTCTGAACAGAAAGATGAACTAAAGAAAAGTTTATATCAGATAAACAGAAAACTGATAAAAATGGAAAACCAAATAACAAAATTACCTGATTGGCCAAACCATGCAAGGGACCGGCTAAACCATTCAAAGCAGCCGCAAATGCAAGGTAAGGATCTGATAGAGGACTAGCGACCTGAGGGGTAAACATAGTACAGTATATTAAAAAAAACAATAAATATAAGAAAAACACAGGCCTTTACCACAGCCCAAGTGATTCATATTAAAAATACATGTTATTAGTATTTAATAAAGAAAAAATAGTACAGGATAGAAAGAGCTTGATTAAAGGAAGTAACTTACTAGGTGAGCTGTGTGCGAACTAACATTTCCACCTTCATGATCACTGTAAACAAAATTTTGGTAAAAAAAAAATTAAACATTAGAAACTGCAATTGCCTGTAATTAGAAGAGAACTATACAACTTCTCACTATCAATGTACGTGTCATCATTAGCAAAATAACTGGGGTTGCTGTAATTGCAGGAGCCATATACAACTGATCATGATCATAAAACGGTCATCATTAGCAATGGAATGCAAACCTGTGGATGGAAATATAAAGCCTCATGAACTCCAGCATTTCTGGATCATCAAACCCTAACATATGAGCATAGTTTGCACCATAATCCAAAGAATCATCCAACGGTATGATTTTTCCATCCTTGTATTTCCTTTAAAATAACAAGTTAATTCAATAGTCAGATGCTAGTAGAAATCTGTCAATTTTGATCAAGTCATCACACAATATATGATATTATGATATCTCTCATTGTTCTTCTTTTGTGTGTGTGTGTATCATATAACACATCCCATAGAATATCAAATGTGTAATTTTGATTAGGATGGATATGCTTTACATACCGTCGATAAATATAAGCAGCAATGGCTGGCAATCGTGCAATTAAATTCAAGGTGTCCTCATAAGTTGGTTCCCAATACCTAAATCCAAGCAGTAAAACAGCTAGAGTAACATATAATGTTGGAAATAAAACAAACACCATTTAGAATTTTACCTTGCCTTAGCTATCCCACTCTCATAAGCTTTCTGAAACTCACTTTGCACCTGAAAAACGTAATGAATTGATTGTGAATCAATTGTTTCTATTTACAAGAAAAGGTGAAGAGAAACGATTATCATAGAAAAGAGGTTAGGAGCTTCTTAAACTTGTAAAGTGTGAGAATAGTAGGTGGAAAATCCTCTGATCTGTCCAGCTTAGAAATGAACAGATAGAGCCCACACTGTGACTAAAGAGGAATGATCTGAGGAAAACCCATAATGACCCAGATACATGCAATCTGGATTGATGAAACAAGATATTGATTGTCTGATTATTAATAGTTTATTGAACGTAGTTATAGACTCTGACATGTTAAAGGTGGGCAAACCACTTCCAAACAAAGGAATACGGGTTCCATTCAACTTAGATGTAAATTACTTCCAGAGTAGGATAAATGGATAAGAACATAGTGTTATAGTATCCAGGTACAACATGGAATTTGCCTTCCACCTATAGTTACTTCATGTCTTAAATCTCAAATCTTGAGATACCTCAAGAGTATCCTCCGTCCATCTTCCAAAGCCTGGCTGCTTCTTGATTCAGATTTCCCACCATCCAGAAATCCTTCTCACTAAGTGTAGACATCATTCCAGCACATTGAACATACACAGCTGTTACTGCTTTATTATAGCGGTTTAGAATTTAAGTTCAAATGTAAATAGATCCCCAAGCACCACAACCCTTATTGACAAGGATGTTATCAATTAATTTCATCTTCTTTCATATTAAAAAGAAAGAGTCTAAATCTCAACAAAGATATTGAGAACAGTTTTAAATTAAAATCCTTTCAAAGATTGCTATCTGATTGATGGAAAAAGTTTTTGGCATTACTCTTCACATATGTTTGGTATATTAAATAATAATCTCAACAAAGGAAATAGCTTTATACACAGTTTTGGAGCTTATGATAAGTTTATTTTTTTAGTTAACTTTTGTTTTCCCATTGTATTTCACAACAGCCTTGCCAAGGATATTGTTGGGAGGGTTGGAGATGGTGATATGAGGGTCGACAACAAGAGAACAATGGAGCTCCTAGGGATCATGATTTGATTATATTCCAAAGACATATACCACAACCCAATATTTTATGATACTCGTCAATTACTTTATCCTTTGCAAAACAAACAACACCAAGCACCAGTATTACTCAAGATTATATCGTCTTAGATGAGGTTTTACAAAGTAAATTTATTTCTAACTCAATCTTATAAAATTGACCCACAAGTCAAGATTTGCACTCACATACTATAATTTAGTCATATCTCTCTAATCGATGAGAGATCTCCAACACTCCCCCTCACACTAATGAATGGATATCTCAAGCGTGAAACTAGATATTCGTAGGTGGTTTGATAGCGACCTAATAAAGGGTGACACAACTCTAACAAACCTTATTATGATAAGCTCTAATACCATCTTAGAAAGTGGATTTAGGTCTAATTTAACCAACAAAATTGGTTTGAAAAAAGAGATTTGTACTCACTTATATACTATAATTTGGTCATATCTATACTTGATATGAAATCTCCAACAACAGAGATAAGAACACAAGAAGCAAGCAACCACATATGGTTCATTGAAGATTATAGCAGCTCAAATTGAACCTTGCATAAGCACATGTTAGACATGCTAATCAAGAATTTCCAGTCAAATATAGCTTACAGTTATCAAATGATTTCCCTCCCATTTTCAGCTTTTTATGAGCAAAACTTTGATCCATTGTCATCCTAATGAAACTTTTTACAAAATTCTTTGCTCAGTCTTGATATTATTAAAGTATTAGCAAATTAATCAGATTGATAAACCAATTGAATTATAGAAGAAAAGTTATAGCTCAAAAGAACAGAGAGAAAACATAAATTAAAAGATCATGAAAGAATCTTTTGCTTGACCTGAAGTGCCATGACACCAGTTGTGAATTGAGTCATTGGATGAGCAGACACAGGTAACGCATCAATTGCCTTATAAGCATAATCTGCAATAAAAACTAATAATAAGTCCAAGAATAAACACAGACTCAAGTACAGAAGAAACAAGCCAGCAAATTTTATGTTAAAATCTTCTAGACACATCTAGAGTGACATTTGAACAAGAGCAAAAGCAAAGGGTGAATGTTCTCAACCCAGACAAAATGCAACAAAGCATGTCCATATATTTTACGCAACAAGCAGTTACAGATGTACAATTCGTCAAAAGAGAACCGAACATACAAAACAAAGACAATTGAGATGCAAGCCATAAGGTTCCTTTGCCACCACATTTCTGAACAACACACAAGCTACCTAGAGAGAATTTAAGTTATAATCATATATATAATCCTGAACATATTATCATGCCCTATTAATGTTGTGTCAATTCACTTAATTGAGACAAACCATTATACCGAAATGATGAGTAACACGTAGCTTCAAGGTAATTATAACCAAGTTATGACAGCAAATGAAACTGAACCTGGGATAGTTGCACGACTTCGCAATTCCTGGGATAGTGAGTCAACTTGCTCTTTGTTTGGTATCTGTGACAAAGTGTATGAGTCAAATATTATACAACATAATCTTAACTGAGAGCAGATATTAAAACACCTTGGTACAAGGATTGCGCTACATTATGTCACAAATAAACAAAGTTCAAAATAATTAATTTGATTTGATTTTCTAAAAGGATTCCATACCTTTCCTGTCAATAGAAGCCACAGTACAGCCTCGGGCAAAGGCTCCCCACCAGGAAAAGCACCTGGAAGCTTTTTCTGGCATTCAGGAATGGACATTCCCCTAAAGCGAATTCCCTGTAAGACATAACAGGCTGCTCTCAGAGAACCCTTTGGTAAACACTAAACATTAACAAAAAAATGCTACAATAAAGATTTTACAGATTGATCAAATTAGTCCAAAGCAAGAGCTAAGCACTTTAATAATCCTCTGAAGTGTGAAGACTGAGTTAATTTAGATATTTACCTCATCTGGGTCAACAGCTGACCCAAGCCACACTAAAGCTGTCATTCCTCTCATTCCGCCCAGTACCTTTAAATTGTGACAAACGGGTGCTCAAAAAATAAGTTAATCACAAGCTTATTGAGAGGAGAAAGAATGGCTTTCAATGCCAATAGTAACTTTAAAATATATATATATATATATATATATATATATATATATATATATATATATATATATATATCTCTGCAAAAGGATAATATAATTACCATATCAACAGTTATCTTTCCCAACTCAACACTTCCATGATCTTTCTTTAGCTTCTTAACCCGTTCCTGCAACCAGGTTTGTATGTATAGATTAAAACATAAGGTAGAGAGGTACAACATTCTTTTACAATTAATTAACTAGTGTTTTGCATGCTACAAGCTAACATGAAGAAACAATGAAACAAAGGAAACAGGTTATGAAATCCATCGTAACTTGGAATTACAAAACATGTAAGGCATTAGCCAAGAATCTCAGAGTTGTAATAGCACACGCACGGTTCAAATCACTGCAACTATATTGTGCATTGAAAGTTGAGCACAAACAAAAATTTAATTCACATTATCCCTCACCCACCAATATACTAACCAAAAATACAACATAGACACGACAAAACTATCAAACACTTCAATGAGATGCAGACACGATAAACCCCAAGAAATATGGATTACACGTTAATGCATCCAACGTAAAACAATACAGACATGACAAAACTATCACACATTTGAAGGCGGACCCGAAAATTAGCAAATAACCCAGAAAAATATGGATCACACATTAATGCATCCAACATAAAACAGTGCCACCACGGAAGCTTAAAATCGCAAACAAACCTGATACTCTGGAACGAGTTCTTTCAACTCAGAATAAAGATCCTGCAATAACCCACATAAAAGAAAAATAAAACTTAGTTTAAAATTTATAACCAACTTCACGCTATAATAAACAACAATTAGTCTGAGGTATCCTTCGTTCCCAAAGTCCAAAGAGAAACTATACTAGAATACCCAATTCCAAACCTCGCCACAATAACAGTATTAGCAACACCCTCCTAAGATAAAACACAGCATCTAACACTGTTCAAAGTAAACTTTTCACCAAACACCAACGAAACAGTGATAAGGATAGAGAAAAAAAGAAAATACAGTGTTACTGGAGCTCGGAGTTTGGAGCCATCTAACTGAATTCGCGAGATTAGATTGCTGACCCTGTCATTCCATTGCAAAAGTAAAAATCAGCAAGTCACATAAACAATAATCAAACACAAACAACGCCAAAAACAAAACAGTTAGTTACTGTTTTCCTCAGTTACCACGCGAGAGCGAAGCCGAGAAAGTGCAGAAACGCTTCTGAAGAACGCCATTTGCACTAGCACAACAACAACCTGTACCAGCTCTTCGGTGTTAGGAACGCATGAATTAAGCACTAAAAATTTTTCACAAAAATTCGGATGAAGAAAAAGCTACAAGGTGAGGGATCGTGAATCGGAACAATTGGCAACGTTGAATGATGAAAGAGAAAGGAAATGCAAACGAACTAGTTAGGGTTTGAATCGGAAGAAAAGCGTACCGGTAAATGGTCAAAGAGAAAGGGAAGAAAGATCGCGGATCCAGAAACTTTGCGAACAGAATTGGTCTTTATAAAGACATTTATGCAATGAAGCGTGGTTTCTTAATTTAATATAAAATAGTGCTGCGTGAAAATTGGTGTTTAGGCTCTTCCAATATTTTTGGTATCAGTCAATGATGGTCATGACGTAAAATTATAATTTAAAACCACCTTAAATATTTTAAGTTTTACAAATAGAAAAAAAAAAGACTCCAATAAATTATATGATTAGTCAGATTTTTCTATAACAACTAGTTTTAAATCGTGATTGATGTTTGTTTCTATTCCAACAATTTTTTTACTCAAAAGTTTTAGTGAATTATAACTTCATTCAATAGTTTAATCGTATTAAATTTTGTGTCTGATTTATAATTGACTAAATTGAATGGAAATTATAGTTGAGAAAAAGTATGAAAATGTCACTTCAATAGAATATAGTTTATTTTAATAATGTTAAAAATTTAAGTAAGAGTCTAAGTCCATTTTGAATAAAGATGAGAGAGTAAAATATTATAAAGGTAAAAGACTCGTTAATCTATTATCTTAAAGTTTTGGATAGAGAATGATGATAATTTTTTATATAATTAGGTCCAAATGTTATTAGTGTTTGTTTATGTAAAAACCCAGAAAATAGAGTATTAGACTAGATAAGTATATAAAAATAATGAGATGAGCAAGTTACTTTAAAATAATCTTATAATATAAATAGAACTTTCTAAAGCTCGGTTCATTATCTAAAACACTTATATCTTTCTAGAACACTATTCACATAGAATTCTCTGTCTTCTCTCTACTGAGTTTTCTGTTCGACGATTAGAAGGTTCCTAGGCGATCCTGGCGTTGAAGGCTTCAATCTTGATCGATCAATTTCGTGTTTTTCAACTGGTAAGTCGTTTCCCCTTTTATCCGTGTATTCTTGGACTGTGAGCATGCAACGCTTTTGTCTTGCATGTGGTTAGCAGTTTCTTCCTTCAATTTCTAACTCAAATTAAGTCTTAAGAGTTGTTTTCTATCATCAATTGGTGATTTGTAGGTGTTTCTAGAATTTCCTTGCGGTGCAAGTCGCGGTTGGAACCGTTATGTGAGTTGGGCAGTGTATATCCAAGGTAAGGGAAGCTAGATTTGCTTTAAACTAGGATTAAGTAGTATATGCATGATGTATTATGATTATTGAGTTGAGAACAGTTTATTTGGCAAACTGGTTTTGGTTTTAGATGTATGTTATGTGTAATATGATTGTGGTAATGTGAAAATTTGATAATCTGAGTAATTGAATCTGTTTGATTGATGTTTTGAACTGTAATTGGATGTATGAAATGGTGAAAATCAGTTACGAGGATGTTTAGTTTGGAATTGAAATGAATCATGTTGGTGGAAGGTCATTTGGAGGAAGTGGGGTAGTGAAATTGTGAATTAGGAGTTGGAAGTGGTATTGATAAGTTGGGATAGCTTAGACAAGTCATTTGGAACTTATTTGAGTCCCTAAGTGGTTCAAGAAACTTTGAAAAGTAGTAGAATTGGATTTGGATCTCTAGGTTGAGAGATTTATAGTTTTTGAATAGAATTTGGTTCTTAATCAACTTAGATTGATGTTAGGAAGGTTTAGAATCACTTAGTCAAGTCTAATTAAGTTTATACAACAAGCTAGGGGTGTTAGAAGTTAGGAAAAATGTTTAGAATTGGTAAGTTGTGGTGGAGTTGCATAATTCTGCAGAATTTCGTTATGCAGATTGTGCAGACTCGCTGTGCAAATGGATTCGCATAGCGAGTCACCTTGGCGAGATGCTCTCTGCCAAGGCATTCGCACAGCGAATGGGTGTGCTGTGCGAATGGATTGAGAGGGTTGCTCTATGTTTGATGATTCGCATGACGAATCAGGTCGTTATGCTACTGGTTGGGGTCTGGGGCTATTATCACTTTTTATTCGAATAGTGAATGAGTTTCACTCTGCGAGTGCTTAAGGAGCCTAAGCCATTGTTTGAGGCTCTCGCATAGCGAGCTGGGACGTTATGTGAGGGGTTTGGGTTTGTTACAAGTCACAATTTATTCGCATAGCGAGTTTAACCGCTATGTGAATGGTTTTGAGGGGTGGGTCTCTGTTTGAGGGTTCGCATAGCGAGCTGGGTTATTTGCGAGAAGTCTCTAGTTTCGCTCTGCGAATGTGTGCGCTGTGCGAATGGTACATGTTAGTTCACTCTTTTCTTTTGGACTTAAGTTGTTTTAAATGAACCAGTGAGTGCCTTATGAAGTATGTTGGAGTTGTATTATGTTATATCATTGGTTATTGTGTAAGTTGTGTTTTCAAAGTGAAAGTTGGTGATTTCAAAGTGTAAAGTTCAAAGTATGGTTAATGGACGTAATTCCATGATCCTCAAGGAGAGGATACATGGTGGTGGCCTATGTTGTGATTCAAGGTGAAATCTCTTGTTGAGATTCAAGTAAGTTTAGAATGAATGCAGGAGCTTAGTCTTGGGGGTTATCCTGAAACTCCAATGGTCTTTCATTCTCAAGTAGAGAGGATTGATTCATGTCGTGAGTAGTAGGAGGTCCTAGTCTTGGGTGCTTCCAGTATGACCCAAGGTGAGTGATAACGGACTAACCTCATGAGTGTGGTAGGGTGAAACCCATTGGCAATGACTTTGCAAAGCAATAGAAGCCACTACGAGTGCACAACCCGCCATAGCTCGACAATCGTTTTAAGTCCGGAGAGTTCATTCATAATAAGTGTCCTGCATAAAGGGTTTGATGATTGTGTAATGATATGTTTGTTATATGTAACATGTTTTAAATGAGTTTATAAATATATATCGTTCCTAAATTGTAAATTAGCTTATCATTGCTTTTCTATTGTCTGCCTTTGTATGTTTCCTCTTTTGTGATGATTACCTGATTGATGTGAGCTTAGGGAGACATTTGTTTCGGTTACTCCAACAATAGGTGATTGAGGGATTCAGTAAAGAAGTCGGACGAATCTCCAAGTGTAGATATTGTCTTTCGTAGGTTTATTTTTTATAATAGTTAATTTATCATATATGTAATATTCATTTTAGTAGTATTGTACTATTAAAATGGAATGTTAGAGTTTCTCTTCTTATAAATCTCATTAAACAAATTAATTTGGATGAGATTTGAAAAATATACAAATTAACTTTTTTAAAATTAAAATTAGTTTATATATATAGAAGATTTTACAAATTTTCTTACTTTATCATACGTATCAGTGTGAATGAAATCGTGTACTGGAAAAACTAAGCATCACCACAGCTTATTGATTTATATCGATTTAAAAACCAACAGATAATATTCACCATTTTCTTGTTTAGTTCCTCTTTCTTAACTAGGTTTAATCCTTTATTACATCCCTATTTATGTACGAATGTCTCAATTGGGTCCTCGTTTTTTAAAGTGTATCAAAATGGTCCTTAATTTTGAAAATTGATATCAATTGAGTCCTTTCCGTTAAGTTGGCTGGACGGCGTTAAAAAAATTGATGAGTGGGATGCTGAGATGACGAACGAACGTTCGTCCACCACCGAACGAACGCTCGTCCACCAGCGAACGAACGCTCGGCGACCACTGAACGAACGGTCGTCCAGTGTGGAACGAACGGTCGTCCAGCGGTAAGAGGTCGACGAGTGTTCGTTCAGTGGTGGACGAGCGTTCGTTCACTGGTGGACGAGCGTTCGTTCGTCATCTTAGCATCTCACTCATCAATTTTTTTAACGCCGTCCAGCCAACTTAACGGAAAGGACTCAATTGATATGAATTTTCAAAATTAAGGACCATTTTGATAAAAACGTTGAGACATTCGTACATAAATAGGGATGTAGTAAAGGATTAAACCTCTTAACTAATAGTGTATACTGTTTCAACTATGTTTAACATAAAAACTTTAGGTTTGTATAGTAGGCTGAAAGGTATTATATTTAAGACTTAATAAAGAAATTTAAAAAATCATTAATCATTTGTAGTACTTAATTTTTTTTCTAAATTAATCTAATGATTAACTATTGATTTATAGGATTTTATTCTTATGCTCGAGTTTGTATTTTATCACTAACATAGTTTTGAATTTTTTTTAGTTTCTTCAATTTTAAGTTCTTCTAATTTTTCAAATTATTTTTTTACAACAAGAATAAGGTTGAACTTTGGTCGAATTTCATTGGATTCAGATCTAACCCGATTATAATTTAAATTCAATACTTTAATTTTTATAGTTAATTATTTTAATCGATTAGGTTAGTCAAACATGTCAAATTATTGAAGTTTAACATCAACTTTAAAAATCAAAAAATATTTTAGTTTTAAATAAACGAAGTAAATATATCAAATATTTAAAAAAAAACTGATTGATTTTAATAATTATTTTTATATCAAACTATAATTTTATATAATTTATTTTCAAAATTTTAATAAAAAATATCATACTAAAAATAAAATTTTAAATTTAAAACATATTTATGAATTTATAAATAATAAAATTTTATTTCTGAATTAAGTCAAATATCCTTAAAGTTATAATTCATTGTCCCATTCTCAACTATTATTACCTATTTTAACAACTTTATTTATTTAATATTATAAAATATCCAAATTTATTTTAGATTTCTTGAGTTAGAGTTAGGCGACTTTTATTTGCTTACCTAATAGATGAAGTAATAAAAATTACTTAATACATATAATTTAGTCTTGGAAACTTCATGTTTCAATTTATAACTGATATATACTTAAATTAAACTTTTATAATTTATTAGGCCCTTAGTTTCAAAAAAAATATTACCACTCCAAGATAAAAAAACAATTATACATTAAAAACTACTAATAATTTACGTTTAAATTTAATTATTTATAGCATTGAAATAATATTCTTGAGACATATTTTGAAAAAACTTGTCAAAAAAATGTGGCCGTTGCTTGCTTTAGTTCTTACTTAGACCTAAATTTTGATTGAAAGTTCCATAAAGATGGCAAGTGATATAAGAAGGATAGTTAGGTCAGACGAAACTAGACGACAAAGGTTTTGTTTTGACCTGTCTAAAATGGTTGGCTTGGCTCCTCACACAACCACACGTGCCTGCAAAATAAAAATAAAAATAAAATAATACTAACTTTTTCTTTGTCTTTTTGCTTTTTTTTTTTCGTCTTCCCAGTTGTTATGTTTTCCAAAATGATTAAGTAGACATCTAATGTTTTAAATGCATGACGTATGTCAATTTATTCTTTAATAAAATAAAAGATTTAATTTAATTTTAAATATATACAAACTTAAATAATTTCTTAATATACCTTAATGTCGAAATAATATTTAATTTACTGTGAAATTTACTCTTAAAACTACTTTATTTTAATAACGATTTAAAAAAAAGTAATAATAGAACGTATGATTTTGTATTCATTTAGAACTAAAATAAATATTTTTTCCTTTTAAAAACTAAATAGGTTTTTAATATTATAAATTAATATTTAATTTTCTATAAAAGTAAATTGTTCATGACAAAATAGTCTCACTAAACTTAATAATAAAACATAATACGTCAATTTTAATAATTTGATAAAACAAGTGTTAGTTGATATTTGTTTCGTTAATCAACTTTTTTAAATTATGTAGATAAAATTTTGATTTGATAAATATTTATTTATATGGTTAGATTGGCTTTTTTAATTAATTATAGATTATTTTTATATATCTCTTTTTAATAACGAATATTTCTTTTTATCAATTCAAAAAATAAATGTTTACAATTAAACTAACAAACTAAACCAAAATGTTTTAGGTATCTGATACGAAAAAATTATTGAATACTTTAGGCTTAAATTTTCAATAAGTTTTAATGTTATGGTTGTTTATGTAATATATTCTCTCACCATAAAGTAAGAAGCAAACTTGATCATTCTTGATGAAGGGTGTCATGATGGAATTTAGGTATCTGATTCGTTTGTATTATTTGATGAATAATGATAAGACGGAAAATATTTATATTTATTTGATACATGTAAATAAAAGAGTGAATTTTTATAATTTAAAAAAAAAGTAAAAAGTAAGAATGAATAGTATAAAATGAATGTAAGAAAAATTATATGTATATTAAAATATCATTTTTCTTGTTGGATTCTCGATTTTTCTTATTACACTTGCAATTTATTTTTATGAAAATAAATGTAAATTAAAATAAGAATGAATAAAAGCATATTTTGATTTTGAAAATGTACAATACTTTCACGTTAGATCTTAAAAATAAAACCCAAAAAATCTAAAAAAAAAAAATTGAAAGTTCAATTTCAACTACGTTACGTCGTGTCGATTGTTACTTGAGTAATGTTATTAATTTATAAAGGAATTAAATTAATATTAAATATTTAATTTTAAAAGCTTAAGTAAATGAGTTGAAATTTTGATAAATTAATTTAAATATTTTTCTAATAATTATAATGTTTTCTTTTTAGAAATATGTTTAGGTTTAACTCAATTATCCAAATTAAAAAACTCGTATTCTTTCTCAGGTTAAGAATGAAGTATTTAAAAAATGTAAGTTCTACTAAAATATCTTTTATGTTTTAAACTAGATTATTTAATTGGTATGTATTATTTTTTTTTTCATTATGTAGAGATGTATGTATGGGTTTAATAATAATTGTTACGAAGTGTGTTAGGTAGCCAATTGCTATTATTTAGATTATAAGTTCCTAGTATCAAGGGAATATTAGTGTTTGTTCCTGATAACACTCCAGATTTACATATTTTTCTTTGTTAAAAATTAATTCTTAGATTTCTTTAGTTTTTAATTTCCTAGAATTAGGCTAGTTTTATGTTTTTATCTTAATTCTTTAGTTTTGTAGAATTTTAGTTAAAAAGAGGTTTTTAGGTGTAATTTTTAGCTTTTGTTAATAATTAGGAAATTAGTATTTTTCTAAAAAAAAATTTCAATAAAAATGTTTTGTTTTAATTGCATAATTTCTCTTCTTTTTCTTATTTGCTGTTTGATTTTTTTTACAGATTGGGCCAACATTTGGGCCACAATAGAAGTTGATTTGGAGGTGTTGAATTGAAATGAGGTGCTGGATTGAATTTGGGCTGCTGTTTTGGGCCACTATTGATGGATTGGTAAGGAAAGTGCACAACATTGCTGCTGGAATGCACTGATACACTGAGCTGGAATTGGGCTGCAGATTTAGTGCAACGACGCCGTTTTGGGAGGATGGCAGCTGCAGTTTTCTTGGGGTCTTCGCGTGCGTAATTCATTTGAAAAAAAAAGAACTCAATATGCTGGCATTTGGGAGAAGAAACACTTACGCTAGGGCAGAAGAAGAAGCTTGCGATTCTGACCGGACCTGACCGAAGAAGGTGATCGGAGGGCTGTGGAGCGAAATGAAGGCTAGCCGTCTGATCAGAGAGCGAAGCGTCACAGCAAGGTTCTCCATCTCCCAATTTTTTCTTTTTCCCCTTTCCTTTTCCCTCTTTCGTTTTCTTTTGTTTTTCTGACCCTATAAAAAGGGCTTTCACCTTGTAAATATATACTTTTGCACACTTTGAGATACATTTTCTGTTCATAGTTCTAAGCTCTGTAGATTAGGGTTATTTTCCACTTTCTATAGAGTAGGATTCCGTTCTCTTTGCTTTTAGAGCGCACATCACGGTGGTGACAGCCGCGGTGATTCTGATTGAGCATGTATTCGGTACAACTTTTGTAATTTTTCTTTTCTCGTTAATAATACAGTTTGTTCTTGATGTTTCACATGTTCAGTGTTTTGATATTCTGTTATGTTTCGTGCTTGTGTGTTTCTTGTGTTGTTTCAATGAATAAACGAATTGGACTGTGATTCTTTGCATTCTATATTTCCTTTTTGGAATCAAATGACTCTATTTTGAGCATTCACTTTCGAGATGTCTTCTCGAGCCAAAGATGAGTCCAGTAAATAAAAACTCATTCAGTTTTGTGTTTTTATTCTTTTTCTTCTATTATTTTTGTGTGTGATTTTAAATCTGGAATTGAATTTTATTTGAGATTTGTGAAGGAAAATATCCGCAGTTCTACATCTGTTTTGGATGTAATGTGACTCCATAGTGAGCATGACTTATCAAGAGGTCTTCTTGAGAGATGTTAAGCTTCATAATTGTCAGATTAAATTCAATTTCAGTGTTGTTATATTGTTCTTGTTTTGTTTCAATTATGATTTCTGCTCCTATTTTCTATTTGATGATATATAGATTAGGTTCAGTTTTAGTTTTGTTTTCCTTGTGCTGTTAATTGTTAGCATTCATAGGTTAGTTTTAATTGCATTCAGTTTTCATTTTAGTTTAGGTTCTGTTCTGTTATACATAGATTCTATAGTTTAGTTTAGGTTTTATTTTCTTGCATTTTATTCTTCTTCTTTTCTTTTTAAAACAGCTTTCGTTTCTTTACTGTTTTCTTTTAAATTTTCTTTATTTTAATTCCGTTTCCCCACCTGTGAGTTAGTAGTTAGTAAATAAAATACAAGAATTAATTCTACACTTTAATCTTAATTTTAGCCGAGTCTTTCGATTGATACCTAGGTTGTCCCTATACTTCATTAGTGGGGAAACTTAGTTTGTTCTGTTTTTGCGCGACGAAAAACGGTTTAACAGTTCCGAATCAATTTATATTTTTGCACCATATTTCTTCTTTACGTACTACTCATCTTGTTGTATATGGATACCTTTCATTCGATAAAGGCAGAGGTTCTCGTGTGTTTGGTATGTGGACCACGTCCACGAAATTATGAATCTTCTTATTTAGACCTTTTTTTTTATGTAAGGGAACTCATTAACTTTTTGATAACTGGGCTATAGTGACTCCATACATAGGAAAAATATTTAGTATTACGGTTTGTTGCTTCTACGTTTGATGAACAACACATCTTACTCTTGTGTGATGTATGGAAGTAACAAACAATTCTCATCCCACTACAAGATTAATTTTTTTGAGTTGGGTTATCTCTTATTCTTAAGTTGCAACCCCTCTCAAGCACAATCGACACAAATTTCATAAAGGAAAATGTAAATTTAAAGTCAAGCAACAAATTAAATAGTGTGATTTGACCCCTTTTGAGTAGCAATGGAAAAGAACCTATTCACGAACCCTTCATTTCACACCAAACAAATTTCAAAACTCAATTCAAGTAACGCACACAATAGGAGAAAATTATGAATAATTGCTCCAAAAATTATCAATTTACAGAGAGCATTTATGCAATCATACAGTTATACATGTTTTTTGATTTATAATGTAGATGCATTTTAGTGCAGTGTATACAATTACATAAATTTTTACAGTGTTACAATTGAGATAACTAAGGACGCTATGCGATTAATTGGTTTCTTGATACTGAACGTTCCAATCATATAACTGGACACAAGACTTGAATATCAAATCTTGATACAAGCAAAACCAACAAGATTAGGCTTGCAGATGACAATACAATGGAGGTTGCTAGAGTTAGTAATATCGTAATCAAGAAACAAGATGAGGATGTTGTTGTAATTGAGAACGTGTTGTATTTTCTTGGAATGAAATGCAATTCGTTGAGTGTTTGTCAGTTAGTAGAAAAGGTTTTTTTAGTAATCGTGGGAGAAGACATGCTGAAAGTGTATGACTCAAAGAAAAGGTTGGTGTTGAAATCACCACTGTCAAAAAACAAAAATTTCAAACAAGATTGCATCCAATGGAGAATCAGTGTCTTACTGCAACGGGTTGTAGACAAGATCAGTTGGCTATAACACAAGAGGTTTGGTCACCTGAACTTTCAGTCTGAAAATGCTAATTGCTAATGAAATGGTAATTGAGTTGCCTGAAATATTTGTTTTAATTAAGACATGTGAAGAGTGCTTTCTAGGTAAACAGCCTAAAAATGCATTCAAATCACATATGCACATGAGAGCAAAGGAAGTGTTACATGTGGTGTACTCGGATGTATGTGGACCTTTTGAGAAGTTATCTTTGAGACAAAATATATACTTTGTGACTTTTGTAGATGAGTATAGTCGTATGGTATGACGATATTTTTGATAAAAGCTAAAGGTGATGTGTTTTCAGTCTTTAAGAAGTTTAAGTTTATGGCTGAAAAGCAAAGTGGGAAGGCACTCAAAATACTTAGATCAAATGGAAAAACTGATGATGGGTGCATCCTACACAGTCACAACCACAAAGAACAACAAGACGGAGAATTATGCCAAGGTAATTGGTTGATCTCAAAGTGTTTCCAGATAATGCATTGACTGATGGTGGTGATTTGATGCACTTTGCTTTATTAGTAGAGATTGAACCTTTTAATCATGAAGAGGCATGGAAGCCTGATTTGTGAAGAGTTGCAATGTTAGAAGAAATAAGAGCTATTGAGAAAAGTCAAACTTAGATATTGACTAAATTACCTTTGAATAAAAAAATACATTAATATTCAAGTTTAAACTTAATCCCATGGAACCATTTCAAACGAAAGGCACGACGGATTGTCAGAGGATTTCTACAGAAACAAGGTTTAGACTATATAGAAGTATTTGCACTTATGGCTAGGATTGAGACCATAAGGCTGGTTGTAGCATTGGCTAATGGTAGAAGGTGGCTTTTTTTCCAATTAGATATAAATCTACATTTCTAAATGGACCGCTTGAAGAAGAGGTTTAGGTCACCCAACCTCCTAGATTTGAGATTAAAGGGTCTAAATACAAGGTGTATAGGTTGAGGAAGGCATTATATGACCTAAAGCAAACACCAAGAGCCTGGAATAAAGTGATGGACTTATTCATGCTAAGACCCAAGTTTCTGAAATGTCCAATGGAACATGGTGTTTATGTAAGATTCCAAGATGATGCAAATTTACTCTTAGTGTGAATTTACGTGGATGACCTATTGATCACAGGAAATGATATCTCAAAAATTGAAAATTTTAAAGATTTATAGATGGTTGAATTTGAAATGACTGATTTGGACAAGTTGAGATACTTTCTTGGGTTTGAATTTGTCGAAACCAATAGTGAAATTATTCTCCACTAAAGGAAATATGTTGTAGAGATCCGAAAGAAATTCAACATAGAAATTTGTGATGCAGCAAGAACTCTAGTAGAGGCAAAGATTATTGCTTCAAAAAATGATGAAGAAGAAGTTGACAACATCCTATAAAAACAAATGGTTGGATTACTCAGGTACCTATGTAACATCAGGCCTGACATTTGTTTTTCAGTTGGAGTACTTAATAGATTCATGCATCAGCCAAAGAAAATGCATTTATTAGTTGCAGAAAGGGTCCTAAGATATGTTAAGGGAACAATAGATTTTGGAATATTGTTTCCTAAAATCAGTGAAATGTAAGATGAATTGGTTGGCTGGTCAAATTCTAACTGGTGTGGTGATGGCAGTGATAGGAGGAGAACTACTGGATTCTTGTTCAAGTTTATGGGAGCATCAATCTTTTGGTGTAGCAAAAACCAACATGATATGACATTACTTGTGAGACAAAATATATAGTTGGTTCTTCTAGTACATGTTAGGCTGTGTGACTTGATTCCATCCTGACAACAATGAAAGTTGAAATTAAAATACCTATATCTAGCTATTTGTTGATAATAAATTAGCAATAAATTTGGTTAATAGTTTTGTATCACATGAGAGGAGCAAACACAAAGAGACCATATTTCATTTTCTGAGGATGCAAGTTAACAATTGGAAAGTTGAAACTAATCTACTGACTCAACTATAGTTGGCTGATGTCTTACAAATCACTTAAAGAAGAATACATAACTTCAATATAAAATACAAATACAATCTGACAAAACCAGTCCCCATAAAATATAAATACAATCGGACAAAACTACTCCCCATAAAAAGTCATCCACAAAAAATGAAACAATAAACTATTTTTCAAAAAAGAAAAAAGTTAAAAGAAAGTGAAGAAGAAAGGTCACATGCAACATTTTAAAATCTCATTTATGTTTAACTTGTAGTCAAACATAAAAACTTATTATCTTTGAACTCCTAGACTCTTTTTTATAAATGAAACTTTTTTATCTAACCAAAAAGGATTAAATATAAAAAATAAATTACTCTTATTCATAAAAATATCGTTGTATTTTTTTTTAATGTCTGATTCTTTACTACCAGAACTAAATCATGAGATAAAGACGTAAATTATGAGATACAATAGACCAATTTTCAACTAATAAAAGTTCACATATCCCTGATATAAAAATCTATTACTCTTTACTTGGAGAGGAGAATTTGGCAGATTTAGTTCAAGCTCGTAACGTTGGCTTTTGTAGCTTTTATTTATTTAAGATGATATAAATTATTACCTTTGAAAGCAAACGTGAAATTGACCTATATAGATTTTTTTTTTCAATATGATAATAGTATTGACTTTAACAGATTAAAGTCAATGATAGGATGAACAGATGATAGTGAATGGTAAAAGTCAATACATGCAAATTTAGCTCAAGTTATCATTTCAGAAATTTAAACGAAACCAATTGAAATGTGGGTAAGAATAAAAAATTATTGATCCATGGAACATAGTCACGTCCAATCTACATCAATCTAAAATAATTGAATATTATAATCGAATAAAACTGTGAACTAAATTAAAATATCATTTAAACTAATTTATAAGTAATTACTAAATTAATTTATTAATTAATTAGTTAATTTATTTTTTAATACATAATTGATTCAGTATAATAAATGTTAACATAATTTATGTTTAGTATTAAAAGGAAAAAAAATATAGATTTGAACAAAAAAATTAATTTACTTAGATTTGTTTGAATTTTATTAATAATTAAGGTAATTAAATATGTGTTTAGTTTTTAATAATCGTAAATGTGTTTATTAAGATTAAAATTAACTTTAATATATAATTAGTCTTGAGTGAAGTATTTAACGTTTTATTTTTACTTTATAAATTTTGAATTTTTAGTATTTATTTAAGATTAATTGTATATTAACATTAATTTTATTTTAATAAATATATAACTTGATATTTAGTAAAAATCAAATACAAAAGTGTGTTCAATTATATTAATAATGAATGAAGTTTAAACAAAATTATTAAAATTAAAATTGTTGTATTAAAGTGTAGTTTTATTATTATTATTATTCTACTAGAGAGATGGAATATGTCAATACTTATTTTACAAAACTAACTATTTATCCTTTATTTTTAATTTACAAACATATAAATCAAAATTATGAATTCACATATTTATAATTAAAAGAAAGAAGAACACGCTTCAATTTGATAGTTCCAAGTAGAACTCGAGTTAGAATGTCTCCATGATTTTTGGAACCAGATTAACACAATGAATTTATTTAACTTTCAAACTTTCAATATCAAATTCTCTGATCAAGTTTAGCACTCGCATTCCTTTCAGCTTTTTCACTTCCATTGTACTCTTGAGTGTCATTATATCAATCAACACCATTGAATGATATACTTCAATTAACAAGGTTACTCTTGCTTTTGAACTTTTCTGTTTCTTTTCTTCATGAATTTTTATTTGAACACACTTTCACCAACTTCTTTCATTCTATCACTCTAAAAGCGATAATGATTGAAAATCTCACGTCAACTAAATATAAAGTCAATTTATAATATATAAATAGGTGCGAACCTCATCTTATAAGTTGGGTTATGGAGTTGACTTAAAGTCCAAAAATTTGACAGGTGAAAGGAAGAAACTTTCTTTGTAAGATAGCTCTTCTCGTAACAGGGCATAACCAACCTTCTCAAAATTTCATTGTCATTTCTACAACAAAAGAAATAAATACAGAGCCATGCTAAAAATAAAGCTGATTGGTAAACAAACAACCAGTGAAGAAAGAGTTACACATGATCAGAAATCCAAGCCCAAATTTGCATTATTACTCGATACAATAACAGTGGGTTTTATCCAAAGGCAAAACGGTTAACAGTATATGTGGCTAGGAACAGTTGAAAAATTGATCACCCTTTGTAGTGAGATTAACTATCAATGAAGATCTCAGATACTCAATTCAGGGTACTTCTCACCAGGACTACTCTGGTTGCCTGCTATGTAAGTAACTTTATCACTGTATGATACCTGAAATAGAGACAAATCATGATGTGCCTCAGTAAATTGTAAAAGAAATATTTTAGAGATTGAATGGATAACCTTTATAGAAAATAAATAACTAAAGAAGAAGAGACCTTATCCACCAATATGTATCATAGGCCTATTTGCAGTCTTTGCTATGTCAAACATGCCAGCATGTGAAGCTTTCTTCTTCTTCACCTAGAACAAAGGAAAGACAACCTTAAGAAATAGGATATACAAGACCCCCCATAATATTGCTTAACTAAAGTTATACACACAATTTCAAGTAGTCTATGACCCACTATTGACTATTTTGTTCAAAAGAAATCAAATAGTTTACTAGGACTACAGCAGATAGATGGAAAATCATAGAAAAGAAGTGAATCAGTAACATATTCAATGGAAATGCTCACGTTAGTCTAAAGGTTGAAGGTGATAAGTTATAAAGCACCATTACTTCAATTTATATCATATATCCGTGTTTGACATGTATCCATATATGAGACTAATACTTATCAATAAACTATCTAATCTATGAACCAGTAATATACGTTTGTGACAAAAGTAATTTATAATTTTTTATTTTGAGAGCCTTTAATACATTTGATTTTAATTTGGATTCACATTTATCATGTTTTCAAGAATTGTTGTACATTTCTCAAGATAGATGTATAACCTATTGTATCATATTGTTTTCAAAATAAACGTATCGGCGTATCAAATATGTATCATATCCGATACATGTATCATATTAATGCATCATGATAAGAATAGTTACTTTATCAAAGGATCTACCAATTACCAAATGAGGATAAACTTTACCTAATTATATCATCCCCACCCACCCTTCTATCTCCATACATATACAGAAGCTCTAACCAGCTCCTTATCAGTTAGGCTGAGGGGTGTGTTGTCCTTTGCTATGCTTCTCTTATTCCTAAAGTATATCTTTTCTAATAAAGGTCCACTAGCATGTTAAATTAAAATAGCAGTGAGTGAAATTCTATTGCAGCATCATCATATTAAGAGGATGATAAATCCTGGTAAAGAAACAAAAGAATTATAAATCATTACAACACAAGTGAGATTTAGCAATAGTAATCAGAAGAAGTGCATACCGCTGCTCCTATTATCTCCCTAAGTTCATGATCCTCTGCACCACATCTCAAGGGATCTCTTAAACTAACCTGAAACACGACCCATATAAAAAAATCACAAAAACCTTTTGGTGAAGCTCACATTAAAGATGCTATATGTATGTTATGACATGTTTTATTGTCCCGACCGATGTCAACATCCATACATACATCAAGCACTTTTGACTTGAACATAAATGGTATAGATAACATCCATAATGACGGGCATGTCTTGAATAGGGAAAATGATTATCAGTTTCATTGATTGGAAAATTTTCAGAAATGATTAAAAATTCAAAAGAATTAAGAAAGTACATTAGTGCATCTAAAGAAACAATTACAAGTAATCAACTAAATAGAATATCAAATGAAATAGCACGTGGAATGGAAAGAAGAGGCAAGACAGTGTACATGTTCAATCCCAAAATTTGTATGTGGTAGAGCCATATTTTAATGTTTGTAGAGATCATGTCCTAATGTGTATCAAATCTTCCATTTACTGACAAATGCCAAGACTCACTACAGGAATCCACTTTCAGCAGGGCACTTCTATCTTTGTAAATAAATATTTGAAGTTATGTTTTTCTATTATGAGTTGGTCAGATCAGATAGTTTTCCCTTTTTTCCCCGTATCAAGAATTCAGAAATAACAGCAGACATCACAGTTTCAAAGTAGCTAACTGCAAGGAATCAGTCACAGTCTTCATAAAACCAGACTGCCAAAAGTTTGCATAGAAAATCCTGATTTTAGTTGCAAACGAAAATTATAGGCCTTAAATACCAATTCCTTAATCCCGAATCCTTCACCCTCATCAACTAATCCAATTCAATTAACCGTACATTTAGGAGGCCTGCAATTAATATGATCTATGATGCCCTGATACTCCAAAAATGGAAACATAAAGGTGTTGTTCCCATGTCAAATACTGATACTTCTACATTCATATCAATTTTTAAATTAAATAGCGATCATCATAATCATGAACTGATGAGAAATTACCACTCTCTCTTTCTTCACCCTTAATATGCATCTATAATTTTTTGCTAAAGAATCCAAAACATAGATATCCTAAATTTCAATACAATTATCGTATTCCCGTAGTTGTATGTGCTCATGTCGTACTAAGCATCCAGACTTCATATATTACCATGAAGTTTAGCGTTACAGATGCACCAAAAACATTGAGTATTCAAATATAAGTGACATCACAGATTTAGCCCAATTACCATCACCAGGTTTAGGGGACAAGCATAATACACTGAGCTTTGATGATTTGAATATAACTTACCTCCGAAGGACCAAATAAACAGACTTTAAAGTTTCCATCAGCAAGTAGTCGCAATCTATTGCAACCAGCACAGAAATGCTCAGTCATTGATGTGATAAACGAAACTCTACCTTCATGCCCATCTATTGTGAAATTTTTGGCTGTATCTGTAGGGTGGTCCTGAACTCTTTTTAAGCTTGGAAACTGTTTCATCTGTTTGTTAATGATGGTTACCAAGGGTCTCTACTATAAGAGAACAACAAAATGTAGTATAAAAGTTAGGTCTCCAGTCTGAATTCTACCTTACCACTGTATCCAACATTTCTGAGTAGGGTACTAGTTTCTTGACATTCCAAACATTCCCATCAAAAGGCATGAACTCTATGAAGCGAATATCAATTGCCTTTTCACGGGTCAACTCAACAAAGTCGCAGATCTCATCATCGTTGAATCCACGCATTACAACACAATTGACCTGAAATGCAAGAGAAACATAAAAGATACCTTAAAATGCATCCATCAGTGACATGAAATTTACCTGAGGTTATGCACCCTTGTTGAAAAATTCATTTGATTAACTTAATGAATTTGAGCAAAAAGGTAGCTGCTCATGGGAAGGTGATCAACAAGAAACACTTGCAAAAGGTAACGATATGCAACAAAGAAATACCTTAACTGGATTAAATCCAAGGTCTGTGGCAGCATTAATTGAATTCATTACTTTTTCATGCCCTTTTCGTCTGGTCATAAACTCAAACTTTGCAGGTACCAAAGTGTCTAAACTAATGTTGAGGGAAGTAAGCCCACAATCTTTCAGCCTTGGAAGTTTTCGCGTCAGGGCAATACCATTGGTAGTCATGGACAATGTTTTCAGTCCCTTCAAGTTTGATAATTCCAAACATATGTCTTCAATATCCTTTCTAACAGTTGGTTCCCCACCCGTCAAACGTATTTTAGTTACCCCTGAGCTTACAAACAGATTTGCCAATCGCAGAATCTCAGTATTTGTCAAAATTTTAGGGCTAGGAGTGAGTTCCACACCTTCTGCTGGCATACAATACTGACACCTTAAATTGCACCTCTCTGTTAAAGATATTCTCAAGTATGTGTGAAGCCTTCCAAATGAATCTACCAACATATCAGAGACGGAATTATCCTTTGGCAGATCTTCAGACACCGAAGCAAGAGATGCAGTAGCCAAAGCTCGTGTGGCACATTCATTCCAGTGTCCACCGAACAAAGCTTGACGAGTACTACTGGCAGCACAGTACGAACCCACATCACATTTAAACTGCTTCAAGAAAATTTGTGTCACAAGCCAGCCACATTTTCATAAACAAAATTTGAACACATATTAGCTACACGAAACCCCAGATTACCTAAATTCTTACACAAAAAAGAAAATAACAATTTCCATCTGGTTATCAGTATTTAATTCTTCAAGTACGCATACCGTAAGAACTCAATTAATATTAAGAAGGCACAACTAAGTGATTGATTTTTGCATTTTTTTTTTCAAGGTAAAACGGAGTGGATTTACAAGTTTATTACTGAATTAGGACATATATCAGCACCACCACACCCCCGATTATTACTGAATTAGGACAAGAACTAAAATAATAACTCTCTTTTGCATGTAAATGGGTATCACAATAACTTATCACTGAAGTGAGCATTTGATTAAAAAAAATAAAAATAAAAATAAAACTGAATTGAAGTACAATGATGGGTTTTTCCATGATCCTGATAGAACAGGGGAATTATAAGTTTATACCCGAAATTTAACATGGCATGAACGATTCAGTTAACTTCATGGATGTGTTCCAAAACGTCAAATTTCAATTAATTACAACCAACTTGATTGACCAGTTACATCACCAAAAGAATAAGCAAAACAAACCGAGAGAGAGAGAGAGAGAGAGAGGGTCTCACCGGAAAGGAATTTGATAGGTTAAACCCAATTGGGCAGTGAAAGAATTTTGATAAGTGTCGCCTCATGGTTGACGCTGAAACAATGAATTTGGAAAAAATATTGAGTTGGGGTTGGAAAAGATTTTCTCTTTTTTTATAATTTTTGTCTGGGACACCAAAGACTCGTAACATATGTATCTATATACAAGGTAAGAGGGAGTTCTGAGAGGTTGTCGTGTTGTTTGTGAAGGGTGAGGGTAACAGACAGTGTGACAGAGAGACCCGAAAGTGCAAAGTGCCGACTCCATTGTAATATGTTCTATTATATTCTATCCACACTATTAAAAACATATTTTTCTAAAGGCCACGTGGCCCCAAACATATTTTTTCCTAAGGGATTAGTTTGTTCCAGTTTTAAATATCAATCACAGGTTATCTTTTTTCAGATTTTTTTAAGATGTGGAAGTATATGATAATTTTCAACTAAGAATAATTCTTGATTTAATTGGATTTTGAAACTTAATTATTTTAATTAATTTTTCATTTAACTATTATCATTGAAAAGTAATAATGAATTAATTTTCATTTTACTATTATCATAATTTTTCATTTAACTATTATTATTGAAAATTAATAATGAATTCATTTTCATTTTACTATTGTCATAAAAAAATTAATTGTGTAATAATGTGAATTTATTGAAAGATTGTTGTAAGTAGAGCTATTAAAATGACTTTAAACTTCTTATTCAATCCAACTCACAACTCATTCCAATTAGTTGAGTAAATCCGATCCAATAATAATTATTTTTATAATAATATTTGGTAAAATAAATAAATACTTTGTTTGCATTGATATAAAAATATTAAATTTATTTTTATTATTATATATATATATATATATATATATATATAAATATTTAAATTTTTTTCGCAATAGAATGTTAGATGCTATTTGCAATGATAAGACCGTCTACCGATAGTATTGAACACTTAAAGATTTTAAAAAGCCTTTAAAAACGATAACAAGAAAGAAGACTTGTTTTATATAGGTTTATTCTAAACTAAGTTACGTCTAGTTCTCCTTAAGTACTCTTAAGGAATTATATTAATCTTTAAAAAAATTACAAGTTTAACCACTCATGGTTTTACATAGTTTAACGGACTAACATGTTTCACCACTCATGATATACAAATAGTCCAATTGACTATATCGTTTAAACTCTACTAAGTTAAATAAACAAATATTTTAAATCACTTCTAATTCTACGAAAATAACAAAGTATTTTTATAAAAAAAACAAGTACACAAAGATGATATATTTGCAATACAAGAATATCTGAAAACTTGTAACAAAGATTTTTTTTCACAAAAAGCTTTAGACGATGCAAGCGAAAAAGTGGTTTGACCGCGTAAGAGCAATAATAATTCTTGTTTCTTCTCTCCATACAATCCTCTTTATATAAGTTTTTTTGAAAAATATTTATTATTGAGACTATTGACTTTCACATAGAAGTGTAGCTTTATAATACGAGGTTAGATATTATGTTGCTTTTTCATAATTAACTATGTTGTTTGAATAAATTCGTCAAACATAAGATATTGAGAAAATATTCTCAAAATGTATCTTAATGTTCTTCTGGTTGAGATAAGACAAACAAGTCACTCAATTCAATATCACTATATATAAATATTACATGTACAAACAGTCTCATTTAACATCATAGTACTCATTCACTGCAGATTTTTCAATATGGCAAATATATAACAAAGTTAAACCACATTTTCAATCATTCACCCATCATATAAATCCACCCAATGAAAACACCAAATTCATCACCCTTTTATGTATATTTCACGTATTTAATCAATATAAGCATCTAAAAAACTTCATTTTAGCATCATCAATATTACGATACCACTACCCCTTTCCTATTCTAACCATAATAAGATTCAACGAGCATTATCCATATATATACCATCAGCACTCAAACCGCCTCATTACAGAACACAATGCCATTAAAAATCCACATACAGCTTCAGATATGACTTCCTAACTAAACTAATAGTTTAACTAAGTTCCTACACGTTTTAATTTTCATTATCCTAACATACAAGCCATATAACATCAAAATCAGATCACCAAAATGCATGCAAACAGATTTAATACATGTTAAAAGGTAGGTTCATTACTTGTACAAGTTCACAGCCACCACTGGAGTAAAACTAAATCAATTTATAGTATTTAATTTAATTTAAGGTACATATTAGCCTAAAACGAAGGTCTCATCTCAACACATGGCAATTCAGCATTTACAAATCTATTGCATCTAATTTCAAGTGTAAACTTAAACAGATATGGCTAGTTTCACCAATTAAACATGTAACGTCACAAACCAGTAATATTTATGTAGGATTGGAGTTCATCCCATAACAATAGCTTATATAGACCATCTATTAAGAAATCTAGCAATTTAAACAGAATCCAATGACCCTTAAAACTTATACCCATTGGGCTAGTTCAACACATAATCATAGTTTACCAATTTATTACTATTATGACACACACAACGGCCTCTTTTATCCATGACCAAACAACACGGATATACAGAGCATTCATAGTTATTTTATATTACTTATGTATATATGAACATAATAACTCAGTGTCTAGGAAATTTGTTCGTAGTGCATCCAGTTCGGTTATAAAAACCAACAAGTATTTACCAATTAGTGCAAAATGTGAAACCAGAATTTCTCTTTCAATAGCTCGAATTTATTAAGGTATAACAAAGCATCTAAATATTATTTTCCAGAACCCAATTACATACCACATACCAATTAAGACACCGAATTTTATCCAATTACAAGCACCACATTTTCTTTTCAATAGTATAGGTATATAGCATTCAACTAGTTCAATATGCACGAAGGAAACACCAACAAAGGACCACACATATTTTACCACGTTCAAGCAATTAAGCAATAAAAAACAAGATAAATCACATAATCACAAATAGGGTTACCTCCTCATACCTGGCATGTAAACTCTTCACGGAAAGATCCTAGGCTCAACAATTTTTGCACCTCTCATTCTCAACCTCAATAGTTCCATCAAGATCAATTTTGATAGCAAAATTTCACCTACAACCGATAATAGATTTTCCACCGTAATGGGACAAGCTCCCAGGTTCGCCTATTCTAAAGAGCACTTAGTTCATCTAGTATGGTTTGATGCTAATTTAGCATGGTTTGATGCTAATTTAGCATGGTTTGATGCTAACCAGGATGGCCTAAGGTATTAGTAACAAATTTTGGGATGGTCATAGAAGAAATAGACGAAAGGAAGGTATAAAAAGGTGAAGATAATTTATGGTAACTTAAAGCAATATAATGTGAAGAGGAATTACGAATAGAATGTATACCTTATCGAAGAGCAATTGGAAGGGTAGATTCAGTTATCAAAGTCAGAGGAGACGAAGTAGTTGGCACTTGAAATGACTCACTAGGTGGTTGTTGAGAAACACCTAGTGGACTAGGCATAATTAGAGTAGCACAAATAATAGGAATATTAATTGTATTAGATTGAAACATATAAAAAGAAAAATGATCATTAGAATTAAAGGAAAACTCGTTGAAGGTGACATTTGCAAAAATAAAATAGCGGAGAAGGAAAAAAATGCTTGTATCCTTTTTTTGATCTAGTAAATCCTATAAAAACACATTTGTTTGATCAAGGAGCTAACTTATCAATTATAGGACTAAAATTATGAACAAAAAATGTGCACCTAAAAACTTTTTGAGGTAAGGGGTTCATGAGGAAATAAAATAGAATAGGTATTTTATTATCTTAAATAGAAGAAGGCATGTGATTAATGAGATAACATGCAGTAAGAATAGCAACACCAAAAAATATTGAAGAATGTTACCATGAATTAAAAGAATGTGAGTTGTTTCCATAAGATGTCTAGTTTTACGCTCAACCACCCCATTTTGTTGCACTGTATAATATTGAAGAATGTTACCATGAATTAAAAGAATGTGAGTTGTTTCCATAAGATGTCCAGTTTTGCGCTCAACCACCTCTTTTGGTTGCACTGGATAAGCATATGAAGTTTGATGGAGAATACCATGAGCTATATATTATTTAAAAGAATGGGAAAGATAGTCACAACCATTATCATTGTGCAAAGTTTGGATAGAAACACCAACCTGAGTTTTAATTTCATTATAAAAGGTTTGAAAAATATATAATAAATTAGAACAAGTTTTCATTAAAAATAGCCATGTGCATAACACCTGTCAATCTTGTGGCCTAGCCTACCACAATGGTCACACTTGGGACGTCATTTTCCCGGCTTGCGAGAGTAATTATGATCATGACATTGAGATGCCAACGTAGAAGAAACATGTGTATCATTCATGAGTTTAGTAAGTACATGAAAAACAGTGGAACAAATACAAGTCAAGTGGGTCCAACAAAGGTTATACAATCCTATCCAGGAAAGAGTACAATCTTTTCTGAATTTGAATCCTCAAGAGTCACAACAAAAATAAATCAAAGAAGAATACGGAATAAGACAAAGATGAGGACGCCAAAATCTAGTATATTGATAAGTCAGGTGAAGATTCGCCACAAAGATGTTAATATTTGATAAGAATCAGAGTTCTAATCCAAGAACCAAGAAAATCTTCTCAGAAAAATGCAAATGCATATATTATGACTAAAAAGTGTTTACATTATCTTTTGGTACCTCTATATATGAAACCAAGAAATCCTAAAATAAAGCTCAAAGCCCAAAACACATAAAAGTAATAGATAATGAAAATTACATATGCAAACTTTTTGCCCGGCGAGACCTACTTGTCCAGCAAATTTAACATGTTATAAAATTAAAATAAAATTACAAAATTATTTAATTTCCTAAATTATTCTTCAATTGTGTTCATGATCTTCATGTTCTTTAAATTCTCTCATTCACGAAACATTATAAGATTCAATGAGACATGTTTTAACATTGGACCTTGTCACTAACCCTTTGAATTGCAAATGTTCTTCTTCAAGTTCTTCTCATATATGTTTCAGGAGATAGTCTTCTATCATACCCTCCTTCTTAAAGAGAATTTATCCTCAAATTTGTACTACTTGAAGATTCTTTATCATTCTCCCCTGTTTCGAATGAATTCGACCCGAATTCTAGAAGATCCTACGCACAAACACAAACATAAATCAAAGACACAAAGCTAAAATGAGCTAAAATAATCCAAAATAGAAATTCTACTAAAATGATATTTAGATCCTTGAAGAGGCTAATCTCTTATTATCAAAGATTTCTCAATTAAACAATCAAACTATAAGTATGACTTTGATTATCCCTAAGTTGCTTAGAGATGGTCAAACAAGTTAACTCATATGCATATATTTCTAAGCTTGTTTTCATACTAAAAGAATGGCTTTGAATATCTAAATGAATTGACAAACAAGCTAATAGATTATCAAACACAAGTTCTTTGAGTTCTAAGCTTGTGTTTTCTTATTTTATCATCTTGTTTCCTTCCATAGTTGATGCCATGGTTCCTTGAGGCTAATTAATATTTTTTTTAGCGACAAATTAATTAGGATGCTCTCTTATTTTTCTTATTTTTCTTCTTTCTATTATCTCTATTTCTTTTTCTTATTTAGCTTTAAATGCTCTTGACGTTTCTAAGTAGCCAAGCATGATCCTTTCATAACTTCTGGAGTCAAATTTCCCCATATTATCTTTAGTATTCAATATAAAACATTGACAACCAAAGGGATGTGATAACACTGTCGTTGATGCGATTCAATTAGTACTACTAAACTTTAGCAATTTCAGTATTGCTAAGATACTAACCAACAAAATAGGAAGGGTGAATTCAACCCTAAGTCGTCTCCTAATGAACACGAAATTGATTCTTAACATATTAGTTCTTATAAAAAAACTATACAAAAGGGTTAGTAAAATAATGAACAAGATAAAGATAAAGAAAAGATTAAAGAACAAGGTAACAAAAGATAGAAAGAAAGAAATTTATGAAGATATTTAAAAAGATAAAAGAAAAATGATAAAGAAAATATGTTGATTTCACTACTTTTTCAAAATATGATTCATCATTGGTTATCTAAAAATTATTGTTCAATTAATTATTATCTTAGATTTTCAAATTAGTCAATGTAAATTCTCAATTAATCTGTTGGCATTCTTACTCTTAACCAAAGTACATTCTCAATTAGTAAATTTAACCAAAATACGTTCTCAATTTAATATTATTATGCCTAATCATATTTATTCTTTTATATATTATATCAAGTAAAAAGTTAATTAACCAAAGTACATTCTTAATTAATTATTGTTAAAGTTTTTACCACTAAGCAAAGTACATTCTTTATTATTGGCAAAAACTCATTCAATCATATGAAAGTTTCTAACTTTGATCAAAGTAAATTCTCAATTAAAAATAAAAACTCTTGGCTATAATGTAAAAATCATTACTTTTACTTGATTAAGAAACAAAAGACATAGATAAAAATAAATCACAACAAGAATCAAAAGAGTAAAAAAATTCATTCATCTAACCTTATAATCCAGTTAAGAAATTATAGCAAAATCAACCCTAAAGGCTTAACACTCCATGGAATGTTGAAATAACATGAAAATAGAAGAAGAGAGGGTGGACGAAATTTAAACCCCTTAAAGGGTTCCTAAGTCCCCTAATGTGTTCCCCTAAGTCTTTTTATATAGAAATTGAATTGAGCTTTGTTTCAGGCTCTTTTGTTGTTGTAATATTCTTTATGATAATGTAATATCCTCCAATTATCTTCTAAATAATCCAATATTTTCAAAATATATTTGATTATTGTGGAGATCTAATAATATTTGTGAAGATATATGCTAGATTAAAAAAGATTTGATAAATGTTATCTTTTGATATTTATTTATATAGTTAAATAAGGTAACTATTTAACATTATCAAATAAAATATATTAAGATATCTTTTTCCAAAATTATTTTAATTATGAATATTTATTAATTATCAAATCTCATTTAGTAGAAAAAAATAGAGAAAATCGCAAGATCCAATTTTTGTTATTTGTTCCCTTTTCTTGGCTTGGCCAATTTTCTTCAATTTTTCATGTTATGCTTGGATAGACTTCTTGTGTTCTTGGTTATTTTCTATTCTTGGATTTATCTTTAAGATGTTATGAAACTTTAACCAATTTGTTTTCACACCTGAATAAACTCAACTTAGCTGCAGCTGCACTGACACACTTCAAAATATCCAAAGAGCATTTATGCAACTAAAAAGCTATATTTAACATGTTTTTGTATCTCATGCTAAATAAACTTAATTATAAAAAATTCTAATTAAAATATTCTATTAAAGTTGAAAAATCATTTAAGAATCTAATATTAAAGGCTAAATGAGGGCATAAATATACATCATCAATAAGAAATGTTTGTTCTTTTGTCCTTCCATAATTCATAAGGTGTTTTGTTGAGGATTGGCCTAATGTAAACTCTGTTTTGAATATAAGAGGAAGTGTTTGTTGAGATAAACTTAAATTTTAGGGTTTTATTAATAATTTTGTTTAAATCTTATTTTATTAATTTTTGGGTATAGTAATATTTAGTTTGATTAGATAGAGATAAAATAGGGACACATAATTATGATTTTTGGTTTATCTAGGTACAATATTATTTTATGATAGATTAAGAAGATTTTATTTTTAAGATAGTTGATATTTTATTTTTATTCCTCGTAATATTGTAAGTGTTATGGATATTTAAAGCCCTTCAATTATAATGAATAACAAGTCTCAATTTCAGGAAAATATTTGAGTGTGTGTATTGTGAGATTTTCCCAACAGTGGTATCAGAGCTTTATACTCTGAGTACCGAGAGAGAGAAAAAGAGAGAGAGGAAAGAGTCAAACATCGTGAGAGAAAAAGTGAGTGCTTGATTTTTTGAGAGATGGCAAAGGTTGTTAATGGTATGAATATGCCAAAATTGACGAGAAAAACCAATTATGATAATTGGTGCCTACAGATGAAGGCGTTATTGAGATCCCAAGACATTTGGGATATGGTGGAAGACGGGTACGTTGAACCTGATGCGGACGAACATCAGATGGTGGCACATATGACAGCATTGAAGAAAACTCGTGCAAGAGATGGGTCAGCATTATATTTCATCTACAATGCAGTAGATGAGTCGGGATTTAAAAAGATAGCGAATGCCAAATCAACAAAGGAAGCCTGAGAGATATTGGAGGTTGCATATAAAGGTGACAACCGCATTAGACAAGTCAGAATACAAGCTCTCAAAGGAGAGTTTGAACAGTTGAAGATGGAACCCAAAGAGCATATAACCGAGTACATAACTCGGGTGGAGAAGGTGGCCAACCAACTCGGTAGGAATGGAGAACAAATGCCATCTAGCCGGGTTGTGGGAAAAATTTTGAGATCTCTTACAAAAGATTTTGAAAGTATCGTGTGCACCATCGAAGAATAGAAGGACTTGTCGGTTCTCACAGTGGATGAACTTGTTGGGTCATTAGAAGCCCACGAACAAAGGAGAAGGAGTTGGGATGATCAAGTTGAACCCGACGACCAAGCACTACAGGTACAGTTTGACTCGAATAAAACTCAGATTACTCAGAGTCGAGGTCCTGGTGGCAGAGGACGAGGTGGACGTGGCCGAGGTAATGATAATGAAGATCAAACCGGTCAGCAGAATTGGCATGACCGAGGACAAGGAAAAGGTCGAGGAGATCAATCAAGAGTGGAGTGTTTTAAGTGTGGCAAGTACGGCCACTTTGCAAACGAGTATAGGTCAACAAAGTGCTACAACTGTGGCAAGTTTGGTCATATTGCAAAGTATTGCAAGACCGAGACAAAGGGGGAGACGAATCTCGTTACTGAAGATGTAGAAGAAGATGTAGAAGAACTATTGCTGGCAAAGTGCTCGGATACAATGGACATGGAAAATTCCTTCTCAATATTGGATGAAGTGATCTCGGTAAAAGGTGCGACAAATGTGGAAAAGGAACTCAAACAAAAAGATGAAGAGATTCAGCGGATGGGGAGGCTTCTGGATGAAGCTAATGAAATTATGAATAAACAGAGGGTTGAGCTTGAGGACTTGAAGAAGACGGCTCCTGAAAAGGAAGAGAAAGCATCTAGCGTTATTGAACTAGATAAAAATAGGGAAGAAGATGAAGAAGAGATGAAGGATGATGAGATTTCTACCAACTCGATATGGTATCTAGATACTGGAGCAAGCAATCATATGTGTGGGAACGAGAAATTTTTTTATGAACTCACCAAGGTGGAGGCCAAATTTGTGTCTTTTGGAGATGACTCCAAGGTGGCCGTGAAAGGGCGTGGAACGATTCGGCATATTCAGATTAATGGACGAGTTGGAGAGATTATGGATGTTTATTATGTTCCGGAGTTGAAGAGCAATATTTTAAGCATGGGTCAGATAATTGAAAAAGGTAATTTAATTTTTATGAAAAATCAGGTACTATATTTAAAGGATAAGCATGGTCATCTAACAACCCAGGTAAAAGAAAAGAAGAACCGGTTGTATGAATTGGAGCTGAAAATCTTGGAGAGAAGATGCAAACCCGGAGTAGGATGATGCACATGGAAAGTCGAACGAAGGAAGGAAGAATTTAAGTTTATGAGGGAGTTTGTTGAGATAAACTTAAATTTTAGGGTTTTATTAATAATTTTGTTTAAATCTTATTTTATTAATTTTTGGGTATAGTAATATTTAGTTTGATTTGATAGAGATAAAATAGGAACACGTAATTATGATTTTCGGTTTATCTAGGTACAATATTATTTTATGATAGATTAAGAAAATTTTATTTTTAAGATATTTGATATTTTATTTTTATTCCTCGTAATATTGTAAGTGTTATCGCTATTTAAAGCCCTTCAATTATAATGAATAATAAGTCTCAATTTCAGGAAAATATTTGAGTGTGTGTATTGTGAGATTTTCCCAACAGTGTTAACCAATTCTGCCCAGAAGTGTTTAGGAGAGTTAAAAGCGTTTAACATAGTTCTGACCATCTCTTATAGAGATCTATTTTTCCTCTCAATGACTCCATTTTGTTGTGGAGTCCTTATAGTTGAAAAAGTGTGCTTAATGCTAGAGTTTTCACAAACTTTTTCGAAAAGCTTATTTTCAAATTCTCCTTCATGGTCACTTCGGATAGATATAATTTTTAAATTCTTTTCAGTCTTTATTCCTTTACAGAGTTTGCAAAAAGTGTTAAAAGTCTTATCCTTATAAGTTAGAAATAGGACCCAAGTTCACCTAGAAAAATCATCTACTACTACTAACCCATAAAATTTACCACTCAAAGACTCAATTCTTGTAGGACCAAATAAATCTATATGAAGTAGCTCAATAGGTCATTTAGTTGAAATCATGTTTTAACTTTTAAAAGATTCTTTGACCTATTTGTCCTTCATGCAAGCACTATAGAAGATTGTATATTGTATGATACTTCCGGCAGTCGTCAAACGAAGTCATGGCATTGCAACTTTGAGATTAATCTCATGCTTGCGTATCCACAGTTATTATGTCATGTCATTGCCTCATCTTTCATAGATACCAGACATGAAACACTTTGAGACTACAATTCATCTAGGCTTATTTATACAAATTATCTTGCCTATTAGTTGTAAATACTAAAGAGTTATTATTATTTATTACCCTACATTGGCTTTTTTTTTCAAAAACAACATTATATCCACTGTCACATAATTGACTTATGCTAAGTAGATTATGTTTAAGACTATCTACTAATAAAACATTATAAATGGAGGGGGAAAGGTTTGTACCTATGTTTCCAATTCCTATGATTTTTTCTTTTTGGTTTCCTTCGAATGTGATCAATCCTCCTTTCTTGTCCCTCAGGTTTAGAAACATACATTTTTCTCCCTGTCATGTGACGTGAGCATTTACTATCCAAGTTCCATGACATGGCTTTTCTTTCAATCACCAGACATATATGCAAGATGAATTATTTGAGTCTTAGATACCCATAATGAGTTAGGTCTTGGCTTGTTAGACACATACATTTTCTTCTTTTCAGAAGACAATGTATCAACATTTAACCTAGTGAACCTAATGTGGTTAGTTTATTATTGTGTTTTGTGTTTCGTCTTCTATACCCTAAACTTTGTTTGTTGGAAGGATGCCTAATTTATCTTAATAAACGATCTAGCATAGCATTTCCCTTAAGTGTTCTACTTAATATTTTAGTGAGAAACACATGTGAGTGTTTAAACTACATTGTATTGTAATCACATCATCTCTGTAAGAGTAATAGTCTAAACAACTTGTAAGCAATTGTTTATTGCAATTCTGAAGAGAATTAAAACACTTGTTCAACTTGGTTGAGTTAAGGAAATCTAAGCAAGGTTGCTTAGTATCAGGAGTGATGTGAATACTCATCCAGTCTAGAATAACAGGAGGTTGATCGCTGATTGAGAAAACCAGGAGTGGTGAGAACACTCATCCAGTCTTGGGTAACAGCAGGTTATTTGCTGACTGAGAAGATCAGGAGTGATGCAAATACTCAATTGTAATTAGGAATGGCAAAACAATATGCTCCCGCGGATAAAATCCGTGACTGATAGTTGGTACCTGCAGATATTTATTATTCGTTGGTTGCGGGTAGAGAGTATTTTAAACCCCACTTATAAACGGGTCGATGCGGGTATTATGCAATTCGTACCCACGGATATCTGTTACCCGCAAAAAATAAAAATAAAAATTTAATTTATGTTTTATAAAGTTAAATTTAATTAAAATTAAAATTAATTTATATTTTATAAGGTTAAATTTAATTAAAATTAAATTTTAATTTATATTTAATTTAATTTATATTATATTTTATATATTTTATATATTTTTTGTAATTTTATTTTTAATTTGTAAAAATATTTTTTTTAAATATTTGTGGGTATCCACGAGTATCTACGGGTATCCGCGGGTTTTAAAATACCCGCAGTTATTTTTTAAACGGGTATCCGTGTTGGTAGCGTGTGGATTTTTTTTCAGGTCGGATTGGGAATAGGCACTATTGATACCTGATCCGACCCGTTGCCAATCCTAGCTGTAATCTTATTGAAGATTATGGTAGAACTCTCTACATACAAGAATCTTATGCACTAAACATTTATTATTAAACTAAGGAAGTTCTTACAAACACTCAAGTGTACATTTTGAATAGCATGTTAAGAGTAACCATCATTTACAATCATTTATAAAATCGAGCGCCTAAATACTTATTTGATAAATCAAAAATTCGACAAATATACTATATAAGAAGGGTTGTGAAAATAATTTTTCCATTAACATTATTCACCCATTTTAATGTTTTTCATATACGATGGCGAACAATAAGGAAAAATGATAACGATGATGACAGGAACTAAAATCTCACCTTATAACAACTTAAAAGTTAAGAGAAACTAAAAATTTTATTACTCACTTTACTAAACCTCAATACACCATATTATATAACTAAAGTCTCACCTGATAACAACTTAAAATTTAAGAAAAACTAAAAATTTTATTACTCACTTCACTAAAGCTCAATACACCATATTATCCTATTTATAAGGGATAGTAGTTTACATATCATAAATATAAAAAAACTCCTAAAAACCCACAAGAAATACATTACATTTCAATAGTATTAAGTAATTTTTATTACTTCATCTACTAGGTAAGCAAATAAAAGTAGCCTAACTCTAACTAAAGAAATCTAAAATAAAGTTGGATACTTAACAGTATTAAATAAATAAAGTTGTTAAAATAGATAATAATAGTTGAGAATGGGACAACGAATTATAATTTTAAGGATACTTGACTTAATTCAGAAATATTTTTTTATTATTTATAAATTCATAAATACATTTTAATTTTTAAATTTTATTTTTGGTATGATATTTTCTATTAATTTTTTTTTGAAAAATTACATAAAATTATAGTTTGCTATTCTCTGAGAGAGAGATTCTTTGGGTTTCTTTGGTTCTTGGGCAAAAACGGGGAGAGCTTAAATTTCTTTTTTAGCTAAGCGAGGTAAGGTGGAGAGCAGAGAGGAAACAGAGCAGAGTTGTAGAGAGGAAATAGAGCAGAGTTACCGTGAGGAGGAGTTGCGAGAAAAGAGAGAACATAGAGGGCGAACGGTTTGGCGCAAGGACAATAGAAACTACAGAATCAATTGGGGGGACTTGACCGTGTGAAGAGCTGGGATCGAACAAGGTATGGGGAGCTATTGTACGGGTTTGTTTCGCTGTCTTGGTATATGATTAATTGGGGTAAATTTTGACTGATTCATGATTCGTGGCTATCTTAGTTAATACAATAACTTATGATGACCGGTGCATTATTGAATTTTTACAGCCTGAAATATGCATGTGGGCGTTGTTCTGTTTGGTTGTTTGATAAAATAAAAAGAAAACTAGTAATATTCATGAGAATTGAGATTATAGCAGGTCTGAACTACTAAAATGTAGCTTATTGTTATTATTTAGTCCAACTTACATTAATTTTAGAATTTGTTGGCCAACTCACTCAAGATAGCCAATTACTGTTGATATGTTCAAGTACTTAAAGGATAAATCATAACTTGATTAATGTGTATACAGTTTTATTAGTTGACTGATTGGTATTTGGAATGTTTGATTTTATATACTCTATTAGTTAAGTTTACTCTGGTTATAAGGTATATGCAATATAGTCTTAACTGGATATGGGTATTGTGTTTGTCGAGAGGATTTTGTGAGGGTTAGGTTCTGTAACGTATGGTTCATTTGGGCTAAACCAGTTCGTGGGATCACAAGTATGCATTAGTTGGTATTGCTATTGAAGCTAAGTTGTTATGAACTAGTGGTAACATGAAATCCATGATTTTGCATTAGAAATTGTTGCTTGGGTTGAGTAGCTGAGATGATTAACGCATTGTATTATGTCACTGTAACATTAGTTGGAAATCAAGATGCTTTTGTGTTGTCAGAAACTGAAATTATGTTGGTCTGTGAGACACTGATTAATAAAGTTTGTTTTTGAAGTTTCTGTTTTACCTGGATTATGGATATTCACGTTTTAAAAGAATTAAGTTCTTTCGATTTTTCTTTTAATTTCGTCTACAAGTAACTTAGTCTTTGATGTGTTTAATTGACTCCCAGATTTGAGACGTTACATGTAGCTTTTCATCCGATTTTTTGTGAAAGATTTTTAGTGCTTAATTCATGCGTTCCTAACAATGAAGAGCTGATACAGGTTGTTGTTGTGCTACTGCAAATGGCATTCTTCAGAAGCGTTTCTGCACTTTCACGGCTTCGCTCTCGCGTGGTAACTGAGGACAACAGTGACTAACTGTTTTGGTTTTGGCATGTTTGTGTTTGATTATTGCTTATTTGACTTGCTGATTTTTACTTTTGCAATGGAATGACAGGGTCAGCAATCTAATCCCGCGAATTCAGTTAGATGGCTCCAAACTCCGAGCTCCAGTAACACTGTATTTTCTTTTTTTCTATCCTTATTGTGTCGTTGGTGCTTGGTGAAAAGTTTACTCTGAACAGTGTTTTATCTGAGGAGGGTGTTGCTAATACTGTTATTGTGGTGAAGTTTGGAATTGGGTATTCTAGTATAGTACTTAGGGAATGAAGGATACCTCAGACTAATTGTTGTTTATTATAGCGTGAAGTTGGTTATAAGTTTTGACCTAAGTTTTAGTTTTCCTTTATGTGGGTTATTGCAGGATCTTTATTCTAAGTTGAAAGAACTCGTTCCAGAATATTAGGTTTGTTTGCGATTTTAAGCTTCCATGGTGACACTGTTTTATGTTGGATGCATTAATGTGTGATCCATATTTTTCAGGGTTTTTTGAAAATTTTTGGGTCTGCCTTCAAGTGTGTGATAGTTTTGTCATGTCTGTATTGTTTTACGTTGAATGCATTAACGTATAATCCATCTTTCTTGGGGTTTATCGTGTCTGCATCTCATTGAAGTGTTTTATAGTTTTGTTGTGTCTATGTTGTATTTTTGGTTAGTATATTGGTGGGTGAGGGATAATGTGAATTAAATTTTCGTTCGTGCTCAACTTTCAATGTACAATATAGTTGCAATGATTTGTACCATGCATGTGCTATTGCAAATTTGAGATTCTTGGCTAATGCCTTACCTGTTTTGTAATTCCAAGTGACGATGGATTTCATAACCTGTTTCCTTTGTTTCATTGTTTCTTCATGTTAGCTTGTAGCATGCACAACACTAGTTAATTAATTGTAAAAGAATGTTGTACTTCTCTACCTTATGTTTTAATCTATACATACAAACCTGGTTGCAGCAACGGGTTAAGAAGCTAAAGAAAGATCATGGAAGTGTTGAGCTGGGAAAGATAACTGTTGATATGGTAATTATATTATCCTTTTTGTGTAAGAATTTAGGTAATCTGGGTTTTCGTGTAGCTAATGTGCTCAAATTTTGTTTATGAAAATGTGGCTGGCTTGTCACACAAATTTTCTTGAAGCAGTTTAAATGTGATGTGGGTTCGTACTGTGCTGCCAGTAGTACTCGTCAAGCTTTGTTCGGTGGACACTGGAATGAATGTGCCACAAGAGCTTTGGCTACTGCATCTCTTGCTTCGGTGTCTGAAGATCTGCCAAAGGATAATTCCGTCTCTGATATGTTGGTAGATTCATTTGGAAGGCTTCACACATACTTGAGAATATCTTTAACAGAGAGGTGCAATTTAAGGTGTCAGTATTGTATGCCAGCAGAAGGTGTGGAACTCACTCCTAGCCCTCAAATTTTGACAAATACTGAGATTCTGCGATTGGCAAATCTGTTTGTAAGCTCAGGGGTAACTAAAATACGTCTGACGGGTGGGGAACCAACTGTTAGAAAGGATATTGAAGACATATGTTTGGAATTATCAAACTTGAAGGGACTGAAAACATTGTCCATGACTACCAATGGTATTGCCCTGACGAGAAAACTTCCAAGGCTGAAAGATTGTGGACTTACTTCCCTCAACATTAGTTTAGACACTTTGGTACCTGCAAAGTTTGAGTTTATGACCAGACGAAAAGGGCATGAAAAAGTAATGAATTCAATTAATGCTGCCATAGACCTTGGATTTAATCCAGTTAAGGTATTTCTTTGTTGCATATCGTTACCTTTTGCAAGTGTTTCTTGTTGATCACCTTCCCATGAGCAGCTACCTTTTTGCTCAAATTCATTAAGTTAATCAAATGAATTTTTCAACAAGGGTGCATAACCTCAGGTAAATTTCATGTCACTGATGGATGCATTTTAAGATATCTTTTATGTTTCTCTTGCATTTCAGGTCAATTGTGTTGTAATGCGTGAATTCAACGATGATGAGATCTGCGACTTTGTTGAGTTGACCCGTGAAAAGGCAATTGATATTCGCTTCATAGAGTTCATGCCTTTTGATGGGAATGTTTGGAATGTCAAGAAACTAGTACCCTACTCAGAAATGTTGGATACAGTGGTAAGGTAGAATTCAGACTGGAGACCTAACTTTTATACTACATTTTGTTGTTCTCTTATAGTAGAGACCCTTGGTAACCATCATTACCAAACAGATGAAACAGTTTCCAAGCTTAAAAAGAGTTCAGGACCACCCTACAGATACAGCCAAAAATTTCACAATAGATGGGCATGAAGGTAGAGTTTCGTTTATCACATCAATGACTGAGCATTTCTGTGCTGGTTGCAATAGATTGCGACTACTTGCTGATGGAAACTTTAAAGTCTGTTTATTTGGTCCTTCGGAGGTAAGTTATATTCAAATCATCAAAGCTCAGTGTATTATGCTTGTCCCCTAAACCTGGTGATGGTAATTTGACTAAATCTGTGATGCCACTTATATTTGAATACTCAATGTTTTTGGTGCATCTGTAACGCTATACTTCATGGTAATATATGAAGTCTGGATGCTTAGTACGACATGAGCACATACAACTACGGGAATACGATAATTGTATTGAAATTTAGGATATCTATGTTTTGGATTCTTTAGCAAAAAATTATAGATGCATATTAAGGGTGAAGAAAGAGAGAGTGGTAATTTCTCATCAGTTCATGATTATGATGATCGCTATTTAATTTAAAAATTGATATGAATGTAGAAGTATCAGTATTTGACATGGGAACAACACCTTTATGTTTCCATTTTTGGAGTATCAGGGCATCATAGATCATATTAATTGCAGGCCTCCTAAATGTACGGTTAATTGAATTGGATTAGGTGATGAGGGTGAAGGATTCGGGATTAAGGAATTGGTATTTAAGGCCTATAATTTTCGTTTGCAACTAAAATCAGGATTTTCTATGCAAACTTTTGGCAGTCTGGTTTTATGAAGACTGTGACTGATTCCTTGCAGTTAGCTAGTTTGAAACTGTGATGTCTGCTGTTATTTCTGAATTCTTGATACGGGGAAAAAAGGGAAAACTATCTGATCTGACCAACTCATAATAGAAAAACATAACTTCAAATATTTATTTACAAAGATAGAAGTGCCCTGCTGAAAGTGGATTCCTGTAGTGAGTCTTGGTATTTGTCAGTAAATGGAAGATTTGATACACATTAGGACATGATCTCTACAAACATTAAAATATGGCTCTACCACATACAAATTTTGGGATTGAACATGTACACTGTCTTGCCTCTTCTTTCCATTCCACGTGCTATTTCATTTGATATTCTATTTAGTTGATTACTTGTAATTGTTTCTTTAGATGCACTAATGTACTTTCTTAATTCTTTTGAATTCTTAATCATTTCTGAAAATTTTCCAATCAATGAAACTGATAATCATTTTCCCTATTCAAGACATGCCCGTCATTATGGATGTTATCTATACCATTTATGTTCAAGTCAAAAGTGCTTGATGTATGTATGGATGTTGGCATCGGTCGGGACAATAAAACATGTCATAACATACATATAGCATCTTTAATGTGAGCTTCACCAAAAGGTTTTTGTGATTTTTTTATATGGGTCGTGTTTCAGGTTAGTTTAAGAGATCCCTTGAGATGTGGTGCAGAGGATCATGAACTTAGGGAGATAATAGGAGCAGCGGTATGCACTTCTTCTGATTACTATTGCTAAATCTCACTTGTGTTGTAATGATTTATAATTCTTTTGTTTCTTTACCAGGATTTATCATCCTCTTAATATGATGATGCTGCAATAGAATTTCACTCACTGCTATTTTAATTTAACATGCTAGTGGACCTTTATTAGAAAAGATATACTTTAGGAATAAGAGAAGCATAGCAAAGGACAACACACCCCTCAGCCTAACTGATAAGGAGCTGGTTAGAGCTTCTGTATATGTATGGAGATAGAAGGGTGGGTGGGGATGATATAATTAGGTAAAGTTTATCCTCATTTGGTAATTGGTAGATCCTTTGATAAAGTAACTATTCTTATCATGATGCATTAATATGATACATGTATCGGATATGATACATATTTGATACGCCGATACGTTTATTTTGAAAACAATAGGATACAATAGGTTATACATCTATCTTGAGAAATGTACAACAATTCTTGAAAACATGATAAATGTGAATCCAAATTAAAATCAAATGTATTAAAGGCTCTCAAAATAAAAAATTATAAATTACTTTTGTCACAAACGTATATTACTGGTTCATAGATTAGATAGTTTATTGATAAGTATTAGTCTCATATATGGATACATGTCAAACACGGATATATGATATAAATTGAAGTAATGGTGCTTTATAACTTATCACCTTCAACCTTTAGACACACGTGAGCATTTCCATTGAATATGTTACTGATTCACTTCTTTTCTATGATTTTTCATCTATCTGCTGTAGTCCTAGTAAACTATTTGATTTCTTTTGAACAAAAATAGTGGGTCATAGACTACTTGAAATTGTGTGTATAACTTTAGTTAAGCAATATTATGGGGGGTCTTGTATATCCTATTTCTTAAGGTTGTCTTTCCTTTGTTCTAGGTGAAGAAGAAGAAAGCTTCACATGCCGGCATGTTTGACATAGCAAAGACTGCAAATAGGCCTATGATACATATTGGTGGATAAGGTCTCTTCTTCTTTAGTTATTTATTTTCTATAAAGGTTATCCATTCAATCTCTAAAATATTTCTTTTACAATTTACTGAGGCACATCATGATTTGTCTCTATTTCAGGTATCATACAGTGATAAAGTTACTTACATAGCAGGCAACCAGAGTAGTCCTGGTGAGAAGTACCCTGAATTGAGTATCTGAGATCTTCATTGATAGTCAATCTCACTACAAAGGGTGATCAATTTTTCAACTGTTCCTAGCCACATATACTGGTAACTGTTTTGCCTTTGGATAAAACCCACTGTTATTGTATCGAGTAATAATGCAAATTTGGGCTTGGATTTCTGATCATGTGTAACTCTTTCTTCACTGGTTGTTTGTTTACCAATCAGCTTTATTTTCAGCATGGCTCTGTATTTATTTCTTTTGTTATAGAAATGACAATGAAATTTTGAGAAGGTTGGTTATGCCCTGTTACGAGAAGAGCTATCTTACAAAGAAAGTTTCTTCCTTTCACCTATCAAATTTTTGGACTTTAAGTCAACTCCATAACCCAACTTATAAGACGAGGTTCGCACCTATTTATATATTATAAATTGATTTTATCTTTTAATTAACGTGAGATTTTTAATCATTATTGCATTTAGAGTGATAGAATGAAAGAAGTTGGTGAAAGTGTGTTCAAATAAAAATTCATGAAGAAAAGAAATGCGAGTGCTAAACTTGATAAGAGAATTTGATATGTAAAGTTTGGAAGTTAAATAAATTCATTGTGTTAATCCTGGTTCCAAAAATCATGGAGACATTCTAACTCGAGTTCTACTTGGAACTTTCAAATTGGAGCGTGTTCTTCTTTCTTTTAATTATAAATATGTGAATTCATAATTTTGATTTATATGTTTGTAAATTAAAAATAAAGGATAAATAGTTAGTTTTGTAAAATAAGTATTGACATATTCCATCTCTGTAGTAGAATAATAATAATAATTAAACTACACTTTAATACAACAATTTTAATTTTAATAATTTTGTTTATACTTCATTCGTTATTAATATAGTTGAACACACTTTTGTATTTGATGTTTACTAAATATCAAGTTATATATTTATTAAAAGAAAATTAATGTTAATATACAATTAATCTTAAATAAATACTAAAAATTCAAAATTTATAAAGTAAAAATAAAACGTTAAATACTTCACTCAAGACTAATTATATATTAAAGTTAATTTTAATCTTAATAAACACACATTTACGATTATTAAAAACTAAACACATATTTAATTACCTTAATTATTAATAAAATTCAAACAAATCTAAGTAAATTAATTTTTTTTGTTAAAATCTATATTTTTTTTCCTTTTAATACTAAACATAAATTATGTTAACATTTATTATACTGCATCAATTATGTATTAAAAAATAAATTAACTAATTAATTAATAAATTAATTTAGTAATTACTTATAAATTAGTTTAAATGATATTTTAATTTAGTTCACAGTTTTATTCGATTATAATATTCAATTATTTTATATTGATGTAGATTGGACGTGACTATGTTCCATGGATCAATAATTATTTTTTCAATTGGTTTCGTTTAAATTTCTGAAATGATAACTTGAGCTAAATTTTCATGTATTGACTTTTACCATTCACTATCATCTGTTCATCCTATCATTGACTTTAATCTGTTAAAGTCAATACTATTATCATATTGAAAAAAAAAATCTATATAGGTCAATTTCACGTTTGCTTTCAAAGGTAATAATTTATATAATCTTAAATAAATAAAAGCTACAAAAGCCAACGTGTTAGTGGTATCCCATTCATTAATTCTTGAATAGCTGTTACGAGCTTGAACTAAATCTGCCAAATTCTCCTCTCCAAGTAAAGAGTAATAGATTTTTATTTCAGGGATATGTGAACTTTTATTAGTTGAAAATTGGTCTATATCTCATAATTTACGTCTTTATCTCATGATTTAGTTCTGATAGTAAAGAATCAGACATTAAAAAAAAAATACAATGATATTTTTATGAATAAGAGTAGTTTATTTTTTTATATTTAATCCTTTTTGGTTAGATAAAAAAGAGTCTAGGAGTTCAAAGATAATAAGTTTTTATGTTTGACTACAAGTTAAACATAAATGAGATTTTAAAATGTTGCATGTAACCTTTCTTCTTCACTTTCTTTTAACTTTTTTCTTTTTTGAAAAATAGTTTATTTTTTCATTTTTTGTGGATGACTTTTTATGGGGAGTAGTTTTGTCCGATTGTATTTGCATTTTATGGGGAGTGGTTTTGTCCGATTGTATTTGTATTTTATATTGAAGTTATGTATTCTTCTTTAAGTGATTTGTAAGATATCAGCTAACTGTAGTTGAGTCAGTAGATTAGTTTCAACTTTTCAATTGTTAACTTGCATCCTCAGAAAATGAAATATGGTCTCTTTGTGTTTGCTCCTCTCATGTGATACAAAGCTATTAACCAAATTTATTGCTGATTTATTATCAACAAATAGCTAGATATAGGTATTTTAATTTCAACTTTCATTGTTGTCAGGATGGAATCAAGCCATACAGCCTAACATGCAGTGGAAGAACCAACTATATATTTTGTCTCACAAGTAATGCCATATCATGTTGGTTTTTGCTACACCAAAAGATTGATGCTCCCATAAACTTGAACAAGAATCCAGTAGTTCTCCTCGTATCACTGCCATCACCACACCAGTTAGAATTTGACCAGCCAACCAATTCATCTTGCATTTCATTGATTTTAGGAAACAATACTCCAAAATCTATTGTTCCCTTAACATATCTTAGGACCCTTTCTGCAACTAATAAATGCATTTTCTTTGGCTGATGCATGAATCTATTAAGTACTCCAACTGAAAAACAAATGTCAGGCCTGATGTTACATAGGTACCTCAGTAATCCAACCATTTGTTTTTATAGGATGTTGTCAACTTCTTCTTCATCATTTTTTGAAGCAATAATCTTTGCCTCTACTAGAGTTGTTGCTGCATCACAAATTTCCATCTTGAATTTCTTTCGGATCTCTACGACATATTTCCTTTAGTGGAGAATAATTTCACTGTTGGTTTCGACAAACTCAAACCCAAGAAAGTATCTCAACTTGCTCAAATCAGTCATTTCAAATTCAACCATTTTTAAATCTTTAAAAATTTCAATTTTTGAGATATCATTTCCTGTGATCAATAGGTCATCCATGTAAATTCACATTAAGAGTAAATTTGCATCATCTTGGAATCTTACATAAACACCATGTTCCATTGGACATTTCAGAAACTTGGGTCTTAGCATGAATAAGTCCATCACTTTATTCCAGGCTCTTCGTGCCTGCTTTAGGCCATATAATGCCTTCCTCAACCTATACACCTTGTATTTAGAGCCTTTAATCTCAAATCTAGGAGGTTGGGTGACCTAAACCTCTTCTTCAAGCGGTCCATTTAGAAATGTAGATTTATATCTAATTGGAATATAGGCCACCTTCTACCATTAGCCAACGCTACAACCAGCCTTATGGTCTCAATCCTAGCCATAAGTGCAAATACTTCTGTATAGTCTAAACCTTGTTTTTGCAGAAATCCTCTGACAACCAGTTGTGCCTTTCGTTTGAAATGGTCCCATGGGATTAAGTTTAAACTTGAATATTAATGTATTTTTTTATTCAAAGGTAATTTAGTCAATATCTAAGTTTGACTTTTCTCAATAGCTCTTATTTCTTCTAACATTGCAACTCTTCACAAATCACGCTTCCATGCCTCTTCATGATTAAAAGGTTCAACCTCTGCTAATAAAGCAAAGTGCACCAAATCACCACCATCAGTCAATGCATTATCTAGAAACACTTTGAGATCCACCAATTACCTTGGCATAATTCTCTGTCTTGTTGTTCTTTGTGGTTGTGACTGTGTAGGATGCACCCCATCATCAGTTTTTCCATTTGATCTAAGTATTTTGAGTGCCTTCCCACTTTGTTTTTCAGCCATAAACTTAAACTTCTTAAAGACTGAAAACACATCACCTTTAGCTTTTATAAAAAATATCGTCATACCATACGACTATACTCGTCTACAAAAGTCACAAAGTATATATTTTGTCTCAAAGATAACTTCTCAAAAGGTCCACATACATCCGAGTACACCACATGTAACACTTCCTTTGCTCTCATGTGCATATGTGATTTGAATGCATTTTTAGGCTGTTTACCTAGAAAGGACTCTTCACATGTCTTAATTAAAACAAATATTTCAAGCAACTCAATTACCATTTCATTAGCAATTAGCATTTTCAGACTGAAAGTTCAGGTAGGTGACCAAACCTCTTGTGTCATAGCCAACTGATCTTGTCTACAACCCCTGTAGTAAGACACTGATTCTCCATTGGATGCAATCTTGTTTGAAATTTTTGTTTTTTGACAGTGGTGATTTCAACACCAACCTTTTCTTTGAGTCATACACTTTCAGCATGTCTTCTCCCATGATTACTAAAAAACCCTTCTCCACTAACTGACAAACACTCAACAAATTGCATTTCATTCCAAGAAAATACAACACGTTCTCAATTACAACAACCTCCTCATCTTGTTTCTTGATTACGATATTACTAACTCTAGCAACCTCCATTGTATTGTCATCTGCAAGCCTAATCTTGTTGGTTTTGCTTGTATCAAGATTTGATATCCAAGTCTTGTGTCCAGTTATATGATTGGAACATTCAGTATCAATAAACCAATTAATCGCATAGCGTCCTTAGTTATCTCAATTGTAACAGTGTATATTCCTTCGATCTTGATTCCTCTTTGCTCCTCTTCCTTTTCTAAAACCTCCTTTGCTAAACTTTGTCAAGTTTGACTGATCTTTTGCATTTTGTTCTTGTTTCAAATCTTTCTTGAATGGCCCACCTTTATTCTTTTTCCATTTTCCCGAAAAGAACCCCATTTCTTTGTTATATGCGCTTGCAAGGCTTGTTCTTTTCCAACTTTCTCAGCATTTCGCGACAATAGTTTCAACTCATGTGTCGCCAAAGAGCCTTCCAACTCTTCCATTTTCATCTTTTCTACATCTTTGAACTCGTCTATCGTCACCAAGATGTAGTTGAATCTTGGGGTCATCATGCAGAATATTTTCTCAACCATGTCTGATTAGTTACAATCTCCTCACACGCTCTCAATGAGTTTACTAGTAGTAATCGATTGAGTTTTTCAACAACTGTTTTAGAATAGACATAGACAATAACTCATACTGCCTTCTAAGGGACTAAAATTTCATTTTCTTGGTTTTCTCCACACGTCCATGCGCCTTTTGCAATATATCCAGGCCTCCTGTTCTTGTTTTGGAAATTTTCTCAAAGTTCAATGTATCCACACATTGATGAAGAAGGCAACAAGCCTTGCAATCTTTTTCTATTTGTGGCTTCGTCTTTCTCTCGTGCACCGTCTTTCACAATCTCCAACAACTCTTGATAACCAATGATAGCTTCCATATTCATAACCCAATGGTTATAATTTTTCCCATAAAAAACTGGTAGATTGCCTAAAACATTTCCACCTCCATTTGTCATTTCTTACAACACAGATCCTGAATCGACCTTGTTATGGATACCACTTGTTGGTTTGGAAGAGAGAACATGGAATAAGAAGAGAGAATAGAAGAATATATCGTAGGTGATGAAAAAAAATCTCAATGTTTATTTTTATGCTTATATACGAAAATAGTTAAATGACTCTTCAACAACAAAACCCAACGAAACAAAATGTATATATAAAAAAAAAATACTTGAATTAATACATCAAAAGCAACATTCTAGAAAAAAAAAATAACTGAACCAGGCAAAATTGTTTGTGCAAAGTGGTATGTGAAAGACCTACAAGCTGAAAGAGATGCAATAAGACAACTAATACACACACAACAAAGTTTTATAGCAACTGATGCTAATGAATATTAACTGTAATCCTTGAACATCAATAGAACTAAATAAAATCAATACATCAACACACATGCACTAGATCAAAATATCAGAAACAAGGTAAATTGTCAATACTCAATCTACAATTATGAAACATCAGTTCATCAGCTATTCATTCATGATAAGTATTCACAAATCAACAAGATACACACAAACGACAACACATTAAAACCTGTCTCTAACTTTGCTTCACTTCAGGCGCAGTGCTTAACTCTTTCATCAAAGAATCAAATTCTGAGAACCCATCAACGAAACCACTGAACTTTGATCTCCATAGACCATCTTGACCTTCTTCCTCTTCGTGTTCATCTTTCACCCTTACCCCATTTTGCAGACTCAGAAACTCCTCTTCATCTCGAATGATCAAAGCCTCCTTCGGGTCTGAATCCATAGCAATAGCATCTTCGGTTGGTGCGGTTTTGGACTTGCTTCCAGCGCTCCCTTCTTCTGGCTTTCCTGTGAGTCTTTGAACTAACTCTCTGAAATTAGCAGCATCAGTTTCAATTATTTCAGGAGCAAACACATGAACTATCCTAATCTCTGACTTAAACTTTGATATTGCACGTGAATCTCTGTTAATTCTCAGCTTTGAGGATAGTGAAGAAGTTTCTAGCTTTGTCATCTCTTCTTGGTAACACTGTAGAAAGTTGCAGTGTTTTGGTTGATTCTGAATGTTGAAAGAAGAGTGAATTGAAACTGATGGTTACACAGGAAAAAAATAATGGAAGTATATCCTGCAAGAAAACAAGTTGCAGATTCTCAAAGTTTACTTGAAGCTGTCTTTTGGCAACTGAGATTGGACATAACATCTAACCAAATTTATTGTCAATAAAATAATAAAGTAAGAAACACATTAATGGGGCCTTCCTCCTCACACATGTAATTTTCTTCTGCATTATTTAATGTTTCTCTGCATTGACATTAATGACAGTTATACCAAACAAATATGAGAGACATGTCCAAAGGCTGTTTGGCCTAGTAATTACATTCAATTTAATCTTATTTTTCCACATGTCAAAGCAATCATTAGACTAAATCCCATACTTTATCATTTTATCAATTCAGCTTAATTTGCTAATTTATGGCCACAAATCATTGAATAATAATACTTTAAATGCATCTGGTTCACAGAGGCCAAAAATCATACATTCTATACCCTTTGTTAAAAACTATGAAACGCACTTTAATCAGCAAATTATTCTCAAAATGACTTTTCCTATATTAGTAATATTTTGATATGAAATTATAGAAAGTAATTTTTTATATTGTTTTATGAAAATGTAATTTTTATATAAAAAGTATTAAAAATTATAAAAAGCACTTCAATTAATTAATTTGTTTTAAAAGTTTTTTTTATTGTTGGTGTTTTCAACTTCAAGAATTAATAAAAATGTTAAGCTTTCTTTTCGAAAGCTAATAAATTTTTTTTTCTGTAGTATAGTCTTCTACATTTTTATTATTATCACTAGATTCCCATGTATTTTATTTTCTGAATTAGACCCACAATTTGTTTTATTTGAAAAATATAT